>NC_088985.1:9364122-9985083 GCF_963932015.1 Anas acuta
TCACAAAAGGAACCATCCCAGGGGAAATCAAATTGTCAGATAAAAAGATAACAAAGGAGACAATGTAAATGATGTGACAAAGAGAAAGACGAGGGTAGTGAAAATAGTGGTGAAGGCATAAGACTTTAATAATCAAAACCAACAATGCTGACACCATGCTGAAGGTATGGAAGCCTCAATTGCCATGGAATAATAGTAGGAGAATATAGTGCAGATCACAATTCTATGCTGTGACAAATTTTGATCCACTGGACTCGTATCTGTTAGCTCATATTTCCATTTCTGAGGTACACTGGGTTTCATATTCTTCTAATGCCAGAGGAAAGTCCTAGTGAGTAACATTCATGACTGCTAAAGCTGGAAGTATGGATTTTTGAGGTAGGCTGGAATTTGTGTATCATCAAACATGGGAGCAGGGGAATTTAAGGCAGACCATGTAAAGCTGCCATGGAAAGAGATAAAGTCTTTCTTTCATTCATCCTGAACACTGGCAGTATACTTGTGGCAATCTTCAGAGTAATTTTGCTACACCTCCCGCTATACTACAGAGCTAAAAAATATTGTGGAGTCTAAGCTTTTTGAGATTCAAAAATATTTAAAATAAATAGTCTTGGGAGTAGCCAATGTAATAGTAATGATAAGATGCTGTTACTAGTACACAAGTCTGTTCCCACTCCAGACAGTATTTGAATTGCTGCTGCCTTTTAATAATGTGAAAATAAAAAGTGAGAACAAAAGCAAAAAGATTATGTCAAACAAAATGATTTTGCAGAAGCAACAGCAGGTTAGGAAACGAAGCTGCAAAGATCACGATTGTTAATGAATTATAAACAGGACACAAGATATGAGGCAGTGGCTAGTAGCAAATGAGTACATGGAAAATGTTGTTATTCCTTATTCACTAAAAAAATAATAGTCTTCATGCACTACAAAATCACAAACACATTGGGTACAGCTGATGAAACACTCGCATTGCTAGGAGTAGCACAGTCTGGAGAAAATACATTTCTGATTTATAATATATATTTTCAGAGCTGAGAAAGAATCAAACCAAGAATTTCTTGAGATCATTCTAACATCATCTTTCAAGATCTGTATTAACAATATGTAAATCAATCTCATCCTTTATGAAAGATGCAACAAGTATCAATTCCCAGCAAAGATATTATCTTGTATAATATCCTAAAGTGACTAATTTTCTTTGATATGAGGTTGTCTGTTAATTTGTTTTTAGTGAATACATCTTGTGAAAAGTGAAAAATTCAACTTTTATTTCCATGAATAATATGATATATAATCTTTGCTTCTAAGTCTTTATTGTTTTGGAGTACAGTATGTGGGTGAACAAGGAGTGATTTCTTAATAGTTCTGAAGAGATCTCAGAGGTAATAAACTTCAAGGGGAACTGTACATTGCAATAAGACATAGCTGATAAATCACAAAGGATGCTTCTGAGTCCGTTGCTGTAAGCAGCTATACTGGATCAAAACAACAATGAACGTTTGAAAACCGTCCATCAAATGAAATAAAAGATAGGAACAACGTGATGATGTGGTGAAGGTTTTGGCAGTTAAATGATGCAAATTACATCAGAGTTTACTGAGATCATGAAATAAATGCATGGGACTAAAAGATATAGAAATACAGAGATAATTAAAGCTTGACATTTTTATGCTACTGGGTTTCAATAACTGTGTGATTGTTCAGCTATCCAGAAGGGGCGTAGAGCAGAGTGACTGAACAGATATTCCAATGTTAATTTTCAATTTTCATTTTACAATTCTCCAGATCTCTCAAGTCTATCAGAGTCTAAAGATTAGGTATTGCAGACTGTGAAAACTTGAGATTTTAACAATAAATATATGAGCTGACTAAATTTCACAGTGAGTATAGGATGGCTGAGCATTAACAGTAATTATGAAAAGGTGATAATAATTTCTATAAAATCTAATTTGAAAAAGATAACCAAATGTAGATCTTCCTGAATGAGAAAGTAATAAGGGCACTTAAACACTACCAAATCTTTCCAAATTTAATAGATGACAAACTTGAACCTTAAAAGATGAACTTGGCATGGTCTTGCAGCCATACAATTTTCCTGATATTGTTGGAGCTAATCTTTCTGTTGTTAATCTGATTTGATAAGGAAGCATTAGAAAGGATCACATTATGATTTTCACATAAGAAATCATTAGAAGCGTTTTTACAAATCGACTTCAAATAGAATCAGAATATCCTGTATCTACATCCTGAAAGGAAAAACAAAAACAAACTAACAAAAATACCAACCCAGTCTTCACTCTTGAAGCAATAAATTTCACTATTGATTGCATGACAGAATTGTGAACCAAATGCAATTGAGTGTTTTGGGAAAATAAAGTCCATCTTTCCTAGAAGTTCATCTTAATGAACAGACTTAATGGGTTGAAACTATACTTAACTTATTTAATTTTGAGGAGAGCTAAAATATATATATATATAACGCCAATACAATCTATATTTGTAAAGTCCAAGATATGCTGTCAGGATTCAAAAGAAAACTCCCCCAGTTACATAGTTGACACTGCATTTTTTACACTCACTGTAATTAAGAGTTGAGATTTATACCACACAGACCTCTGAGTCCTTGAACATCTCAGTGTATTGGCTCAGGATCATCTCTACAAAAGCCATAGGAATACAAAGAGGAACAGAAAACCCTAGGAACTGGCAAATATCATCACCTTAATGTCAGCTGAAAACATTTGTCCAATGATAACGAAAGTTTTGCACATTCTTTTGGCTACAGGCTTCATGCTGACCCTCAACAGACAAAATTATAGTCTCTAAAATGCTCTCTTTCACTCCAGCAAGCTGCATAGCCACGCAACCCTGCCATGAATCTGTCAGAGTGGTTGAATATTCATCTTCCCAATATCTCTGTTTTTTTGAATTGGCCCCAGCTGGCATGACAGAACCAACGTGTGGGTCAAGCCAAAAGCAGGAACTTATAAAATGGCTCTGCAAGTTATGATGACCCCTCATTCAAACCTGAATCCAATTTTCTACAGTTGATTTACAAAGCTCCTAACAGCATAAGGGTCACAGTAGTCTCTGACTGCTTCCTTTTCTTTATGATGGCTATTGCAGAGAATGCTATTCTTTTTCTGCATGAGGTGACTACCAAAGCCAAAGTACAATTTTGGTCTGCAAAAGTATTGGCCCCTTCTGTGACCTTCAGAGGCTCTGCTCTTCACAGAAGAAAATGGTCAGGAGAAATTCTAATTTCCACAATTTTTAGGTGATATAACAATACTTATTTTTTTTCCACAGCCTTACCAAAAGAAGCAGAAGAAAAATAAAGTCAGCAGCACGGCTTAAGTTGGCAGCTGTTACTGAACTAACGACTTGGATGGAGCATCAGATGCTGAAAACAGGCAGATTTTAATGATATGTATGTGCTATTCATGTTGTAGCTTTGTTATTATGGCCACCACTGTAGAAATGTTGGATAATACATGTATGTAGTTACAGAAAAGAGATATCCCTAAATACAGTACTCCTTGAAATAAAATCCTCTTTTTCCTTTTAGTCCCCACAGCTCAGTTACTGTTCCTGACTTGTAGCTTGAGCAGAGGAGTTCCTGGACCCATCCTTTCCAAAGTTTTGAAACTTATTTCCCTTAAATAAATTGAAAATCTTCATCCAATTTGCATATCGTCATCTCTTCTAAAACTTGGTTCCTATCTTGATTACAGTAGCTATCAGGAATCCCACTTCAGTCCCTCCTCATGACTAACTAAATATCTCTGCTAACTAATCTACTAAGAAATGTTTGCTACATCCTTTCACTAATTTATTAAAATGTATTTTAAGGTCACCATTCTCTCCAGCTAGTCTGACCTATTCCAGAGATGCTTTTAGCCTCCTGCATTTCTCTGCACCAGCCTGTCCTCTTTCAGGACCACTCATGATGTACAACCCTGTCTGCCCCTTAAGCCATCCTGATGCTTTCTCCTCCATCTGCTTGAACTTGTGAACCCTCATCCCTGGTGCCCTTTTGTCTGGAACGCTTACTTTCTCTTTCAGCTTTAACACCTACTTGTCCCGGGACTCCCACCGACTTTGTTCCCTCTCTCTCAGCAGCACCCACAAGACCAGCCTTTCCTGAGCCTGTTCACTTGTGTTGTGCCTGACTTCAACTTGTCCTGCTTAACCCTAGACCAGCTATGCTCTATGGGCAGGCTCATTCCCACACACATGATCTTCCTGAGTACAGCTTTACCATATGGGTAACTGTAGTACACTTTACAAGAGGGAAACTTGAAAATATTTTACCGTTCATCATGAAAACTGCAAAAGAGGATGTGAGGAGCAGCCTCCAGCACACTGTAGGGAAGGGGAAAGCGGAGGGGAGTGGGGAGGGGAGAAAAGACAGTATTTTAGGTGATAAGAGGGGTGGGGAAGGCATACAGGGATCTGTAATAATCTCTGTAACAGATTTAAAAAAAAAAAAAAAGAGAGAGAGAGAAAAAAAGAGAAATGAAGGAGATGGGAATAAAGAAAACATTTAAAGTCAGGAAGACAGATCCTTCCTTAGAGATGGAAATTAAGTGTTTAAAACTCCTTACAATAAAAATGGCTGATTTTTTTTTCACCCTACCTGTATGAAATCCTGCCTCTGGGGCATATCCTCATCTCACTCCACAAAAATGTGCAAAGGTGTGTCCCTGAGTGCTGAAAGGAGAATGCACTCCAGACTGTGGCAAGACAAATACTTGTGTACATGTAACGTTAGGACACTTTAGACAAGGTCCCTGCCCCTTTCCCTGCTGGGCTTTCACAGTGGTAACTAAATAGTCTACTGCTAAGGTTTAGGCCTTAGTAATGCTAATGTGGAGTGAATTCTACAAAGCAGCAGGGCAAAATGCTACAGTATTTAACCAAAGAACAATTAAATGTGCACTTACGTTCATTTGAAAGCTTATTTACAAGCAAGACTGCCTACTTGTGCTCTCTCTGTGGCTGCTTTTGGAGAGCTACATTGTGCAACATGGTGACATGCTTCCTTTTAATCAAAATTTCTCTTTTGCTATTATACGCCGTGGAGCCACAGGCGAGTGACTTTGCAGCTTTGTCCCACAAACACGATATAGATGTTTATCACTGACACTTGATGGATGAATTCAAATGGGAGAAGCAGGAACTCGGAGGAATGGAATCTTACTGATAAATATTTCACAACATTACAGACTGCAACATATATCTTCAGATCCCATTTGGCAGAATTGCTTACAGGTGATAGGTACGTCAATTATTGTAATACTCCTGGCAATCTGAGAAACATAGATTGGAATTGATGGGCTATGTACTATTTTCCAGCTGTAGTGCAGCTCACTGCTATTATTAAGTTGTAACAAACATCTGTTCCAAGATGAAAGCACCTACAAATGCCTCTGTTTCAGAAATTACAAAAGGTTAGTTTGTTAAACATTTAATCTATGTAAACAAATACAGGCTTCATGCAAAACAGATCTGAGTATGGACTGATTATTCTATCATAGCGTTGCTAACTATTACTTGCTACCATGGCAAAACATGTCAAAAACAAGAAATTCTCAGATGTATATTCCTACATAAAATGTCATATGAAAATCAGTTTACTCAGAGGCCCCTAGGTTTAGAAATAAAATTGATTTCAAAAGAAAGGAAGCATTTAAACTGTGTCATGGCAATATGGCTTATTCAGTAATAACTAGATGGTTTATTTTTAATTGCTTATGTACTTCTTCAAACTTAGCCTAGGTCAGCCATGAAGGAAAATGAATACCAGCTGCTGGCAGCTGTATAGCCTGTGCAAGCTGGACACAGTTCTCACAGCCAGTGGATGGGGTCTTAGATCAGAGAAAACATCACCACAGTTGGCACGACTGGGTGCCCATGACTGGCCTCCCTGTCACTCACAGCAGAGTGGCCGAGGGCATGTTTCTGAACTACTCTCTTACCCCTAAAGGTGGTCTCTCCAGGTCAGGGTTGAGGCACATTGGTGAGGCAATGTGGGGAAGTTTGCACTGCTGCTGCCCATGCTGTATCTGCTCTATAAATAAATAGAGGACTTTAGTCTCCAGGGCTGTCAGTTTGGCACCTTCCATGTGCACAAAAGACATGTTGTGGTTTCTTGTTTGTTTAGAAACAACCACCCAAAAAGTTATATGCAAAGCTTAGTATGGCGAATCAAAATAAATCAGATTTATTGTATGAGAGCACCTAAAATCCCATGCCTTCCACTTGCTCTCTCTTTTGTGTTTTCTACTTCTAATCTTTTAATTGTGGTAAGAATAAAAGTTATGGACCTCTTTCGGAGTTTCTTGATGACAACGGTTGCTGTTCCACCACAACTCCAATGCTGCCACCAAGCAGGCAAGAAGAAGGCCTATTGCTAAAATGCAGAAAACGCCTGCAAAACTGTGCAGCTTGAGTGCCTTCCCATCTGTCTGTGCATTGGTGTGGCTATTCAGATCACAACGCCCCATACGTGGCCACCATTTCTGTTTAAGAACATCCAAATCTCCACTTTCTTGCAACTCCAAGATCCTGCAGAAATTTGAAAACACAAGCATTAAATTCAATGACAATTTTTCTACATCTTTCCATTATTTTCCTCTTACATGTACTTCCCCACAGTTCAGAAGTTTCTTGCCATCCACCACCCCCATGTAGGATTCATCTGAAACTCTGCCATATAGAGTATCTTTCTAGTCACAGCAGCAGGTAAACTTTACTAGGTAACTAGAAAAGGGATTTTCAGAAATTCCATTGCAGTGCAAGAAGCATTCCCAAGGGAAATCACCATATTCCAGTTAGTCATGGCTGATCTGTTTACATTCAGCTGCAACAGCTGGTCCTACTAGTGAAATATGCAGCCCACTCCACTGCTGCTCTCCCACAATAATTTCAAAATCATATGAGACTAAACATGCTACTATTTGTGCACCACTTAATACAAATCTGTTTAAGCACCAACCAACTCATTTACTTCAGCAAATGTGGCTTATTCAAAAGGATTTTACTCCAATGCTGTTACTTCATGCTAGAATTACTGTGTTAACAGTTGCTAATTAATCATTGTTTTGCCTCTTGTGAAGTGTCCCTTCTCTCCATGAATGATTCATTTTGGATTTGGTTTGATAACTGTTTTTACTGTTTACTAACAACCATTTCTCTTGAGGCAGCTTTCTTTTTTGTTACACAGCTGGAGCTGGACTCCTTCTAAAGAATGAGCAAGATGGGGAAATCTTGTGCCAGTTTCCCACCTGGAGAAGTGCTCACCTTCTGCTAAGACCACATGCAACTGCACAACGGCATGTCTTCCTTTCAGTGTACATGCTGACATGAAAAAGACACTCACAACTGATAGCTCAGAGATCACTGAAATGCCACAGGTATCATAAGTCCTGGCAGTCCCATGCAATACTCAACAATTCTTGTTTTCCTGTACTATTGTGAGGCTGCAACCTGTCTCTCCACCCTGAAGGATAAACTGAGACATTATTACTTGCTTGCTGCATGAAATACATTGCTTCATAGCCTGAAAACACAGTAGGAATCCAAAATCTCTCTTTTATCTTTCCCCTAGATCATACAGAGCTCTAGGGACATCGGTCCTTTTTCTGCCAGGGCCAGTGCTGCCTGGAGGTGTGAGGTCACACACACCATCTCCAGTCCTTTCCTCTCTAAGCAGATGCACATGGAGCAGAAGTAGCAGCTTTGCTGAAGCCTGAATTCATAACCTTTCTGCTGTCACAGAAGGAAGAGAATTAGGTTTATTCAATAAATGGTCAATGCCAACACTGAAGTGAACTGCCAATGGGATTGCCACGCTGGCATTAGAAAAGAATCATATAAAACAAGCTTTGTTTTGGTTTACCTCTGGGAAAAAAGATCTCTGTAGGGGCTTCCATGCTGGAGTGCAATTCCGTATCCTTTGCTGCTGATGCTGTTTCCAATGACCGTCACAGAGCATTCATCATCTGTCAGTGCAGCATATTCCACCACTGTAACATCCCACAGAAAAGCATAGTTTCCTTTCTTTGCCTGTAAATACATCATGAACACAACAAGATATAAACTAAACTACATTTCTAGGTATGAAAAAAAAAAAAGGCAAATACATAAACCCTTAGCTTGTAATTACTCTGTGCTGGTATTTCATTAAGATCACAGTTTATCTGTAGACCTCCAACATCTTATTATGTTTCTAACACTCTTCCATCCCAGCCTTACTTCACCTATGCTTTTCCCAGCAGTACCTCCTCTGCTTCAAAACTGCCTAATATGTCTTCCATTTTTAATAGAGAGAGCGCATGGGATGATGTAGTCAACTGTAAGTGTAGGAAAGGCTTACATAACAGATAATTAATTATAAATCAAAGCCATTGCTGTAACTGATGAGATCTGATGTATGTTTTGTAGGAAACATGGATTAGCAAGAGTGGGACCAGTTCCATACATTTATGTAACTAGACAGGTACAGGATGAGCATGAAGTGGTGTCTCCTAATCATCCCAGTCACCAAAACAAGAATTTTACAGATTCTCTCAAGTAAATGTGTAAGTAAAAGAAGTGTCCTCCAAGAGCTATGTCAGTCCTGGAACAAAAAAGCATGCTCTGAGCTTAAAAATAAAGTTCCCTCTTTTCTTCACAAGAAGAATCACCAGCATCTTCTATTAGCTCACTTTTGGGACAAATCTTGTTCTATTTTAGCACACACCCATGCAGATGTCCTTAAAGTTAGCCTTAATTGGGATTCATGCCAATGCCTGCACGTAGTGCATATAATGAATGTAAATCACCTTGCTTAACATAAGATGTAAGAAAAGTCTCTAGATAGGGATTCAGTAAGAGAAAAAAATCATCATTTTGTTTGGTTAAAGTAATCATTGGTTTCCTAATAAATTTAACTGTTATGTTTTTAAGTCTCTAGTGAACCTGTAGAGCACAATGGAGCAGATGGGCTGGAGTGTCTAATGCAAATACATGAATAATCACAAGTGCAGACTTCCAAGATATTAAAAAAAGCACTAACACGCACATATACACACACACACATACACGCAAAACACCTTTGGGTAATTTCAGATTTTTCTTTCTTTAGGTCAAATCAAAGCAAGATGGGAAGCTGTAAATATTCCTATATTTTTTCATGGAAACTGAATCGCCAAGTTTCCCTAGCCAATGGCGGCAGTGCTGACATTCTTCCATGTATTTTCCATTTTGTGTAAGCTCAGTTTTGAATCATACCTGTAAGCCTATAAGACTCCCTTAGATCTTTTATTATGCCAAATTCCTCAGTTGAGCAATTAAGCTAATTTTATTTCACCATCCTTTAATATAAACCATAGCTTTCTCAAGTCCTTGACAGTTGTTTAAACATGACAATAAATCAGATGGGTGAATTATCCTCTAATAGATAGAATCCAGGGAAATAAAACTGAAAACTATGCTTTTGCCTGGATTTTCTGTAAGCTACTTGCCACAATCCACCTCCTTTCCCCCATTACATTCTGTCTGCATCCAGGCACTCAAAGATCCCCAAGTTCTTTGGTTCTGAGTTAAGCCAGAGAAAAAATATATTATAGCTTTCCTTTTTGGTGTGATTTAAATGATCCTGTACTGACCACTTTGAAAATACATTTTTTTAAGTGTATGTCACCAGTGTGGTTTGCTTTCTCCTCTGCTACCTACCTGGTCAGTTCAGAGTAACAGTAATTAATGTATATAGCTTGAGACAACAATTGCTACACTACTTCAAAACATCATTGAAGTCTAAAACACAGCATGGTGTTTAAAAAAAAAAAAAAAAAAAAAAAAAAAGAGCTTACTTTTAAATTCATACATTTATTTAACTGACACAACTTACTAAAAAGCATGCTCAAAAAAATCTCTCTCACTTAAATGGTACTGTTTGAAACCAGACCAGAGTAAGACTTCCACACCAGTATCCCTGGCTGTCTACATGAACTAATGATGGTGGTGGAACTGAGGAAAGAACAAATACATCTCTGTTTACTGTATGTGACAGCCAGAAAAGGTTTCATAACCTATCAACACAAGGATGCATAAAAAATAAAGGATGGCGAGGGAGGGATTCCTCAAGGCATTTAGCCTATATTCAGCTGGCAATGTATACTCTTGAAAGCCTAAAATGTGTTTTTCAAAGGTATTTTCTGAATGATCATGTACCCATAACTAACTGGGTTGTTATCAGCAAACCTCTGCATCTTGCCCTCTGCTCTTCCTGTGATGGGCTTTAACATTTCTCATTTCATGCTTTCAAATCTGTGATTGTGCTGATAGGCCTCCTACTTGGTCAGGGATGGGCGTTAATCCCACAGGCGTTCCTGGCAGGGAAGGACCATCACAAGCCCTGTTTGTGCACATCTCAGGTTGCGTTCTATGGTAAAGAGTACACAGGCTTTTATTACCTATGATAGAAAACAGTGTGCAAGCTCTGCTGCATTAAAAGGCACATAGTCATGGGACCAAAGACAATAGCATTTGTTACTCTGCACAGAATTTATTCAAAATCTGTGTTGCTAGAGAACAAAAAATAGCCTGATATATGTACAGAAAGAGGAAAAAAAAAGATTTTGTCTAAGTCACTGTGCTAAAATGTTTTGATTTTTTTAAAATGGCTGTCTTTTAGTTGTTTCAGAATTGTTCCATAAATCATATTTTCAAATTAACAGTTTACAAAAAAAGAACATTGACAACATGTCCTATATTCATCATCTTTTTCTTACTAATACTTGAGGAACACAGTCTTCCTCAAATATTCGATTTCAATTATAAGGCAATGTCTAGAGAAAAATCACATTATTGATTCTACCATTCAAGCCCCCAGTTTTCTGCACTTTATTTTATGCAGAAGAGCTTCGTACACTGACTTTCAAGGTTAGACAGATCTTTTAACAAGGTCTACTCCTCTTGCAATATTGCTATCCTATGACCTACCAATGTAAGTATTAATAAACAGTCTACCAGGTCTATCTTGTATCAATTTTATATTTTTATGACAAATAATCCTACACAGTGTCGTCACAACTGTAGAGCACTATTTCTCTGACATCTTGACCATTTTAAAATAAATAGGAATCTGAGCTTTAAACTCTTAATTAGGTATACTTCTTATCTTCCAGCAATACTGAATGTGAGACTGCTTCCCCTCTCTGATTATCAAAAAATGACTCTCCAAAGATTCCTCTTCCCTCAGGGAAGATTTTTCCCTTCCAAAACTTCTTCCACTTGTGGCATTTTTTTCTCTGAAGAGTAGAGATCTCATACTATTAAGAGTGCTCATTGCATAGAAAGCTTCCTTATGACCAAACATTTAGTTGCTGTCTAAATTCAGCATGCTTCCCATTCCCCTAATAGCTGTTGTGACAGCTAGGAGGAGGTAGAAGGACTAAGAATTATAGGCCATACCAGGGGCTGACCTGGATGTATGGGCAGGAAACATAGCTATGCTATTTTCATATGACACTGTACTGAGGTGTACCTATCCATGGAACTCATCATGACCGCAGTGCAGCAAAGCTCCATATCCTTGTGCTCTTGCATTCACAGCTTAGCCATCTAAAGCCTGAATTATATGTTTTAGGGCCCAAAATAGAATCAAAATGTTCTAGTGATCAGACATAATTGCAAAGAAAATATAGAGAAAGAGAGGGTAAAAGGGAATGTGGCAAATATCAGCTGAGAATAGGTAAGATAACTTGAATAAAGAATGACTGAAATGAAACAGAATAATAAGATACAATTTATACTTCAGACTTCAAATTGGATTTGATATTCTCCTCCTTTTCTATGGCCTTTTTGTGACTCTCAGCATGCAGACATATTGCAGAACAAAACAGAAATAACTCAGAGTTAAACTTTCAAAAACATCTTTAACAGAAATTCAGCCAAAGAAGCACTCGTTTCTTCCACCCAGCTGGAACTACTGTAGTGGTTAACACCAAAGACACCAGATTTATCTTTGATTCAAGAGGTTTAAGAAAACAGATTTCAGAGAAAAAGAAACTTGCATTAAAAATTTTTCTTCACAATCATGAAAAATGAAAAGGCCAATAAAGATTGCCTTCTAGACAGAAGGACAAGAAAGAAAATAGTAATACTTCTGAAAAGCAGTAGCCAATCTCATAATGTTGTGCTTCAACATGGAGGGAGACAGAAGAATATTTTTCTAAGGACCCTGGTTTATTGACTGCAAAATTATGTTTTTTCAAGAAAACTTGGTAAGAAATAATAAAACTTGAAACAAGATGAACTTCAAATTCATCACTGATATGTCTGTGATTCATCTGAAACTTTACAGGAAGCTACCACACTGAAGAAAAAAGTGGAATAACGCTACATTCATCATTAATCTACAGCCAAAAATGAAGTGTCATGATAGTTGATCCCATTAAGTGGCACAGAAATATCAGAAAGTGACCTTTACATTGTTACTAGAGGAACGGTTCAAAACCAGGCTCAGGTAACATTTATTTTGTGTTTAAAAATGATATAAGAGAAGCAACAGAGTTTTACTAAAGAGAGAACATGTCATTTAATCTTGTTGAAATTCTTTAAAAATTAATATAATTAGGAGCCACTACAGGATGTAATATAGTTGGGCTTTAAGATGTAATATATTTGGGCATTTGCTTTTACTCCAAATGCTGGTGGGTCAAGAAATGAAGAATTTACGAGGACCCATGAAAACACACTGATGAGCCACAACAATTCACAATGCAAAATTCAGCATGGACAATATTGGAAAAAAGACTTCAGAAAATCCTATTCATTGAACTTTTAAATTACTTGTACTCTCAAAATAAAAATGGAGAGGTGCTTGTTCAAGAAGAAAAGATCTCACAATGTTTATTGTTCATTAAAGAAGAGACTTTTTGAAGGAAGCAAAAAGGGAAGGAATAAACTCTTACTGTGTTGTTGCATAAATCAATGATACATTCACATTTTGTACTGTACTTGGTTTTGATCACTTCATCAAAAGCAATACACAGGAGGAAAAGAACGGATTCAGAGCAATTTTGGCACCAAATTGATTGGACAGGGGAACAAACCGTCTCCATCAAAGGAAAGCTTTTGAAAAACACAACAATAACAATTTAATTTTCTCATGTATATATATATATATATATATATATATATATATATATGTATATATATATATATATAAAGATGATATATAAAGATGTATGTGGGAGTATATAGGGACCATATCACTTCATTCTTTCAAAGCAAAAATGGCTGCTCACAATGGAAAAAGCTACAGGTTATTCGGAAAGTCATGAAAGCAAATAATTATCCTAAAGAACCAATTGCCACGGGGTATTTTGCAAACACCTTATTCAGATTTGCAATTGGATTAGGAACGTATGCTGCTCCCAAACCAACACTGATAAGGCTGTGGGAGCTACCCACAGCACACATCTGGGGGATCCTGGCTATAGCTTGACCCAGAAAGAAACTTTCCACGCAACAGCATTAGTCAATCTCCTTCTCTAGTACCAGAAAATTCAAGTGGCAAAATAACATTTTGTGTGGACTTGTGATTTGTCTGTCAACCACCTCTTACTCTATGCAGAGACATTTATGAAAAGGAGGACATTTTACATCTACAATGACCACTTTCAATTGCCTTGGGAGTACAACAAAAGCAACTTGTGCCCTCAGCTCTGAAATGTATTTCTGTTGCTTACATGACTTTGCAGCACATTAATGCCCTCTCCATGGCTGTATTTGTGTTGAAAAAGCTGTGTCTTGACAATAGGAGATGGCCACTGTGGCTACAGGGACTGTGCTATGTCTGAAAAAGCAACCTCTTCCATGGCAACCAAATGCCACAAAAGCTTTCAGGACTTTCTTCTACTATTGTTCTTTTGTTTTTAGACAGTCAAGGGGAGCAGGAACATCTCTGGGAAATGAAGAGAAGTAAATCGAACTGAGACAAACAACTGAAATACCTGCCTGTACCATAAATAAGCAATACTCTCCAATTTTGCATCAAAGCAGCATTCTTTTTGTAACTGCAGCTGCACTGTGTTGCTGTATGAAGAAAATGTAAAGGGGGAGGAGAGGAGAAAGGGTAATATAGTTGTGATTTTTTTTTTTCATTGTGTCAGGCAAGTCCTCATTCAGAGAAATGACTAAGGTATCTTTATATGCTAGAGGGATTTAGACTTCCCTTTTCCGATACAATACATTTTTTAAGGTACATTTACATCCCTTTCATGCAGCAGTATGTGTTTACGGATGGAAAGTCCTTCTTTAGAAAGACAGAATTTCTAACCATAATATTTGATACAGATAACTTGTCTCTTTATTCAAAAATGCTCAATGAGCTAGCAGGAGTGACATTTAAACTATAAACATGAGTGTTCACCTGACAATGTTATTAAATATTAAGCCCAATTTATGTGTCTAATCAAATAGCAGCTTTGGTCAGCTTTGGGGACTGAAGTAAATTTGGTTGTCGTTAACATTAATTGAATGAGCTGATCAAGCTATATAAAAATCACCTTACAACATTAAAATCAAACTTAATATAAAAAAGTTATTATCACTTACATGAGACAGAGAAGCCAGCTCCCTAAAGACAATGCAGTTGGTAGTCTAAACAGCTTGCCAGTCTACAGCTGCATTTAAGGCTTAGTCAAATCTAGCTATAATAAATGGCAGCATACAACTGGCTTACAGAATAAGAGTATTTATAGTCTCACTGGTAGAGACTATCCGCTGACATAAGAACAGTAACAAAATACAATAAAATAAAATAAAATGAAACATAAAAAGAAGTAAAATAATGTACCTTTTCCTGAGGTAATTTGTTTTATTATTGTTTTTAATGCCATGTTAGCTAGGTAAGTACTTAATAGCACTATTTGCACTATTTCTACTTTCTTATAAATGTTTAGAAAGTCTCAAAATAGAAGCTTAATTTTCACAAAATGATGAACAGATTAAAAAAACAAAAACAAAAACAAAAAAAAACAGACTTGACTATAGCCAGGTTTCTGCCTTGTACAAAGGAAGAAAGGGTATTTAAGTCAAGTTCATAGAGCTTTAGGAAGCTCAGCTAGGAAGTGGGAGAACAGGGAGGGTGAACCAAAACTGTTAACTAAATATTCCTTTACTGGGAGAGGCAAGTCTTTCTCCCATAAAATAAGGATTTTATGCAGAAACCACACAAACAATTGGAAATTTTATGATAAAGGACTTTGATTTGCAAATGGGATGACCTGTGCCACTGTGTTCATCCCTGTAATTACATTGTAAAACCCAGTAAATAGGGGATGCTTTCCCTATGACTGTTGAGAAAAAATTCTAAAGAATAAAATAACCGAAGCCCTAAAACGTTCTTATTTCTCACTTACAAAAGCATGAAGAACTAATATATTTGTTCCAAATCTGTGTTTCATTGACAACAGAATAAATCTGATCAAATAATCAAGACTTTAATAACAACTGTTTTCTTGTTTCATGAAAAAAAATCAATTGACAAATAAAGGAGACACTTTTCTTTAAAGGAGAAGCACATTAAACTTTCACTGACTACTTCTGTGTACCTTCTGCCATAAAGCACTCCCAGAAACATGTGGTTTGGTGTTATTTATTACCTGTATTTGCTGAGCTACAAGATGGAAAGCAGACAGGAAGAGTGGCAAACTAAGGGTGCCAGAAAAAGTGTGGACATTTGTATTTTCCTAATCTCATCCGGGGCTGTTCGTCACAGGACTAAGCACAAGCATATAGAATCCCAAGCTATTATGTGTATATCAGATCTTGATTCCAACATCAATGCTAAGTTTCACCAAAACAATTGCACAGTCATATATGAGAGAAATTAAAGCTAGGTGAAAGCATGCTGACAGGTAGAAGAGTATATGCATATATATATATATTTTATTATTATTATTATTATTTTAAGCCTGGAATAAACAACACTTTGCATGAAATTCCTGTTCTACGAAAAATTAGTACATTTTCAGTGAATCTCTTAATTTTTGCTCATGTTTCTAATACCTACTTTAATCCTCAGGTAAAAACAAAACAAAATTTACAAACACACACATAAAGTGAGCAAAGGACAAGTGTCAATACCTGGATAATACAAAGCATGATATTGAAGAGGAGTATTTCCAGAGAGCCCAAGAAAGCTAGAAACCTTATGGCCAGAGCCAAAGAAGGACCTTAATAATGGAAATTTAGGCAGAGCTAAAGTACTTAAATTCAAATCCATGACTCCAGAATATGCTACTTATTTGCTATTAAGTTACTAAAAGAAACTTTAGATAAGGATATTTTTGTTTGAAGTTCCAGTGTAATTGCATTAATGGGACTTAACATTATTAACTTCATGCAAACAGCACTGATGCAGCACAAAAATTAAATAAAGAACCCTGTAATCCAGTCTTACCTTTCTGATGCCTTCAGAAGGGTTCGATACACAATTATCTGCCCCATTATTCTTACTGATTGTCCTCCACAGTTCAGCAAATGTGTTATCCTGCTCCAGAGGGTTTGTCCCTTTTGCTTTAAAGTATTCATACACTGCTGAATCCCTGACTGTACCATAAGATATATCCATTTGTTTGGACAGATCCTGAAATGTTCTGAAATTCAAGCAATATTGAGATATTAGTGTTACATAACACGCGACTGAAATTTAATTCATTAAATGGTTTATATGTCTGTCTTTAGTCAAAACGAACCATACCAAGTAGAATTTGCATACCTCTTGCCTTCATCATAAAGGAAAACCAAAGAGTAATTTAATTAAAATGAGATCATATGACATTAATCATACCTGACCTCTTTTTTACCTCAGTAAAGATTTATTTATTTATTTTTGTTTAAATAATATCCACACTAAACATTATTGTGCCAAGTTTGCACAAGAAGGGAGTGTAATACAGACCTCCTCAAGCACAGGATGAAACTAAGAATGCAAATATAAACACCTAGCATCACTAGCAAAATGTCACAGAACTCAGTGGGACTGGTTTATAGTACCACCAATATTCCACATCCAACTCCAAACCAATACCACCGTTTTAAACAAACAAATAAAAGTCTCGGTTCTGATTTCCAGTAAGTACTAGTCACCGTCTCTTTCTCTCTCTTTTCACAGCCTCTGGTAAAACAGACATTTTTCATTCACACACAGGGCTAGCTTTCATTTACTCATCATCATACCACTCTGGAAGTGTAAATGGGCCTCAACCCGAGTGACTGTGAATGCATCATTTATTTTCAAATTGTACAGAATGTAATTCACTCCTGTTTTACAGCCTTTTCTGCACAGAAAGGTGTAAATCACTGCCTCTGTCACTGAAAACCAAGCCAAGTTTCAAAACATTTAAAGGGGCATCACTACCATCAAAAGAAGCATCCGATCAGTTTTCCACGAGCCACTGATTTCCATTCGTGTGCCCCCTTCCTTTGTCCCCAAGTCTCACTTGCTGCAATGGTACAGTATTTTCCATCTGCGCATACACTCACAAACGCACATGATGCTTCTCATATGAGCTACCAACTAAGTCTGGGCAACACTAAACTAAAACAACCCCTCATGCCTCTGTCACCCAATTCCTTTTTCCCCAAACAACCTTTCATTAAAGAATCCTTTTCAAAGCATCTGAAAGGCCCACTCATGCCACCTCCCACTCAATGCCAACTCTTGGAACTGTAAAAGCAAAGCATTTTGTCTGGCAGCTCCTGCAGAAGATCTCTTCAAAATGCTCCCAGGCAGTCTTCCTTTGGCCCATGATCTGAAGCTGTTTTCCACAGCTGAAGACTTGCCACAGACAATATTTTTCTGTCACCCTCTTCTTTTTTTCACTGGGGCCATCCCACTAGTTACACCTTACACCACTGCAACGTTCCACACAACACTGTTGAAAGCACAGCAATCTAGGCACATAGACATAAATTCACATAAAACCCACATACAAATATTTAGAGAACTCTTCCATCTTCTCCATCATGTCACCTCCAGGACTCCCAGGTTTGGTCCTGAAGGGCCCCTTTACCTGCAGGCCCTGTGAGAGTCTGCCAGCTCCGTCGCCAAAGAAAAACCCTTCCAACTCGCAAGCTGTTTCTAACATTTTAAGTGGTTTAAATTCTTAAATTGTGTTAAGGACTTTTTATCATTTTAAGCTGTTAAGCAGCTTTAAGTAAGACTGTGAACAGGTCTTCTCTCTATATGCTGCACACTTGCAGATTTGGGCTAACTCTGGGAGCTGCATCAAAACCCAGACCTGTTATTTCTTTCACTCTGTATATACCCCTTTGGGAAAATACAAATGAAAGTCCTGGAAGTTGCTGGATATTAAAAATTCGAATGAAAATGAGAGAATTCATGCCGATCCTTTCTCTCTCTGTTTAACAGTACTGAAACATATTCTGATCTCCTAAACGTTTCCGGTACATTTCACTGAACAGGACCATTTTTCCTGCAGTCTTGATCTAAATGATGACATGCTACATTTAGTTCCTTTTTATTTTTTAAAATAAATTTCATCATATCACAGGGAATTGCTTATGTCCTGGGAATGGATGATCTGACTGTTAAAAAACACATTTCTGTCTATTTTATGTACAAATGACTAAGAAAGGTACTCGATACACACAGGCGGGTTTCTGTGGCAACCCTTTTCAGAGTTTGATGTACAGATTTCAGTACCTGTAGAAGCACATATACAGAAGCACACTAGCAGAAGCATTTTTAATTAATGTTCTTTAACACAACTTTCAGCTGCTAACAACTTTACAAATGTCTACTATTCATGCTGCCATTCTGTTTGAAAATTTGCACATGAGAGTTTGAACGTTAAAAAAACAACTCTAGTTTTCATAATGTTTCATAATGTGAATATCTAGACCACTTCTATTGCCTCTATTACAGTGGAAGCTTTTTGACAGAAATGTGCCTTTTGTTTTAGCTAAATTATACTTTATTGACAATCACTACTTTTGTTTTAGCTAAATTACATTTTATTGACAATCAGTGCTGTACAAAAGCACAGTACATCTTGCTTTTTGAACAGCACATTTTCTTCAATTCTCTAAACATTGCAGTGCACAGCGAGTAAATTCTGAGTGTAAATCAAGTGCTTTGCTGGCCCAGTAAGCAGGTAATCTGCACAGGTGGCAGGGAGGGAAGCACAGACTTTGCTTGGGTGCTGTGGAGAAGACAACTACCATCCCTTTAGCTGGCAGAGTTTTCCTACAAGAGATAATTTGGAATGCTGCATGTCTTAAGGATTGCATGCACCTTCCTTGCAGTGCCCCATTTGATGTATTATAAGAACAGCTCCTGACAGAGGAAATTCTCTGTACTATGGCCAGCATTGGAAATGTCTTCTGAGAGACACAAGATCACTAAAGGACACGGCTAGGGTTGCAGCAGGTAACCAAGTTTGTGAGTTGTTCCTGTAGCATAAATTCAGAAGGATGGTGGCTGAGTGAGAAAATAACCTTATATCTTTACCAAATGGACCACTTAACCGAAATTATCTCAGAAATTATCCTGACAGGGAATGCTCTAGACAATGGCTCTTATTCTGCATAAAAGATTTCTTTGTCTCTATGTAAATTTTATTTCTGCACTGAAGTGGAAACAATGCTCAGCATCTCCAAAGCTGAAGAAGTGATCAAAAGATCTGGGTATGGTGGGTAAGGTCACATACATAAAAGACATGGAATGGATATTAGTATCTCCTGTCTTTTACAGGATTAATTAAGATAATCACAAGTGCAGGTTCTAAACATTGTTATTTTAACTTCCTCAGATCTTCCATCACTAGACAAAATCATTCACTGTCAGCTTTCAGAGTGGTTATATCTTAGCATTGCATCATTCTCTAAAGACAGCTGCTTTCTTTGTTCTTTGACTTCTTTCATTTATGTTACCAGCCATCAGCTGAAACCACCTTTGTTAGCAATTCAAATTCTTGGCTCACTTTCCTATGGCAAAGATTTCACGTATTTAATATATAAAATTATTTGCAACAAAAATATGTAGCATAACAAGATGCCCCATTAATCTTACCACCTCAATTATTGGATCTCAGAACCCATTAAGGACTCTCTGTAAGTGTGATTAAAGATAAAACTAGTAAAGCAGAAAAAGCCAATGTACCTCACTTACAGTTATAGGAACTGACCTTCAATTTGTAGATAAATACATCCACTGTGCGATTACTATAATTGGCAAGTACATGTAAACCAATTGATTTAAGTAAATGTACCTGTGGTCTATCTAAACAAAAATGTTGTCCTTCAGAACTGTATTACCAGCTGAAATATTTAACCAGTGCAATAATGCCTGCAAGATAAATGCTACAATAGATAAATAATTTCTAGCAGAGTTGAAATTGCTTCACGTAGAGTCAACTGAAAACCATTTGTTTTATTTTTTAGAAACACATTGACATAAACCATATGCTGTGGAACAAACATTCAGGCTATAGTTGCACTAACATTTATAATTAGACCACTAGAAATAATTGCCACAATAAAAATACTGGCTAAGTTACACTTTTTGGAGATTCTTTCTTACTATTAAAAGAGTTGTGCAGCTGTAGATGCATAGCCTAAAAAGGTTTTGCTAGTATAGCTTTATATTACTCTAGAACTGCTATAAATAAAATAATTTCTGGATGAACAGTATGAACAAATCCTGTCTAAGTGACAGACTAAACCTGTCACCGGGTGCCTTTAAGTAACTGCTGATCAATTAACTCAATTTATAGAACTGCAGCCTAGTAGTAAGGCTGCAGGGCTGTTTCACCCAAAACTGTTACTCAGAATCATCAGATATGATCAAGGTATAAAAAAATAAACACACAAACAAACAAAACTGCAAAGAAACAAAACAAAAACAAAACAAAGAACAACAACAAAACAACACAGAAAGACAACCAAACAGGTGCCTTTCATTTCAAAACCTTTTTTTTTTTTAATATTTAAAAAATATATATATTCATAGTAACGACGATTTTTCTTTATTTATTTACTTTGAGTCAAGAAATACTTACCTATTGAATTTTCCCCCAACCTTACCATTCTCTTCTTAAAAAAAAAAGTTTGGAGAATGTTGCACATCTGTAACCCTATGTGTAAAGTCCATTACTTTAAACAAGTTAATTAACTGGCAGAGTTATGTCATGATTTAATCCTCTTCTATACCACAGTAATAAATGTAATATTTTATCTTGACTACAGCCTTAAAGAAACCATAATGGGCAGAGTGGCAGCTCCTTGATTCTGAGGTAGTTTCTCATTAGCATTCACCACCACCAATGTTCTGACACTGTAACACCAGGGATTTTTCCAGTCTGCTATTACTTAAGGAACGTTAGTATTTCAGCAGTTTCTGAATCCACAGTATTATTTTAAAATGATGCAATATTTTTCATGCTTAGCCTCTGTTTGTTCATCTACACATAGACCAGCAGAAATAACATAGCTTGAGGTTAGACATAAAAGTAGTAATCAGCACTCTGCCCTTGCTTTTCCAGGTTGTGAGAAGACTTTAGAATAACCGCTCCCTTCATATCACTACATACATTTTGAAAACAATGCAATATAAATAATTCCTCTCCACTAAACTAATTGTTTTTCTCCATCAATATTAATGCCTAAATCATACAGAAATGTTTAAAAAAACGGTGCTTTGCCATATTTGGCAGGGAAAGCTATGTACTTATTTTACCTAGGGAAGCCACTACTCTAAGATTATTGCTCAATATAGCATAATATTTTAGGTGATGGTTGCCATTAAGATAAAGCAACCCGGAGAAGATGAGTTTTAAGCTGCTTTACGTAAATGAAGCCTTAGAAATAGATACAAAAAATGTACACCACAAGTCCTAAATTTCTGCTTTTTAAATACCTTGAAATTATTTTTTTTTCAAACTTTTTTCAAAACTTGGAAATTGATGACATCTACAGAATTAAATACTCCTGCAGTTCCTAACTATAAGTTTTGTCAACAGCATGAATTGGAGGGAAATTTGTGTTTTACACATTGGGGAAAAGAGTAAATCCACTACACTTTTAAGTATAAATGACAGTAGCTGAATTTATTTGACCACCTTATACTGACAGTGTAAACCCAAGAACTACCTATGAGCTGAAATCTAGCAAATAAAATCCTATCTGAAAATAGATTTATTTGATAAATTATCAATAGTGGAAAGCAAGGGCTTGAAAGAGAATGCTCTGTAAACTGCAGAAGTGTTCACATTTTGAGATACAAAACTGCTCAGCACTAGACCATCCAAGGGTATGTTTGCCAAGACAGTAAGAACAAATGATAAAATGGTGTTTGTTGCTGATGACCACACAGCCTAACCACCAAGAGACAGACTCTGAAGCCAGGCAAGCTTTGCAGTATCAGCTGCTTCTTTGCACATGTCTCCAATGTGAAAACAGCTGACATTTGAGGCAAGCAAGAGCAATCTGCAAAACTGGAAAATCTTTGGAAGTAAAACTGAACCAAGGTTGTGGGCTGCAGTGTGCTGGCATGACTAATTTATGGTTTTAAACACATACAAACAGAAGATCACTCAGTTCAGAACCTGAGACCTCTTTAATTTTAATATCCATTTATGGAGTACCAAGGAAAAGAACCTGGGCCCTAGTCCATTATGCACAGATAACCAAACATTGGTCTTTGGATCTCTAGTTTAAGGAAGATTTATGGGTGGAATGAAAATGTCTTAAGACATCTGAACCTGAGTTCAAACTTCCATGTAAAAACATTCCCTAGAGCTGGTCTACCCAAGTTGAAGTTTAGCTGGCTGAAGACAAAAAAATATATATATAAATCTGTTACAGATAGAATTTCCCACTAGTTTATAATAATCTCAATTAATCAGAGGCTTGTGTGAAAACTTTTGTTGTCTTACGAAATCCAAGTTATAAAAGCACAAGCCCACTTAAAAATTTAAAAAAAAAATAAAAAAAATAGCAGGTAATCCTCCTAAGCACCAGTGCAGCCAATAATCAGTAAGCCTTCAGTAACATTTCTATGAATTTCAAGCATTTGTTGGCAGTGCATATAGGACTGTTACTAGCATCTGTTAAACTGGATGTAAAATACATAAATTAAAAATACAGGCCACTTTAAAGATTACCTCTAGGAGTGAGGCCAATAAGACTGTTCACAGTATTGCTGGAATGGCAGTAGCCTCAGGACAGAGAACATTTAAAGGAAAGCAGGTTTAGTTCCATGTCTAATATCTTCAGACTTCAGAAGAATTTGGTCCATGGTTATAATTTGTGCATCTCTTTGACTTTCTTCAAAATTATGAAAAATCAAACTGAGCTCTTAAATCAATCACTGAATTGCCAACTTCTCTACAGTGACGTGACCAAATTCTGCATTGTTCCATTTCACTGCCACGCAAGTCACTTCAACCACCCTTAATTCTGCCTCAGCGTGGTGATGTGCACAGCAATGGCTTTCTTCAGAAAATGCACTAAGAAAAAATCTTAACTTCACTGCGAGAGACAGTCCAGTAGAAATCAGCAGCAGTACTTGCATGCTTAATAGACACTTTGCAGGATCAAGTCCTTCACCAGCAAATATATCACTCTAGATTTCACATAGAGCTCATTTCATCAGCTGTCCATGAAAAATACCATCCACTTTATTTTAAACAACAAAAGCTTTAGCAGAAAAAGCCTCGTGGGAGTTTCTGCGAGGGAAGCCATAAGCACTGGTAGATTAAACTACACTGAATCAATGGAGTTGCAGCCCTTCACACCAGGGCTAAACATTTCCTGATCACTAAAGGAGACAAACAATGCCGGCATTTATGGCTATATATGCACTTGTAATCATCAGCGGAGCAGAACAGCTGCTACATATGATTTCAAAGACGCAGGGACTTTCCTCCTGTGGAAAAACCAATCAATTGGCATGTGTCACAAACCACGTTGCCATGTCAACTACATACTTTTACTACAGTGAAAACAAATAGTGATTGAACCCCCAGCAGGTAACGGCACTGCAGCAGCTGCTTATTACAGCAGCTGTTTTCATGATGATAATGGTCATGGCTGCCAGTGTGGTGGCATCCATGAGCCCCTGTCTGGACTGGGACTCACTGCCCTGTACTAGACACAACCAAAAGCAAAGCATAATATTCAGTTGTGGATTTAGTGGGGGATGGAAACTACAGCCAGCTTTATTTCTGCCACAGGGGAAGGGGCTTATGTGTGTCCCTGTGCCACTTGTGATGGCAACAGTCCTATCACCCTTCCAGCATGGGGCTGAGACTGTTTCTCTCCCGCTGCCCTAAAGAAGTTTATTAGGGTTCCTAGCATAACTAACAGGGACCAGTACTGCTGAGATCGGTGAAACCATTCATGTACACCAAAGCACATACTCAAGGGCTAGCAGAAAAAGTAGAAAAAAGAAAGGCAAATCAAAATTGCCAAATAGCATGTACACAATGTACTAAAGAACTTGTCCACAAGACACAGAACTTGTCCAGTGTCTCCAATTATTTAATGTCTTTGAAACAATTTCCATCAGCTGTAGTTCCTAAGTGCAAAGGGAAAGACAAGAAAACTAAACCAAGTTGTCTTCTAAAATCCCAACACAGCAAACACAATCATTTCAATGCAGATTGAGGGTTTTCACTGGGACTGTGCTCCTGCACAGCTACTGCATGATTAATTCCTAAAAGAATGGAGCAAACAGCATGTATAACCAGTGATGAAATGCAAAGCCATAGTTAAAGCTATTAATAAATGATACACTGCCACATTTATGATTTTATTTGTAATTAATCATTGCCTACAAACACTGTATCGGCAAAACATTTGTAGGCTTTGATTACTTTCTAAGAGTCTGAGATGCAACAGAAATGTTCTATACCATCATATGAAACCTCACTTTTTCTTTACTGATCTCAGAATAATTTGCATTTTTGGTGAAGTCAAAGAAATATGGGAAATGTAGGAAAAAAATCCAGACGACTAATCCGTGTCCCACGGCTCATAGAACTTGTTAAAACCTTCCAGCAGTTTATTTGGGAAGAGTGCCCATTCAAAATTAAATAATAAAAAGGAAAGACTT
This sequence comes from Anas acuta, assembly GCF_963932015.1. Taxonomy (NCBI): domain Eukaryota; kingdom Metazoa; phylum Chordata; class Aves; order Anseriformes; family Anatidae; genus Anas; species Anas acuta. Next base: position 9,389,264 of record NC_088985.1, read on the forward strand.
TATAATTTTTTCTGGCTATGAGACTCAACCTTGGATCCAAAAATCAAACTAGATTATCATCATCATCAGTAAAACAGTTTCTCCTCTAAACAAAATTAGACCTTTGTTTTTTCACACCTATTGCTATTTCTAAATTATTTCTTTGGGACCACCTTAGCAATTCCAGTCATCTGGAACGATCTGCGTAAGTCTGACTTGACTTGTTACCGGATCATAGAAGTTATTTGCTCAGAGCTGACATTCTGTCTCTGCTTGAGCAACACACATAAAGAAATCTGTCAAGGAGCTCAAAATAAGCTAAACATCTCTCAATTGCAAGTCCAACATGTCTAACTATACTTATAACTTGCCTTTTATCCAAAACTTCTCCAGGCACTAAGAACAAAAGTCACTTAGATTGCCGATTATTTCATTAACTATGTTTTGTTTTTTAGTTGCGAATCTGTATGTTCCCTACAGCAGAAGTTATGTTTACTTTGCTTGAAAATGTTTTTAACAACTATCAAACAATAGCATCATGGGTAGGTTTCTTAAACGGTAGTACCCATGAAGTCTAATTTCTGAGGATTTGTATCTGAATCCACTGGTGCCCTACAGTTCATGATCTCTGAAGGAAGTTTCTGTCACGATCACAAATAAGTTTATCTGCTGTCTGATTGAGGGAGTGATTACAAGGGGAAGTCTTTCCTTTAAATTTACAGGGGACATTTACAGGATTTCTTGTCACCACCCTATTTTGCCATATTTCTAACAGATTAATACATTTGAGATATCACCCATCCAAGTCTGGCCTACATATTTGCAAGTTAACAATGGTAGGAAGTAGTCAGACAAAGAGATGTTAGGAATAATCACATTAGAATCTTCTGAAGATGCAAGCCCAGGCTTTCAAAAGCTTGGAGCTTTAGTTTGTATGCTTAGATCCACATTTAAACTACTAAATCACTGGGCAGATTTTCAAAACTGGTCAAGGAAAACTTGCACAACAGCACATCTATAAGACACTCATAGATCCATTTCAAAGACTGGAAGGGGACTCAGAGAAGCTATGAGCTGCTCATTCTGCAAATACAGAATAATTGATTCTGCTAAAAAAGCTGGGTTAGCTTGCATCCTTTAACTACACCCCATAATTCATTTAACAGAGAGGAGGAAATAAAAATGCATACAACACAGGAAAAAGGAAAGGTTGAAAACATCTCAAGAGCTCGTAGCATGTTTTGGAGAAATAAATATCATTTGGACTACCTTTGAATATTTTATTGTTTTCCTCTTAAACCACTTTGTCATTGTGACCTTTCTGAGTACCATGAAGGGTTAACATGTTAATTAAAGCAAGGTATTCTACTCCTCACAATATTAATTAAAATAAAAGCTGCAGCTGGTGTTTAACAGCAATTCAGTCCCAACAGCAGGTTTTAGTCACTTCACCTAAATCAAACATATCATAAAGTTGGCATGAAAATCATATTGTCTGAATCAAACACATCTGGCGACTGACACACGCTTTTACCTATAATGAAAACAACAAACTACCTCTATTATTTATTCAGATGCACTTTAAATTGTTCACTATGCTGATGTCTTCTATCACTCATTTTCGGAAGCTAAAAATCCTAATGAAGATTAATGATTAAGATCGAGAGGGAAGAAATTACTTTCTTCCTCCACAACTGATGTTATAAGTACCGATACTGCTGCCGGTCTGTTTTGCACTCAGACGACAAAGAGTAGCTTTTTAATTAAATAGAGTGGGGAACAGGTAAGCTTGGCAGCTTGGTGCTGGCTTGCAAAGCCCTTACTCAGGGTGAGTGGTACTTTATACCATGACTGTTAGAATATCATTATACTGTAAGTAGTTCCATTAAAGACCATGAAATCCCAGTGTAGGGTAAGGTCCTGCTCAGTTCTTTATTAATTTTTGATTTATCAGGAGTTGTCTCATCGTTTGGGATGAGGACTGCGGCACAGAAAGCTCTAGGCTGTTGCCTGCAGTCTCACAGCTGGGATGGAGGGGCCGGATAGATTCAAGCTGCTCAGATCTCTCGGAGGTACAAAGTGATGCTGGAAAACAGCTTCACACCCTTCCCTTACCACAGGGAATAAAGCAGAAGCTATCAATGTTGACAGAAAGAAGAGAAGAAAATAGAAAGGCTCTGAAGAGGCATCTTGATTGCTAGAACATGTGCTGGGTGCTCTTGGGAAATCAAAACATAGGGCTCTTCATTAATACCGAAAGCACATATAGCATTCAGCAATTATTATTGATGTCTAAAGTGCATGCATTACATATGCATATTTAAAGGCTGGAGGCCCACTTGCCTGTTTCTCAGAGGACCCGAAAGGCAAGTGCTCGGTATGTGGCATACTTCCCACCTCAGCCTGACGTACACTGAAGTGAAGAGAAAGAGAGACCTTGCTGTTCTGCCTGCTCCTCCTCACCCCCCACACAAGTCTCACCTGAATACCAAACCTCACACTAGAAACACTGACAGCACCACATCAAAATCAACTAGCTGTTCCTTATATTGAGATTAATTAGTTTATTGGGCAGCCTAATTTCACAGCTTGAAATATTACCCTGGAAATTGCATTACTGCCATATAAAAGAAACATAGTAGTTAACAACCACCCCGTTCTGACTGATGGTTTTCTGTTCTTTTTCAGATAGATATGACTATTCATAAATCAATTGAATTAAATCAGTAGCTTATTCTCCTGTGCTGCTTTTAATGGTTTAGAAGGCAAACAACTTCAGCACACATGATTACATTTCTTTTAATGGAACCTTGGCAGCTGCATCAAAATAGTTTTTCCAAGGCAACACCATTCTCTTCCTCATCACCAGATGAGGTTGGAAACACGCTGCATTACATTATATGGGGGCACGTGTGCAGCAGAAGAGAACATTGCTCAGTAAGGCAATAAGCCCAGCAAGTGGAAAGAACATATGCAATACTTCTCTTAGCAACAGAGTATTATTTTCAGAAAACTTTTCTTACCTTCTAGAAAAACTTCTGGAACACAATAATTAGCAGGAAATAACTCATGCAAATGAACAGCAGCATTTCAGTTTCCAGGGAGAATAAGAACCCCTAGCTCCTTTCCCCCCCAAAGAAGGGGGAAACTTGTGTCTATTAAAAGTGTTTTGTCGTTGCAGGGTTTTTTATTTGTTTTGCTTGTTTTTAGATATCATCGGGAATTGTTTCTAAATCTCCTTGAGGATATTCATTTTTAAAAGCCTTTTCTTTAAATGGAAAGATTGGTTTTCCACGTCATGACAAGACAGAGCATTTTTATCTAACTAAAAAGGAGTAGTACAATCATTTGACTCAGCTGAATGCAACAGTTGTTTAAACACAGAGAAGAAAAATCAGACAGTCAAAACTAAATCTCCTTTACAACACTAATGAATCTAGCTTACATGAGTTAAGATGTTACTACACAAAGTTGTTTGCTTCGTCCCTTGTCTGGTTTCTGTTTCCACAACAGAACGGGCAAAAAGACACGTCTATACCCCTGCCATCACAAACAAAATTTTATCTCTTAGTTTATGGCTGACTTCCTCAGCAAAACATGCAATAAGAGATTGCACTGAGCTCACCAAAACCAAAGCTGTAATCCTGCAACCTTCAGCATAGGCAGAAAGCTGCCAGACAGAGTGATGTGTGAACAATGCTACTCAGTTCTTAATGCCAAAAGGTAGCTGTGAGGAAGATACTTTGTGCAAGAGAAGGGGTGCAACAGAATCATGGTACTGCTGTGCATGTTGTCTGTAGGGTGGATCATCTCTAGCAGGCCTTTTTGCCCCCACTGAGTTCCCACTGACATGCTCAATTTTTAATCGCTGAAGGAAAAGCTGCAGAGCCTTGCTCGAAGAAATCAGCTTTTGCAGTGACTGTACGAACTAAGCTTTTAGACTATAGGATTGTTACTTAACTTTAATTGCAGTCTATTCATTTAAACCTCACAACATGAAAGACAGATCATCTAATGGAGCACAGGACTGGCCATAGCACGGTGACACTGGTTGGTGTTACCACCCAACCCCTACTCTGGGAAGGCAGCCGCACAAGCAGTCTGCCAGTGCTCCTGCTGGAGACTCCTCCCTCCATCTAAAAAATAAATGGTTCGGTACAAGTTTTTATGCTCACAGTTATCTTGCTGACACAGAATACATGGTAGCAAATAGAAGGAGGGAAAACTACTTTTGCTGTAAGGTAGGCCAGGAATTCTGGTGCTGAATGCGCATGGTATGAAAATGGCAGCACCACTGCTCACATGGAAATGTCGCTGAAGAACTGTGCAAGAAGAGAAAACTTTTTTCTGGCACAAGCGAATGAAGCGTTTTCCAAAACATACAGCAGATTATCAGAGCTGGAAGCTCATGCATGTCCTGTCTGAGCTGAGAGCAAGTAAGAAATCAGGTACAACTTTCCCTTCTTACAAGTTAGGTAGAACTACTTTTTACCTTTATGTGCTTGTTTCACAGGGAGCAGGGTACAGGAAGTAACTTTACTGTGATATAGTGCTTACTAATTATTGGTCATTTTGCAAATGCAATTAACTTGTTTGTTCTGTCTGCAGAGATGCTTTCAGAGACATCACCTGACTCCAGAGGACTTTGAAGCCTATGCAAAAACATGTGCTATCTTACCACATAATAGAACAACCTGTGTGACTTTTATAATAGGACTCACTGTTACACTAATGACTCTGACCAGCACAGATAAAAGGTATAAAATACAAGTCACCGTACCATGAAGGTACCTTTATTTTTTTTTTTTTTCCCTCCCAGGATCTACCTGGCTTCCCACTTTGAGGGCCTTTAAATATTTAAAAAAAGTTTAAATATTCTTCCGACAAAGACATATACTGTGGGGCCTTGTAACAATGTTCTTCTGTCCAAAATAAAAGCAAATATAGCCAACAGGCAAACACATTGAATTGTATATTCACATGAAAAAAGCAGCAAAGTAATTTTACTTTTTAAGAAAATGTGAAAAAATAAAATTATTTTTGCAATTTTAACGCTTGTTCCTCACCAAGACTGCATTTCCAAACCAGAATTCACTATGAAATTTTTCTTATTATTCCTGTTTTTATCCTTAAAAATAATGGCCTGAGGTAGTTTTACAACTAGGAGATATTTAGAGCTTTAAGGCTATCTCTGTCTGAATTGCTGTAGTAATCATTTTTTTTTCCTTCTTAATATCCTGTTATATTAGATTTTATTATCAGTTCATAGAAGACATTATATCAACTTCTTTAGAGAAAAACAATAGAAATATAAATAACCTATTGGGCAAAATTCTGTTACTGTATTTTGTATTGTTTATCCCTTAGGTGTCAAATAGGGGGGAAAAAAAGCACACACAACAAAATAAGCCAAAGGTATTATCGTTGTAATAAAAAGAAGCCACACACTTTAACGAAGGCTGAAATCAGGGGCCAATTTAATGTATGCAGAAAGCATACACTCACTACTCTATGGACAGCCAGTGAATAATCAACATTAACATGAGAAAATCTGACATCAAAATCAATGCAACCTGAGCTGAGAAGAAGAGATTGCATATCAAATCTTGAGTTTGAAACAATCTATGCAAGTTTTGATGGGCTTTCATGAAGGTTACTGCTCTTGCTAGATTTTCACCCCTCCAAAGGAAAAAAAAAAAAAAAAAAAAAAACCAACAAAACAACAACCAACAAATCAACAAAATCAACAACAAATTTTAAAAATGATGTTATTACCTGTGCAGATGCTAGATTTTGCTAACGTCATATCCAAATAATTTATTTCCCTGAACTATATGTGCATCAAAAGTTAATGCCTCAATCCACATAAGACACAGAACTTCCCAGTAAAAAGAATAAATGAAGAGATGCTCTAATACAGGTGCTGTAAAGGCAGAGATGAAAAGGGTGTGGAATCTCAAGGCTCTTGGCTTTCCATCGATTTCCAATATATGCCATCTTTTTATAATGGCAACTGGAGGGGTGGAATGCAAGTTTGATTTTCAGCTGTTTATTTTTCCCAGAAAAAAATATCCCTGGGAAATATTTACACTTCCATGCTTGCCTGCTTGCTCAGTTACAGGAATTATTAGGATCCATTTTAAATCACGGTTGAACAGCATATGCCAACATGCAGAGAGACTTTTAAGAAGCTCCAGACTTTGTGAAGCCCTGGACTTTCCAAAAGCATCCAATGGGACACACCATTTCTTCCCAGCAGAAGGGAAACGAAAAGATAAATGATGGAGATCCAGCACTGCCCACAACATGGTGTCTTGTTCTGAACTGTGCCTGGAGGCATGCTGCTGAGTGCTGCTGCCCTGCTGCACAGGTTGCAAAGCATTTCCCATGGCATTTCTTCCACATGCACTAAAAAGGGAATAATCTGGAAATTAAGAAATATTTTTAATTTTTGTCCTTGCTCACTTGCTTGCATCTTTTACTATATTCTACCCTTAATTTTTACGGATGAACTTTCTTAATCCAGTTATTTAATGATTGAAGCTTTTGCTCACAGGTCTTAAATAATAACCACGATAATTATTTTTTATCATGTCCATTCATACGTGCCTCCTGTCAATGTGCCCGAGGTGCTGCACAGACACTACAAACCACAGTACAAATTAAACATAGGAAAATTAAGAAAAAAGAAAATTCAATGAAATATGTAAAAAGCCATGTGTGGTATTAAGAACAGAAAGGCTGCTTTCAAACAAGGAATTTCAAGGCAAAATAACTGCAAATACAGGGAGATTTCTGTGAGCTCCTTGCTACTAGTCCTATATGAAATCCATTTAAATAAAGCAGATGAAGCCTTTGTTTATTTCCTTCTAGCTGGCATCTTCAAAATACTTTCCTCATTTTCTTTTAAAACATTTTGAGACTTTTTTTTTAATGCAACCCAGAACATTTATCTTTTTTGATACCTGCAGAGCTATAATAATATGGTCATTTCTGGCCAAGATTTTTAAAGTAGCTAAACTGACAACATGCCATATAAGATATGAAAAAATGTTACTCTGTTATACAGAAAGGGATCCGAAATAGAGAGGAGGCTAAGCTTGCCAAGATCAAACAAAGCCTGTGGTAGAAAAAGAAATTGCACCCAAGTCTTCCAACTGCCAGACTTATCACCCCTACTAGGCTGCAGTAAATTTTCCACTGTCACCAAAACACATGGAATTTGGGGATTAAAATCCAAATAAGGAAATGCTAGATCATGAAGCAACAACTGTGACTATAAAAGCATATATAACACTTTTCTATGCAAACCATGAAAGCATATATACAGATGCCTTTAAGAACCTCCACAGCAGCCCCAAATACTAAGTATCAATTTGATAAAATCTTAAATTTAAACTCTTCAGTTTGCAAATAGCTTACTTTTCATGTCTTATTTTTTCCTGCATGATTCATACCTCTTATCAGACAAGCTCTCCTAAACCTGAGTTTAAGAATATCTCCTTACTACTGAACTGTATGTAGTCTGCTTGTTAACAAGAAATGAAGCTGGAAGTTCAGTCACTGCTAATTAAACTCATAATTACAAATGGAAGGTCAGACAGCAGATCCAAGGGCTGTTTGAAAATGTAATATGACAAAAGAAAGAACAAACTAATGTAGTAGTTTAGCCCTTATTTGTCAAACTGAGCCATTAGAAGGGTTCTCAGCTGCACACAGGTCTGATTGCAAATATAAGAATAAATATAAATCATTTCAGTTTAAGCAAGTTAGTCAAGGATTAGCACAAGCTACAAACACTGCCTAGATTTATACTTGAAAACAAAAATTAAGAATTGCTCGTTACCAAGTCAGAAAGTGGATCACAGACCTGCAGTCCGAGCTCCAAAGTGGTTGCACCAGCAATTTCTTTCACAGAAATGCCATCTCCTTTGGAGCAGAGTAGTATCTCACTCCTCTGCCCATACATAATCAGGAAATCTGCTAAAGCATACACTGCCCTGTCTGTGAATCTCCATGAATGCAAAAACCCTACTAGCAACTTGAGAATGGAGGGCAGTCTGGGAAGGTCCATGGTGTTTTCTCCTATCCCTGATCTCCGAAAGGGCCTAAGGTTTTAAGGTGGGTCTCAAACTCTGCATTCTGACTGTCCTTACTGTCCTGTCACAGTGCGGCAAGTGGTGGCCACCCGGGACGTGCAAAGAGCAGGGCAGCACCTGCTGACATGCCAGGAGGAGGGCCAGCACCTCTCCTTGTTATCATACTACAAAGTCTCTGAGGTTTTTGGAAAAAACAAGGAGGAGGTCTTTGTTCTATCCAAGATAAGTAAATTTCTGACATGCGATCTGGGCACCCGGACAGCACAACACTTGGGAACCCCTTTGGGACGTAGGAAGTCTCTCAGGAAATACAGAAATACAGGTAGCACATCAGAGCTGCTTTCCACCATGCCTCCTTAGCCAGGTATTTCACCTTTCTGTGAACCACAGACAGATTCTAAAATTCGTGGTAGGGTTGAAAAGCCTTGTGAGAATATTTTTATTTTATTTTTTTTTTTAATTTTAAAAGCCTTCTTTATCAGCAGGCTTTCATGACATGCTAATTTAAAAAATCTGCCTTCCAACAGTTCAACACTGCTTCAGTGAATGTCTCGCCAAGCCCTTTCTAATAAATACCATTTATGATTTCTATGACAGACTTGTTTTGCAGTGAAATTGTGGAGGTAGGTATCACTGGGTTGATTGACACCTAGTTATTCAATAAAATGTACTTCTATTCTGCTAGTCACAGATTGCACATGCCAAAATTGATGCTGAAACACTTATTAGCTATTTTGGAGGGGGCTTGGGAACAAAATCAGTCTTGTAATGAAAATCTTAACTATGTTGCAGCTTCTGCAGCACCATAAAACTCTTTTCTCCCCTGCTGGCAATTTAACAGCAGCAATTCTGAACACCAGAGGACTTTCCTATGGAGGGACAGACAACAGTACACACTGAGCGGACAGGGGGTTGGTTTCTTAACCATGGGAATAATCTCAGATGTATTTGGTACTTCTCAGCTGGTGAGCAAATTTTCAACTATAATTCACTGCACTTCTTTGGGTGGGAGCAAATGCATTTCAAGAAACTATCCCTTTCTGAGTCCACAAAAGATAAAATACAGGCAAGCGCAAAGGCAAATTTACAAAGGTAAAAATACTCATTCCACATCATACCACACTGAAGCTATGTGCTACTGGATCTGAAAGACTGGGCCATGATGCATTCATGTAAGGGAATAATTTACTTTCTCGGGAAACATATTTGTTTTAAACCTGAGACTACAAAAATGAGCAAGATGTTTCTCCTAACGACTGATGACATGAAAATATTTTCATCATGGCTTAGAAACAGATAGAGTTTCCACATTTAGAGAACCTACTTCTTTAACACATCGCCTGTCTCCTGGGGCACTAGCAGTTTTTGATGGGTGGGTTTAGACCAAATCTCTTAGAGTAGCATGATCTCAGGAAGATTCTGCCAACTTTGTAAAAAAGCCATAAAGACTCTAAGACAAGCAAATCTCTTAACTAGCTTAGTTATGCCAACTAATCATCAACCCAGAGTATTCTGACAGCTACCATTTCAGATTACCTGGGGAAGGATTTGGGTGCCTAAGCATCTGGGACCACTTTAAATATCCCAGACAGTATGAATAATCCATATTATAGCTGAAAATAAATAATAATAGAGACCCCTGCTCTTAGAGCCAAGTAACTGGACACGCGGTGGGCCTTGCAGCAATTCAAATAACAAAAAACCTTTCTGGTTTGGCACATGAATTTATCTCTGGTGTTTGCAGACCACAGTAGTGTTTCCTACTTTCTGTATCCTCTCCTTGTAAAGTGGATGCGACACTGGGAACTTGGAAAGTGGCAGCCACCACTGGGTATAGAAAGGCACATAATCATAATTCTTCAGTTGTAATCTCTAATAGTAGAGGGCACAATGGGCTCTGAAGTCCTGTGACAATGTCAAGCAGCCCCATTACCCAAATAACTTATCCTTATTAAAATTTTTAATAAGAAGAGGAATCAAAACCACCTGTAGATATTGTAATAGGTCAGCCTCTAAGGTCTGATTTACTCATCAAGCAGCTCAGTTCTTAAATCCAATTACTTTTTTTTTCTTTTTTTTTTTTCTCTTTTTTCTCCAGATTCCTCATTGCATTTCATCACACTTCTGTCCTCTAAAATCTGCTGAGTTCTGGGAGGTGCTCAGTAAACCTGACAATTTCTTCCACCATGAAGGAACAAGAACTTTCAGAAATCATTCAGAAGGTCATTATTCAAACCTTCCAGACAACTATTTCTGTCCTGGGTTTCAAGAACAATTTATTCATTGAGCTGAACCTTGGTGCTAAAATGTAGGATGAGATCTTACAGACGGGTTTCAGAGATACTGTGCACTAGTTTTATTCTCTTTAGTTTCTCATGTCATTTCCAGAAATTACTTGAAGTTCTTATTTCTATTACTGTTAAAATTTACTTATTTCAACCCAACTAATAGAAAATTAATTAAAAAACAGAACTTTTCATTATTTTGGGCTCTTTTTGTAATAATTTTAACAGTATATATATATACAAAGCATTGTATTACCTGCATGAATGTAATGGCAATTATTTCTGTCGTTCTGTGCAGATAACATAGAGAAAGCAAAAGCATTTTTGTTGTTGTTGTTGTTTTCCTCTAAGAGACAGTCTCATGTAAGTGCCAACAGCTCTTATTCCACAGATTCCAGTCCCAGTTTTCCAGTGAAACCCCAAATGAGATTGACAGAGTAACTGTGTCACTCAGCAGCACTTTAAATCTTTGCCTCAGCATTTTCTAGGAAAGCCTGTGTTGCACTGCCTGTCCTCTAGCCACCTCTCCACTCAATTGCTGTCAGATCAAACATGAGATACCAGACTAATTCTGTCAGCAGTGAATGAGGACAATAAATGGTCCTCTCAGTACTCCATGCCAGGGTGAAGCTGGAAATTTTGCCCGTGTTTTGAGAGAAAAAGGGGAAATGTTGTTTAACTGTTACATTTTCTAAAGAAAAACAAACAAACATTAAACATGCCAACAAACAACCAGAAGCCCTCAGGAGCTGCTCAGAGGCCTGGCTTATTGAAAATATTCTTGTAGGATATGGATTAGTAGGCAGGCAGTGGGGTAAAAAGTCAAAGGTGCAAGATAAATTGAGTTTGTTACAGAAGCTGTAATTTATCATCACAATATTGCCAACACAAATGTAGCAAATTATATATAAATTTAATCAAATGAATGCTATATTACATCTATTATCCTGGAGTCAGATTTGGTTATCTTTTCCTCTGTGAGAAGAAGTCTTTTCTGCAAATAACGCCACGGAATCAGGCCATCTATACTTTAAAAAGTCCATTTGTATCATCTTACATGCAAACAATAGCATAAGCAGCAATGCATATCAAAATATCAAGAACATGAAATCACACATTAAAGGTGAGAAGTGAAAAAATATATAGTTCCCTAGAGTAGTAGTTCCCCTCTGATGTTCAACAAAGAGACACGGATAGCTGAAGTACTTAGATCTCTAGTTAAGCAAAATAAAAATAAACATGAAAGACAACTCTTCTTCAAAAACACACAATTAAAATACCATTGTCCTTTCCATTCACTTGAGGGTTGTAGGAGTGAAGGAGAAGGGGAGAGGAAGGGAAAAGAGAAAAGCAGTCACTGAAAATAAGAAGAGTATTTTATTAGAGAGTTATCTCCTTCTTGCAAGAATGAGTGCTCAAATGCGTAATACATTTCTGTGAAATCCAGGTTTCCAGCTCCATGTTAAGAAAAGGCTCTTACCTTATAGGATTATCCATCCTTGATACTGTGAGAAATGCTGCTAAGTTTGCTGTGTAGGATGAGCACACGATAAGGGTGAAGAGCCACCAACTTCCCATTACAATGCGCATAGCCACAGAATTGACAGTAGATTCACCCCCTACAAGTAAACAGGGAAAATGAGGACGTTTCAGGAACTTCTCCCCTGCATGCTCTGATATGTAGAACTGTGTTGGGGTAACCCTCTGTATTTGTGCGTCCCTTTTGCTGTGAGCTAAGCACTACTTCCATTACAACATGTAGTCAACCTCTTGCCCTGGGTACTGTTCTAGAAAATAGTCTTTCAAAATGTTTCCCTCGGGCATTATTCAGGATCAGACATACAGAACATGAATAATATTCTAAATAAGGAAAGTTTAATGGTGAAGTACCACTAATATCCTGGAATTAAATCATTACACAGCGTTCAGAACATTTTCCTATTCGTTTCAAAGAACAGAAAGATAAACTGTATCATATTAGTTCAAAACTTTTTTTTTTTTTTTAATCACATTTAAATGATTAGAAAAGGTGCTAGTTTCTCAGTTGGAGAAGTATTGTAATGTTGAGCCAAGCAGCTCTGCCATTTATTTACCAAGTGATCATTTTCACAGTGAAAAAGTCTGTCAGGAATGGTTTCACTACACTTTCTGAGGAACAGAACAGCGTAACGTAATCTCCCAAATTTACCTACTTCCCACTGTTCATTACCTGGGATAATAAAACATATTACCTCCTTGTACAAAACTTCTCTTTCATCTTTAGAAATACTCTGGCCAAGACTAACATGTCCTGAAATGCTCTAAACAAGATAGAACACTTCTGAACATCCACGAGTGTTGTCTGTAACAGACTATGTACCTTGCTGAACGAAGGCGCCGTACACAACCCAGATGGCACTGTGCAGGGTGGAGGAAGCAGAAGGGCTCGGCTGGGAAGCATTCTGTGCCCTGACTGCCTGGATCCGGTTCAAGACAAATATTAAGACACCAACTATAGGGATGGCTGCAGCAATACAAGCCCACACCGCAAAGTCAAAAGGAGCAAAGAGAGAGAAGATGTTGATTTTCTCTTCAGGCTTCTTGATCAGGATCCCCACCGAATAGTCCATGTACCGCTTGCTGAAATCCACTACACTCTCTCTTTCAGGTGTTATAGTGATGGCTGAGATTGCTAGATCTGCTCTCTGCAAGACAAAGGCAAAATGTCAGATCTCCTTCTTTCACCATGAATTCTGCTAGCATAAGTCTTCAAGAGAATCTTTTTTAAAAAGCAAGTGGCTCTGTGCATATCTTTTTAAAATCTAACATTTAGACAAAGTAAAATAAATTGTCTAAAAGTAAAATCAGAATCAGTTTTATCAATCAAACATTAATTAATTAATTGCATTGGTTTAAAGCATAACAGTGAAATGTAACCTGTCAAAGTATTACAGAACAAAAAGAGTCACCGTGACTCGTCTGGAATGAAATGCAGTTTATTTAATCTTTATGCCTCACTTCTTTTCCAAATGAAGCCTAAAACTCTAAACCATATTAACCCAATGCATTGCAAGCAGTAAGCAAGAAGCACCATCCATGCACATCTTGCAGTTCTATCAATGCTTCTTCTACTCTACTGTCATCACAAGATTACTGAGAAATAAAATCCTCACTTCTTCCCCATGCAAAATTTATTTAGTTTGTGTTTTTAGTATTTGTGTGTTGTGACGAGCTAGTGTTTGCTGTTCTACCTGCCAACTTCCCATATTAATAAATGGATTTCATATGACAACTGGGGAGAAGATTTTTGCTTTTACAACAAATAAAGTGGCTGCAAAAACTAATAACTGTAAGAATGCCCCAAAGGAAACTTACCTCCTGGAACTGCTTTGACCTCAACATTTAAAGTGAACAGGTCTTACATATACAAAGTCCTTTAAGAGTATGCAAACTCAATGGAAGATAAAAGTATTTAATAAATAAGATTCCCAAAGCTTTTAAGAGCTGCAATTGGTTTTTGATTATTTTCCCATCTTAATCAAAACAGTTCGCTACAAAAAATAAAATGTACTTTTTGTTTCTTATCTCTGTGTTTTGTTGTGAAAGTAGGCCAAATATTAGGTTAGGGAGATCTGCTTTGAAATTCTTTGGAGGCAGTGGAAAAGCTAGTAACAGAAATACTATTATAAATATTTTGTTACTTCAAAGAATGCAATTTCCAAAGAAATTTCACAGGATTTCTTACCAGATTTTTAAGTCAATTAAATTCAAATAGCTTATGTCAATGCAAAATAAGTAAAAAATCCTTTATATTTCCTAATACCAACCAAGTATATCCCATTACCATACACATGTTTTCTACTGCTTTAATTGCATCTATTTCTTCCTAAACATCTACTTCCCAGACACTGAGATGCCTACTTACTACATAATGAGAAAGCTTTCACTTTCAGTAATAACTGCACTGTAGAAGAGTAACCTTTTCTACAAAGGGCATGGACATGGAATATTAATTCCTTTGATTCTCTGTCTTGAATAGCATTTGTCCCGTGTCAGATAGCAAGACCATGAACAAAATACATTTTAATCTCATTCTCCTGGAGATTCTAAACTACAGACTTTCCCCATTTACTTCAACAGAGTTCAATTAACTCACTCCTGATTTGCAAGACTTTAATTAACAACGAAATTTGGTCCTCTTTGTATTAACCGAATGAGTAATCCTGAGCTCAGTTTAAAATTCCGGTCCTCCAAAACACTTCTTTATGGCGTATGTTGTTAGTGACACTTTTCCTATTTTGGAATTATCGGTTGATCCTTATGAAACATACTGCCACACAGTGATCCAGAGAAAGTCATACCTACAAGTCATGTATCAAATATATAATGACAAAAAAATAATAATCAATCGTTTAAGAAAACATACTTTCTGTACTCACTCACACATATGCCCTCTCTTTATATACTCATTTCTGACATCTATATAAACAGATTTACATTGACATAATATATGTTGATAACAGGTGGGAGTAAACAGACCAACACACTCTATAGTTCCGACCCTACATAAAAGGTCTTAAATAGCACGGTTTAGACTACACTCAAGCCACCCACAGTTCAGAAGAGTTCTGTACTGGCTCTTTGATTCTAATTCAATCTCCTGTAATTTCCAGTGGAGGAAGGGACGAATTTCAAAAATGTCCATAACTTAGCTTAAATATACTACTCTGAAGAATCTTTATTAGTTGTTTGTTTTTCAAATGCAGCTTCTTCTCTGTGTACCTTGTTAATAAGTTCTCCAATCATGCCATTCCAGGAGCTGTTTTGGAGCTGATGTCCATATTTGCCATCAGGAGCTTGATATATCTCATATTTGAAACCCAGATTCTTGGCAAGTGCATCCAGGACATCAATGGAGAATCCTTTATAACGTTTTGGTTGCCCAAGTATGTTCTCTGCCACCATCACAAAAGGTTCTTCCTGAGAACAAAACAATATCTTAGCTGATACTTGAAACAAGGTGTTTTTGTTTTTAAGCAAAATGGATGTTTCTTGAGTCAATTCTGGACAACTCAGCGCAGATTTCAAGACCCTCATAACCCTCTCAGCAAAAAGCCCAGATCAGGTGGAACACTCCAAGGCATCCCCACCAGGCACCAATGTTTCAGCAGCTGAGTTACATCCATGGTCCTGGGTTTTACACAGTTCATGAAAGGAAGCAGAGACTCCACAGAACAATTCAGCCCTCTCTGTCAGCTTCCTGGCATTTGCAGGATGAATACTCTCTGGAATACCCACCTCTTCTCACTGAATATGAAGAGGGCAATGACACCTACCTTAGTGTCATAACTAACTGTCTAGAATATAGATAATAAGTTAAGCAGATAAGCCTTAGATAGGAGCACTACTGCTTTCCAGCTCAGAGCATATCAGATTTAGAAAGCCATCTTTTACTGACAATGATTAATCTTTCAAAACAACTGCTAAAAACGTTGCATTTTTTGAATTTTTGAAATTTTGAAAATTCCAGCAATAACTTTAACGGGTATTAGTTTCTAGAGTATTTTATAGTAAAGCATATATTGTGATAAAGGAATACAGCATTTTTTGTATGTTTTCAGTCAGACATAGGCATCATTCCCTGCTGTGTGTGTCAGCTGCGCAGCCTCTGCAGTTGTCTGCATTTGTGCTGTGGTGCTGACATCCTTCTGGAAGGAATTTGCTCACCTCTCTCATGAACTATACCATAATCTCACATGATACCTGATCCTGATAGAGGAAAGAAAGCTGGTGAGACCGCTTTAATCACCTCGTGCATTACTTCCTATTTGTACCATGATTCAGAAAAAGAACAATAAACAACACAAAGACATCACGTTCTTCAGTCTGGGAACTACAATACCTTAGGCAGGAATGCATTCAAACCTTAATTTGCCCTTAATTTATCACTTAGCTAACAGGAGCTCTGCTACCACTCAGAATAGTAACAAACTGCAGTCCCAAAAACACATAGTCTATATCTTTCTAAAAGACGTAGTTTATCTCAACAGGAAGTTACGAACTCAATGGAAGAAACACTCGGTTACATTATACAGCCTGCAGTGTACAAGAGCCAATATTAGATTATCATAATTGGCCCATCTGATCTTAAAATCCATTAAATACTAGAAACTGCATGTCTGAGTTAGAGTACTGTATCTGAAATGTAGTCCTGTGCACACAGACTTTGTGCTGGTTCTATGCCCAGTATGAATTAAAATGCAGGAAAAAAAGCACAAGCAATGTTCTACATCTCTGACATTGCACAGATATACATAAAATAATATAAGGCCGTCATCTATCTTCCTTGCTTATGTAACTGATCATCCAAAAATACAGAATTGAAAATGATAGGGAAAAATTCTGAAGGAAGCACCCAAAATAGTCAGATCCTTTCTATTTTGAGCATTTTGTTTCCTGAACTCAAATAGCATCATACCAAGACAGTCACCACTTTGAGTGTCAATCCTTGTAAGTCACTGCCCAGACGTCGTTCTTGCAGGCTACCGTTCAGTCCTTTCTCAGAGTCCCACGTGGCCAACTAGAACAGAAAGTACAGTAAGTCTGAAGGACTGGTAGGCAGAAACCCTTCAATACTTTCATGAACATTTTGCAGCAGATTGACTGAGTCCAGAGTTGATATAGAGAGGATAAGAGAAGTGTTTTTTTGTTGTTGTTGTTGTTTTTGTTTTGTTTTGTTTTTTAAACACACAATCAGAATTAGCGAGATTCAGAGCACAGATAAACTAATATTTTGTGTGAATGCATTTTCTCAATGCCTGTAATATAACCGATCTGTTATTTGTATTATTTGCATTCTTACTTCATACAAATCACTATACGACCTTTCTCTCTAATAAGTTTATATTGCTTGACAGTCCTTGGGATTATCTGTAGTCTTACCATCCCATATTTTCCTCTTTGATCAAATTCCCTCCTACTTTCCAAGTCATTCTCTACTGCTTATCAAAGACCAACGATTTTGCCTGCTGCACAATGCTCTTGCTTGCTGGTGGTTATAAATTCTTGACACAGATTCTATGGTGTAAAACTGCCTCCTCTTCCATCTAGGATCCTTCAGATCCTATATTAAGTCCTATTTTCTCTCTTCTTGCCCTACTTCTACCTCATCAGTAAAATAATGACAGCCTCTCAGCTTCCCAGGCTTCCATGATCAAATATCTCATAAATTCTAAGAGCGCTATAGGCATCTGCTAGATGCTAGATACATATTTTCATGATAACTCCACAAAACATTACATCTAAATATTTTATTTTTTAATTAAATTTAGCACTTCAAAATCAATTGTATTGCTTTTTCTGAAAAGAGGTTCAATACAAAAGTCAATCTTAAGTGACCTTTGGATTATTCAACCTGAATATGTTCTGCAGCAGCAGCAGACACTCCTTTTACTTTCAAACAGAACTCATGGTGTCATTTTGTTTGGAAGAGTCATAAATAGTATTGAGTAGAAACAGGGTTTTTTTTGTTTGTTTTTAGCTGTACTCTTAAACACCAATACTACGCTCACATATACGGAGGCAGTGTTGTTAGTTGAAGGCATGCCCCGCAGAAATTAAACTCAGTCCAAGATATGTGAAATGTGGCTTCCTCCTGCCAGAAGCTAAGCTTCATGTAGCAAGTCAAAATCTTCTTGGAAATAACTTATTCTACTGAAAATGCCTATGGCTAGATGTCCTACATGATTTATCTCTATGACTTTAGTTGTATCCTAAAGCCTCAAAAGTCAAACCAACAAATATATTGCGTGAGGGAGATCTGTATAGTTTTGTGTTTTGTTGCAGAAGAAAAACAGGGAACTAAAAAGAACAGGACATTTAGTGACTACTCAGCCATCATATCCATCACACAGGTACAACTGATGAAAATTATTCTATAATGACTAAATCTTCAACCTGAGAGATAGGTAAGAAAAGAATTAAGCTATACCTCCTTTAACCCAACTGACCTGAAGGATGAAAAAGGAGAATGACTGAGTAGTAGTATTAAGCTTTCTGATGACACTCCTGAAAGCTGAAGTATCAGGTTGAAAACTCTCCACCTGTAATGTCAGTTTGGAGTGACAAACTATGTTTTTTACATAAAAGCATCAATAGCAATATGGGTAGATACCTATAGCTATGATATCTTAAATTCAAATTCAGATGCTTGCTCTGAAATATGTTCAAATGTTAGCTTTTGCTATTGCTAAGCAAAATTAGCCTATTTGTCAGCTGACATAAGTCAGTACGGTTCAACAGATTTCAAAGATGCGTATTAATACGTGGGGTATATATATATTCTCTTGAATCTGTAAATAATGTTGCTCTGACTAAGCTTCCTTCAGCTGTCCTATACAGTAAATTTATGGTAAAGGAACAGGGAAGTTTTCTGCCAGAATGGTTTACACAGTATACAGATGATAATCACTATTTATTCAAAAATAAGTAATGAAACACTCATTTGTTTCGCTACCACTGATGGGCTGACATTTCAATTCCTTCTCTTGCTTCTTTTCCCTTCAAAAACCCTATCTGATTTCACCTCAAGAGATCAAACTTTTTGAATACCCTCTATTTTGCATTCTGTATTAACAATAGGAATTCCTAAAATAGCTGGAAACATGCCAGTGCAAAACCAAAGCCTATTCCTTTTTTTCAAAAGGAGAGACAAAGATTTCTCTTTTATGCAGCAGGGCTAAGTGCAAGGAGGAGAAGCATGTTTCACATCTGCACAGAACTCCATGGCATTCTGTATGGAGAGACAAATTTTCCAGTCTCTAAAAGGCAAATGATGCAGATAAAGTTCATAAATGGAACATGAGGAAAACCTTTTCCAAAAGGGATTTTTCCTTTACATTTCTGTGCTTCAGAGCATTTCACTTGTTCAGAAGTGTGCCAATTTTGGCTTCCACTTCTTGCAGACAGAATTTTGTTTATAGGACTGATACATTTACAGATACGTACACCAATTTGTGACAGCTGACCTGTCAAGATCAGTGCCCGAGAAACTAATTTCCAGCACTGTTAAACACAATGAGTACTGCTGTTATTTGATAAGACTGTTAGAGTTTCATTCTTTGTAGAAATATGTACCATGATCCTACCAGAAGTCTTGAGTCAAAGGTTACAGAACAACCATCAACTGATGGAGATCTAGGGCTTTTAGATCCAATCATGACAAACAACTACTTGCAGAATCAGCACTTATTGGATGAAAAAATTCAAAATTACTAATCAAAAATCAGCGGTCTCTGGAAAATATATTTAATGACAATGTGTTTGTTATTGTTTGGTTTGCTTGTGTTTGATTCTTGAGTTTCTGGGTTATGGGAGTTAAGGTTTTGAAAACACCTACTTTAATAAAGCTTTTTAGATTAAACCTTCTACCTAGCTTCTCTTTCTTAAACAGTCATATTGCTGGCTATTATCCTATAGTTCCAGACATACATCAGAAGCTCAATGACCCACTAAAGACAAACCAGAGGAAATAAATGCAAAATTCAGACAAAGAGGTAACTTCTCGCAAAATTGTGACTCAATAAACATTTCTGATATTTATCAATAATTACTGCATATTCAATCAGAACTGCAAGGAAAAGCTTGGAGAGAGAAATTCAAATTTTTAATATGGTTTTCAACCCCCACAAACAATATATAGCTCCAAACACACATACTCAACACACTATCAAAACAATTACACAACTAGACAGCCTGGGAATGTCAAATGAAATGGGAATGAAATGAAATGAGAATGTATGTTATCCACAGTATGCCTCATGAACATGCTGGGATTTTTTCCTGAAAAGCACTGATACCCATCATTATATCCAAAGAATATCTGACAACAATGTAACTCTGGGATTCCCGTGTTTCCATCAATAAATTAGAAGGCATACTCTAACAAAGGAGTTTCATGACTTTGTCAGTTACGCAGCTCATGGCTGCGCAAGGCTTACTTGAACTTAGTTCCTCAGGGGATATCGTACTGAAATGTCATGGCAACTGGACAATATCAGAAACAGCTCCACAGAAGTGTGAAGACCCTCATCAGCATAATGAGGCAGACGATCCACTTGCTCAAATAAATCAAGGCTGCATGCACTTAACATAGATTTGCAAG
The DNA here is from genome assembly GCF_963932015.1 of Anas acuta. Classification (NCBI taxonomy): domain Eukaryota; kingdom Metazoa; phylum Chordata; class Aves; order Anseriformes; family Anatidae; genus Anas; species Anas acuta. Next base: position 9,409,768 of record NC_088985.1, read on the forward strand.
ATTTACAGCCTCCTTTGAACTTGATCAATGAGATTGAGAGCCTGCGTGCCTACTCATTTAGGAGCTGAAACTGATTATCAACTCAGTTGTTTGTAACACAGCTGTTTGTCTGCAAAGTCTATATTTTCATGCTGCTGTACTACACAATAATTACATACTCCTTGAATAAGGAACTTGAAATTAGTTTTCCTAACTCTGCTGTGAATGCTCAAACCACTGGACTATGGCAAATGTCTGTCTTGGGCCCAAACAAATGGAGATGAAAATGTCCCAAACTACTAGTAAATAACTGGCATTAGCATAAAAAGTGAGTATGTAATGTTTTTCTCACAATAGTGAATAAGACCATTTACATTATGTAAGTTTTTGATGCAGTAGTTACTGTCAACATAGTGCATGCCACTGCTATCTAACTCTATTTTAAATATGAAAACACCCTAAAATTGAAATTGGGATTTCATTGAAATCCCAATCATCATTGAAAATGGGATTCCCTTAAGAAATATAAACCCATAATTTTTAGCAGATGCATAGTAGCATCTTAAAAGGCTACAATTAAGACAGAGCATGCTATTCTACCTTACCAAAATTGAAAACTTCTGTCTGGTAACAAATTTGGAGCCAGGGTTACACTATCCAAACCAATTAAATTCGGGAACCCCTGCCTTGAAACCTGTAGACTTCTAACAAAGAGGAAATAGGAGAGAGAGGCAGTCAGTTCTCATGCCCTGAGACAGTGACACCTGTATCAACCCACTTACTGAAATATTTAATGTTATAAAAGCAGGCTTTAAACAAACACAGTAATTAAAATAATACTAATTAAAAAAAAAGAAACAAGATAAAGTTTACAGGAGGCAAATGTAAAATAAGGTAGTGGTCCATTAAGCAAATGGAGCAAACTGGACACTCCTATGTTGTAATCCTAAGCAATACAAAGGAATCAATTTAAATAGTAAGTAAAGCAAATATTTACATCGACTCCCAGGATTGTTTTTAAATGCAATGTATCAGTAATCTAGAGATTTGTTGTTCAATATTATTCACAGCATGGTATTAATAGGATTCACACATTGGACTTTGAGTTCTTCTTAAGGAACCAACAGGACTCCCTGAAACATCTGTTCCTTTTCTTATTACTGGAATTGTTTTGTGGGTACCAAAAGCTTTTCATGTAAAACATGGGATCATAATTAAAAAAAAAATAAAATCCTTTTGAACTGTGCATTCCTATAATCTGCAATTACGTAAAATAGGATTAACAAGATATAAAGGTATTAATTTTCATACGTGTATGCAAATCTGATACAATTATTTTCTGTAACCACTACAAAATTATTAGAAATATTCTAACATCTCTACTCTAAAGCACAAGCATTTTTAACGATAAGAACCTGGACAAGATCATCAACCAAGCTGATTTAGGGTAGTACTCTGTGTTCCAGCATAACCCTACCTTGTTTGCAGCAGAACAACTGCAAGCCATCTAGGTCTGATGTTTATTCTAATCTATTCTGATATTCTGCATTTTGTTTGTATTAAAGACATAGCCTGCTTCCAAACATTGACAGGGACAGAAACTTAGTCTTTCGGATGAAAATTTTATCACATCCTTTATAACACCAAAAACACTCAGTTTGTCATTACGGGGCCACCCAAGGATTGCAGCTGCATGGTAAAAGTTCAGAGCAGTGCAGGGAGGTGATGGAAAGCTGCTTTCTCCCATTCCCAATACTTCAAAAAACAGCACCATCCATCTAATGAGACAGTAAGCCCTTTAAAGGTAAAGCCTAGCCAATATAAAGCATGAAAAAATGCTGGATTAGGAAAAGGCCGACTCCTCTGGGGCTACCGTCTCACTACTGTTCATCCAACAGGACCCTATGTGAGACAGTGAAGCACATTGATGTAACTTGATGCTTTAATGGGTTTTTAGGAATGTCATGTCTTTAGGGAGAAGTATACAGCTTATTCTAGTTTCACTGTTTGGTAAATATGTGGTGCTGTATAAATTGTAATAAAACATCTATAGAAAATAATAGGAAGATAAGCATTAGGCAGCAAGATGTTATGAAGAACAAGCCATTCTGGGCAAAATTTACTTTTTTTTTTTTTAATAACAAAATTAATAGGTAACAGAAATGAAGGTGATATAACTGAATTTCAATTTTGTTTCATACAGGTTATTGTGGAAACACATCTAGGACAATTTGAATTCATTTCCTGAATAAGGACAATATCACATAATTTATGAACTCCTTCTAAGCAACATCAAAGAATGATATATGAAGATGAAGAGAGAAGTTCTGAGGTAATTTAGGACAAGTCATTATTACTATCTTATTTACTTAATAGCTTTATTAATGATTTGGAACAGGAAATAGCAAATTACTTAAAACAAAATGTCTAAAATGCAAAGATATCTCAAAACTGGAAAGCACTGTAAATATGTCAGATTAGAACAGAGAGAAAAATAAATGGGAGTAGGGAGTAATAAAAAAACAGACATGAAATAGTAATATGAATCTGGCATAACTAGAAATAAACATTAATGAAAAGGAAAGAAGTGAGAAGTATATATACATCAGTTGAAGAAAAAAATGGAAATTGATGTTAAAAAATTGTGCAGGGTGATGGTGTACTGCAAATGGATCACAAGCTTGTAATACAGTATGGCTGCAGAAGTGACAGTGTGATTTTGGACTCCACACATCTCATGGCACAGGCTGCACCGAAAGCAGTCACAACACAGCTCAGAAGAGCACACAGTCTTAATAATGTGCTCAACATCTGTCTGAACGAGATTTAGGCAAGCTGGAAGAAAATCACAGGGAGAACAGAACAATACCACTGGGGTAGAGGAGTCAACACAAGAACAGTAAAAGAAGCAACTGTGATTATCTAATCTAATGATGACTAAGAAACTGGAAAATCAGATACAACACTGGATATAAGACAACAGAACTGCTGCTGAGTTCAAATAATCTACAGAGACCCTTTCACATGAAATCCAAACCATTTACTGAAAACATTCTTTCTTACTCAATGCATACTGTGAAAAGAGTAAAAAACATAAATATAAATATATATACACACATATATACAGACAAGCTCTGCCCTTTTAACAAAACATTTTTTCATGGGAAGGGTTTAGCACATCCTGGATATGAGTAAGTGCATGCTTGAAAGAAATCAAAGAACAGCCTGACAGCTTGGTGACTGCTGAATTCACCAGAGATATCAGAACTGAACCCATGTTTCACAGAATTCTGAGCCTCTCAGATCCAAGCCATTAGTGATTAGGATACTTAAACGTGGAACAACTTGATTTGAGTCCCATATTGCAAAGTTTAGTCTTGCATATCAGTTTATCTCAAATGACTGGACTGTTCATCATCCTAAAGGCTAGTATGGACATATAATTATTGACAAAGGTATTGGTTTAGTCTATTTGAGGAGTGGCATAATTCCTAAGCATTTGAAAATCTCAACTTTCATCTCCAGTATAAATCCATTCACCATGGCTGAAATGAAATCATTCCTACAACTCAGAGAGGGAGCAACTATCAAAAAGTGCACAGCAGCAATTTAAGGTTCCATCCAACAATCACTCAGAGATGTGCTTTAGCTTAGCTAATGTACATAATACCATTGAAGCCTGAGAGTTACACTTACATAAAGTTAATTGGGCATAGACCTAGAAGAGAAAATAAAGAAACTTCAAGAACACTGAAGGAGGGATTTGAGTAGGAAAGAGCAATTGACCTGAACTGACATGTGTAAGGAAAAAGACATACACCACTGCTCTTCTGAGAAGCACTGTGAGATAAATGGCAAATGTCTAGGATTAAGACGCCACATGAAGACTGCCCTTGCAGCAGCATAATGCCCTTCAAACCATGTAAAGGAACAGGTTCATGTTTAAGAGGGAAGAGTAGCATTAATTGAATCACTGTCACATGGACTGTCCCCATGGCAATCTTATTCAAGATTTGAGAGAAGACAAACCTCCAGTTGTGCAAACAAAAAGTACTTCAGCAAGAGGCTGCATAATGACAAGTTGAAAAGTTGTTGAAGTTGGAATTAAAATTTCAAAGAAATTCAAAGGGCTTAAACCCAATGAAAAGTGAAAAGATTACATTAAAAACAGAAACTTTTTTGTTTACATGCAAGAACAAATATAGTATTAAACCGCTATTACCCAGAGATTAGTCAGAGTCTTTAATACAGAGTCCATATCATTTACAATAATTGATGCATAACAGATAACAGATATGGAAAACCTAGAGGGAAAGACCACAACACCTAAGCCAGAACTGTGAGTGTAGTTCAGGAGGACAGAAAACTACAAATTTAGTCTTTGGTAGAGGTATTTCAGCATTAATACTCTACATTCTCTAGAAGCATATGTGAAAGTATTGATTCAGCTCTTACTCTACAAATTCAACTATCCATTTCAATCAACAATTTTAACTTTACCTAGCATAACTCAGAAGCACCTTGCTCAACTATTTTTTATGGTTCTTCATTGCAGAGAACATAAAATATTTTGAAGTGAGAGGAAGCGGTTCTCTTAATGTTTTTATTAGCCAAAGCTCAGTTCAATTAAATGCAATGGCCATATTATTAAAAGCCAACTATTTTCCATATAACAGCTCTGACATAAATGAAGATTAGACACATTATGCATTATACCAATAATATCAAAAAATCCAAGATATTCTTGTTCATGCATTTATGTATATAGTAGCTATTTGCAGTTCTGTGACTGAGGAGTTTTATGCAGAATTGAAATAACAGTTTTCCGTAATTCTAAAGCTTTTATCAACCCAGTATAAGACTTCTCATAATCCTTGGGAAGGGGTCAGATTCACATTCTTTATAGTTTATATTGCCTATACGTCATATTTAATGGTATGGTGAAAAATTATTATCTTTTTGTAAAAATAAGATCTTGCTCCATTAATAGGGAGAGTGAGACATTTTTGTGCCAGGAAGTCAGTGAAAGAGCAACATCACCAATTCAGGATTGCTCCTCTTTCCATAGCCGTGTACTCCTGTGCCAAGCCTGAACAAAAATGTATGGGATAGAAGATCTGCATGAAGTGGAGAAAAAGGAGCTGACAGAACATGACAAGATAAATGTAACCTGTTAGCATTCATTATATAAAAGTACAAATAGGCCATCTTCATCTCTGGTAGAGTAAATTGCTTCAATTAATACTAGTCTTTGAAAGAGCAGTAACAGCAACGTGCTGACTGTAAACAGAAAGAAATAGTGGAGGGACATTGTAGCAACACAGGTACTGGAAAAGATGTAGTAATATATGAAGCGATCATAAGAGTGATGAAAACAATATGAAAAAGAATATTATCCTCAGATAGCGTCTCTATAAAGTGCTGACAAGTATTGCTCTGTCCCCAGATTTTTGCATTTCATTTCCTGAACACAAAATCAAAATGCAGGGAAAGTGGTTCTGAAAATAAATTGGAACTATTTTCTTGTAGGATCTTGCAGGCTTTTCTTTTGTAAAGAAGGTAGATAACTTCCACCTCTGTCCACCTGCACTCTTCCCACTCCTTGAGGCTTTGAGATATAACACCACCATAACACAGCAATATTGTTGAATCAGATAGAAGCATTGCTATAGCGCAAGATATATGTGTAGCATCACAATTCTAAGGGTTGAATAAACTAATTGTGAGTGCCTGAGATACTGCTGAATCAGGCACTTCCCATGGGCACTGTAAATTACCAGTTGATATGAACAACCATGCCTCTAAGCATAAAATTAAAACTGGTGAGTAATCATAAAAGTTAGACTAATCCAGTAAAAAGTCCACAACCAATGCCGTAAGTGACAGGCTGAAAAACTGCAGCAGGAGCTTCTTGCTACTGGTTAGCTATTTGGAAGACAAACAACCGCGTCTCATCTTCCTTCTCCGTTTTAAAAACAAACAAAAAAATGCTGCCCAGTGAGAGCTGGTGGGTGCTGGAGCCCACAGATATGCCAAATACTGTCATTAAATGTTAAATACAGAAAGAAAAGGCAGGGTGTTGAAGAGTAGAGAGTTGCAGACAAAACTGAACCAATTCCATCTGCCATTACTAATTACATGTGGGTAAAAAGGAAACAAATTCACTTCACACAGACAGCAGATTCTTTTCAAAGGTTCCAAATGCTTTTTGGTGGGAGATTACTAGCTTCTGAGAGCAGAACCACCCTTGTTATATATGCAATAGTGAGCTCAGCAGACTGTTTCATAAACAAAAAGATCATTGAAAAGTTGAATCTAACAACAAATAAAAATTCCTGTTGATTTTATACGTGTTCTGCTGCTGCTCTCTGCAGCATAATATCCAGCTGTAGCGATGTGTTGAAAATTTTACTGGGGAGTGAGAACAAGAGATTACGGAGTAGTTGGCAAACTGTCAGAGCCTGGTATCTTTTCCAGTCTTTCTACATGTATGTGATTAATTGACACACTACTATTGGCTACACCAAAACATCTGCTGGGTTTTTGTTGTTGTTGTTTGTTTTGGGGGGCGAGTTCACTCTTGTATTTCTTGAATATTACCTGAGCTGACTGCTTTTGAATTTGACTACACATTCAAGAAGCCCTATGTATCCGCAGTTCTCCAGTTAGAACAACTGAACTTTTCACAGTGTGCCCCTTTCTTTTGTGATATGACTAAGAGACCATGGTGTGATTCCACCAGCTGCAGACCTTCTGAAGTTCGGCCATCATGAGTTCACTTTCAGATCCTGGTTGATGGTACTGAGTCACCTAAGAATGAAAGCAAAGTTCAGCGCTTTCTTTGATATCACCTGTTGAGCTAGCTTGTCAATTCTGTATTGAAAAGTGCTCTTCTCTCAAACTCTGTGTGCTTTTGAAAAGCTCCACAACTTCAAGAATATTTTTGTAGAAAAATATTTCAAAATATATATATATATTTTTTTAACTAAAATTTACAGTTTGAGATTTGTTGTCTTTTTATGTTTTCCCTTAAATGTTCATATAAATGTGTATTTTTTTTTTAATTTTGTTTCATTTTCTATCTTTGTTATCAACTAATTCCTTAATGATATTTTGGCAACAGCTTTGAAATAATAAGGACAGCATTCAAGAGGAAAGTATTTCTTATTCACATTTTCATCAAAAGTTGTGGATTCATAAATTTAATCTATAAAATAAATTTAAAACCTTGCCACACAGAGGTCAACAGCTTAGATGGATTTTCTTTCTTTTTTTTTTTTTTGTGTGTGTGTGTGTTTTTGTTTTGTAAATTAAAATTTTAAAAAGCAATATTTTATAAGAACTGTTAACCACGAGAAACTAGTCTTCTCTTGTGACTTAGGTAACCACCATAAATGCCAAAGTTTACCTGGCAAAGAGTTTAAGTGAATTTTGACCAGATCTTGTTATAGGCCCTGGAATATAGACAATTATCTAGGGAACACTGACAATTCCTGTATTTAATTGAAAAGTTCAGTTTTTACTGAACTTGATATTGATCTTTTCAACATGACTGTTTTCCCTTGTTCCTCATAGAACATGGCACAGAATGGCTTCAATAATTCATAGACATTTTTGTCCTAAAACAACAAAGAAAATAACTGAGTAAAATGACATAGCTAGGTATTTGTTGACATAATTATCTTTCCAAGAAACAGAAGAAATGGAGATAGCATTAAGTAAAATATGAATTTCTCCCCGATAATGATGGTTAATGGTTTTCATTAAAATCAAGCTATAGCGAGAAAGCTTTCAAATACATGTATTTATTCCACTGGCTTCATTACATATAATTTGCTTACAAAGTTTTTGTCCTTGTTTATTTTTCCCCACTTTAAATCAACACTGGGAAGTGTCTTTAGTTTTTAGAAAATGCTGGAAGTCCAGAATTTCTGAGCAATTTTATACTGACAGACAGCACACATAAGGTATATAAGAAAGATTATAGTATATAGAAAGATTATTATATTACCCTGTGCCCATCTGCACACGGTAACATGTACCAGCAAAACTCCATCTCTAGAAAGGATGTGGTGAATTCAACAAAATAATCAAAGGTAAGAAATGAAAGCATGTAAGAAGGACAGATTGTACTATCTGTCATACTAAAAGACTTGCCTTTCAGATTACTTATAATAGCTTTACAATCAAACACCTATATCCAAGAAGCTTTATAAGGAGAGCTATACATTACTGTGCTTGGAAGGACTTGCTGATTTTGTAAGTTTATGCAAGTATTCCAAAGCTCATTTAATATTACACCTGATGCTTTGACTTACGACCTCATTTAATATAACACCTGATGCTTTGAGTTATGATGTTCCCAAAGTGCCAAGAAAAGCTCTTCAACAGGTGAAAAATGATCAAAACAAGAAATGATTTGCGCTTTGGCCTAACTTCTCAGTGGGAACAGACAAATTCTGCAGCCTCGTGGTGGACCACAGATGAGTAGCGACAGCCCCAGCTCTGACTGCCCAGCTGGGCTCTGGCCTGGCCTTGCAGTCACAATGCCCAGCCCTGACCTTGCAGGACTAGACAGCAGGGCTCTTGGAGCTCCCAACAGGTTGGATCTCATTTGAAAACTACTGGCTGAACGTGTGAGAAGATTTTTTCCTACAGTGTAAATGGCTCCTTGTCACTATGAGGTAAACATTTTTTCAGCAACAAACAGCAGAGTATTTGTACACAGCACTGGGGCTACAATGGGCAATGCCCTCTAAGAAATATGGATGCAGAAATATGGCAAAGAACTGCCGCAAACAGATCTGAGGGGGAAAAAACTACATGCATTACATTCGTTAAACCCCTTCCTTACTGAGTTAACCTGATATTCTTTTCGTTGCCATGGTGATTGTTATCCAGCCATTTATACATTTAAGGAAAAAATCAGTATTCCCTCTCATGAAATTCTAAGTGTGAGAAATCTTTCCTTAATGCAATATAAAGACTATTACCTCAATAGACCTATCAGGCATTCATTTTCTTAAGGTCTTCTGAGTCCATTTAAACTTCTCTCTTCCACACATTCTGTGGCAATGAATTCCAAAATATAAGCATACACTCTGTGAAAATGTACTTTCATTTATTAGTTGTAAGCTGGCTGCCTGTTCATTTTAATAAGTATCCTCTAGGTTTCTATTATGAGAAAAAATGAATAATTGTTCCCATTTCGTCTTTTCATCTCTTTGTTTCATAAACACCTAGCCACAGTCCCATTTTTTTGTCTGTTTCCTGAGCTAAAGAGTTACAGTTTCTATAGTCTGCTCATACAGAGGTAATCCGCTATCTCTGATCGCTCTTCTTCCTCCTTTACATCTCTCCTAGTTCTTCCAAATACATCTTAGTTGGGGATGTGAGAAGACACACACACACACAAACCCCTAACCAAACAATAAAGAGTGGCCAAGGTCAGCCCATAAAAAAATGGAAAACAGGTGTTAGAAATCCAACTTTCTGATACAGTAAATATTTACTTTAAAATAAGCTGAGAAGAGTTTTGACTCAAAAATCTGCTTTTTCTTCAAACAGCATTTCAGCTTTAAAATGCAGACACAGCTGAACAAGGCAAGTGGAAAGCAAATGTCACTTGCCAATATAAATTGAATATGTTTAGATAAGATATACTTAGGAATTGGAAAATAAATGCTTACCCGCTGTATGCACAGTAAGATGCAGAATTACTTAATGCTTCTTGGAAAAATAAACTTTAGTTCAGCAGAAAAAAAGTGATAAATTCTTCCATTATATTAGCTGGGACTCTTCCTAAAACCCTTCCCTTGCATAAGCAAAAGGTGACATACATGAAGTAGAAAGCTGCAAGCTAACAGTCTCCTTCCTTTCACAGAGTAAAATAAATTGTTTGTTGGTGTTTGGCTGCTGGCATCTCTTCATAAAACTATGGGGAATTTGCAGCAGTTGCTGAACTTTCAGCATTTCTGTAGACTGTTTTTCTGTCTGCATAAAGCTCATCCAGCATCTACAAATGTTCTAGCCAACATGGATTTTTTTTGTAATTCACAGAGTTGCCTTGCAGAATTTCTGAAAGCTACAGACTTTGCTCACAAATCAAATAAATCAAAGAAAACAAAATTAACAGCATGTTAATAATTATGGGTTGTTGTCCACATCTCCATGGTACGATATTCCCAGCTACTTTGGAACTAGTATCTCCTGATAGCTGAGTGAAAACTTGCCTGTTACTGAGCTAGAAGGGCCTGCATTAAACAGATGAGAAACTAACTCCCTGACAGATTTCAAACTGTAGCAACTATCAGCAGGAGATGAATGAATGTTTTATGATAAATGCCGACATCATCCACCCAAATGATGCTAATAAAAAGCTGCTAAATAGTGCTCCTATAGCCACAGTTAGTTGACAACCTGTGCTCAGACGGACATACAAAATGGACAGTCAAGGATGGAGAAGAAAATCTAACAGCCAAGGTCCTTCCAGAACTGACAGCTCAGACCATAAAAGCTACGTCTGTTCACTGCCCAAAGGCAGAAGGAGGGCTCCCATGCTGCTGGCTGTCAGTCTGATACCTGCACAGGCACTCTCACTCTTGGAGTGCAGGAAGGGAAAAAGATTTTAGTATTTTCCTTCCAAAACATAGTGAAAAACCTGGCTGCCCATCTAAATTGAATATGCAGGTCACAGGCCCTGCATCTCAAAAGTGACAAGATGCAGTTCTTCAGGTGGTCCTCCAAAAGGCAAATCCTGATTAGAGACAGTTCCTCCAGCGGAGGACTTTGTCTTCACCCTGCACAGTAACATAATCATCCAAGATCATAACTGAATGACCTACAATGCTCTCCTTCAAAAATATATCCCTCCCTATGTTCACCTAGGGTTGTCATGTATAACAACTTCTGTCCATCTCCCCTTTAGGGAACAGGCAACTGGCATTACGGCACTATGTATACACATGTAATACATGTAGGCGTATGCATGTATGCATAACTGCCTATGCAGTTTACACTAGTAAGAATGTGGCTAAGTTTAAATTCCTTTCCAGCACCAAATGTCATAGTCACTGTGGATGGAGAGCTACCATTAAATAAATAAAAAAGTAAACAAGTCAAAAATCTGCATATTCTTAATTAGTGTTCACAGATTTTTAACCTAGTTAACTCCTTCTCCCTTGGAAAAATTCACTCTATTTTTACTTATACCAAATTCTCCAGGGCTTGAAGTTGTATTATGTCATCTAGGGGAAATAATATTGGACCTCTCAACAAACAGGAGTTTGCTGTTAGTATGAATGTGATGTAAATGACTTCCACCAGGACTTCAGTCTGCATTAGACTAGCAATATTACAGAAGCTACATGTATACACAGAAATTCTCAAAGAGAACTTGGCTTATTTGTATAATGGACTGCATATGAATATGTCACAAACTTTTGTGTAAAGAGATTCACAAAACTAAAAGACCAGCTGTCATATAAGACAATGCCAGTCACCAGCACATCATTCCTATCCTCACAAGCAGCCCACCACATCAACACAGATTTCTTCACAGACCTGAAAATTGCTGGCCTTACAATTCATGCCAGATTTCACATTCAATATTCTTCAATAAAACAAACTGATACTCTTCCCATCTATGACAGGTATGGCTTAGGATCTGAAAACATATCAATGATGATGCAACTTACTGCAGAAAGCTGGCTATTAACATGCTTCACATGAATATATCACACTGTGAAGCAAAATAAACAAATAACAGAGTCTTTGATATTTTTTAAACACCCTTTTTTCTACGCTTTCCATGAAAATACCATACTTCTGCAAAGATGACCTGGAAAACAAAATGTTCTACACTGGAGAAAAACAGAGAAGACAGCTGTTTCTTGTTTGTCGTTTCAGTAGTTCCACTAGTCCTACTGAACAACTATTTTCAACTGTGGTATTTTGGGACAATGAAGAAAGGGAGAGGGAAAATGCAATGTATGTGCTGGCACCATCCCCTGCATACACTAGAACTTATGCAATGTAACTCAGGGTGTTGGTAGCCTCAGTGTTAGATATGTAGAAAGACTAACCAGACTTAAATTTTGACCAGATTTTCAATCTGGTCAAACACAATGGATGCATACACAAAAAATACAAAATAAATAAGGTAAAAGAAGGAAAAAAAAGAAGGCATATTAGGTCAGACTAGCTTTCCTGGTCTTCACAGATACCTATTTTTAACTTTTCCCATTGAGATGTAAAGCCAAATTGAACCCTGCTACGAGTGCAAACCTGGTAACCTCAGCACAACTGCATTCATTTCAGTAGTGCTGACCTATGATCCTAAACATCTTTATTGCTTTATAGTAAATACCCTGTGTTGCAATACAAACCAAAGGTGTGTATACTTCTCACTGCCACCGTTCCTACTTCATTACTCCTGACATCCATACTTTAGATCTTGTTAGCTTTCTCCCAAGATATTTGCCCTGGCATAACATAAGCACAAATGTGCCATAAACTTCAGCTCAGGCTCACTGCACTGTGTCATTCCAGCTATGGAACAATTTCCCCAACTTACATCACATTCTCATTATTGTATTCATTTTGCTTATATATGTCTCACACAAGTTTCGTTTTACCCAATAAAAGGTTCTGGCCAAACATCTTAATGTTAGCCTAAATTCAGAAAGGCTCTATTAAGGCTCTGATCCTGTTTGCTCCCTCCGTTCAGCGAGGAATAGAACTGTAAACAGGATCAGCGCTTGATTTTCTAATTAATAGTATTTCCATAATTAGTCCAAATCCAACATGGAGTTGGATGTAAAACTAAAGAGAGAATCCCAAAATGGTGAAGTAGGATCCTTAGTTTTGCATGGATAAAAATACTGCAAAGGTGGATGATACTGAAAGCTATGTGCAGATGATAGTGCAGTGCCTACAACTGAAGTACCTGAAAGAGGGACAGTAATATTTCCATCCTTGTAAAAACTTGGGTACTCCTGGTTTTACCACCACAAAGATAATCCAGTTGATATAAACACATTAACGCTACTGGAAGTCTTAAAGGTTTTTGGCAGAAGCTATAAAATGGGGAAGCAAAAGTTCGTTTGTTCCATTATGCTGATGATATTGAAAAGCCAAGTGTGCCAGCCAGAATCCACACCACACAACCCCAAACCTTTAATTAACAAAGCCTGATATTAAGTTGTACTCAATTACAACACGCGTAATTTGCCACTGCGCTCCCAGAGCTAGTCCATATGCTTGTGAGGCACCTTTTCAAATTCTCTTTTGGGCATGCTATGACTATCACACAATGTGCTTGTATTATAATTAAATTTGGCATAATTACTTTACAGAGTGATCAGTGACAGTCTATTGTTGAGGAAGAATTAATCCTCTGAGCCTTCCAACATCATTTTAGTTCTTGGTTCTAAATGAAATTTCAAAGAATCTAATTTATAATAACCAAAATCCCAAATGCACACTTTAATACCACTTTCCTTTGTTATAGTCACTCACTAGTGAAATGCTCCCGAACTAGAACATTCCTGGCATAACAAGTTACCTGTGCTACATAGGACCACTTGAATGGGAACAGAAACCCAACAGGAATGCTTAACCAGATTCACTTTTGATGCCTTCTTCTGCATCCCTCTACAAACATGGATGCTGCAGAAACCTCCTAGAAATGATTCTACTATGTAAGTACTGTCCTTCCTTTAAGAAACCGTTTCTCTCTCAAGGAGCAACCCAAGAATTCCTCTCACACGAAATATCACACTAATTCAGGTACATATTTCAATTCATTATGATTAGGGTTGAGCAAAGCACGGAACTACTATTGCAGGAGAAACCACGCATTTTGATTTCCCCCTGAAATGGGATGTGGAGCTGAGATTTTCCGCAGAGGAAAATCTGCAGCTGAGTGGCATCAAAACGCTTTGTTTAGACAGTTTCAATTCAAACAAAATGTCCTGACAGTGTAAACCTTGGAAAAACCCTTTGCAGATCTCATCCATTACAGTACTAAACCACATTTTCCTACTGTTTTCTATTCATTGCAATTCTAGTCTCAATTTCCTTCTACAGACAAGTAGCTAAACCATAGTATATAACCCATCGAATAAATACCTACAACGTACTGCACTCCCTCAGGATCACCATATACAGGAAACGTGTCAGCAAACCTAACCCATGATGCAAGACAGAAGATATTAGAACAGTATAATAATGTTTTGTTTTGCTTTTTTGATGGTGATGATGATGATCTTGTCAAAGTTAAACCCTTCAGGTCAGTTAAATGATAATAAATTTAACTTTAATATTTTTTATTGAAATAAATGCTTTCCTATGCAAGTTTCTCCACCAGAAAACCATTCCAATGAAAAACTGCCAACCAGCTAGCACTACAGCTGATTTTATATTGGTATGATTTTTTCAAATATTATGTGAAAAGCTTTAACTCAGTATCCATGATTAATTTGGTTCTCTGAGCTATCAAATCTCAGTCCTTTTCAACATCAGCAAGGTTCATCTATGCAACTGAAAATGCTGGACACAGAGCTTCTGCAGGGGAGATTCCAAGGAAACTTCACTGTTAGGATGATCAGCGCTTAATGTATAATACTGAATTTGAATCAAAAGTTATGGCAGAACACATTTTGGACAGTCTGAGCTAATCTGCATAACACGTGCTTGCCATCTATTAGGTAAAGCCTGAATTTGTTCAGAAAGCATATCTTTTCTATTTTTTAATTGGTCGAACTAACGTAGCAAAATAAAGTGGAAGACAATAGATTTGGTGCCAAGCACTGGCTGTCATTCTGCTCATGTATCACGTATAAGGTTAGCTGGTTTATGAATTAGGTTGCTAACATTAACTTCAATGTTGCCAGCAAGTCTGATTAAAAGCTTTCAAGTCTCCAGATGCTGGAGTAATATAGGACTATTACATCTCTAATTTTAAAGAGGAAATCTCTAGCCTCTGTGGCTAAAGTAAAAAGCCTGACAGTGCTGAAGTACTCACACCTGCACAGACTAAAACACCCTTATAATTTTGCTTAAAGAAAACAAGCAGATCAAAAATTATCTTCCCGTCTGTCTCTCTCTGGACAGAGCTTTTAAAGAGAAATATTTGCTGGAGAACATAAGTACGACATATTTTTTGCTGGAAGAAAAAGAATGTTTCAAGTAACAGCATGCAGAACAAGGTTTTTGTGCAGAGTTCAACTTACCTTTTTTTCTAATCTGAGGTATATGATAATGTAGAGAACAAAAAGATCTTTCTACCACTGCCCTTGTTTTTGAAACCCACAAAAACTGCAAGCCCGGTGATTGCAGATTCCTCAGGTCATTTTTCAGCTACTTTTATTTTCACGTTAACCAATGATTTAAGGTTAGGAACCATACATACATACCCTGTCATTCAGATCAATAAGACTGGAGCTGGTCACCTATCTATTATTACAGCACAGAGCTTACTGTTTCTAACATATACAGCATAAGTCTTCTACAAAATGCATTGAACGTAAAGTCTACAAAGAGGCAATTTGATATCCTTACTATTTCTCACCTCACCATTTGATGAATAGGGAACCATTTGGAAAGGGTTTTTCCTATTTTATTTTGAGACGGAGGAAGACAGCTAGAGTTCCTTTCTGGCCTGCAGGATCACCTGTAGAGGATGCACGCCATACAGACCCTCACTTTCTTTTCAGACTTGATTCTTATCTCTATCACATTAATGTCAAAGGGCAGGTTGCAAAGAAGAGAAAACCTCCTTTAGGAGGGAGTGCCTGAAAGTAGCTAACAGCCTCCTAAGAGCTAGAATAAATATCCCCTTGTAAATTTGATAGAAAGAACTGGGGACAGAATGGAAAAACAAACAAACAAACAAAAAGTAAGTGTATGGAATGAACAAAGTGTCAGAGGAAGAAAGAGTGAAAGAGAAAGAAACTGCATGTTGATAAGAACAAAAGCTTCCGAACAGAAGAACAAGCAGTTGTGAGAAGGGAGTACTGAGCTGGGATGTCAGCTGCAAAATCTGTGGGGTCTTACCTGAATTCTGACTGAACTTAAACAATAATACTATCTGGCTGTCCAAAACTTTTTTTTTTTTTTTTTTTTTTTTTTTCAACTTTCCTCTCAATAAAGATCTGGTTACAACAATATATGCTTCAGAAAATGGACTAATACACAAGGCTAACTGCTGAGAATGACAAGATAAGAAAACTTCAGGTGGTACAAAAGCTATCTAGTCTTCAGGTTAAATCTCAATTGCACACTATATACCACCTTCCTCCAGCGGGTCTCTGCCAATATTCCATGATAATTTGAAAGCCAGAGTCTTCATGTTCTAATCAATCGCTATGTAGAATTTTAACTGCATTTTGATCTATAAACCAAGCCAATTGAGGCATTCTTCTGAGAAGTAAAGTCACAAAACTTGGGCCACTTCTCAGGTGAGGAGTAAAATTAAAAATATGTATTTAGAAAGTAAGAAAAAAGTTTATTTGAAAAGGACACTAGCAATCCTAATACTACTGTACTAGAGAAACAACAATGGAAAATAACAATAATGGGAAAGAAAAGTGATGAGGTCTTCAGGAACTGCATATGATAGTACATAGCTTGATGGACATAGTAGAGAATATGCATGTTTGCATGGACACAGTTTAAATCTCAAAAAGCAGTGGGACACAGAGTTGAGAGGAGGAGAACAGAATGCTGAGACAAAACACAAAAGGGAAGGACAGAAGGTGGG
Source organism: Anas acuta (assembly GCF_963932015.1). NCBI lineage: Eukaryota > Metazoa > Chordata > Aves > Anseriformes > Anatidae > Anas > Anas acuta. The sequence continues at coordinate 9,426,509 of NC_088985.1, forward strand.
AGGCAAAGAGGGAGAGAAAAGGAAGGGCACTAAGGACTGAGGAGAGGGAATGCCACAGATCAGAAGAGATGGCAGCAAGCAGGGACATGCAGCTTTTCGTCTTGATTGCATTCACCAGAAACATCACTTAATGCTAATGCACCTGACAGACTGATCAGTGTGTTAGCCAAATAGCATACTTTAAAGAGATGAACATTTGTTTGTTTCTCCCAGAACACCCTCAAACGTCGTGGCAAAATATTATTGGATGTGTCTCTGATGAGCTATCTAATAAAAACCCCTTCAAGTCTTCTTCCACCGTTCTGCAGATATTATAATCTAACCAGTCTCAAATTACTTTATAGAAATGCTGTATTTTAATATAATTACTTCTCTATAGCATAGTAAGCAGAATTCTAAATGCTATGATACCAAACACTAACATCTGCAAGTATACTTATAATTTATGTTATGCAATCTCAGTTTATTATTGCAGAATAAATGTATAAAAGAAAATGGCAGATACATTAGAGTTGTGCTAGTTCTGCTAATTTTCTGTCTTTCATAATTTCTTGGAATTTGGAAGTCTTAGTTTCAAATACATCCATCATATTAACTACAACATTAGTAGTGATGTTATAATTTAATCATGGTACAATAAACAAGTGCAGTAAATTCTTTCCTGTTCATACCCAAACAGCATTATCTTTTCATTTTGAGAGATGCCAATACATGATAAAGGGAGCTTCCAGGATAATTACAATGTTGTACAGTGACACAGTCACCACATTCAATCCAGATTTCTTCCATGGAATTTATGCATCACCAGCCAACCTGCCCTTGGATGCAAGTATGAAGCTCCCACTGCAGTCAGAAAAGACTGTGTATATTAGCAATGGGCAAAGTTTCAGCCTCAATTCAGAAAAGAATGTAAACATGCCAACAGTCACACTGAATTTTGGAATACACTCAGGTTAAAGGCATTTGTATCAGGAACCTTTCCTTGAAATTTAAAGCATCATAACAAATAAATATGATTATTAGCTTCTCCCATGAGCTGTCCAGATAATTCCTCTACTGCTTAGAGAAATCTATCAGGAACAAACAGCACAAAACAAAACTCCAGCAGGAGCACACTCTGTGGTACTCCACTGCTTTCTAATCATGATCTGTAAAATATGAACGTGAGATCTGGCAAAATAATGCCAGATCAGAATTCTCTAGTCTTCCAAGTCCCTGCAGCCTTGAATTTACCGTAACAGATGAGCCAGATCCCACCGCTCCATGCTATTGTACCGGCTACATAGGTATGCAGATGCAGCTGCCCTGAAGCTGCCCTCACCTCCAGCAGCACCTCCCATCCACTCAAGATTCACTTTATTGTATGCAAATGCTAAGATAAAGTGAAACGAAACAGACACATTTCAAAAACATCCCTTTCAAGATAGTCTATAAAATCATCCATTATTCAACAAGCCATTAATCATCTTTTACACCTGGACATGTGAGAGAAAGATTCTGATCCTGAAATCCATATGCAGGAACCCCAGAGGAACTAATTCAGCAGAGCCAGCCACTCATTTTAAGTAAAGGCTAGCAGACAAGTTTTCAGACTTGGTTGGGTTCTCATATGTTATAGAGTTAAGTCCTTCTTGAGAAAAGGAGCAGGACAGCAAACCAGTCTTTTTTACACCTATGTAATTCCAATTTATTCTTGATTTCAGATGAGAATAACCTATCCAGAAGACACATACTGAGTAGAGGTGCTCTGTTCTAACACATCAAAAGACAATTGTAGGATAACAGCAGTGTTCCACCTTACATCAATGGACCCTTCAAGACAGTGTGGATCCAGATTTGAGAAATCCCTTGTTAAGAAACTATGACAAGTTTTTCAGAGGGAGCAAAATGTAATAAAAGGCAATGAATTATGTCAGTAGAACACTGATATTGCCCTGCTCTTCCCCATTTTTATTAGCATAATAGCAGAAGTAACATGTAATTTCATGAATATAAGGAGTTAATACAGTGTTCTGTTTACAGTAAGATTAGAAATTACATTCCAATCAAGATCCTTAACTGGCAAAATCTGGTCAAGATCTGCCTTTTCTGCATTTATACCACTGTATGCCAACTGAGGTTCCAGCTGACTCTACTAGTAATGTCTTTGTAAGTGCAATTTGTTGTCTGCATTTCAGGAACATACACTCCAGAACACTTTGCCTTAAATTGTTGTTTTCTATACTACGCTGTTGTGGACACACACATCATAAACTATCTATATCACTGAACTATCATAGGGAAACCTCGAATGAAGCGATATCTTGGAGATAAATTATCTTATTTACAGCTTTATATTTTTGCCAACTTTTTATTGGCTTCATTTGGTCATTCTTAATTTATGATTGAAACAAATGAATGGCAAATCAGCCTTTTCACATCTCCTAAAATACAGCAGAAGCCTTAAACTGTTTTAATGTAATTAAGTGGTCCACATGCCATTCTGTTTACATGAAAACTACGCTTTGGAACTGTAGTGCAAAATAGAACTGTCTAACTTTACAGAACCAGAGTTTTTCCAATGATATATAAATAAAAGTACATAAATGTGAGAAGATTTTTTATATATATATATATATAAATATGGTTTTACGTACAATATTCTTTTGCTCTGTATATTGCTCAAGACATGCAGTAGGGTCAGAAGAAAATAAGAACAGTTAGTGGTCTTCTTTCCCTTCCTTTCTATACTGATAGCCTTTCTCTTCTCAGTTAATTAAAACATGTTGAATTCAGAAAGAGCTTCAAAAACATCTGACAGCATTATCCACTATACCAGCAGAAATATGACAAGGTTAATCACCTGGTTTAAAAGGAATATAACTTCCCCTTGCAGGTGATTGCTGCTATCAGTTTCCTGTGGAAGGACAGTCAATAATGTCTCCTAATCTCTTACAGCAGACATGGGACAAACATTCTATTACAAACTAAATAAACAAGATTAACTTTAATTTTAAACCTGTCTATCAGAAAAATATTTCAGTAATTACAGCTGTGGCTGACATCATTTTTTCTCTAATATTTTTTTTTTTTTTTTTATTTTAATCCACTGCTTCACTAAGCTACCATAATGGTTAAAAACAATAGCTTAATTTTGATATAAAAATACAATTATTTGCCACTTACCCATTCTTGTCTAACTTTTAGTATTCCCAATTCTGTTTGCCCCATCTCAGTCTCCTCTGTATCCTCCTCCACACTGTTCTCATTATTCCCCAAGTTAATTTAGCAGGCTATTTACTTCATATTTAATACAACTTCTTTTGTGCCCCTGGAGTCAATTAAGCTGACTTTTCAAGTTACATGTAAACTGCATATTACTATGCATGTTATGACCCACCCTCTGTATCTATCCTCAGAAAGCAAAATAGTCAGAAGAGATACAGCCCAGAGAAAAACGACTGTGGCTCAAAACTGTGAAAAACAACGTGAAATTTTGAAGGAGGATATAAAACACCACCAAAGCTATTCACCAGATTTTCACTTCTTTGAGAACAGTGTATGAACACCAGCAGCTTACAACAAATGGGATACTCAAAAACTTGTGGGGTTTTTATTCATCACAATGCTGCATTAAGCTGGCACAGTTAGATGCCACCAGCAGGACATAGTTCAGCAAAAGAGCCAACAGGAGACGTTGGTGATTAGGACCAAGGTGCTTTGAAGGCTTATAGTGCTTCTGCACTCTAATTCAGGATTTATCAATCCTCTTTAAAAAAGTTAGTCATCTTCCCTTGTTTCAAGGAGCTGCCACAGCAGCTGAGAATATATAAGGTACATCCAAGATTTCACTGGAATGGGAGGGAAGAGAGAACAGGATATTATTTCTCAGTATAGGTCTCTAAAAACCTAGCATAGTTGCCTAGCTACCAGATAATGGATATGTAATTTTATGTAGAAATTGGATTTTGAAATTACATATACATTCTAAAATGTAGAATTAGAAAGATGTATCAAGACTGATGGGTAAGAATTTCTCACAAACTTGTATTTTGTTTTCATTATTTATGTACCGATATTAGGCACTATCACTGTTTTGGTCTAGATTGCTCTGCCACAATGAAAAGAAAAATTGAAACGAATATGAATCCAAAGTTCTGAATAAAAAGCAAAAACAAACAAAATTTCTACTAAGCTGTAATTGTATTTCTAAGTAGCCCTCTTCAGAAATCCATCCATTGTGGGATTTCAGTCTCACATTAGTATAAACAATACCTATTTTTGAAAGAAGGATTTTTTTAGTAAAGTGAAAAGCATCAGATCAATAAGTGCACTCTTCTTTGCATTTGGATACTAATGGACATTTCCTTGTATGAAAAAAATTTGAACCTGACTCTTAGAGGAAAAATAAGAATCGCAAACAGAGGTAATCAAAATCCAATGCATTGATTTTTCCCCATGATGGAGACAAACTGTGAAAGCCAGTTCCATTATCAGATTTTGGAGCAATTAGACAGTCTTGATTTTAAGCCCAGAACGGACCACTACAAGCACCCTAATTTGTATTACTGTACTAAAAGGACCAAACATAAACACTTAGACGTGTATTCATTTGAATTCATGTATATTAGACATCTTTGACCTGAAAAATGAACCAGAGGATATTCCACCTCTGTAAATAAGTTATTCAACTGTTAGTTATCCTCATAACGAAAAGCATACAAGGAGACTCATTGACTTTGTTCCTCTCTGAAAGTGGAAGAAAAACAAATGACAACTTAAAAAATAAAAATAGACAAAAGCCAGAAGAGGTTTCAGGCTTTAGTTAGAAACAATAGAAAACCCCATAAGAGACTCTTCAGATACCGAACACGATTCTAACCAGATTAAACACTAACAGAACTATCACTTTTTTTATTGGTCTACAGAGTAAAGTGAGATGAGAGTGTTCTGCAGGGTTTTCAAAACTTGTTTGAAAACATGACAAACATGTTGATTTCAGCATGTTTTGTCCCAAGTTTCATATCCAAAAGGGATCTCCAAAGTACAGAAATAATTAAATAAAAGAAAGACATGAAGGTCATCTATCAAAGCTAGTTGAAAGCTTGATAGCGTGGATCAGACTTTCAGCTACCTCGATTCTCTTTCAGGTCATAGAGAAGACTAAAAATGCACTGACGCTCAAACCCACAGTAGTCACATGCAGTAGTAACTAACCACATAACTCATATGATCTTATTTTTCCAGATTTGGAAGTGCCACTGTTCTGGGCTCACACATAAATTCTAAAACATTGAATAATTAGCATGTCTGCAGATAATATTCATCAAATTACCTTACATTAACAAAAATGTAAAAAACCAGGAACATTAACAAAAATATATGCATTTACTGGTTATTAAACTGACCCCATGATATGTTTTCACTGTCATTAAAGTTAACAGGTGACGAGAACAATGATGAGAAAACATAGATCCTTTAATTTAACCATAAAACTTCCAACAGCATGAATGAGTTATTCTTGTGCAGTGAAAGAAAAACTCTTATTAATAAATTCAATCTTTTCATCTTCAACCCACTAATTTGCAATGCATTTCCTAAGAACATATTTCTCCTTTATTACAGTTCTTGATTAAACTCAAAGTTAGTGTCTTGTGTCAAAGATGTGGGACCATTCTACTTCATACCGGCAAAAAGCTTTTAAACAATCATCAATTCACTGTAACATCTACTGTGCTATTACCATAGAAAAGTGCTACTATTTGAGAATATTTCCTTTGGATCATAATTATAATAAGAATAGGTTCCTGAGGGCATAACATAACCAAGTCATGAAGTTGAAAGATTGTTTAAAATCTTACAAAGGTAGACGTCTGCTGTTATATTTAAAAAAAAAAAAAAAAAAAAGCCTGGAGTTTTTAACATGTCTGAATGCTTTAATGGTTTTTATTTTTTGTTGTTTAGAAGAAAAAAGAACCACATGCAGTTTAGAATTTTACCAGTCAAGATAATCATTGTGGTATAGTGATTTTCATCCTAAAGGGCCCTTCATCTTTTTTTCAGATATATGCAGTCATTTCTGGGGTGAACTTTAACAGCTGTTTCATAAAGTCAACAGTTTAAAACATGCTAGGTAAATAATTTCAAAGGACGTGACTGTAAGATTCAGAGAAGGGGAGAAGTCGAGGGAGTTTTCAGGGGGGTGGATTCCAGCAGCTTATATTCATCTCAATAGAAGTCAATTTATTTCATGCTTTAACTAACACAGCTAACAATCTGCATCAAATACAGAGAAACAGCACAGTTAAAAATGAGCTTCAGGGAAAAACTAGCTAGGCACAAGTGGGCTAATTTGCACTGTAATACAAGCAGTAACTTGAGCAAAAGATTACAGCCAACAGTTTTATACATGTAGAGGAAACAAAGGTTATCTGATAGGAAAAGGACAGTGCAGAAAGGACAATGCCATGCACATGCACAGAGCACAGAAGTGAGCCCTAGCCTTGGAACAAGTTCAGTACCTTAACAATTCAGCAACCTGGCACAGTCTGCAGGTGCCAACCACCAGGTTGGGCACATGAGAACCTCTCCCTGTCAGGTTGTGATCAGATGCAAATTCACATGGACTTCATTTGTTTGACTTTGGTCACCTCAAAGGCATCTGATTTTCACAAGAAGTCAGGCAGACACTCTTCTTCTATGTCCTATTCCTCCTTCCCCATCTGCAGATACAGCCCTTAAAACAATTATATAAAACCAATATGCACTGCTGACACCAGTTGGGTGCTTTTTGATAAATAAGGCAGTTTCTGTGCACTTGTATCCCGCTCCACCAAACTGAATTAATAATTTAGTTGAAGAAATACATAAGACACTTTTCTGAAGGCACATAGTAAGAAAAACTATCTATCTGGGAGCTTTTCAGGCAGACCACAATCTTCTGTAACTACAAATAACTGGATTCTTCTTAGCAAATTAATACAAAACAGTAAGAGATTATTATTATTTTTTTTTTTTTTAGAAGAGATAATTTGATACAGAGGGCAATTATACCAAACACATATTGCCATTTTGAGATATTTGAAGTTTTTTGTGTTGAAGCACACTTGAAATCAGTGTGACTATGTACCTTGTTCTCCAGCTTGGTCTTCAGGCAGGATACTCACATTCACTCTGTATACAAGACGAGTTCAGAAAATGAACCTTCATATTATTAATGAATTTTGTTTGAACTATTTCACATAACTGTTTATTGCTTCTCTGCAGCCACCAGTCAATCACCGCTGTCCTCCCCAGGTATGTTAGCTAATAGTCACAGCTTTGTCACAGCCTGAGTGTCTGTACCTTGAAGAACATCCTACCTCACTAACTTTAATGCCACTGCTTGTGCAGCATCAGAGTACTGCACACAAACAATAACTTTATAAGTAAGACTACTCTCCCACAGTTCAGGATGTCTGTGATAAGAACCTTAAACATGTATCTTTTCAAAGTTGTGAATGGCTGTAAATAAATTGTAGAGTCCTATCGCATGCTGCAACTAACAGAACATAACAGTGTTGAAAAACCTTGTACAAACCTCTTACCATTATATATTCTTCATGTCATTGCAAATCAAGTGGTTTTCTTTGATCATAAGAGAATTAAAAAAATCCAATCAAACCCATTTCAAAGACAGTCTAATTTCCTCCAGAAAATAAATAAATAAAGAACTGCAGGTCAGTTCTTTAAAAAGAACAAAGTTAAAGAACAAAGGTCTTCACATGAAGATAAAGTTAGGGAGACAGTATTCCTATAGTCAGACAGCCAAAGCTGAAGCAAGAAAAACAACAAAATACACCTAGCTAGCAATCAGCAGAGTTTGAGCATTCTGTTTCAGTTAATTAAAAGAAATCTCAAGCGAAAGTAAATAAAGTCAGTTTTATCAATTTAGACTTAGATACACATTCATGAAAAGAAAACGCATGCCTTCAATAACCTTTCAGCTCTGGCATTTATATGCTTCATAATGACACATAGCCAAATGAAAGGTGTTTAAAATAATAACAAAATGAGGCAGCTGGAAAAGAAAAACAAGAAGAGGACTATGATATGCTTCGCATGTTTAGCTAGATTACATGTGGCCTTTTCTATATACAAAACTCTTGCTTGCACTGGTTGTACTCACTGCCTGCCAGTATCAGTGGAAGGAATAATTACTTATTATATCTGATACGAGTGTAATGTTTAGTTAGGTTTTCAAGACTGAATTCCTCATCTTTTACATGACAACAGCTAATGTATGTGTGTGAGTGTGTGCGTGTATATTTAAATCTCTGCATGGAATTAACTGAAAATCAAAACATTTAAAAAAAATAGCAAAATTTTGTAGTAGTCCAGAGCACTAGAAAGGAGGTCACAGGGCTGTCTTAAAAATATTATGTAGAGCAAATAAGGAAAGACTCTTCCTTACAACAATACTAACGCATGACCTAACGTACAGTCTGGAAAGTATACCCATATTTCCAGTTTGTAATCAGCTAAAAAAAAAAAAAAAAGCTGATTATTACCTGTCAGGTTTATTGAGGATTATTACCCATAAATTCTTTCTATTTTTCTCACATCCCTGCATTTCTACTGGGCACATTGTTTCTCCAAGTCTGTATTTTACACAGCATTAGCCACAGCACACGAAAGTAAAAGAACAAATCTTAATACTATGTTTTTCCAATCTTCATGTGTGTCCATACGGAGCTCTCAGAAGGACTGTTTTTTGTTGACTTTTATTAAATATATTTTTTAAGTGGCTGACAGGAAAAGCAGATTCTAATATGCCAGAAAGGAAATTAAGATACAGTGAAATCTATATATGCATGCATATATATGAGTTTGCATATCTTATAATCATTCCCACAATTTAAAGACTCAGCATTTCGATGTAAACGGTTTACAGCAACAAACAAAAGAAGAAAATCTGAATTGCAGTTCAGCATACAGAGACATAAGAAGTCTGAGGTACCCAAGACAAGGCACACTTTAGAATAAATATATTTCAGGAAGACAATAGAACCGGTCCTGATTTGGATTTCAGCAGAGTGGCTGTCAGTCAAACCAGTACTTAATTAAACAGACTTTGTCAGCTTGCTGAAGTTACAGATCAGCTGGAAGTCTCTTCCTCATTAATGATTGCCTTCACTGGTCTCTGGGATCACTGAAATGAGCTGCCTGGGCTCCTGGTTCACTCCCCCCAAGAGGACTGTTCTGTTGCTTAGGTTTATGCCCCACTTATTTTGTCATTGGGCATCTTGAGATGCCTACAAGAATGAAAGAAACTCTGGAAATAAGACAGGTTAAACTAACAGACATCCTGATTTCTGTCCCAGAATCTGGCGTTAAGCCTAATTTTGGTAATAGGAAGCATGGAGAACCCTGTAGGATCTGAAGCAGTGAGTGTTTCCAGGATCATGTCTTTACACAGACACAAATGGCTTCATGTTTAAGCTGTGTTTATTTCTCGAGGATAAAGGAAAACAATCACCTCCTTTGCTCATTGATCTGGATCAGTATTAACCTATATGGACTGGACCATGAAATACTGACTGAATCAGGGCAGAACAAGAGAAGTGAAATGTCCTAGACATTTCAAAATCAGAATTATAACACCTCTCTTCAGCAGGAAAGTCTTCCTCCACAGAGCCTTGCTACTGTTCTGATTCTGAACACCCAAATCTTGGAAATACTCGTGGTTATTATGAATTCAGAACAGACAGGATTTCTGAAATAATTAAAACCAAAGAAGCAGTAGGTGCAACACTGTAACTCATTTTATGCCTCCTACATCTAAGAAAGTTAATTCAACTACAGGAAAGGATATTTAATCATTGCTACAGCCTGATTAACTACCATGGAACAATAGAGCATTATTAATGTGGGCAGGATATATTGGGAGTGACAGGAGGGGAGAGGGCTGAGAAGATCCTTGCTGCTCCAATTCCTCCTGACCTTCCAGGAGTTCCAGCTGACTTTTTTACTTCCCTTCATCAAGTCCCTCCACTGGTGAGAAAATAGGTGACATCTTCAAAATCCACTATCAGTACTCAAAACACCTACCATAAATACTGTACAGAGACACCAGTAAAACAAGTATAGGCCATTAAATTGTATTTTGCTCAGTACCTGTGAGAACAGAAAATACAGAATGGCAGGCAACAGGAACAGCAAGACTTTCTTTCAAGTGTTGTAAATGCTCAATAAATAGGCTGTACTGTTCTCCTCAACTGAAGCCAGAGGATAATGTGTATAAGGGCAAATGATGTATTTCAAGTAAGAAAATTTGTTTCACAGTTTTATTAGGATAAAATAACGGCAGCTATAGCTTAGCCTATAAATGAGGTAAACTTCCTATGACATTTGATAATTAAGTGGTATTATAAAGAATATATAGAAGAAACAAAATTTGCAGACAACCCACTGGTTCTTGAACAAAATAAAGTAATTAGAGAACAACACAACAACATTAATGCAAATAAGAATGCTGCTTTATGCTAGGCAGTGCCAGCAGACTCCAATTTAATGTGTTTCACATATGTCAGAGAGAGAGTATAATGTCCACCTTTATTCCCTCTACTAGCAGATACCCTTTCCTACTAGAAAGCTTCTCTTAAGATGATAGTTATTAATTTTCCAAAGTGGAGTCTCCCTGTGGCAGAGACAAAGGTGTTAGTGGCAGCAGCTCTGACTCTTCACAGATGAGTCAGTTGTCAGATAATTATTCTCATATCCTCATCAGACTGTCCAATTTGAACTATGTTACACTTGACAAATCTACCTCAATGATCACAACCAGTCAGCAATGGGGAAACCACGTGATTTGCTGGGATGTTGAGCGTCCCTGCCATCTTGGCTGGTTCAGTAATGTACCACCTTGTAGCACAAAGGACACTGCTACGGAGATGTTTTGCCTGCAGCATGCTTGCTAAAACACCAACTAGCACTAGGGTAAGCTCTCTCTTGTGAAACTGAAAAATCGGAGTAAATTACACAGAAAAAATAATCTAATCACAGTAATTATTCTAAAGCCGATTCTATTTAATGCCCTACATGTTTAGTTAATTCTGAAAAATGCCTCTTCAGTCTAATCTGAACTCTTCTCCTTATGCAATCTGACTCTCACCAAAAGCTCAATATATTAACAAAAGGCAATACAATCCATACTTTCCATTTATCTTTCTTTACTGGCTATGATAAATGACTGCTTTGCACTGCATCTTGGGAGTGGAAGAAATAGAGAAAGATCATGGTATATGGATGATTAAAAAGACTCAAACAGGAGTCATCTTGGATAAAGTGTTATGAAGGTGGTAAGTCATGGCTGACATAGTAGAACTGATAATGCACAGAAGTCTTGCAATACCACCCACGGGCAAAATCTACAGAAATACATCACATAAATAATGAAAACATATATGAAAACTTCTTACTTTATTCCTCTTAGATTTACCACTAGGCATTTCTTTACATTTTTTTTCCTCACTTTTTCTTAAATCAAACTATAGTTAAAATAACACAGTTATAGATCTTGGAACAATTTATCAGTCTTTGCCCCAACCCTCTATCAAGATTCAAAATAGAAACAGAGAAGAAACCAATATTGATTTGAATTCTGCTCTGTCGTATCGATTTGTGGAATAGATGCAGCATCTATTTGATCTCTCAGTCCACTGTATGACTATATGTTATGTTCTATTAAAAGGTTGTGGTTAGGCAGTGCAGAGAAAGGCACCAATTTTTCAGAGCCAGATTGCACATGGGGTTGCAAAAAATTGCCTGGTGAAATACAGAAGATTTTGGCTTCCCTGGGGACATCTGACTATCAACACAGAGGTGCTTCTAAGGTGCAGGAGGCAATATACAATTAAGGACCTTGTAGCAAGGAATGAAACTGGGTCATGCATGATAGGAAGAGAATCAAACCCAGAGAGACAAGACCCTGAGATAAGAGATTTGTCTTGGGATGCAGAGAAGATTGGACATAGTCTAACTAAGAAAGACAGTGAAATATCCTGTAATGAGTAGCAGGCTCTGGGCAGTACCCAAGCTTCAGATTCACCCTTTCATTTTAAACTAGCTCATACAGAAAATCTGTTTTCTGCTTCATTGGTTACTGTGTTCCCTGTGTTCAAATAACAGAAGCTCTAGACTATCCTTTCAGTAAGTCTATAGAAGAGGAGTCCTCTAAATCTAATCAGTTAATGAAAAATAGTAACAAAAGCTCAGTGCACTTCCTGCATGCTCATGAAGTAAACATTTTGTGCTCTCATTTGCCCTTACTTAGCCTAATAAAAACATAAAGTAGCAACACTTATTTCTCTCTAAAATTTCTAGTGAAATTACCTTGTGATATTGAACAAGTTCAGAAAACTTACCAAGAAATGCCTGACTCCCAATTATTTTAAAATGTAGGAGAGAAGAGAGGAGAAAAAAAAAAAAGCAAACAGAACTTCAGATTCAGCTCCAGAAGTGAGCTGGTCCCTTCTCATTCTTCAAATTATTTTAATCACAAGTTTGAACAATGAACAGCAGTGCTTGTTATACTTAGCCTGGAAAAATTTGAAGCCCAAAAAACACATGTTGCACCTGACCCACAAAGCTATTCATCCTTATCTTAACAAATACCCTGTAGGAGTTCCAATACTGAATGTTCTCAAAATCTACTTTTTGATTGCATTTTTCTGCCAGTGCAGCAAAACGACAATAGCATTTTTCTGAATACATAACCACATGGTTTATGTATTACATAATAATAATATAGTTAACTATCTGTGCAGCTCTTTGTATAACAAAACCATAGCCCCCAGGTGCTGCTGAAATGTAAATAGCTCCACTGCCCTTGTAGATTGGTATTGAATGGGATCTTGAATGAGAGTACAGAGGGTGACAGAGAGTGCAGCTTAGATTCAATACAGCTCAGACAAAGCATCTACTAACTTATGTCTTACTGTATTATTAATCTTACAGCAGAATAAATTGAACATAAAGCTTTAAGAAAATTATAGATGACGTTGGAACTACTTGAACTGAAATGTTCTCCTAGTATTAAATATCACCCATGCTGCTAGTTGCTGGGTATTGGATTATTTTTTTCTCTTCCACATAAGCAATTGCCAATTCTTGTACTTGTTTAGGACTAGTTTCTGGTAAGGCTCCAGGGACTGAATGCTGCAGTCTCTTACTCACTTATGTGCCCAAGCACTGTACTTGGAAAGTTTTAGCCTGCTTTGTAAAAGAATATCTATTTTTGTACTCTATCAACTTCCTGTATTCCTTGAATGGTTATTACATGGTTATTAATGGTTATTATATTACAATATAATACTTATTATATTACAATGGTTATTAATGGTTATTATGTTATTACAGTCCTTACTTAGAAAAACAAAAACCAACCAAAAAAAAAAAAAAAAGAACTCGTATCAGCCTTATACCATTCCTAGATGCTATAATCTCAACTATCTACTTTATCAATTAATATAATTTCAAGAATTTAAGACTTTAAGACAAACAACATGGGGAGAAATTCTGGGTTGACCCACTGGTACCAAAGATTCAATTGACACGTCAGTAAAATCACCAGACTCTTAGTTAACTACATAATGCAACAGCTGTCACTGCCAGACACATTACCCCAGAAAAAAAGCACACATGGGATACAGGATGTGCCTCACCAATTGTTTTCTCAAAGTTTTTTGACAGTGGAAGAATAGACAAAAGAGCACTGAAACTTCAGACAGAGCTGGAAAAAGTGTAAGCACCTGTCCTGAAGCAAAGCACTATGAAGGGACTGTTTGGTGGTATTCTGACTGAGCAGATTTCACTGATATAACTAAGCAAGCTCTTTCTTCTCATTAGTTATGATATTCAGTGAAACTGAGCTTGGCAACTCAATTTTAAGCAAATCACTTAAGTCAGATGTAACTGATTCTATACAGTTCCTTTTCCTAAGAGAAAGCCTCTATCTGGCTACCTGCTTGGCTCAATAATGATCAGCAGCATATTTCTCTTTGACTCCTTTGCTATAACAGAGACTCCCTGGATTTTTCTTTCCCATTACATCTGCTTTCCAACAAAGCCCAACACCTGAGTTCTTCAAACCTCATCAATGAACTCCATGGGACTTTGCAACTTATCTTTTCATAGAGAAGATATTGTTGCAAGTGAAGTAGATAGTGGCAGGCTGGGGCTGTCCTATTACACTAAAGAAGTACTGTTTCAAAGAGATTTCCTTCATTCATTTGAAGAAGAATTATATCAAGATAGACAGCATCCTTCATCCACTGGTTTCAAAGCATGATACAAAAGTTAATAATGAATAGGGAGAGTTGCACTCTGGTTCTTCAGGGAATCTTAAATTCATAGACAGAATACTCTCCCAGTATCCTCCATTCTCTGCGCAATTCTGTTTATAAATAAATAAAAAAAATCAACACACAACAACAAAACACAACCCATGGGCTTAAGGCATGCAATCAGATATTTTTACAACTTCCAACGTGATTTCAGGACAGGTGCATAATTGTTCATGAGAGAAATTTGACTGCAAAGTGATTTGGCCTTCGCAGATACAAGGCTTCAGCTCTTCTACATGACGTTTCTGTCTGGTCCACGCTGTTCTAACAGGATGCTTTATGAGCATGTGCCCTGCCGTCATGAAATAACAGCTGTGTGCATGTGATCACTGCAAATGAAGCAACCCCCTTCTTTGTGATACTCTAGTCACCATTTCAGATCCAGGTGTCATTTCAGGTTTTAATGATCTTTTAAGTTCAGATTGAGCTGGAATCCAGCCACCTAAGAAAATCACCTTTATCCCATTTTCCATCCAGGCTAGTGGTAATTATATTTTTCACTTAAAATAGCTAGGGCATGGCTTCCTTCCTAGGATAAACTGCAGATTCATCTGGCAGATTCAGCCTCTTGTAATTGTTCCCAATAATCTCCACTAACAGTGTATTTTGGTGAGCTTTGTTAGTCAAGGGGTTTGTTCATTTTTGTTTGGTTTTGACCCTTGGAAGGGGTCTAATTATAAGTGGAATTCAAATGCGTTGTTCTATTTAATAGCCATTCCAGTCTGCAGCAAAATTTGGAGAATTGACTTTTCAAGTACCATCAATATTTTTAATTATTATTGTCTTCTGCCTATGTATCTACTTCATGCTGGAAAACAGCAAAAATACACACACACATTACTTAAATATATTTTGGTGCCAACATATAACTTCAAAATGTTTCCTGTTAGCAGTTATATGGTTGGAGAGCTCTATTTATATTTTTGTCCATTGCAGTCATTAATGTATTAAAAATATAGACATGCAATAATCTGATAGCATGCCACATAGACATCATGCTCACAAAGAATCTTCCATTGTAAGAGTTATTACCTATGTCTGATACTGTCTCCATTCCAGTAAAAGGACACTGCCCCCAAATGGAAAATAAGTTTTGTTTTGTATATATTTTACCCAAATACATCATTTCATTCACTCACACAGCAAAAGATATGGTACTGGAGCAGGTGTATTCAAGAATTCTTTCTTTGGCACCGGCTTGCACTGATTATAGACTGTACCTTATTTAAATACCCATTTAACTGTTTCCCATGTGGTCTAAAAACAAAGTCCTGAATTTAAAAGCATTTCTGCCAGGAACTGGAACACCGACAGGCAATTTCTGCCAGGTATTGTTATTTCAGTGAATTAGCGAGCTTGGACAAAGAGGTTTAATCAGAACTCTGATGCCCTTTTGCATGTATCTTTCCAAAAGAATAAGCTGAGAAATTAAGGTTATCTTTTTTTTTTTTTTTTATGTATTATGTATAATGAAGTTAAGGAACTAAGCCAAACCAAGTCAGATAGCTCATGGCACTGTGACCTACAAGTACTTCATGACCCACATTTGAGCTGACCACTAAGAAATCTTGCCATTAAATTTGCTTTTGATAATATGAAAGGCAAGTATTTATTGGTATATAGTAATATACTCTGGAATGAAATAGCAGAAGCAAAAGCAAAACCAGAGTTATTTAAAATTCTATTTCCATTGTTTATTTTAATATGACTAAATAAAAGCCATGCCTTTTTTCTTAAATCTACAGTTTTGTAGCATGACTAAATAGCTTAACTACCTACATTTAAATGTCCACCTTTCGACACACTGAATATAAGCAGAGCAAAACACAGATGAAGGCATCATAGTTACCCTGGATTTGAAAATTACTGCTCAAATAATAAATTCCTTCATGCACCCACATGCATTTGAAGTTTATCAAATGATATAAAGCAACACTAATGATTAGAGGAATTAAATGCATTTCAAACACTGCTGAAACTGCAGAGTTTCCATTAATGTACAGCCCTTGCAACTGTCCCTGATACTGAAATCAGACTAAAAATGAAGAGATACTAGATATCCTTTGTTCATATACTTATGAAAGCCAAGATGACATCTATTTGATTTATTAGTCAAAATAATTGAGCATGTATTTTGGCATTAATATTAGTATATTTCAATGGGATTTTGCTAAGCAGATATGGTGCTGAAATGCAAGTCTAACACCTTACAACAAATTCTTCCCATTTTGCTCTGATTTTCAAACATCATGATTGAAAGATATTCCTTAGGGTGGGAAAGACAGTCAGACTGACGCTTTTTCTCTGGATTAGTGGGCTTACTGCCTTTGCTCCATATTGATGTTGTGCAAGAAGGAATAGCAAATTATCTCAATCTTTAGATTTCCAAAATAGTAAGAAAAATTTCAGAAGGTGCTTTTTTTGTTGTTGTTTTTGTTTGTTTGCTTGTTTTCAAGTACATCGCACTTGGTCTTAAGCTCAGAAAATCTTGACCTGCTTCAGTATAGAAATAACTTTTCTTCATAAAATGCACAGGAGCACAAAATTCTACATTCATCACTAAATTATAGGAGCTTTGATGAAAACTCCATAAATAAAGAACCACTGGCAGTATTTACCCAAACATTAAACAAAACAAAGAAGTTAAAAGAAAAATGTATCACACGTTTGCAACAACAAAAAAAAGCATTTCTAAGTTTGCTTACTTTTCAGTTATTGAGTAAAATAATTCAGTTATAGTTTTCTAATGAAAGCATACAGAACAAAATATTTCAATTCCCAAAGCAAAGAGCTAATTTGCAGAACTTGGGCAAACAGGGTCCCCACTTCATTTCAGAAAAAAACACCACTTGGGTTTGGTTCTTCATATTTTTTCTGTTGTACTCCTCTATGGTTTAAGAATTGATTATAGCCATTTCCTATAAGTTCAGCTACGTTTTTCACCATTAATAATGCAGCTTGTAGAATTTGAAATAAATGCATTTATTTTTACTCTCGATATCCATCTTGTACTGAAAATTACAACTAAAAATGAAATAGATTTATTATTTTGAGGAAAATACCCAGATTTTTCTTCAGTTTGATGCAATGTATTTATAGGATGAATAATAATACTCTTTTCCAAATTATTCTACCATGACACTCAATCCAGTCAAGCAGCAAGAGAAAGTTAAACCAAATGTAAATACGCAAAAATTGCATTCTACCCAGAATAAGATAACTATTACCCCTTCACTTTGGCAGGTAACAAAAAATCTTTAGTGATCATCAGTCTTACATTTCAGCTGAAAGATACCTTGGCAACACAGATTATTCTGAGTTACTATACCCAAGTGCATGTTTATGAAGTGCTCTGACAGGAGGCAGGCATCTGTTTTATGTCTAAACCAAGGTAATTTAGTTAGGTATTTTTCCATACGAGTAAAACTGATTCAATTGCAGTAGTAACCACCTAAGATCATTCTCTTCAGTACATAACTTTTACTGGCATATCATGCAACTTGGCAATATTCTTACAGGTAAAAGCAGTAAACACTGAAGACCTCTAAAATGCAGTTTCTTTTTGCAATGAACAAGAAGTATATGATTTCTCATCATGATAATGATGAGATTTCATCTAAAAGTAACAATCACAATTCAAGCATTTAATCCAACTTCAAAAAAGGGGTTTCAACAACTTTGAAACATATCACAAAACTACTTACAGTGACTTCTACAATCTGCTTCAGAAGTACTGGAAGAAACAAGTATGACTCTTTACGAAACAGAT
This sequence comes from Anas acuta, assembly GCF_963932015.1. Lineage (NCBI taxonomy): Eukaryota > Metazoa > Chordata > Aves > Anseriformes > Anatidae > Anas > Anas acuta. The sequence continues at coordinate 9,444,641 of NC_088985.1, forward strand.
GATAATTCAAGAAAATCTAATTTTAAAAGAATGAAAACATAGCAACTGACATAAATGAATAACCAATGTTAAATGTTATCATTTTGAACAGAATGTTTCTTGTGAAATACAGCATGAGTGTAAACCATTAATTCTGCCTTCATTCCAGCTAGTTTGGAAAAGAATTGCATATTGCTCTAAAAAATATGATCCCTGTCATAACAGATGCTAAATAACAATATCATTCCACATTTACATAAGATCTTCCTGCCAGGGATGAAGATGAAGATAATCTCAAAGCTGTTTCTAAGTGTTATCTAAACTAAGTCTGATCACAGCCCTGCAAGGGCAGTTGTAGGGTTACTGTATTCTCTGTATTCATGAACAGACAAGAACAAGCAGGTTTATATCCCAAGAGATCAACGTGAGTTAGTGAGTTGCCAGGAATACCACTCTAGAGCCCTAACTCTTATTTTCGCTCTCACAGCTGGATAATTAACTATTATATTGTGGTGAATTCATCCAATTGCAGAAATACAAGAACTATGAACCAGCACAGATGTTCAGAAAGTTACAGAAAGGCTTTCATTAATAACAATTGATAATGTAGATGATGAGTAGAGAGGAAATTAATGTAGACCTGACCTCCTTTCCCACTTCATGTCCCTTCTACTGTGATAAGCATAGTTTGCCACTGACAATTACAAACTAGCTCTGAAGAGATGGTCTCTCCAATGCTTAGGAATATATGATTTTTAATACTAGGATTCATTCAATTTCTTGATGTTAGCAGCTAAATAATTTTGTTATGATCCTTTTCTATCAGAGTTCAAAACATTAAACAAAGCAGATAAGTACCCTCAATTTCATGCTACACTTGGGGACAATGAGCCAATGAAGCAAAATGACTTGATCACTCCCAGCCACTGCTGGGAATGAACCAAAGGAAACTTAAGATGAAGACAAAAATGTGAACAAACTTTACTCGTCCATGTCCCTTGGCCATCTCTAACCAAGATAATTCTATGATTCTATGTGGGTAAAAAAAATAAAAAATAAAAATGAATAAAGGAAAAATAAATAAAATTTAAATGAGAAAAGAGCCATGTTGGTAAGCTCTGCATTCAGAGGAAGAGCATTCACTGCAATTAACAGCAACCAGGGCTAGTGTTGGACTTGATGCACACACCCTTAGCACAGGGAGCAGGCGTGAGAGGTGAAATGAGAAGAAAGGATCTTATCACCTACTAATTACAACCTAAAAGAGCTTTGAATATAATAGGCTATTAGCCTCATTCCAGCTTTCACAGGCTGTACCTGCACATGTTATACCAATTTTTCTAGATAGTTCCACAACCCTCCACCCCTCTCCATGTTATGTTTGTGTTTCACTCATTCATTCTTTCAAATTTCATTCAATTTAAAACAATAGCATGGCATCAGCTATTAAATTTCCTTACTTTTTGTCTTTTCAGATAATTCTGTTCTATTTTATACTTTTTACAATTCCTTTATGTCTGTATCTGCAAGGCTTTTGGTATTTTTGTTTCCTTTTGTATTTATTTTTTTAAACATACAGATGCTCAGGTTGCTATTTTAGAAAGTGTTTATATGCACTAGGAACATAAATCACACAGCAATCATCAAGTACTAGGTATTTAAGCTTTTTCAGTTTTTCTGACAATCTTACCCCTTCAACCCTCAAACACCCTGATTGGTCATCACACCAGTCTCTTTTTTTAAGTATGAATACATCATATTTTCTTAAATTCCACATGCACACAGTGAATAGAAGGCAATCACCTCAGCCTTTTTAAAACAAGTTGGTAGACCTTAAGTGACTTTCTCTGTTCTTTTATGTTTAAACCAAATAAATAAGAGCATTTTCTGATGTTTCCCTTTCATTAAAGTCTGCCCAAACAAAGGAAAAGAAAGCACATACAACAACAACAACAAAATACATGAAAGCCACTATAAGGTTTTGCCACAAAAATATGATGTTGCAGTTGTGGAAGAAAGGAGAACATGTACCAAGAGAGGAAATACAGATATTTACTTGCATGCATAACTCAGTCACACTCAGGGGAAATTAAAAACAATTGTGGCTGCAGAAAGACCAGATCTGAGGGCAACTGCGAAGAGTCAAGATGCCTCTGCAAAAAGGCCTTACAAAAGACCTTCTAATTAATGTTGAGTCTTAGGGTACATTACACCTTTTGACTGGTTTCTCTTTAAGCCTCAACACTCATTGTTACATTCCTTTGCACTACCCTGTCACAGATCGTAAGTGCAAAGGCTTTTTGTAGGTTCAGGGCAGGAATGAACAGATACAGATGTTCTTCACACAGAGGAAATGAAAACCATGCAGAAAAGTACCTCCATTTTGCACCAAAACAGTGTCCCTCCACAGCTAAATCTGAGGAAAGGCTGATATGGAAACAACTGATAATAAATCAGAATTGATCTCTCACTCCAGTAACATAAAGACAAGCATGACTTTTAGAGCTTTTAAAAGTACTTCTGAGCTGTAACATATTTTTGCTGCAATAATAAAAAGTCAGGCTGTCAAAATAATTGAATACCAGTAGTTCCATGGTAGTTTTGCTCTGAGAAATATTGTCATTTCTAAGTTCTTCTATGGACTGCTGGGCTCTTGCATATTGCAGACTTTTTGCTCTCCCTCTATTAGGCTAAGAGGATCATTTTCAGAACTTCATTTTAACTCAGAGTAGTATTACACAGCCAGTAGCTTTTTATCCATTTAGAATTATGCTACTTTTCATTTTTGGAACTGTGTAATATTCTGCATTTAACATCCAAAGAAAGAGTTAAGCCTTCCTACATTAACCACCTAATCCCAAATTAGCAAATTAGGGATCAAAAGTGATCTGTACTATACCAATTTGGTCATTTTAGCCATCTTCCAATTTAGTCATTTTTCCCATTTCTTTGCCTTGTGGTGTCTTTTGCGTGATATGGTAGCTATCTCCACACATGTGGATTACACCCCAATTTGGTCAGTGTGCTGAACATATTGAAGTGAAAGCTTTTGCATATATATGAAATGTACATTTTAAAAGAAAAAAAATGTAGTAATGTATACTAACAATCATAATTTCCATGTAAGGTCTCAAACATGTTCTGAGAGATAATTATGTCGATTTTACTGAAAGGAAAATCAAGCCACAAAGTGGTTATATGATTTATTCAAAGTCACTTGGGAAATGTGTGTCAAAATGGAACTGAACTTGAGTTGCCTGATGGCACCCAAGATATCTGCTGGCAATAACACAGCACTGACAGGAGACTCATGCTTTTCTGTAGTGGCAGGTGGAAACACAGCAGGATACTCCTAAGCATCTAACATGGCACTGGATACTTCCGTTTTGCATACTTGTACATAAAACTAAGTATGTACTTCTATTTATAAACCAAAATTGCTTTCTAGGCCTTCCATGCCAACTCTGATTTATTACATAGGAAACACTATTTCCAATATGATCTTAATTTTTCATCACTCGGCTAGTATTCAGAACTTAAGAGTTCCTCACTTGCAGTACAAAACTTCTAGAAATCAAGTAAAGTGGACTGAGAAACAACCTTTTCTGGTCATGTCAATATAGGAGGGTGCCTAACAAATATGAAGTCTTCAGAGACATTTTCTGGCAACAGAGGTTTTTCAATTATATCTCCTGGAGTTCTATGCATTGCAAATGCTTCTCTTCCTTCTTTTGAATTTCTAACAGCACAAGCTTTTGGCTCCATTTCCAGAGTAGTCGTGCCAAATTACACTCTGAGAGAACCTCAGGTTAAGCTATTCAAGATGATAACGTAAACACAAGATCTTAACTCGTTCTTCCATTTAGGCTGGTATTATTCAGGTAAATCTAAATGAAACACATGAAACAGTGGCCAAACAAATTACAGAAAATAGCATAACAGTTAATTTTGCATGGAATTTGGCTTACTCAGCTCTGCTTAATATGGGAACCACTGACCGTATAGTATTAATATCAGTATTTCAAACAGATGACCAGTATAGGGACATATTTTAGATTGGGTTCCAATCAAAACCTCACTGTTCAAGTCACAGTTTCACCTATTTTTGAAACATCCCCTCTGCAGGAATATGTTCTTGGTAGCCTTCTCCGCCCATGACAGTTCATGTCAGTGGCCTCATGGAACCACCCTACTCCCAGTCTGTCCTTGCTCCACCAGTCACAACTGACAGGTAATACTTTACTTTGTACAATATAGCATCAGCCATTTCTCAAATTATCTTCTCTAGAGATTTGTAATTTATTTATTTCAGATTCTTACAGCAGTTACACCTTACACCTTTTTCTATTTGGGTAACTTATAATCTCAGTTAGCTTTCTTAGTAAGACAAATGTCAAATAATTTTAGAAATAAAACACGAGTAGAATTGTGCAGCCTTCACTACCATGTTCATAAGCACTGTCATGTCACCATATCATTACTGTACATTGGAAAACAAGTTGAAGGACTCCTCCACACCAGTATAAAATTAGCTTTCAACATTTAAGTATATGAGAAATTAGAAAATATTTCTTTTATAGTAAATATCTTCTGTAGCGTAGCTCCTATTTATTCTTAGAAAATAACATTTTCTCCTGTGAAACAGAATGTATATTATTTAGAGAAAAACAAAAGAGAGAAATAAGCAGCATATCCTTACCCTCCGGACATCTTTGCCAAATGTTTCACTGTAGCTAGTGCCCAGTATTTCAAATTGAACATAGGGGTTGGCGCCATCTTCTCTAAACTCCATAACACCAGTAAGCCCGGTTATATGGCCCTAGGGAAACAATTTGCAAAAACTTTAGACTAGAACAAATTTGCCTTTATAAACACTCCTTTCTACTAAAGATATGCCAAATCTGCTTTGAAAAATTTTACAGTGAAATCTAAATGTAGCAATTACATGTTCTTCCATAGTTCCAACAGTGCCAGACAAACTTGCACGTATTTTCTGAGGAAATATCTCTTCACTAACATATCCACTGTACATCTTGTCAAAAAGTCGTCAGGTCTTTTTCTCCAATAGTGACAGACACCAAAGAAAAGGAGGACCTTGGTGGAACATGAAACAATGGCCTTTCAGTGTAACTGATGGCGGTGGGTTGAGTCTGGTGTTGAATTCAAAGGCATGAAAATGCAAGCCCAGCAGAAAGAGTAATGCCTTCTGTGCTTCCAAAAGAGGCATGAGGAAAAGGTCAAATTTTAAGTACTATTTTGAGTACTCTCTGTAAAAGTATCACGAAGGGCTTTTGGGGGTTTGTAGCAGTAAAGCTTGAAATGACACTAAACTTTGAGTTAATTTATCAACAAAAGATGGTGCCATTAAGATTGGTCAGAGCATAACACAACACTTTAATGAAATTGCATCATTTTGTTAGAGCAAAAATATTTCATTGATATATATGAGTAAACAGGTTGTTTCTTTTCACAAATAATTGCTAAAGTTATCATAGGATAAAATTAGTACTTTTTTCCACTAGTATTTGTGATCAAATATTTTCTGTATAAGAGGCTACCATGCATATATAAAGCCATAGTACTGTCCATATCTGAGTAATTCAACATGCTGCAAGAGAGCGTAATTGCTAGTGACAACTTAGCTAAATCACATTGCATTTGCTCTGGGCTACAGCGCATAAATGGATAGTTACCAATGCTCAACTAACTTACGAAGCTAGTTGAGCTGCAGTAAATTGAACCTAAATCTTAAACCTTATCATTGGCTGGCCCCTCAAGCTCCTTAAGTTCTTTTGAGGAAATTATTCCGACAAATGCACACATCCATCTGTATGACTGCTTCTAATCACATTACCTCCACAGAAGGTAGCTATGATAGCAACAGAAGTAAAACACATATCACTGGAACAACACTGCAGTGTGTGTAATTTGTTTGTAATAAATCATTGGCTTATTTAATAACAGTGGATCATTTCTAGTAGTTGTAAATCACTTGCTTCTAATAAATCAAAGAGAAGTTAAATAGAGGTCAAAAACCTCTTAAATAGCTAATCTCAAGAAGAACTGTAACAATTCTTTCAATTGCTCAAACAACTGTGGTTTGTCTATTCTCACCTTCTTAATAGTCTCTAGCATGGATCGTCCTCCATTCCAAGGTTTGGTGGATTTCCTCATGCAATTCAAACTTGCCATGCTGTGCCATTTCCTGTCCTCCAGTTTTCTGTGGAAAGCATTGGCTAGCATGAGCACACTGTCATACAGGTACAGGTTGGAAACCTGCAAACAATAATAAGAATGAGCCTCTCTGTTTATTTAAGCATTGTTTAAAAGAAACTGTAAAAACAAGCAAACAAAAATAAAAGCAAAAAGACAAAAATTATTATCTAGGCATGTTTGAGATCTTCAACAGTTTAGGCAATTCAGACGAACACCAATGCTTACTCCCACCTTCTCTTTTCAGCTTGGCTCTTCTGGCCAAGGGACTCTGGTGTACTTGCTTTACCTGTGCATTACCTACCCTACTGCAATGCAGTGCTGTAAAGATGTAAAAGATTGAAGCTCAAACATAAACTGAAGCTCTAGAAGAAGTACAGCTATCTATCAATAAAAGACAAAGATTACTACTTTGTCAGTCATTTCAGCAAGGAGAAAATTATGGAACTGAATTAAGCTCTTAGTCTTTTTCTCATTTGTGCAATCTTGGTAATTTCTGGCACAGCAAAATATAATACTAATGCATCAGTTTTGTACGGAGGGAAGAGAAAGAGCAGCATTATTTTGGTATCATCATCTCTCCACCAAATCTAAAGGAGACTGGTCACTGTTCTACTTTCTCAGGAAGGATTTATTTCAGCCTCCCTATTCTCCTTATGTGAGAGATAACAGCAGCAATAATTGACAACAAAGTTTCTAGTAAGAACAACGTACTAGTAACATCCAAGCATTCCTTTTCCAGAATTTTCCAAACCAAGAAACAGCCATGGATACAAAATCAGATCTTTGACATGTGGCAGTATCCACTGTAGGTGGTAAAAATTTAGCAGTGGAAGTTGTCAAGGAGATGGTGTTTGGAAAAAAAAAAAAAAATGAATAGGTGCTCTCCACCTGTTTGCAGCATTTACAGACACTCTTCAAACCAATGCACAGATTCAGGGGGTCTCGATTTACTCTTTACTAAACTCAAACTACCAGGTAACATTATGTGCCAGACATGTTTTTTATTCTTTGTTTTTTTTTTTGATATGCATCTAGCTTTAGCCCTGGCGATCCATGAATTTGCCACTAAGCATTTGGATTTCTCTAATTCACCACAGATGATGGTGCCTGTTGAACTTATTGCAGATGGATACTTCCTATAAAACATCACTCAGCTGTAAAGCTTAAACACATAATACTGTTGCATCAGTGTCTAAAAGTAAACTTCTGATACTGTGTTAAGATCCTAATGTTAAGACATAAAATGTTCCATGTAATCTGGAGATCAACATAAATTGAGAACTTTGGGAAGTTTTCTGGCATAAATTAATCTGACCCAAATATCTTAACAAATTTGTAAACAAAAATTCACTTTGGAACAATTGCAACAGGAAGAAAATACACACAAAAATATTGAGGATACCCACCTATTTAAGTGACTATACACAAACAGGGATCTTAATGCAAAACCCACGAAATACTATCACTGAGAATCTCACCCGCTTGGTATAGCTACTTTTAATGTCATCATCTTGCCTTCCTTTTCTCTCTAGCCTTAATGGGAAAAAAAAAAAAAGGAAAAAAAAAAAAAGCCCACATTCCTTATATTCACCACTTGCTCTTGTTAGTCCTTTTCCTTTTCAAAGAGTTTCCAAAGCAGCTAATTTCCAGATCTCCTCTTTTTAAGAAAAGTATGTACTTAAAGAGTTAATATGAGCTCCAGCAAGTAAGCTGCTAGTTTTGTTAAGTCTCTTTTGCTCTACTGCATTTGTCTCCCTATTCCACAGATATTTTCCAAACAACTTTCAAATAAAGCAACCAAGCACATCCTTATTATTCAATAGGGCACTTTTCCTCTTCTAGTCTCCACTAAACAATCAAAAACAACAACAATAACAACAAAAAAAAACTTGCTTAGAAGTACATTTTACATATAAGGAAAAATGAGGTTTCTTACATGCTATTAGAAACAGGATCCTCTTCACTCCCACTGAATTTGATTAAACCCACCCTTTTAACTGACAACTTATTGTCAATTTGCTGTGGAACAGCCACAAAGCAGAAATGCTTTGTATTTTCACAGTTTGACACTGTTCTTTTCCAGCTCTGGGAAAATGGAGCCTCATTCCTGAAAACAGTTTGCCAGTAGAGAGTTTTAAGGTAAAATACATGATGAACTTGGGTGCAGTGCTTTCCTTTTCTTATCTACTTTTTATGATACAATTATCCGTGTATAATGTACTAAAAGCTTGAGAGATATTTTTGACATATTTTTGACTATTTTAGCGACCTTGCATGCAACTCAAATACTCCATGCTGTATAGCAAAACAAAACAATCACTTCACACAGAATCACACACAGAATTATAGGGGTTGGAAGGGACCTCAAGAGCTCATTGGGTCCAAGCCCCATCAGCCCTGAGATACTACACCACCTACCACAAGCAACACCACACTTGTGTGATACCTATTGGTCTCTTGGTGGGGACTTTTGGGGTGAGTTTCCTGCTTTTGAGGAGGGGAACAAGGGTGACATGGGTGCCAACCTACTTGTTTACCAACCTAGCCCGTATATTTTAGTTAGTCCCATAATGGATTTTGTTTCACTATTGTTTTCTTTTCTTCATCTGAAAGAATGATATAAAATAAGTGACAGCACGAAAGGGTCTGCACAAGAGGAGTTTCATACTACCTCCTTCCTTCTGTCATGAATCTATGCAGCAAGGAAGAAATAAATTTTGCAGGGGACACAGCAAGTTACTATTTTTTGTCATGGAAAGACTACTCTGCGCATCATGCTGTGCACACTGATCCACTGGTATTTTGCCACTCCAGTTCCACTGCAAAAATTAGTATATGGTACTATTTAGTATCAACAAAGTACTTTTTCTCATATAATCATACTCTAAGTATTAGTCAATACTGACATGCATGCATTTGTAAGTTTTAATTTTTATTTTACCCATTGCTCACTGATGGGTCAACGTCCAATGGAAAAGTTGAATTTTATTCACATAATTAAGAATTCTTTTTAGAATACAAACAGAATTATGGTTCCAGTTCTAATCTGATGCCTGAGTAGTTTTGTAAGAGCACAGCTGAACAGGAGCATCCTTCAAATCTACTTTCTGCCTGAATTCATTACTATGTATATATTTTTGTGTAGAAAAATGTTACTGAATTCAAGACACGGATTCTGGCCTGATCTCACATTAAATCCAGTGCTACAATAATTTCCTTTATTTTCTATGATATTCTATTTAATACAGCAACAATTCCACAGGCTTTCACTGCTTCTTCAAAGCAAGGTAGTCATAATAACCTTGCTCACAACATGCTCCTACTAAGTTGAACACTTAAATCTCTTTCAATAGCACCATCAGTCACTGTATTTTAGAACAGACTAGACTAAAATAGTTCAGTTGGAAGGGATTGTCAAAGATTACCAAGTCCAATTGCCTGACCACTTGGAGGCTCACCAAAAGTTACAGCATGTTACTGAGGCATTGTCCAAATACCTGTTAACATTTACAGGAACAGGGCACCATCCATCTTGCTGGGAAGCCTGTACCACTGTTTAACCACCTTCGTGGTAAAGAATTTTTTCCTAATGTTCAGTCTGAGCCTCCCTTGCTTCAGGTTTGCCATCGGTGACCAGGGAGTAGAGACCAGCACCTCCCTCTGTGCTTCCCTTCCTCAGGGAGTTGCAGAGAGCAGTGAGGTTGCCTCCCAGCCTTCTCTTCTCCAGACTAGAAGACTACTGTAGAAGAAAAATGTTTTCCACAAAGTCTCTCCACAATATCACAAGTTTGCTACAATTTCCTGAATACTCATTTTGCAAAATGAAAAAGGGTTGATTGGACAAAGCCTGTATGCACTTGTTACTGCAAGTGCACACATATTTCAATTTCCGGCTTTCAAACCCTACCTGCATATAAAAATGACCCATGAAGGAATTTGTGAAACAACCAAGGGATCAGCTATGCCCTGTTTCCACCAGTGCTGTCTGTGACATAAGAAAACAGTAAATTTGAAAATCAGTCTTCAAGCAGCTATTCAGAATTGATAGCAAAGCAAGGGAGAAGAAAAAATAAGTCCATGGATTTGACTCCTTTGGGTTTTCCAAGCTCTGTAGCGTTTCTTATTTCCCTTACTTACATATTCTCAGGGGGAGCAGAGGAGGAACAGACATGTATCTGCCTGCAGGGATGCCCCTTGATATAACAAAAATTCCTAGAGTAGAACAAAGTGTTTCATTTCTGTCCTGTTTGGAGAAAGAAACTATAATTTTCAGTTCCTCCTTCACTTGATTGCTGAGAGTTGTAAGAGCTAGAAGTAATATTACTAAATGCTTTCTGACCTATCTGCTATAAGAATGATGTTGACTGTTTTACAAATATATGAAAGAGTTTGCTCTGTACGTGAGTAACTTTAGGTATGTTCTGCTATATATTCTAGAAATTACTTCAGGAACATTTTGGATCCTATTGGGAACCTTTATTTCACGATGAAGAAAAGAGCTGCCATGAATTAGTCGAACAGAGCAGAAATTTTCAGTATGAGAATGGAAATCTTTCCCTATTTACATTACTAAATGTGATTTTAAAGAGGTTTCCATGTGAATTCTGCAAGATTTTCCAGAGTGAATTTAAAGTTAAATATGAAGATTGCTTTTAGCTCCTTCAAAAGCCCTAATCACAGGCAAGTGCTCTTCGGGGAAGAACAGCAAGCCACAAAGACTGACCCCAACTTCTGAGTTACCAGCAGAGACAGAAGTCCAGCCAGACAAGAGCACTGAAGAAATCAGCTGGGAAGACAAGCAGGCACCCAGATGTCACTGCTTCAAAAACTTACTCCCAAACTCTGCATCTGTATCCTGCTGCTGCCAAAATCACCCTGTGAGTGGCCACAGCAGTCAGTTCCAAGGATGAAGCAGATGGAAGATGAGCTCAGACTGAGCACAGCCTGCCAGCAGCAGAAATGCTCACCGCCTGGGGAGTGATATCATTGTGTTTGCGTATGCACACATCAGCACGCGCTAAAACTGTGTTTCAGCTTTCAGAGTTCAAGTACTGACAAACATAGTTAGGCACTCATGTCTCTAATGACAGGATGCATCTTGCTACGAGTAGTAAAGATCAACAGTTTGATTACTTATGGTATAACAGCACACTCACAAGGATATTGTTAGGACAGAGACACTAACAACTTGACCCATTTTGTTTTCTTAAATTAGTTTGCAGAGCCCATTGTAGACTTTGTGTGAATGCCTGTTTTAAATCCATGCTTTGCTGCTCATGGAGAACAAAATCACAGCCGGCAGTCTGGCATTCATGAGAAAACCAGAGTCAAAAAGCAAACTTTCATTAAAGACTCAAATGTCAGCTTTAAACTTCCAAAGGGCTATTTATTATCATTGAGGCAAACAGAAGCCTGAATAAAATTTTCATGAAACGACAGAAAAACAGACCACAGTAGTATATTTAGTCAAGCCCTCCAATGTTAAGGAAATTAACTGGCATATTATTTAGTGATTTGTCCAGTTTTGTTTAGTTTTAAGTGTCAAACAATGGGGCTTTTGAAGATTCCTTTGGAAGCCTACACTATTAGAATTTTTCTTTTCTTCTTTTTTTTTTTAATAAATAATAAACATTCTTTACTTCTTTTTTAATTTTCTCCTTTTTACTGAGTTATCTATCTCACACCACTCTTCTCCTTACATACAGTTTCTGTTCTTGGAATGTTCACTGTCCTTCAGCTAGCTACTATGAGTATTTCTCTTAATCATATGTGTTTTCATACTCAATATGTTTTCTAACAACATGTTAGCACTAAGGCCTGGATTACAGTGTAAAACTCAAACTTGTCAGCTGAAGGACATTGGCTTTGTTCCCCAGACATCTCAAGAATTTGGCACAGCCAACACTCACTGTCCAGGGAGACATTTGATAAGGCATACTGAGAACAACAGAGTCAGACAGCAGGACAGGAGGTAATACTAGAATTGGAAAAATAGAGTGTACGATGATAATTTTACCCTCCATCATATATAAACAAATATGGGTTCCTTGTGTTGCTCAGGGGGAGGAGGTAGAAGAGAGTGGATGGGGGGGAAGGTGTTCCTAGTTTGCTTTTAATTTCTTACTGTTCTAGTCTGCCAGCAATAGTCAATAAATTAGATTAATCACCCTACATTGAGTTTGTTCTGCCCATGACAGTAATTGGTGAGTGATCTCCTTGTCCTTATCTCAACCCTTGAGCTTGGAAAACAGTAATTTCTTTCTTCCCCTCATCCTTTGAGGACAGAGAGTGAGGGAGTGGCTATGTGGAGTTTAGCTGCCCAGCAGGGCAAAACCACCACACGTTCAAACCTTCAGGCTGTCACAAAATTGCACTTGGTCAGAGGGAGGGTGTCCTTTTTTTAAAAAAATATTATTTTTTTAAGCCCATACTTCTGCTAACACACCTAAAGACATGCTATAGGGTTTGAGAAAAAGATATCCCATGCAATGGGTGCTGAAGTCAGTTCAAGACTAATTTTCATTCATGCAGTGCTAAGAAAACAGCTTCTACTGTGATTGAACATCTGGCCAATAGTCCAAACTAAGCTTTGCTAAAGAGACATGCAAATATATGTTTATAATGAAAAGAAAAATGTGGCTCATTAATCCTTTATGACAGAAAGTATATTTTTTAATAGGGCTCAATCAATATTTATTGCTCCCAGTAGCACTTAACAGTTGTGTGATAACAGCAGTATAAATAGGTCAAACGACAGTCAGGCTATTTTGTCGGATAAAATTGCAGGATCAGGCCCTTAAGTTTATGAAGCCAAACACTGGGAAACAAACAAACAAACACCTCCATGCATAGTGGCTAAATCGCAGCAATTCCTGAAAGGAAAACAGTTCAAAAACAAAAATGTAGCTCTGAAGAAGCAACTGCTAAGAGATGCCTACAAAGTTGTCTGATGGTCTAGTCTTCAGCGGATGAAGTTTTTACATGGAAAGAAGAGATGATGTTTCAAGGAATACCCTCTCACACTTCTTAACATCTTCTCTTTAAATACGTCAAAGCAATGCCTGGAATAGTTCTTCAGTAGAGAGGCGGGACTCTGAATCCTTTGAGGAATAACTTATTTTTGTGACACAGTTTGCTGGAGTTTTCTTCTTTTTGCTTTTCTAATCTTACTATATATATTCAGACCATGCTAAATAACTCCAGATATCCTGCATTCCTGTAATGTGTTTTACATACTTACAACCTATGTGGCTCTCACATAGATTGAATTTATCAACTGTCTAAATAGTAAATAAGGGAAGAAGGAAACTGTAAAGGAAATCACTTTTCTAAAGAGAAATATTTCCTTAAAAACGTAACCATAAAACAAAACAAAACAAACAAACAAACAACAACAACAAAAAAAAACAACCATAAAAACGTAACCATAAAAAACACAAAACGTAAACGTATCTTTGTCAAAAATTAAGTCTGTAGACAAGCTCCAAAGCTAATGTTCAAAAAGAAAGTTTGAAAAGAAGATTCTGCATTCAAATTCTTAAAATTGAATGTATAAAAACTATGTCTGAAGTCATCTTAACAGTTTAATAGTAGTTATCTTGCCAAACACATTCAAATGCCGCATAGGAATACATACATACAAGGCATAGAGGATTAACTGGATTAGTCTTTAAATCGCAACATGCCTCAGTATTCTTTCTCCAGACAAGGCAATACTGACAATGCTGATGGCCCAAACCACACGATACTCATCATCAGTGGAAGACAACAAGTGCTACACTTAATAAAAAGTAGAAGAGATGGACACAGAAAATCATTTATGAAGAATAAGACCAAGATTAATATAGTCCTGTGAATTCAAATAAAATGACCCAGACAGAAAACCTTATAAATACTTTTCTCCAGTTGAAGCAGAAACTCAGCTGGGCGTATTATATGTGCAAGAAATAAGGGTATGAGCAAAATTTTGACAAGTGGGTTGATGGAGTAAGATTGGATTTCCACAAAACATTCAGAACAGATGAGTTTTTGGATGAGCTTGCAGAACAGCCTGATCTTTAAAAGCCTTGTCAGAATGCCAAACTGGGATGATCACCCACTGAAAAACAACTTTCCAGGATGTGGTAGTAAAGACACTGAGAACAAAACCATGCCAACAAGATTTTCATTAATTTAGCCAGAACAAAGTTAATAATCCATGATGTAAATGTTTCTTTCTTTACTAGCTTGTTAAAAAAAGCTGAATTCTCCCCTATAAAATGTTACAGCTAGAGGCTGACAGAGATCAGCTTATTCTTCTTCAAAGTCATTAAATAAATAATTAACCAACAATAGCTGGTAAGTAACCTTGACAACAAAGAATTATTAATATGAAATTGCCCAAGGGAACATGAGCCAGGGATTTCCAAACTGTGGTGTTAATCAAACTACTTCAAAGCAATGCAAGGACTCAGTGCCAGCAGGCGGTCAGTGCCTCTGGTGGATTCATACAGCCCGACACAGAGCTAGGAGCTACTGCAGCCTCTGGTAACAGGGGTAATTTAGTGATGTACTTCTTTACAGCAAAAGGTCAAAACAATTTTTTAAGCAAGAAAAGGGAAACAGAAGATTGGAAGTACCTGAATTGCAGGACCATTAATAATAGGCCAGTCATACTTAGAAATGAATATGAGCTCTATACCCACAAGGTGTTACATAAGATGTTTTGGCAAAGTCTATGAAAAAATGCAGATATGCTTTAGATATAGCAGTGTATGATAAAAACATCCTATATTCAACTTGTAGAAACTTAAAAATAACATAAGATTATTGAGTGTGGTTAATCTGAGAGACTGGTAATAGTGAATACTGTCCTTCATTTTTCTTAGTATTCCTTTTCAGTGTAGCTGGATGTGAAAGTTATGGAATCAAGTTCCACAATATTAACTATATACCTCTGCACCTTTCTTGTTTCTAAGTTCCTTGAGAAGGAACTAATGGGTAAAGAATAACATTACTGTTCCATTCTCTTAATAACTGTTTTTAAGGCAGTATAATATTTCCGAAGGACAGAAAATCTGAATGCTGAAGATGTTTTGCTTCTCAAAACCCACACTTGTGAAGCAGTAGGAAGAGTATTTAGATTCCTAAAGAGTCCTTTGTCAGTGAACTTCAGTAATAGGGCGTGAGGCTATTCATGCTAGCAAACCAATTACTGGTTTAGCAAATAACTTCCTCAGAGAGGTGTCTGCCAGCCCTTCAGATGAGTCTCTGAATTACATTATGCATAAACCAGCATAGACAGAAATACTCAGAATCCTGTCATAATGCAAGATTGTTCCCCAGTGAGTGATTTGTTGGTGCAGGATAGATAATTTTTTCAACATGCTAGAAATTGCTTTGATCCTCTGAAACGAGTGGCCTTTGTTCTCATTACAGTATACCTCAAAGTTGCTAACAAAGATCAAACGTGTCTTTTTCTTTCAAATACCAAGATAAGCAGAGACTTTCCCTACACAGAAAGAGCAGACCAGTGCTCAGAGAGACAGTGCATGTTATGGGCATTTCCTAAAGTCTGCTCCCAAAACCACTCTGACCTGAGTCAGGCAGAGGTTCTCTTTAAGGAGGAAATGCCCTTCCTTAAAGGTTTCAGTTCCTACAGCTAAAACCTTTTTTAGTAGGGCCCAAACAAGTACAACACACATCTGCATCCATGTTACCTAAAAAAAAACAAACAAACAAAAAAACACTTCTCCCTATGCATCTCTCTCCCTTCCTCTCCTGATTTCCTGTAAGCCTCACACCTTGCTCTGCAGAAGCTCTTCCAAACCAGAGAGTGAGTTAACCCCTGGGAAGAGCCCTTTTCCTGACCATGCTGCAGAAGCCCAGACTGCAGACAGCCTCTTCCCCACAGTCTAACCAAGCCCTAAATAGACTCACCCTCACACACAGTACCCATTCTTCCCAACTCACAAGTTTGACATTTGTGTACGCACACCATCTTGGGTTGAGATCAAACTTAAAATAAAAAGGCTGTCACCAAGCTTGTACGCTCAATCTTACTAAAGTTTTCAGTTATATCCAGCAGCTTAAAAAAGTACTACAGACAAAATTCTTAGCCATAACTAAAGTAAACTAGAAACACAGAGAGTCCTATCAAAAGCCTAAGACCCTATTAAAAATTCTTGCATTATCGTTGGAAATAGCTACTAAAACTAGGCTTAAGCTGAAATTAATACGAGAAAAATTCTAATAACTGGGACAAATTACCAAGAAATCTTGACATAGTGCCTGCACCAAAGTCAAACCTATTACCAAGATCTGGAACTCAAACCAGCAGTGTCTGTTTCACATGCTCAAACAATCATCACCTGTGAGAGACTTCTGAGACTACTGAAATGGGACAGATTGAGCACATCAGGTGGATTCAGTCCATTTAACTAAATACGAAATGCTCCACAGTCTAATACTGAACAAAGTTGTTATCCTCCCAGATTAACTCTTTCACATCAGATGTCTAATAGGCATAAATATGATTGTGATACCACAATACTATAATGGCACAGCACAACCTTTTCTTTTTTTTTTTTTTTTCCCACATATAAAGAGAATTGTTAAAGCATGACATATCCAAAACCACCTCTGAGTTAGTGCAGCTGCTTTCTAGTACTTAATGGATATAAGATCGTATCTAAGGCACTCATTTCTGGGAAATAAAGAATTAAGTCAGGAAAAGCTGATTAGAAGTTATATGCAGATTTGTCTGCATTAATTTTATTCTTCCTCTGAGGTAATTCAGTCATAGAAAACTATCTCATGTCAAACTCCTAAAACGGACTTCTCTGCTGGGCACAGCTACTGACCTGCAGCATTTGAAGATAGCCTTCTTGGGGATCGCACAGCAGTGACGATATCCGGTGATTGTTCCTCATGCACCTCTGATTGTTGTCTCTTGAGAGCGGGAAAATTTGCCGGATAACTGTCATCCTCCCCAGAGCACTATGTACCAACTCTAATATTTCATTATCAGTGATTTCCTGTGAATGGAGAAAACAGTCTTTTAAAAATATATACCTGCCTAGACATTTTATATTTATCTTTTATTATTTGATAAATGTTTTTAAATGAACAGTGGAAGAAAAAAAAAGTTACAGATGTGTGTGTTTTGTTTAGGACAAATGTTCATATTTTTTGTTTAATAACAGCATTTTTTAAATGAATCATCTGAAACAAAAGAAAACAGCTTAACACAGTACCATCTATTTTGGCAATACTAACATATTGTGGAGGTAGTTCCTCACAGAGAAGCACCAAGATGGTCTCAATAGGTTTCTAAGTAAAAAACAAGAAAAGTCTTCAAACAAAATGTATACAGAAAGAATGTTGGTTTAACAAAATAGAACCTTACTACATACTCAGACCAAAACAACAAATAGAAAACATTACCATCTTTAGGAAATAGGGCCCCTACATCTGAGAATGTTGCAAGATAATACTTTTCCTATAAAAACAGTAAATTATTCAGACTAATCCTTATAATAATGACTCAGGGAAGACTTCTGAGGTTATGAAATCAAAAATATGTGAAAGTTTATGGTAGGGATTGACACATACGAATGTGAATTTCTGCGTACAGAATAATATAGGATAAATAGAATCTTAGAATACCCTGAGTTGGAAGGGACCCAACAAGGACCATCAAGTCCAACTCCTGGTTCACACAGGACCACCCAAAATCAGACCATACATGTGCGAGCCTCGCCCAAATGCTTCTTGAACTCTGACAGGCTTGGTGCAGTGATGGCTTCCCTGGGGAGCCTGTTCCAGTGCCTGACCACCCTCTCTGTGAAGAACCTTTTCCTGACACCCAGCCTCCTCTCAGAGGGACCTTTTCCTGACACCCTCCCCTATCCCAGCTCCATGCCATTCCCTCGGGTCCTGTCACTGTCCCCAGAGAGCAGAGATCAGCGCCTGCCCCTCCGCTCCCCTCGTGAGGGAGCTGCAGGCCGCCATGAGGCCTCCCCTCAGCCTGCTCTGCTCCGGACTGAACAAACCAAGGGCCCTCAGCTGCTCCTCATACATCTTGCTCTCTAGACCTTTCACCATCTTCACAGCCCTCCTTTTGTATGATCTGTAGTATTTTTTTTTGTCTGCAGAATCATAGAAAGATATAAGGAAACCTCAAGGTCATGGACAGAGCGTGCATCTACTTACTGCCCTTACATTGCAATTGAAGCCAACTCAACCACATGCTTTTATGTATTCTGTATCTAAACAAACCCTGTAATTTTACCCTAGGAACAAATAGTTTGAAAATCATGGTCTTAGCTGATCTTGAAATCATAACAGTGGTACAGCTTGCGATGGCTATTTCCTACCAGGAGCTCACCATGGGAAATGACAGGCGGTTGCACCAGACTGCATTCATTCCCTCAGGCGCACCCTTCTTGAGGAACTGCTTGACATCCAAGCTCCATATCACTGCCACCAGCAGCTTTGCAAGTCACATCAGCCCATCTCAAGCACAGGTTGTCTGCAATCTGCAGATCTGGGCCACCCCACTGCCAAGGTCGCACAGGGCCTCTCTCAGAAGGCTGCCAACAATTCATATTGCTGTACTTCTCCGTTTTGTCACCACAGCCCACACCTTGTGATGTGTCATCAGCAAAAGTGAACTTGACTCTGTACTTTTAACATTCAAGAAAAAATATTTTATTTTATTGCCATTTGCTCTGTCAAGCTGTGAGTGAAATGACCGTGGGGTTGTTATAATTACTTGTTACGGTTGACTAGCATTGTAACTTTGGCTCAATTTAGTTTTTCTTTGCTGATTTTCCCATCATTTTTTGGGAACATGAATTTTTAACTTCATAGAGGGTAACATTCGTTGTATTAATGATAGACCAACTGGTGCTGAAAAACAGAAATAAATATATTCCAAAAGAAGCCAAAGATTTTGAGTCTTAATAGAAAATTCAGGGCTTTGCCTGTTGCCTTGCAGGGGGTCACTGCAGGAGACCCCTGAGCTCTAGAAGAGTCCTTCAGAGAGCAGCCTTCGATTCTCCTTCTCTGGGGCTGAGGGTGTTAATGCCACAAAAGATGTCAAAGTTTCTGCCACCGCGGTCTGAGGGGGAAACAGGTTTGCGGGATACCTTAAACTCATAACCCTCTAGGTTGCATCCCTTGACTGGCAAACTGAGACTGACTGGAATCAGAAGATAGCTTTTGAGAAAAAGTCCATGAATCATCCAAAACTTCAGTTCAACATGTGCCACACGTCTGGGAGAGCCTTGTCACTGTACAGTCAAGGAAGGAAACAGGTAGGCCTTTCTAGGCCTACCACAGGCTGACTCCAGCCAGGGTGGTGGTACAGCCACGTGGCTGTAGGGGCACCTACAAAGCAATTGTGGGGCACCTGGGGTGGCTTCATGAGTGGGACAGTGAGGCTGAGTGCCTGAAATGTGGAGGGGAGCAGGTGACTACCATCCTTCACCAGAGCGGCCCAGCTGTGCTTCCCTGGCCTAGTGGCATGGCTGCAGCCCTTCACCTTGCATGGCGTCAGTAGGCCCCAAGGAGTCATTTATAGGAAAACCATAGTTCTGGCTTAGCAGCACGTGAAATTTTAAATGTCACATGTAGAAAGGTCACCTGTGTGTTGACTGTGATAAATACAGAGAAAACAAACAAACAAACAAACAAAAAAACTGAAATCCAAGAAAGAAGAAATAAATATATGTGAAGTTGGTTCTTACATTTATATCCATTAGGGTAACAGCATATATTTAATAAATAGTTTTAAGTCACAGAGGAAAAAACATTTCTCACTGATCTTATAATTAAACTCTACTCATCTAGTTATTTGTTTAAAAGTTACATTTTTTTCTTTCTTGTGCATCATAGGAAAATTCTCTTCACAATGTGAAACAGAAAACTAAGAAAATCATTTAAAACCATCCTACCATCCTAGAGCTTTTTTTTTTTTTTCCAAACAAATGTACCCCAATTTTCCAATCTTAGTCATGGATCGTTGCACATCACAAGACAGCACACTAATTACTTTCTGTACTAGGTGTGAACACTGCCTTCTAAATAGTACTTATGAATTGGTTTGGCCATGCAAGCTCTCCTCACCAAATTCCATACTAAATGCCCACTTTCAGACTTTAGCGAACCCATGATGTTATTACTTCAACAGGGGTAAATCCTTACTTAATAGTGTCGTTTGCTTGGTTCTGGGATGTTTTAAGGAAGAAAAATTGCCCTTCATCTCAAATAGCAATTTGCAGTCAGGCCTGTAAATACTGAATTTCTTGAATGAGGATGAAGAGAGAGCACTTTTCCCAGGAATAAAAGATGTTCTTATATGTGTGTCCTTATGCTGTATTTCCCCTTCATTAAGGGAAAGACTTTGGATAGACCAAATATTTTAGGGAACACTTCAATAGTTTGGTAGGCATACATAAGTGTAAATCTGACTATTAGTTCTC
Organism: Anas acuta; assembly: GCF_963932015.1. Classification (NCBI taxonomy): domain Eukaryota; kingdom Metazoa; phylum Chordata; class Aves; order Anseriformes; family Anatidae; genus Anas; species Anas acuta. The sequence continues at coordinate 9,465,301 of NC_088985.1, forward strand.
ACCACCCAACTCAACATTGAAAAGGTATTCCTTTAAATATTATTTTCTGTTAATGTGACATATTAATGGCAAAGTTCACTCTTCAAGAATTTGTAGCATTAATTTATCTATTTGCTAACCTATATTGGTCACTTGGGGGAATTCATTTATCTATTTATTTATCTGCACAAAAAGAACTTCAGTTAGTTCTTAATACCTATCTATATTGCTCAGGGGAATATTTAAATCTGCCCTAGTTGTGCCCAACTATCATAACACAAATTGCAAAATGAGACAATTATGTTTCACATTACAATCTCTATTTTCTTAGAGGTAATGACAGAATAATATAAATTTTAATGGCATTAATAATTTAAAGAACAAAAAGAGAATTCCAGAAAGAATATCCCTGAGAAAGCTGGAGGATTAAACTGAATGGCAATGAGAACAAGCATGCTCATGGAGACAAAGCTGCAGATACATGCAGAATTTTTGCATTAGGATCAACACTATTTAATAGATTATTCTTGCTCCTCTCAATGCATTACATACATCTATAAATGGATGCTTGTTCAGTAGTTGAAAATTCAGAAAATATCCTTCACAATAAACAGTTTTCAAGACATTTGTGACAGCTCACTCTGTAGATAGATTTATTCAACCTTAACATTATTCTGCGTTCCCTGCATCCTGCATGAACAGACATACACACACACATATATATAGGTTAATCCTTTAAGTCGTGGACATTTTTCATATCACAGAAAACATTCTAATACAAACCTGCCCAACTGCCATCCTTATTGTCCTCCCACACATCTGACATTGGCTCACTTCTTTTCCTTTAGCCCAATGCCCCTAAAAATCCCTACAGGAATATAATTTCATTGAATTAGCTTTATTTTTTGTTAGACTCTTCAGTGGGTGCCCAGAAGTCTGTCTCAAATCATAGTGAGTGCCTATACAGTAAAAGATCCTCTGATTTAAGAAAACATCATTCCATAATAAAAAGTAATTATCTCAGGGAAAAAAAAAAAAAAAAAGCATGCAAAATGACAGCTATTAAAAACTAGACAAAACATAAATTGCCATTGATTTTAATGTGTATTTCACTGACAAAAGAACTCATAACAACATGCTCATCTAACCTTGCTTCTGACTAAACTGTTTCAATGTAATTTAGTAGCAAGAGAATTAGGTAAATTCTGAACCCTACAAATTACTTTGAGCAGGATGCAGGTGCGTATGCAGTCAAGTTTCATACACACACATCTATATTTCAGGCATATAAGAAAATTATACATTTTTGGGGAAAAAAGTCTGTAGTACCATAGCATTCAAAAGATTTCTATGGGCAAGTAGTAAATATACATTACTGGAATAAAACTGGAATAAATTTAGACATGTAAATTATTAAGTCTTGCAAAGAAATGTGTAATTTGCTAGATCTTAAAAAAATCCAGTTTTCTAGTATTCTAATTCTTTTTTTTAAACTGTGCATTTTTGTATCATTTTAAAAGATTATGCATATCTTAGAATGCTTGCCCTACTTTCATTTTGAAGTATTGTTAAAAATTCTGCCTTATTCAAACAAAGTAAGGCACAGGAATGCATAAAAGATTTATCTTCTTATTATCAGAATAAATACCAGAATCATCACATACAGAGATTCTCTAAAAGAATATGTGGAACTTCCTTCCATATAGACAGAAAGATTGAGTAGAATTTCAGACAGTCCTGGTTCTACCTAAGTAAAAGTGAAACCATAACTATTTTCAGTTATGACTATAATTAGTTGTAGTTATAAAGTTAAAAAAATAAAAGTTATTATATAACTATATGCAGTATATTTGCAGTCAGACTGTGGGTCTGAATGTTGGTTACTCATAGGGCATGACATAGGCATTTCTAGCCAATTTAAAAAAAAAAAAAATCCAAAGAAAAGTGAAGAACACTGCATTCATAAGGGATTTTTCTTCTGAAGTCAAAAGTTTCCCCAAGATTACTCTACAAGCCCTGCACTAGGAAGGCACTCTTCATCACACACAACCTAACATCTTTCTACATGCTACCCTTGGGGAAAAAAGAGAGATAAAGTAGCTTGCTGAGACACACTTTATTTGATAATTGCCATGCTATTTTCTGCTTATTTTTCTCAATCTTTGAAAAATATTTTATAGAGATCTTGACATCATTATTTTCTTCTAGAAGTGCCCGGATGATGACCAAGAAGCCATTTGATTCTGAAAGAAAAGGGATGACTAACTGCAGAAATACTAGGTATGTCGTATGTGGTAAAAGGAGAGAGAACTATTGGCAGAAGCAATGGAGCTGCAGGGTAGAAATGGAAAGCAAGAAATACGTCACACCAGGACAGAGACAATGGAACACTTTCTCATCCCTCATATAACAAACTGCCTCTTACAGACAGGGTGGTGAAAACAGACCTATAAAACAGCAGACATGAGAAAATTGAGCAAAAGTCCAGTGAAGGATTAAAAGAAGCACATTTTGAGCAAATGCTCTGAAAGTGGAGGGGGAAAAGCATTAATAAAACAGAAACTTTATCTGTACTTCGTTCTGTCTTATCACCTGGGTTGAGTTTGGGAAAGCTTTATTTAATTGTTGAAGCTCTAGAATACAGGTGCTAGCAGAACCACCACCATCATTCAGAATGTGTCAACAGCCCAGAAAGGAAGAATAAGGTGAACTGTTTTCTGAACTTTGACTCATGTTCAAGTGAATGTGGTTACCCAAACCTTTTGGATAACATTATCTTAACACAGGTTGGATTTCCTCAAGTCCTTTTAACACTCTAAGTTCCTACAATTTCTTGCCACAAATGAAACCTGTGATCTTATGTTTTCAAATCATTTTATTACTACTCCTGCAGAAATTACAAGGCATTTTCTTCCTATTTCTTTTCTCCCTTCTCATCCTCAACTCTGAGTACTTCTGACAAGTAGGAGTGCAGTTCTTCACCACAGTTGTGAAGAATTTATCCAAATAATTTACAGTTGCAATTGCTATAGTAGTTTGCCAGTGCTCACTGCCTCCAACTTTTCCATTCCAATGTTTTTCATGGATTGAAAAATAGCAAATATCCAGATGCATCTATTTTTTCTGGATGTTATTTAGACTTCAGTTTTATTTTGGAGTTGAAGCTTACATGAATTTAATTAATCTTCTAACTACTGAATACTTTGCTTTCCTATGATTTAGAATCTGTAGACTACTTTATTCCTTTAGTCTTATGCTATATATTTCAGATTTTCATCAACAACAAACTGGTCCCCAATGCTTAAATATCTGTATTTATGGTTAGCACTGTATATAAGCGGCAAAATAAAGATATATAAAGAAAATAAAGACATTTGAAAAGCCCTAGTTATTACGCTCAGGTTAGCACAATAAGATGGGCTGCCTTAGAATATTCTTACTATAAAAAAGCGTCTTTGATTTTGCAAGAGCAATTACAAATACAACTTACCTTTCTGCTATCCATGTGCTGTAGCATAGGTTGTTGGGTTGGTTTTTGTTTGTTTTTAAATATGAAAAACAACAGAACATGTTTTTTCTTAGCGATAAAGAAATAAGCCTTACTGAGCCTTAGTGTCAAGCTACCCTGCACAGCATTAAACTCTATCTTGAATTGTATTGAATCATCCACCCTGTAGTCCCCAGGAACACACACAAATGTTGCAAACCGTGTGCTAGTGCAGGGCAATCAGGGCTACCTGGGCAATCAAGACTATCATTCCTTTCTCCTTTACAAAGCTTAATTCTGGCAACTTTACAGTGGTTCACAGAAAAATGCAGTGGAAGAATGCATGATACAGTTTTTGCAAAGTAACAAAGCTTTGCTTTATTAGAAAGAACTCCTCCCTTCTTTCTCTAAGTGTCTTGCCATGACAACTACCCACATGGGTAGTTAATTGATTATTAGGAGTATTTTTTCCACCCAGTACATACTTTTTCTATGGAGTTCCATGTAATAAGTTGATAATTTACACAGTAAGGAACTAATGTCATGAAATTTCCACCAGTTCTCCCCACAATCCCTGAAGTTCCAGATGAGAATTTAGAAGTGAATATTGTTTGAATTTCAGCATTTGCTATTCGATGTGATAGAGGATGTGCTAATTCTAACACTGAAAAATCAGCATGATAATAGGTTATTTTGTGTTAATAACAAAGGCCCCTTTGCATCTGATCTGATGAGGGCTAATCTGAACCAACAAGAATCAGTTCAATGGAAAAGCAACAAATGAAAACTGTAGTCAAGTAGAAGCTCTAACCTTTGGTTTTCTGACTTATTTTTTACACCTTATAACTAAATTTATTTTTATGTAAATTACAGTGTCATTTATATTAATGACACTGACAGCATCAGCAATTCATTACTATGTATATTTCTATCAAAAGTATGTACAATCACAATATACATTTCAAATAACTGATATCTAGAAATACAATGGTACATTCATCCCTGGCTTAGTCAAATCTCTGGAGCTACCCCGGAGGTGGATTTGGCTAACAAAAAGTAATCAAACAATCGCTCTGGCTTGCTCAACAGCAGACTTGAGATAGAGTTTCATGCTGATTGAAAAATGAACATGAGACACAATTCCCATAAATTTCATGTCTGTCAGCAAAGTTATCAAATAAATTATTTGATCAGAAGCATATACGGCGACTATTTGTATAAACTGTCATTGTCATACACATACTGAAAAAAAAGGTACGTAAAATAACCTAGAACAGAAGGTGCAGATCTGAAAAGTAATACCAAGTGGTGTTCATAATACACTTGTCTTTGTCTTTCCAAACTGAGATCTGAAAATATTTAGCACGCTTAGATAATGTGAGTAGGATGCTGAAAAATGAAGAACAACAACAAAAATAGAACATGTTATGAAGATAGAGATGATGAGATGGAAGAAGGTAATGGAGAAAGTTGCTCCTATTCATTACAACATTTAGATTATAAATCATTTCCCAATACCCTATCTAATTTTTACTGCTGAAGATTAAATTGCATTTCCCTTATCTTTGCAGAATGAACACGTGATCACATTCTTCTTTTAATTATATCTGTTCTGCTATACACTTGTTTCATCTTCTGAGTTTCATAGGAAAAAAAAAATAATTATTTCAGCCTTTCCTCGTGGGTCATATTTTACCAAGCTTTCATCATGCTAGGTGCTCTCTCTGGATTTTCAAAATTGTTCTGCATCCTCTTGTTTTGTTTTAGTGTCTTGCCCAGAACTTGCAATATGGTTCCAACAAGTCCATGTTGATGTCAAGCAGAGCAAAATAATTGCCTTCCTTATCTTACAAAAGATTTTTCCAGTAATATATCTAAGAACTAGATTTGATTGTTTTGCAAGACCACAACAGTATTGATTCATATTCTGTTTATTAACCATGATGATTTCATGTTGCTCCTGCAGCAGATGCTTACTAGTTATTTTGTAGCCACAGCCAATGTACTCGGGACAATATTAGATTTCATCTGGTGGACTGCCTCAGATTTATCTAAATAAATTGGTAAATTTATTTATAAATTTATTTATAAATTTATAAATTTATAAATTGGTAAATTACTAAAACATGTGTTTGTTTTTTGTTTGTTTGTTTGCTTGCTTTTTAGCAGACTGGTTACAATTAATACTTTCTATAAAGCCAGAATCAGGTACGTCAATAAAAACATTAAAGTCTCACTTGCTCTTTTCCCCAGTAATCGCATTACACTTTACCTCTACTACATATAACCTTTCCTTGTTGCTTTTTTGACCTCTGGTATGAGTCACTTTGCTTCTCAATCTGATTTTGTAATAATTTTCTTCATTATGCCTTTACATTCCTCCTCAGTTATCCACCTTTCTTCCCACTCTTTTTTGTAGAATACCTCTTGGATTTCAAGATCTGTAAAAATATCCTTACTGAACCAAAATATCTTATTATGTCTTCTCTTCACAGAACTCCACAGTTCTTCTGACATCCCATACTCATCATATTACCTTTCTAAAAGCCCTAGTACTTCACTAAATTTGTCAAGTGGAAGAACCTCTTAACCAAAGTCCATTATTCCTATTCTCGATAGCCTAAATGAAATCTGAACTGACTATTGTCCTTAACTTTTTAAATATGAAGGGATAACACTGTCGATCACAAGAAACTGTGAAGTCTTGTCTGTGCCCCAACATTACTTTTTCAGCTACCTGGGAAATTAAAATCTACCATTACTACTATTTCTCATCCCTTGGGCATTTCTGTCAGAGATGCACAAAAGTCATCTCCAGTGCATCTGTTTGTATTTCCACACAGATATTCAACAAGTCTGACTCTCACCGCTCCTTAGCTTCAGAGCAAGTATATGTGGTTAGGACACGCAACACTACACATCCTCTCTTCACACCTACCTATCCTTCAGGAGAAATTCTCTCCAATCTCAACTAGTAATGTGCTCTGTCCTGTCATGTCTAATATGTTTCAAGTAAAATTTTGAATAGTGATGAAAAAGATGAAAGAAAGGATCTGATAATGGCAAAACAGCTCATCTGAGTGAACAGTTATATTCAGTAGCCACTTCATTTCCATGAAGAATGGTTGATTTTTTGTGTATTTAACTGGTGTATACATAAAAAGAATGAATTCATATACATATATATATGAATGAACAAACCTGTTTAATTTATATATATGTGTGTATATATATATATATTTGTCCAAAGTTCAGTTTTGCAGAATGATTTCCTTTGTCTTCTCTCTCCCCCTTGCAACACAGAAAAGTTCTAAACCATGAAATGTATGACAGAATGGAATCATGGTTTCTAGTGATGTTTATACCTCCAGACCTACTACTGCTGCTAACAAAAAAAAAAAAGGAGATGCAGACTCCTAGGGAATTGTTCCTTATACAACCACATACAAATTCAGTTTCAAGTATTGCTGCTGTGCTTCTCCCAGAGACATATGCCCTGGGCAGTGCACAGCATCTTCTCTGAACATGCGGGAAAAAAGAAAAAAAAAAAAAAAAAAAGAGAAGAGAAGGGGAGAACAAGAAATGTCAGAAACAACAAAAACAGGAAAAAAAAAAAAAAAAGTAGTGGGGGAAGGTAGTGTTGTAGAGCACTTAGAAATATCCCGTGTCATGCCACAAGAAGAAACAACACGCATCTATGAAAGCCAATAGGTCACTTCACCAACACATCAAGGCATAAACAGCACAGAGGTAAGCAGAACACTAGACAGGTTCTAAAATATTTTCCTGAGAGTCAAAATTGCTGGCTATTGGCAACTCCCAGTAAGCATGGACTACCCATTGTTCTCAAGAGTTGTTTGCTTTTGTGAGGGTGTTTTAAAAATCACATGTATTTTGGCTTCTGAAAAGCTACTTGGCATGATTAACTCAGAATTCACATACAGACACTACCTAAATGAATGCAAGGAATCATTTGGTATTTCTAGTTAAATAAAAATGAAGAAGAAAAATCTAAAATAGGTAGGGTGATTAGAAGTACATTTCTTTTTTCCCCTTGTATCTTCACTACTTTCAACAGCTCTGCAAGTTTGAAATATAAAATGTTTGAAATGAGAAAAGTAGACATGCTTGCAAAAGTTTATTTTTAAAACAGTATGGTTGTTATGACATATTGGAAGATGAGGAGAAAGGCAAATAATGACTTCAAAGAGGACATAGGAGAGCATGATGTTCCCTGAAAAGGCCTGTCTCTATGTATTCTTTTATCCAGAAAAACTTGCCATGTAATGTTTCAGCCTTCCAACCCTTTTTCCAAAGATGACTGACTTGTTTTGCACCACCAGCAGCATCCAAACTGAATGGATACCTCAGCAGAGACTCAGGTTATTAAATACTAACAAATGCAGGGCTCTTGACAGCAGAGCATTGCAATTTGAATACAAGTCTAATAGCCCACATTTGTTCATTTGCACTGTAATAAGCTTACCAGACATACAGTTTTAAGTTAGCTTGGTAGTGTTGCTTATATAACAAAATTAAAGTGATAAAATAAGTTGAAACTCTGAAATTTAACTCCTGTTCTGGCATATGGGACAGAGACACAAATAAAAAAAATAATAAAAGTTTATTTGGTTATCAGTGCAGAGACACTAAAGTATGATTAACTCAAGTAAGATTTAATAATAAAATTCTTGTAGGAATAATACTGTACTAAAAAGCTGTTCTTACTATAGCCAACTAAGTTTGAAGTTATGGCCTTGATGAGAGGTGGGAGACAGAGCAGATAGTGAGAGGGTGTTCAAGATCAGCATTCATCACATGTATTTGGCATTATTTTACTGAATGCACTACACCTGGCAGGCTAGGTACAGAACTGCATCAGAAGAGCTGATTTGGCTGTTGGGAATTAAAGTCAATTCCATTCTGCAAATCACACTGCCTAACCACACCCAGTCAAGGAATAGCATATTTTCCAACAAGTAACAATGCAGTCCTCATTGATACTAGCTGGAAACGTTTGTGGACAACATACTCAGTTTGACTTCTTGGTAGTATAGGGAAATGCACGCTATTAAATAAAAAGCAAGCCCTAAGGAATCTAACCTTCTACAGATACACCCCTGTGGATGTGTAAAGTGTTTTCTTTTCACAATAGCTCTAAGCATACAAAGACCTAAAACAAACAAACAAAAAACAACAGGGGGAAGGGTAATCTACATTTCCTTCTCTTTTAGTAAAGATTTATTTTCTGTAGTTTCAGGAAGCTGAAAAAGTTTATGCACCTATTTGAATTTAATTGCATGTTGACATACTTATAAGTATGTGTATTAATATTTGTCAATACATTTCATTTATATTGCACGTTGTGCCTGTAGTATTAAGTTCCCTATACTTTGTTGGCTTGCATGGAAATTGAGATCTTTTTCTTGTGAAAAATTAATTTGTACTTCAGATTTGAATTTTGCCTCCCTATCCAGTCTGTAGCCATAACAGAGAAAAATTGAAGTTCTCAAAATAAGAGCAGACACCTTCTGTGTCTGTGTGTGTATGTATGTATGCACATGTTTGTGCCTGAGTGCTGAAGGTTTTTATTTGTGATGTTACACATTCAGGTTTCATGAAGTGAGTTTTAACATCAAAACAATAACAGCAGCAATAACAAATTCACAAGCACTCCCTCCCAATAAATGTTTAAGGAAATATGCACTATGTTATCTTTATGTGAATATAAACATTGACTCTCAGGGCATCTTGCTGACATTTTGTAATGGGCCATTACTGCAGCTGACAAATCAGGAGGTACATAAATGCAACAAGGCCTAAAAAAAAAATTGTAAAGCCTTTACAAACAGATATTTTAGTCTCTCCCCACTCCACCCCCTTAATTATGGAGCTTTTCTAATGCCACACAGTACAATTTACCGTTACTATTAGAAGTAATCTATCCTAAATTATTAGCTAGGTGCAAAGAAAGGAATGAGAAATTAACAAAGGAATTGGTTATTAAATTGGAGATTATGCATTTAAATTATAAAACGAAAGCAGTGAATACTGCTCTTTTAAAATTAGATATCATGCTATCCTTTAATGAATCAATATTAAAAACAAAACTATATAAAATTGTGCCATTTATCTTTAACAATCGCTGATTTATAAATGATTATACATGGTACAACATTTCAAGCTTTCCACAGCTTTATAAATATGAGTTTGCACTGATTCCCATTAGGGCATCATGGTACTAAGGTAAAATAAATCACCATAGTAGCAGGACAGGATACCATTTGCTGCAAAGAGGAAATCTCGCATTTTACATCTATGCTATCCTGGATCTTAGCCAAAACACCAACACAGTTCTGCACTAGAGAAAACCCGCATATTTTGTAACTGCATATTCTTAACAAGCTAAACTTGCAACTCTTTTGTCTCATGGTATGTGAGTACAGGCTTTCATAGCAATGAAAAGTGAGATTCTGACAGATACATATATTTTTATTTGAGATTTGAGACATTCTCTGCTTAGAAAGTAGACATCAGGGTGAGGTCAACATGAAGGAAAAAAAGTCTCCCAGATTCTACAATGTATATTGGAAGCTTTATTTTTACCTTCGGTATTCAACGTATACCAACTCAATTGAGACAGTCAAGCTACAGCACCACAGTTTGCCTTTTGTACCATTCAAAAAGCAAAAATGGTAAAAGGGTATGCTCAGTTTGGTGTATCAAAACACATGAAACAGAAGATGGTGACGAATGAATGTAACAAGCTATGTTGTCTCTTGACTTTCTTACCTCATTTACATAGACCCAGTGACTATCCTTTGATGCAAGGTTGGTTTCCACAGCCTACAAAAATAAAAAGAAATATAATAAAAATAAATAAAACATGTGAAACATATTCCAGAGAGAACTTACATTAAAGGTACTGTAACAGCTCATTTTGATTGCTTTCATTGCCATTGGCATTGTTTCAGTACAGTTTTTTCCATCTCTTTCACTGCTACTTGATCAAAAGGTACATTATGGGTGGCAGTCACATTTCTCTGACTTCTATATCTAAACCAAAGTACTGTGTATCACGAAGATATTCTGTAGATGTACCAGGAAAGCCTATTGCAGCAGTGTGGTACATCGATATGATAAGAGGTCCTGTGATGAACAACTGCATGCAGAGCGTATGTGGTACACGAGTTTTAGCTTCCTTACAACATTTATAATGGATCCTAGTAGGTTCTCTTTTCAACATGCCTCCCAAAATATATTATCTCTGCTTTATTACAATTCTGACGGATTAACTGCTAGTTTACCTAGTTAGTTATAAACACTACTCTGAGACACTCAAGAGAAGCTCATATGAGTCAGCCTCTCTTCAGATTTACATAAGGCTCAAGAGAAAGTTATAATTTGCATGGATACTTTTTCTGGTTTCCTGGTATGGACTTGGATAATCGTTACATGTAAATTAAAACAGCCCATCTCATCAGACAACATCCTTATCAGTACACAGATAACCCTCATAGTTCACTAGGAAGGTAAAACTGGAAAAGACCCCTAGCACAATAAGCACTACTGGTAATGAGGACCTCAGTGGAAGGATTGGACCATACACATGGAAGATTCTAATTTGTTTCTAATGTCTAACAGAGAAAATCTCACTTTGAGTTATTCTGCAGTCTAATAAAGCTATACCAAGCATCAAGAGGTGTACACTACAGTGATAATGATACCGCTAATGTCCTGCTTAACACATAGTTAAACAACTATTGTGGATTCATCTCACCTAATAAAACCGGACAGTCCCAGCGCAGGCATGTATTTCAGGAGGCAGTTCATTACACAAAGCCAGTTTTTCACGTCACTGCCTTCCTTGTTTTGTGACAATAGTACCCCATTTATCGGGCAGATATTCTTACAGCCATGTTATAAATGGCCCTATGAATCACTGAAATGAACCTAGTTAAAAACAAACACAAATGACCAAAATCCTTCCAGTTACCGTTTTTTAACCTGGATAATTTCCCTGTTCACTGTGTGTGGCCTCAGAAACAACTTCACTGATATAAAGAGGCTCCATAGACTGCGGCACTGGGCTGGGAAGGAACATCATCAACCACCATCCTCTCCAGAATACATTTGCATAATAAGACTCTCGGATACTTAGCATCAGATGGGATGAATCACCTTCTCTCATGACACTGACTACAGATGACTGGCTCAGAATAAACGCCCACAACTTACAAGGCTTAAGTGCAATGACAAGACACCCATCCTTAATACGGGCAAAGGGAGTACTGTTACCTGATCCTAGCAAGAAAACAAAACAAAAATTGGCTACATAGCCAACATCTACAGCTTTAACGTCACTCTTCATTTATACTCCATTAAAAAATAACTGTATATTACTTGCCTAAGTAATGGTGTTTTACAATTTTACTCATTTGTTCAGACTACACTAACCAGAGAGAAAATTGTGGGTGTTACACATGCCTCAATCTATTTCTCATCTCCACAGGGTGATATACTCCTTTAAAGAGACAAAAATCCCCAAAGACAAACCAAAAAGAAGTCAAAGGAGAAAAATCATCACAGACAGAATGCAGTATTTCTCATCATTATTGTAAACAGCATTATGGCAAGTGCAACTCTCCCTGGTGTCAAAGTAGATGAGAACCACTAAAGATGACACCTCTGACAAGATAATCCTCCTCCCAGCATGCAGTGAAAAATTGTCTCCCTTGGTTAAATGTCTACCTTGTGTTTCTTTTAAACTGTCTCGAAAATTAAACTGACCACCTAATTGAGGGACTGCAGCTCCTAGGAAAGTGAATAGTGATGAAAACTTGCAGATTTTTTCCCTGTTCCCTGTCTAACATATTCTTCAGACAAAGCCAAAATAGCCAGGTGCTGTAACATATAGAAGAAAAGCAAAGCGCTGCCAACATTAGCAAAGCAGAACGAAATAACGCTCAGGTGCAGAGTTATTGCATTGGCTACATTTTGTGATTTATCTGCAACAGTGAGCAATTTGTATGAATAAACGTTATGTCTGGGGTGCTAAAATAGCCAAGGAATTTCAAATGAATTATTGCAACTCATTCTTCTGGGTTCACATATCTGGGTCAAGGTTTTTAAAACAAGGTGCCTATATTTAGGATGCTAAAAGTTTATCTCCAGTCATCAGAATGCTAAACCATTCAGCACCTCCTACAGAAGTCAATGGCTCTGCACTCAAGAAGCCTGAAATGGATTTAGAAACATAACTACAGGTAGGCAAGTTTAAATGTCTATAAATATCCTTTGTTTAGAACTGCAACACATAGCATGAAGCACTATTCCAAACCCAGGCGTTCTGAGAGGAGGAAGAAACTTGCGTTTGCATTTTGTGCTTCAGGCTTTCAACCATATTTACTGACTTGTTGCCCCAAAGAACCCTAAAATACCCTAAAAGGAACTGTTGAAAGAGATTTCTTGGAGACTTCAACCCTTCGATAACACCAGTGTATCAGAAGTGTATTGCCAGAGGCCCAAGGAAATTAAATAGTGTGAAGAGCAAGGTCCTGGAGACATGGGATATCGTAAACAAATTCCTTCAGAATTCTCAGAAAATAAATAAATGTTTGCAATTTATATAGTTTCTTGTTCATTAAAGAATAAAAAGTATCAGCACTTAGGAGATTATGGTCACCCTTTTTTTTTTTATTATTATTGTTTAATTATTCAAGCTGTTCAAGATATTAATGTTTTAAGCTTGTGACTCCAGCCATTCAAAAAAAAAAAAAGTCTACCAAACATCCTGAAAGATCTTTTACAGCCTGTTTCATAAATGCATCCTTTATTAAAAAAAGCCGGTTAGAAATCTCTGTGATCACCATAGCCAAGGAAAAGTTCTGCAATATATTTGATCAGAATTCACACACTAAAATGAATTTCTGATGAAAAAAATTATGTACAAAATATCCTATGTTTTAATATACTCTATATGCATAGAGAGTCTATCTGAGACTTTGAGAGTAATGTCTCACAACATTTCTATCAAATAGAAAATCTGCTGTTGAGATAAACAGCACACTGGAAATTAAAGAGAATCCATCTTTCCTTTCTTTTTACCTTAGCATAGCAAGTAGTTTCCACAAATTTGGAAAAAACAGGTGCTGTGCGACTGTATCCCCTTCTTCCTCTCCAATTACATTTCAACAACTGGACATTAAAATACAATGATAAAAGAAAAGAATGAAATACTTCTTGAAAAGCGATCAGATATTTTCATGTAGATGGTTTTGTTTACTTTTACGTATAACTTACAATAATTTACTGCCAATAGTCCATGACAACATTATTTTATTGGAATCCCGTGGAGAACATGTATGTCGCCGTTCTGAGTAACTAACTCTGCTCATTATTTTACCTAATGGCAGCTGCAGAATTAAAGGGAGAAGTCAGGAAGGTAAGCAACAAACACCACTATGTTCACAAACAAAGCAATTTTGCAGAAAACAAACAAGCCAACCAGAAGCAGTCCCTTCCTGTCCTTTTCCAAAAATCTGAAACTAAAAAAAAAATTCCAAGCATATAATGACTGGGTAATAGAGAGAAGGCTATTTTCTACACTATCTGGATGCTTTGCAAGGGAGAACACCTCAGCATTAACAGTAAAAAGCTGACTGCATAGAAGGGCATGTAGCAGCCAGACACAACTTAGAGGGCGAGATGCTGATGAGTGTCCCAACAGAGACGGGCAAATAGTGTTCCAGGGACAGCAGCGTGTGCTGAGGAGTTTAGGTTCTCGTGCATCTGTGTTATAGTTAACCCTGCTGTCTCCTTACTGCATGTCGAGGGAAATAGGTAGTAGGAATATCTGGAAGCCCTGTAACCAGCCCCAGGATCTAAGAAAGAAGTGTCTTACAGATGGAAAACACAGATGGTCCTGTTGTGTCTACAGTTTTGGAAACAAGGGCTGCCACCCTGAAATACGTTATACAAAAGAAAAACCAGCGTGTTTTGCTAAAAGGGATATCAAAATAGTAAACGATGTTATTTGTGAATTTTTTCCACTTTAACGGAGGGGAGATATAGAGCATCATAGCTTTCCAGAAAAATAAAATAAATAAAAATAAAAATAAAAATAAAAATAAAAATAAAAGGTGAACTGGTGAGTTCACAGTTACAAAATCATTCAGAAAGTGTCCTAAGAGATACTGAAAGAAAAAAGCGGAGTTTTTGCCAACCAATGACTAGTGACAGCTGGCAGCAGAGAGCAGACACACCTGCAACATGGCGAGTACTCCTGGGGGCACTGACAGCTACACCCGGCCACCTCAAGAAGGCAGCCCCAGGACCCAGACCCCACCCCACTGCTCCTCCTGTGCAGCTGTCTTCCAGCTTCCAACCCCACTGAGAAACAGCTTCATCGCTGGCAAATATCACAAAGTACTGGTTCATCTCAGGGCCTTTGTCAACTTTTCCTTATTCATGTTTCTAATACAGCCAGTATGTTAATGACAGAAACTTTTTTTAATAACATATTTATTACTCACAATGAAAGGATAAGTAAAGAAGGGCTTGAGGAAATAATCACGTCTAATTCTCAGATCTTTGCAAATGTGATAAAAGATACTATCAACCCTTACAATTCATTACTTGCTTGCTCATTTTACATTTGCCACTGAACAGGTTTCCAAAAAAAAAAAAAAAAAAAAAAAGTTCCTCTTGTCCAAAGCATTTTTTTTTTCCCCTTCACATCCTTTGGGAAAGGATTTAACCAAACTCTTTTTTTATTCTTTGTCTCATATTCCAAAAACAAAATAGATATTATATTTATGTAATTTTCCAAGTCTGACCCAAACATACCTCCAGCTTCAGACTTTCATTAGCAGGAGATGGATTTGTAGATTTAAAAATGGCTCTACTTTTGGTTTGGATGTCCAGGAAAAAACAAACAAGCAAAAAAACAAACAAACAAACTATACAAGGAATCAGGGAACTGGTTTATATTCCACAGAAAACACGCAGACCAGGTTTGTAATGCAACACATCCGACAGTAATTAATTGCATACTATCAAAGAGCAACCCATATGTCTAAGAAGCTGTGTATACGTCCTGGATACAAATAAGTTAAGATAGAAGATATGGGAAAGTCCATTCTGATAGAGCAGGTGGGTTCAGTCTATATCACTATATCACCATATCACTTAGATGCTTGATTTATATTTAGAAACTCCTTCTGATAAGACAGTGTGGTTCGTGTTCACTGACTTGCATGGGTAACAAAACTTCACAGAAAAACAATTTCTCTGAGAATTACTGAGATTCTCACAATTCTTTAGAACCTTTCTTTTCCGTTTTAAATAAATAACTCTTGGTATTTCCAGTGAAGCATAATTCCTATAATGTTTAATAGATCAAAAATAAATAAATAAAATAAGCATTACTAGCTGTAATAAATAAAGTATTGCTAAAAATTCAAAGAGAAATGTCAGTGAAGTCTAACGTTACAACATTTATAATGTGAAGAATACTCCAAACTGATATTGTTTCTAAAGCTGAATTGGTAATGCTACCATTAGTATAGGGACTAAAATAAAGCTCCCCAGGTCACAATACCACATCCAAACTCTAAAGGAAATCTTGAAGAGAAAAGAACTCAGTTCTAGGAAGCTGAATCAGGAGTGTATATTTACTTTTCCCTTTTAATACATCAAAATTAAAATTTCTAAATGTCATTTCAAAATAAAAAGAAATTCTCCCTTCTCTAAATGTTAAAATAGTAATTTAAAATGGTTCTATGATATACTTTTTCAAATAAGAAAATCCACTGAACCTGACCCTTTATTATGGAAATGCTTTATTAAGAACTTGTACTTTCAGTAAAACAAAGTTTTGCCAGAAATCCAATATTCTCCCTTTACTGAATATCTTCCTAGAAATGTGCATGCCCACGCTGACAAAAAAAAACACTTAGCAGGCTGAGTACATATCTTCCAGTGATCATCACCTTGTGTCAATGGTGCAGTTATTTTCCCGACATTTACAACAGAAGCTGTCAGCTCACAACCTCAGTACATATTAGCTTCGTAGAAGTGATTAAAGAACCTACAAGCACAATGTGCTTTCAACATCCACATTTCTTGATCATTCACAGTGCATATTACTGCACTCTTGGTCTACACTCCAACTGAAGCAGTACCATTTTCAGTTACTAATAAGACATTTCATGCAAACAGGAGTAAATATGACCCAAACCTTCCTCACCTCTTTACATACGCTCCTACAGTTTTTGAATGCTAATTATTATCTTTGTACAATATGACTTGATAATGACACAAACTGAAAGGTAATAATAACATAATTTAAAATTGTACTGCATTAGTTTCCTGTTACTAACGCCATAAGTGATCAGCAAAAAATAAATATACTGAAGACAGCTACCAGTTTAACCTTACTCAAGAAAACCACTGAAGATGAAGAATATTATAAGAAAAAGAGGAAGAGGAACCATGCTCTGCAACAGTGGCCTGGCTTAAACATTTTCCAGAGTTTAAAATGCCCATTAGTCAAGTAGATCAGGTTCATTTGAAGCTTTTCATTTCTAGTTTCCTTAATTCTAAATTAGCATATCTTCCAAAACAAAAAGGATTTTCTACTTCATCAAAAGGAACTGTGTTTAGCAATGACATAATATCCCACTCTTTTAATTTGGGTATTTTTCAAAAGAGAACTTTTTGTAAATGACTCAGTGACTCTTTCCATAAGTAGCTTATCTTAACAATTTTTTTTTTTTTTTTTTTAGAAATGTGTCTTTGTTATTCCTACACAATTTTCATTAAAAATTATGCTCCACAGGAATTGATATGCTATGGTTTGGCGTCTCAGTAATTTTTTAACGCTTTCAGCAAAGCAAAATGTGTGTTGAACCAGACATGCCTGGAGCATCCAGTGGCACGTGAAGGTTTCTGTGGTGTATACTCATAACTTCTATTTTATTGTTGTTGTTGTAAGCATTTCAGCATGCTTTGGCACTGTTCGTTTCTTGAGTGAAGGCCAAAAGATAGCTCCGTGTAACTTGAAATTCAGAAGGTTTTGGGATGTTTGTCTACCTGTCTTCCAAGGCAGGCCATTTTTGCCACCTAGCCTTACCCATAAAAGTGGCCTAGGAGACAGCTGGAGAGGGCCTCTCTCAGGGAGTGTAGCCGTGCAACCAGGAATAATGGCTTTGAACAAATGGAGGGGAGATTTAGATGAGATGTGGTGTTAGGAATAGATTCTTCACTCGGAGCACAAAGTGCACGTGGGAATTAGGGCTGGAGATGCACCTTGCTTCTGTTCTTTTCTGTAAAGAATAGAATGAAATTACCTCAAAAACAGTGTTAAAAATAAACCCAGGGCACAGGATGGGAGATGCACCATGGACATCCCACAGGCTTGCCTGCAAGATGTCCCAGCAATAAACAGCTCTTGCCGATTCTCAAGGGTTGTGTGAATGCTTTTTTTTTTTTTTTTTTTTTTTTTTTTTTTGGTGGAGGATGGTCTAAAGTTGCCTCAGGGAAGGTTTAGGTTAGGAAAAAGGTGAAAGGGTTGTTAGACACTGGAATGGGCTGCCCAGGGAAGTGGTTGAGTCACCATCCCTAGAGGTCTTGAAAAGACATTTATATGTAGAGCTTAGTGATATGGTTTAGTGGAGGACTTGTTAGTGTTAGGTCAGAGGTTGGACTAGGTGATCTTGGAGACCTCTTCCAGCCTAGGTGATTCTGTGATCCTTACATGGCTGTAACACCGCTGATTACTACAGTGATACATATGACACTGCTTATTATTTTTACCTTAATCATTTAAATCTACTACCTTGGGGGTTCTGTTCAATGTTATTCTCTCTTCTATAGGTAAGCTTATTATATTAGATCTCTGTTGCCATTCCATTTACAGTACATAAAAGCAGAAGTACTGTACTGAGCAGTACATACAAGCAAAGTACTGTATATGGAGTTCCTCCAGAAACATTCACTAAGAATTTACTTTTCAAAGCTCAAGTGTCACATACTATTTATAAACATGCTAACTGTTGACCATTTAACTACATGGTACAGTGGTGACACCAGATAATTGCACAGCTGTCAGGAAGCAACATTTCTGTAAAGACATAAATCTACTGTTAACTAAAGGACGTAACTTCTCAGAAACCTTGTACTTCAAATTTCACCATCAGACACATACTGAGCTGACTTTGAAGACCCAATGGAGTCTTTGAAAAGACTGGCTAAATTTTGCTCACTTAGATGCTGAATTACTTTTTAAAGATAACAGGTTAGGTACATTTATATTCTATAAAAAAAGCCTCACCTTTTTAGAGACAATTTTCAATGCTATGTTAAGAAATGTACTCCCGAAGAGCCAGACTGAAAAGCACATGCTAAAATTTGTTGGGACTAGGCAGCATTTGGCAGTTGTGTTTTTTTGTTTGTTTGCTTTGGTTCTCCCCTTCCCACATGAGCAGAAAAAAAAAAAAAAAAGAAAAGTCACCAAGTCACCTAAAACACTTGAGCAGTTTAAGCTTTGTGCTTGTTCGGAATCCCTGCATGGGGTTGACTAGATGTAGGTACGAAGGTTGAAGACAGCTTGTCAGGCCATTTACCCTTTGTAAATCAACCTACTTTTAGCACAGATAATTGCTCACTACTCTGAAAACAAGCAGCCATTCCACAGCCAGGGGTGATGCATTTCAGTGCATACCACCGGTCTCATACACTGCGCCTCCTCAGCTCTGTTAGAAATAGCTAAGCTCCAACTTCAGCTTACACGGGAAGTTCAGTACAGTTTTAGAGAGTTTGTGCAGACTTTTAGAGAGCATGATTATTTGTAGGTTCAAAAAGCAGCTGATAACCATATCATTAAAGAGAGATGCCAACTTTCTAACACAAACACAACACAAAACAGTGAAGAAAAAAAAAAAAGTACATTCCTAATTTCCTCTTTTAAAAGAAGTGTACTTCATCTTGACAGCAAGGTAGCTGAAGCTCCCAGACTCATGTATCACGGAACAAGTTCTGAAACCTGAAGGACCAACTACAGTGTCAAGAGACCTGTGATTTTCATGAATTTTCAGTTTTAATAATGATTCACAGTCTCTTGCACAAATTTGATGATCATAATGCAAGGCTGTTACTTTACATCCGTAACATTTTTTTTTAAACTCCATAAATCTGGAAAGATACATCCACATCAAAGGTTACCTACCTATTATACACCTTTTTATCTGTTCAGATACACGCCATCCTTTCTCTGCAAATTCCTTAAGAATGCTGCCTGGTTTTAAAGGAGAGAAGATGACACTAGTTTTGCCTCAGCTTCAAACATAATCACTTTCAAACCAGTCCTTTTTTGCCTGCAGCACTCCCACTTTAAACCAAAAAATAAATACATGAATAAAGTAAAACCCTCACAGATCTGAGGGCCTTCTTGTCAGTCACAGTACATTTTACATGCATAAACTGTGCCACAGGCTGTGTGAGCACTAAAAACCAGAAAGATCACCTTAACCATCTCAAACCAGAAGACTCTTCCTGAGCAGGTCTGCCAGGAGGAAAGAATATTTGCCTTTCGTTATCCTGCATGAAGCTTCCATATACTGGTCAAGTGACAGCTCTTTCAGGCTGCCCTAGGAGGATAGAAACCCTTGGGGAACAGCAATGGAAGGGACAACTCTCCCTTTACACAACCTTAATGACTTTTTGCAACGCTTTGCAAACAGGTAGGCAAAGACAGCAGTCTGCTAGCACTGTGTACATGTACAGCACATACCAATGAGAAGCAGGCACAGGTAAGCTCATATTTTGTTCACAAATTTTTCTTCCTAGTAGCTGTACAAATATTCACTATTTGAGTCAAAACCCCTTATATTTTGCATCCACACTTTCTCAAAGCTTGCAGAGATGCATTGGAGCCCACGTGGTTGCTACCTCATTGTTGCCAGTCTTCATCAGCTGGCAAATGTCTGGCAGCAAGAATTACACACACACGTGTATATATACTTATATATATATATGTGTGTGTCACAGTAGCATGACTTGAGCAGATTTGGCTGAAAAACATACTTTTCTTGAATGTTTGCATGCAGTTATTCAGGAGAGTATAGCAAAGTTATTAATTTAGGAATACACATTCCACTCTTGGAAGCAATTTCCATTTCATCTAACACAAGGTTGCCTACTGTTTGCAAAGTTATAGACAATTTTTTTTTTTGAGAATGAACTTTTCTACATTGTCTGGAGCAACAGGTTATCTTCCAGCTCCAGGGGAAACAGCATTCATAACAGATTATTCCTTGATTCTGTTACTGAAAATGAACAATTTTAGCGTGTTAACAATTATAAGTTTCCTCCCATTGTTTCTGAGGTAAAGTTTAGAAAAAACACAGATTTGTGTTCAAATTTCCATGTTGCTTAGCTTCTTTATAAATGCAGAGAAAGAAAAATGTGAAACTAATAGTTTCTCATTTTAAAATCTGAGCACATTTTACTTGTCATATAGCATCTTTAGCACTGATTTCTATTACCCCATCCATACACATCTGAAAGGACTCACAAGTGAACTTCCCTTATGGCTAATGAAAGCAGCCTACACCTCACTTACAAAACAACAAAGTACATTATACAGTTCACTGTTTTCAAAGCCAGAGGAAAAAACATTCATAATCATTGATCATATTAGGTAGCGTGATCATGATTTAAACAAGGCTAAGCACAGCCAAGACTGACAGCTTCATAATGGAGAACCTTAAAGTAATTTAACATTTCCTCAGCCATCCTCAGATTCTGAGCTTTATAGTTAGCCTATTTTCTCAGTAGTTACTCATTTTCAACCCAAGAACTTTAGTTGCTTATTTAACATTATCATTAATGATTCTGGAAAATACTAGTAAAGGAAACTTTTCCTAGGAAAACTGGGAATTATGATAAATAAAGAAGTATCTAGAGAATATTTAAAAAAATGATGAATTCTGAAACCAAATAACATAGTTACAGTGAAATTCAGTAGCATGAAAAATAAAGTCATGCACTCAAAGAACAGAAAACAAAACAAAACAAAACAACCCACTTTGCTATTATTTGAGACTTCATCAGTTTGAAAAACATCAGGGGCTTGTTAGAGGTACACTGTTGGTGATCTGCCATTTTGTGCTCCCAAAGTTAGCCTGTAAGATGTATCAGATGAAATATCAATTGAGTAAGGAAGTATTAGCAACACCAGACAGACTCCTGTAGTAACTAGCAGGTGAGAGTAGAATTTAAGATTGTATAGTTTACTTAGCAGTGAAACTGTAAGAAAATAAAAATAAAAATACACTTCCTGCATTTCAAGTACTGTATTAAGTACCTCAGGAAGATAACCACCAAAGAATCCTCATTGCCAAACTTCATATGACAATGCTGGTACAAAGACAAATGGGTACAAATAGGATCATAGATACATTTTGGCTGAAAATACAAAGGTTTCTGAGTATGGTGAGCTCCTGAATTCAATTCAAGAACAGCAGTGGCAGGACAAAATACATCCAGCGAAATTTCAATAGTGCATGATCATAGATAAAAGCACTTATGGAATACGTATTTATGTATTATGGCGGCCTCTGTTCTCAAGGGACATAAGCAAGTAAGCCAGGAGCTCACTTCTCATTCTACAGCTCTAGGGCAGTATAGAAACGAACCAGCAACATTCTGAGTTTTATGACAAAGACACAAAATCTACACTTTATCCATTACATGCTACACCAGAGCTAGAAGAGTTAATTTTGAGCTCATGTTCCTATTAGGAACTCAGACATTTGAGATTTAATATCTCACATGTTCCAAATTGCGTCTCCTGGCACTTGGCAAGCAGCTTGTCAGCTTCAATGCAATTTGTTTCTCCAAACCCAAATTGTTTTTAAAAGATTAAGGTGTTCTAAATTTTTAAAGCAGTAAGTACAAAAGCAGTAATCCTTTACCGTTCTGATAAGGATTGTCTGCCATAATCTTTATTATTTACTAAAGCATGACTGTCAGAGAAAAGGAAGTATTTTTTTTTTCAAAGTCTATTTAGGTAGCTGAGTTGGTATTTTCTGAATTTAGGGCTGAGAAAAGACAACTGATTATTTCAGCTCTGAAGAACTCGGGAAAATAAAATAAACATAAAAAATAAAAATAAAATAAAATAAAATAAAATAAAATAAAATAAAATAAAATAAAATAAAATAAAATAAAATAAAATAAAATAAAATAAAATAAAATAAAATAAAATAAAATAAAATAAAATAAAATAAAATAAAATAAAATAAAATAAAAAAGATTTTCTTCCTTGTTAGGCAGACACATGCATCTATGCCCCCATTTTAGTGATGTCCCCTGCCTTTATGGATACGCACACAGCTGGCTGGGGAGGGGAGGAGCACACAAACAGGAAAAGGAAACTGCAGGGTAAGAAAGAGGTGGCCATATTCTGACAGAGAAGGCAAGGAGTGACAGGCTGCAACATGTCCAGCTCTAAGCATAAAGAAGATTTTAAACAGAACTGTGCTGTTACCATACTAGACAGAGACTCTGAAAAACAGACTGATGGATTTGCCATAAACTGGTTGGAAAACAGCTGGCAAATGTTCTCAGATTTGACATCCATTAACAGCCACCTCTGTATTATATGGGTGTGCTTATATATGTACATAGAGAGACCCAAACAGGTATATACGTGCATAAGATTATGTAGATATGAAATAGAGAAGTAGTACATACAAAGCAAATGCAAGGTGGAACATCCTAATACAGGCAAAATGTTCCAGGTGTTCATAGACATAAAATGAATGTGAGTACATGTGGAGGAAGATGTGTGGCTCCCCCTAGATCCCTCAGGGCTTTATCCCTGGCAGCTGCCAGTCATTCCCTGCAAGGAGACCTCTCCCAGGTTACAAATGCCAGTGGCACCGCAGCTGTGGCACTGGGCTTGATGGAGGATTTGGGCCCAGCCGTGCTCCCACAGCAGCCCTGTGGGGCTGTGGCCCAGCTACCTTTGTGCCATAAAACCCAGTAATTTGGCCTCATGTGTTGCTGGAAATACCTGGGAGGATTGCTCTCATTTGGGCTGTCGGAAATACCTGTGGGGAGGGCACAGCAGGAGGGCCGGAGCAGGCCAGGGGAGTGGAGGCCTCGGCCTGTGTGCAGTGGTGGCCTGCAGGGCTGGGGCCTGGCTGTGCGCTGGCAGCCGCTGACACCGAGGGTGACTGGGTCTGAGGACCTTCCTTTTGAAGGAATTCTTCACAGGAAACAAACCCAAAGGAATTTAAAAAAAAAAAAAAAAAAAAAAAAAAGGAAAAACATCTGTGGACAACTCCCTGCTTAAGCCCCATTTCTCACAGGAGACAGGGGTCATACAACCACTGATGCAGAGTACACACGAAATAAGGGAGTGAAGTAAAGAGGAGGACCTGCCCCAGTCAGTGTTTGTGGCAAACAAACAGCTGATGGCTGGCCTGGCCATGCCGAATGCCATGTCACACAGACAGCCTGCTGCGCCCTGGCCCTGCAGAGGTGACAGAGCACCACAGGCTGCAGACACAGGGTGCTGCAGTGTAGCGCCCAGCTGCACTGCTCCTCCAGCCCAGACCATGAAGCAGCAGGTGTCTAATAAGAGCAGCTTACTTCATTGCTGTTCTATGACACTGCCAGTTTTCCCTCCAGCTCTCACCCAAACACGTGCGCAGAAGTTAAATCCTTCAGCACGTCCATCCGCTGAAGCAGTCACTAAATGGAAACAGGCACCAACAAGAGTGATGTTCAGGCAGCTACCTCTGACATAGCTGATGGAAGCTTGCATCAGGGAAGCTTTGAAATGCCTTTGACTCTGCTGCTGAGCAGGTGACAAGACAAAAGACTAAAAGTTTACGAAGACATTTTTCAGAAACAAAATACCAAGCTGAAAAGCACTTTCTACACAATGAGTTGACACTGAGCACAAAAGCAGCAGTCAGAATTAGACGCATTCAGCTAATTGTATCTATCCTGTTTCTAAGCAAACAGCAAACTGCCATTATTCTCCTGTAGGCCCAGTCTTCCTTACACAGCAGACAGAACAGTCTGTGGGAATCACAGCCCAATGTGGGATCTCAAACAAGATTTTGCTTGAGAAAAACAAGACTAACACAGATAGGCAGGCCACTGTCGTAACTATTCAAGGACCCTTGTGATCTAGAACACCAGATCTGTGTTAAAAGCTATGCTAACAAGAAAAAAGTGCATTTATTTTGGACAGAGATTTTTAAGATGGACTCTAAGATGGACTCATTTGTGTGTGTGTGTGTGGGGGGGGGGGGTTGTTTTTTTGTTTTTTTTTGGTGGGGGGGCAATGGGTCAAAATAGACATTTACTTGGTAAATAATAAAAAATGTTGGATCACACAGTTTGATTCTCTTCTTCCTGTATATCATGTAATCACTCCCTTCTGTGGCTTTAAGAATAAGAGAGCAGTCCTTTGAAGAGGTTTGAATATGTACATTTTACTGTAATTATCTGTCTGCTTCTGGGAGAACAGTAACTTTCCCACTGAGGGCAACACTTCTGGGACAAGTGGCAAGAAGCCATTTCTCCCACTAGATTTACTCTTGCCTTTGAAAGCACATTTCACCACTTCAGTTAACTGTGTCAAATGAGATACCACATGACTGAGCTCTGTGCAAATTGCCTCTCACAGCAGTCTACGTACCATGCTCAAACATCACCTTCCCTAACCTCCAGTTGTTCTCTGTTTCTTTTCATTAAGTCTATACAGCTCTTCTCTCTAAAATCTGTCTTGGCTGACTATCAGCTGACTTCTTCCTGCCCCTCAACAAGCACAAGACATTACTTAACTACCTGTGCTGCACAACTGAAACAGAAAAACTGTCAGTCCAGTGAAAAGACCTGTGCTGTAGTTTTGCTTTCCCTTAGATACTCCAAGCTCCGTATTCCAGAGGAATATATATTTCCCAAATTAATTACAACTACGCGACCAGTCTTTACTCTCAAATCACAGAATCACAGAATCACAGAATTTCTAGGTTGGAAGAGACCTCAAGATCATCGAGTCCAACCTCTAACCTAACACTAACAGTCCCCACTAAACCATATCCCTAAGCTCTACATCTAAACGTCTTTTGAAGACTTCCAGGGATGGTGACTCCACCACCTCCCTGGGCAGCCTGTTCCAATGCCTCACAACCCTTTCAGTAAAGAAGCTCTTCCTAACATCTAACCTAAAACTCCCCTGGCGCAACTTTAGCCCGTTCCCCCTCGTCCTGTCACCAGGCACGTGGGAGAACAGGCCAACCCCCACCTCTCTACAGCCTCCTTTAAGGTATCTGTAGAGAGCGATAAGGTCGCCCCTGAGCCTCCTCTTCTCCAGGCTGAACAAGCCCAGCTCCCTCAGCCGCTCCTCGTAGGACTTGTTCTCCAGGCCCCTCACCAGCTTTGTCGCCCTTCTTTGGACCCGCTCAAGCACCTCGATGTCCTTCTTGTAGCGAGGGGCCCAAAACTGAACAACTGAACTGAACAAGCCCAAATCCTCACTAGCTTCTTCCTCCATTCTAAACCTGGAGACAGATGGAACCATTTGCCCCTAGCTGTAGATAAACTCGACAAACAAAAAACTTTTCCTCTCTCCATATACCATATAACGCTTATTTCTTCCTGACTCCCCAAACACATTGACGAGTCTAAAGCAGCTGTACAAAAACCTACACCATTGATTTTCCTTCTCGTTCTACAATGAAAGACAAAGCTGGTATTTTGAGCCACATATGTTTCTGTTGTTTTCTGTGTTGGCTTACTAAGGTATATTAAAAAAGACTAATTTCCAACCCAAGCTTTTTTCCTCAGTTTCAGTTACTCCAAACCCATTTTGTCTTTATAGTCTCTGAGCCTTCTTGCTCAGAGAGCTCTGCCTTTATGCTGGGGTTGGAGGCACAGGACTCACCAGCTGTCACCTTCCGTATTGTCAAGGGTTGTGACCTTATGCCACCTGAAATTGTGTTGTGAGAAATGAGCATGCAAAATAAGTCTTCACCAGCTTTCAAAAGCCAAGACAATCAGCCTGCAAAAATGATTTTCTACCCCATCTGTCCATATAGTTATAATATGAAGAGGATGCCTTTTCTTGGCATCAGTAAACAGGAGTGAATAGCCTTTGCAATCCTCAATTTTCATTTAGCATAACTGCTGATACATAGTCTTATTTAACTAAAAGTTATGCATATGTGCGTACATACCCTCCAAATAACCTCTAACACAAGGTACAGCTGCTGTATAAGCCAAGTGCTATAAAGTCATTAGAAAAATTATTCTTGCTTTAAAAAAAAAAAAAAAAAAAAAAAAAAAAAAAAAAAAAAAAAAAACCCTATCTGGCATTCTTACACTGTTCTCATTTGAAATTCTAGTACTACAACCCATGATGGATTAAAAGCAACTAAAAAAGCATAACCCCAGGATGGATTTTAAATAGTTTTATTCATGCAACTAAAAAACAACTAGGATGTCATACAGCTTTGTCAGGCTTCACAAAGGCCTGAATCTCTCTCCATGACTAGTAAGCATAATTTACACAACTTGAACTTTCATTTAATAACTGATGATTAATTGCTCGATATACTGACTGATTCGCAAGTCCTGCTCTGAGTTACATGCCCATGTAGCTTGGGAAACTGCTATAAAACTCCTAGGCTTTGTTATTCCATCCTGTTGCCATGAAAGTCTCAAAACCTGTCTCAGATGAATAATTGTGGTAATAACTGAAATAAACTGAGATGTCTTCTATTTATCATTGTTGAACTATTACCACAGAAAATGACGGGCTTGAGGGAAAAAAAAAAAAAAAAAAAAAAAAAAAGTTAGAAACAGCCTTCTGACAAAAAACTCAAAGTTCCTTCCATGTTTTAAGTAAAGTGACAAAGATAGGGTTCAAATTTTCAGTACCATACTTTTTATATAAGTAGCACTTAAAATGTTTGAGTAATCGATCTCCTCAAAATCAGTCTTTGGAATTTACATATGCGTTTGTATAATTACTTAGGTAAAGAATTCTGTCAGCCTAAGCTACATGACATGTATCATATATAGCAGGGATAAGTTTGAAAGAATGATAAATTACCGATTAATCTTCACAACAGGATTTTCACCTTGAGTAATCTCATGACAAGCATGGTTACAAGGAGAAATTAGGAACAACAAATCAACACGCCTTCTGTGTCAGGGTAGCAAAGGCTGATATCATGTTAGTGTTTGCTTTTGCAAAGCAAGCCCTGTCACCTTCTGCCCTGCCTTCACCCTCTAACAGAACTGAGGGTGTGTTGCCAGCACCAAAGGGCTTCCAGAAGCCCCCATTGTAGGCATACACCTTCCCTTTCTCTTTCAGCCAGGTCTGTGACTCTGAAACTCTGTGGGCCACATAACACGTCCAAGCAGAGGAAGCAGAGTCAATACTAATTTTGCCCTCCTTTGGTCGGGGGGAGGAGGGGTGGGGGTGGGAAAGAACTTTACTCTCTGTGCTAAACAAGAGAGGCACTGTGCCCTCTGCAATGTTTCAGAGCAAGCACTAGAGAAGTATCCACCACAATTCACAGAGCTCTGGGTGCTGGCTATTTTTTTTTTTTTTTTTTTTTTGCAGCTGCACTACTTTCTGTGCAGCTTCTCTCACCATGTAGTTTCCAATTTGCTCCTCAAAGGGTAGTTTTACAGCCTTCTGTGACACCTGAATTAAAGATGCTTTTGAGTGACTTTTATGCTACTTCATTCTTTCTACTCAGTATAAGGAGAGGTGGATCTTGGCTAAACGACTCCCTTCAGCTGCCTTCAGGGTTTACTGCTTCAGTTAGAAATCCACTGAAATTAGAAGAACACTTTTCTCTTGTTTTAAATAAGCAGTAGGCCAGGCCTAGAATAAAGAATATGAAATAAACACAAGTTATCAGTTCTCATTAAAACATTTCAATTAGGTCTTATGATTTCTTTCCTCTGGGAGAAACGTACTACAACAGCTTTAATGAATATATTGGCAGAAGAAATAATAATTTACATGAGAGGACAAATTAATATTTAAATAATCAACTCTCCATTCTTTGGAGTCTTCTCCTCATAATTGAGCTCTATATGTGTAATGTACCGCTGCTGAATGGATGACTTGGAATAATCACAAGTGACCTGCTGCAACAGCAAAGTAATACAGAAAGCTGAATCTTTACTATCATGTCACAGTCTCCCATAGGGTCTAGAATCCATTGTTCCACACTGTAAAATATTGTTCGTGTTGATAATAATTTTATCTCGTCTAACTTAAAAGTTCACATTCGTAGGGTTTTTTTTGATTAATGAAATGGCTCTGACAGCCAGCAGCTTCTTTCCAATATTAGAGAGCAAGCGGGTGGGTGCCAATTTACCATTATTCAAACCAGTAATCTCCTGTGTCTCTGACTGCTATTATTCCTTTGCCTGTGACCCAACCACTTAATGAAGTGAAATTAATTTACAGTAATAGGAAATTCTCGGAACTACATGAAAGCACAAGCTTTAATATGGGAAGAACAAATGGCCTTTTCATGCAAGGCTGACCACAAGCATTGTAAAGAAATTCGAAAGGACTTTATACCTTTTTAAGTAGGTATGGTATTAGCTGAAACAATATAATGCAGTAAATATGAAAAATCATCAAACACCTCTTTGAAGCAGAAAACACCAACACAATTTTCTCCTTTTATCACACAGCAGAATTTTCTCATTTGCATATAAATGTATGACACATGTATTTTCTGAAGATAAAGGCAAGATCTCATCATCCTTCAAATCCCTTCTACCACTTCTATCACAATACCCATGACAAACTGCCAACAGAAAACCAGGAACAGGGAGGTTCTGACATTTATTTTGCCTATTCGTCCTTTGTAAATGAATGCATCAGCACGCATTAGAATTGAAATGAATATTGTTATCTTAAATGGCAAAATATACCTCACATTTATTCTCCAAATATATTATCTAAAAAATCTGTAAAAGGTTGAAATTTTAACTCAAATACACCATATTCTAATATTTGTTTTCATGTAGAGAAAATACCACTTCCCAAACCTTGCTTTAGCATCCCTTCCCCACCTCTGCCGTACGATGCAAACAGCAAGGAAGGAGAGAGGAAGAGGAAGGCAAGAGTCACAATAGACACGGAATGATCTTTTTCAAAATAATTTGCTTTATTTGAAGCATTAAACAAGTATAATTATTTATTTCTAACTAGCACTAACATTTCCTT
The DNA here is from genome assembly GCF_963932015.1 of Anas acuta. Lineage (NCBI taxonomy): Eukaryota > Metazoa > Chordata > Aves > Anseriformes > Anatidae > Anas > Anas acuta. The sequence continues at coordinate 9,495,054 of NC_088985.1, forward strand.
TATTGTACCTCATACACTCTGCATTTTCATCCTCATTTTTCAAACTGTCTGAGATCTCTTGGGGGAGAGAATGGTTATCAACATTGCACATAAAATAATGATACTCCAGCTAGCTTGGGTGCTGTATAAAGACAAAAGCTATCTCACAGGCATTTGTCACATACTCTTGTTGCACATACATGGTGGTGATATTCTAGCAACAAATCAAGAATATTCTGTGACATTCCTCATCACCATCTCCCCAAAACAACATTAAGATAATCTGAAGATTTCTGGTGCATTGGCACAAGCTGTAGCTTTTCCTCTTCCTGTATTGCTTTCCCCTCCTCCCAGACACTGATTGGGAGAAAAGATAAATCCTTTCACCACCAGAAAACCTCAGCTGGAAAACAGGAAGCTGGGGCAACACTTCTACTTCAAGTAGATCCTTTCCTGTCTCACCCAGAGTTGCACGTTATCTCCAGCTAAGCTCAACTCATCACTACAAAAGTCTTGCCTTTGCAAATACTGATTAGTTAGAAAATAATTTGTTTTCCTTTGTTAGCAAAAACCTGGACCTACAGCTACACTGGACAGATATTTTTTCCCCAAGAGACTGTTAACAGTTCTTTGAATTATCTCATACAAACCAGGTTTGCTTCCTAGCAGCCTTACAGATCCTTATGCAAGGTCTGGGCTACCACCCAAGGCATTAGCAAGCTGTAACAGCTTTGAACATTACACATTGTTTCCTCTGTACTTGCACACCTTTGCTAAGGAATGTATACAGTCTGAATCTATAGAACAATCTTTCGCCTTTGTCACGTAAGATGACTATTCAAGACACGTGCAAATTATGTAGGACAACTGGTTTGGCAGCAAGGCCATCATGTACTCCTTGGGAAACACAATGCAAACTCAACCCTCTTTCAGGTCCTCAAGCAAAAGGACTGATTGACAAAGAGAAAGAGGGAGATACAGGAAGAAAAGTCTCTACAAGATACCAAATGATGCCTAGAGAAGTGTAATTCACAGAACTCCCTCTCCCCCAGTATTCACTTGCTTCCTCAAATAAATTGAAAATCTCCTCAGTCTACTTGATACTACAAATTCATTCTTCCAAAAACTTTTCAGGACTACTGTTTTGTTTCTTTTCTGGCAGTACTTGCAAAACTTTAGTAACTCAAGTACAGTATAGACATACTACCTCAGAAAAGCTAAACAATATGCCTAATTTTGGCACTTTGTTCAAAGTAACTTTTCTCTGAAAAATGTATTTTCTCTGAATGCATTTTCTCTGAAAAATACTTCAGTATTATGAATAAATAACAAAAGCCAACACAATCCCAAAGGACTTAATGACAGGTAGTTTAAACCAGTAAATTTAATTATTAACAAATCTCAAAAAGCCCAGGAAAATACAAAGTATTAATTGTTATAAAACATAACAAAAATAAAGGGGTGATGCATAGAATTACATACCTTGAATCTATATGCTCCTCTCAGGTAATAAAATAAAACAATAAATCCATGACTGGTCAACCACTGGCCAACCAAGAATACAATGAATGATAGCTTTGATTCATTTGCAGAATATAGGGACAGTTTGGGCTTGTATTTCTTTAACAAGCTTACTGTTAAGATTCATCGAGACAAATTATTGATACAAATTCTTCAAGTAGTTCTACTTAATAAGTAATTCCACTTAAAACTATACAATGTTTGATTTTTTTTAATAAAAACTTCATATGTACTTGGGTGAAAAAAACTGAATAGATTAGTGAAAGTTTAACTCCCCTTGCCTTACCCTTACGCTAAATGTGATAAGAACTGTGAAATAAATTAAATGGCACATGTTAACCAAAAAGGCTAAATTATCTACTTGTGCCTTTTAGTAATACACACTGTGAAATTATAAAGTATTGAGGCAAGCGCAGAGGATAGTCAAAGATACTTTATCCCACACAACCTTTAGCATTAGCCTGCCCAACCTAAGGGTCTTACTGAATTCACACCAGGTGCAACAATCTCTTAAAGCAGCATTTGCTAAGATACTTCTCACTATTTGCACATTCAAATAAAATAAAATAAAATTGCTCACCAGAGCAATCTATATCTGTGACACCCTGTAAGGCATGTGAAGGCTACAGTTTACAGGGGTGAAACATAAATCTGCACATTCAGAAATATGCTTAGAAATACCACTTCCAAACTGAAGTTCCTTTTCAAAGCACATTGCAGAAAATAAATAAATAATAATAATATTTAAAAAGAAAAAAAAATCAGTAGCTTGAAGTACTTCCACTGGGTGCATGTGTATTTAAGCAAAATATATGCTGAAATTAATACATACAATTTTAATCTCCTTGACCTTTCCATATTTCATTTTTAACCTTGAGCAGGTGATTCAATATCCAAATATTTGATTGCCCAAAATAAAGGATGTTATTAATGCTTCCGTAGATCATAAAGCTGCTGTGTGGATGAAATTTATTAATGTTTCTATGGCTCAGAAACTACCAAGGCAAAACCCAGAAAAGTACACAAGATGCAGGTACATTTTCACATTTTTAGGGGTACAAAATTCTCATTTAAAATATAAAGCTAGAAACCTTAAAAAAGACTTAACACACATACACCCCCCCCCCAAAAAAAAAAAAAAAAAAAAAAAAAAGATAAAAAGGATTAAAAAAGCTTTGTCTTTGGCAACTGAAACAGTCAGGAAATTTTTATGTATAAAAGTTAAGAGTGTATGACTCATGTTATGATTTGCCCAATAAATTCTCCATGAAATTGTACCTTTGTATAACGTGGGAACTATCCATCACTAACAGAAACTGATCACCTGGTAGCATCTGAAGGTTGTTCAGAAAGGGTCATGATACACAGAAGACTGGAAAGCCACAGCCACTTTTGCTACAAGAAAAAAGTAAGACCAGACAGAAGAAAGGAGGAACCTGAACCGTGAAAACAGCTGCATGAAGCTGAACTGCTTGTGGATAGAAATCATCTGAAGGGAGTTGCAACTCACTGCACATGATTTCTAATGGGTAAAGGATAATGCATTTAGAATACCTGAATACCAGTGAGTCTGGGCCTCAATTAAATTCAGAGGTATGACTTAGTTATACAGGGAAGCTGATGCTAACTTCAGATCCTGCATAGTGAAAGTGAGTGTCAGGGTATGAACAAGAGGCAAGTATAGATAAGGTCTGTCTCTGAAGCTTACATGTGTGGGGACGAAAATGTTGTGTTTAAATGTTGCCTAAACCAAACAAAAATATCTAGGCACAAATTAAGAATGAAAATCATCAAAATTGATGTCTGGATTGGTGCAGAACAGCTCCTACTAACAAAGGAAGATACGCCTCAAAATTTGTTTCATGTTGAAAATGAGAAATTAAACTTCTCTAACTTACTTGCATGGAGGATACATCCCCAGGACCTCAGAATAACCAACTCCAGAAAGACAACTCCACCTCTCCCCATGGGCCCGGAGCGACCAGCTCTGACTGGAAGGAAATGGCTGCTCTCACTTGCACAGATCACAACTTCCACCCGGGACCTGGAGCACATGGCTAATAATGGCTTTGTCAAAACTGGTACATTTCTCACAATATCTCACTTTTAACAAAACAACCAGCTCAACCCATCATCTTTCCAACAGCTAGTAACAACGGGTGAAAGCAACTGTTAAGGACTAGAAGTATTGTCTCTTTTTCCCCTTCTTCCTGCTTCTAAACGTCTCCTCAGCATTTACCCAACTGCAATACTTCATTTTGAAAGGACACCTTACGGAGCAGACTGTCAGAATGAACACTTGTGAGCTTCCTCAGCTATGAAGCTTGTATTCAGAAATGGGTTTGCAGTCTTTTTTTTTTTTTTCAGTGGTATTTGGGATTCTGGATGTTCCATTAACAGCCATTCATTTAAAGCTGTATGTGTGCAAAGAGATTTTTAGAAGGATGAAAGCTGAAAAATGTAATAAAGGATCTCTCAAAAATCCAGCAAATTCAAAATGTACATCCTCCAACACTGTGCTAAAATATTCGCATGAAAAGGTTGCTCATAAGGATTACCAAAAAAGAAAGTGTTCACAGAAAACTTAAGAACACTTGAAAAATCTTCTAGAGATGAACTGATACATATTGAACTAGAATCTGAACAAGTTGTTCTCTGACAATCGGAATGCGCAAATATCCTAAGAATCTATTCATGGCAGGAAATGAAAACAGATCTTTTGTATTCCCCTACAAACTTGGCAGCATGTATCCATAGCCAGTTCACACTTGACTGACTCCAGAGCCTATCCAAAGCTCAGATTCCTTGCAGCACTTGCTAATGTGCTTTAAAGAAAAATTTAATATCCCACAATTAAGCTTGTACACAGATGTAATGTCTGAGATCTGAAAATGACATGACAAACAGATTTTTTTGAGATGTCATATAATGGCAGCTCATTAGGATCACTTACAGGTTAATTTTGAAAAAAAATAATAATCACCTGCAAACCACCTGGTTTGCATTAAAAGCATGTAGAGAACATACAGAGTCCTAGATTCAGGATGCCTCAGCATTCTGGCATCAAGCAAGCAAAAAAAAAAAAAAATCTGTCAATCAAAAAAAAATCTGTCAATCTCTAAAACTTACGTTTGGATGCATTATCTTGAAGTGGAGAAAAAAAAGGACTCAAACTCAGCACAGTGGCTGGTGGCTGAGCACTTTTTGAATAAGGCCTATGAGTATTTATACTGTATGAGAGTTTTAGTATTTGCTACCCAGAAACAGATGCATTATTGCAATTGCAAGACCAGGGAAAACTTCATGCTTGATTGCTCAGATGTATAAATGAATACAGGTATTATCTGTTTATTTATGCATATATATCAATGTATTTCTCCACATACATACACTCTTGCGTTGTAAAAGCTTTGGTGGGGAGCAACACAGAACTAATTACAGTGAATATTTTGCCTTCAAGAGAGAAACTACGCCCCAAATTATGTTCTAGTATTAAGTCATTTGTTTATTTGTTTATTTTTATTGTTTTCATTATTCTCTGAACTCTTTAGTTCTTCTTTATTTGAATATCCCTAATTTTGGCTTTTACTCCATTACACCATTCTAACAAATTTCCAAGTAAATGCAAACACTCTAGGGTAATATTTGGAAGTCTCTATTAATGGCAGGCATGAACATCAACACTGACATCACCATACAATAGTGTTCTATAGCAAGCACCCTGTTCAACATTTTAGAGCTCTATTACTTTCTGTTAATTGGTGTTGCAGGAGACCTTCCTCTTTATTCGCTTTAAGTATGGAAAGAAAAATCAAAACTCAAACTGAAAAGCTGTTCCTTCAGCATAGACTTGTTCCAAACCATAGAGGAAGATAAAAAAGGTGCTAGCTACAGAGGGGTATAACAGTATCTCACTCACATTATCAGACGGAAGGGGAAAAAATTACCTTGATTTTGACATACAAAAATGAAAATTATCAGTATTACCCCCATAAACAACAAAAGCTGTTTTTTGTTGTTTTTGTTTTTTACTAGAGCAGAAAGTGTTTCTCCAGTATAACATTCGTAATTTTATACAAAAATCTTCCTCTAAGTGTGAGCTCTCACTCTTCTTCAAATCTACAACTTATTTGTGTTTATCATTAACAAAAGGAATAATCCAGCCAGATTTTTTGGCAGAAAATCCTTCCAAGAAATTAATGCATCTCACAGAGTACAAATTTTGATTTAAAAAAAAAAAAAAAAAAGGAAGAACAGATAAATTACATGAATATACATTATGCCTTTAATATTTTGACAAAATGTAACTTCATTTCACTCATGAAAATAGGCTTAGGGAAGTAGCATGATAAAATTCATGTAACATATGGACTTTCTCACATCTGACACCAGATCAAATTCAGTCTAGGTTTCTACTGATCATTTATTACACATCCAGTATGATGGGATTTTCATTGTCTGAAATTATACGAAGTCAGATTCTGAGGATAAATGTCTACAGTTTAACATATTCGTAAGTCATATACAAGGAGCAGCTGAATAGAGTCTGGGTATGAAGGCTCACTGCAAGACTAGATAGGAACTGCGGGTTGTTTTACAGGGAAAAAAAATGAAATCCAATCTATAACAATATTCGTACAGCATTTTCTGTGAACCTCCAGCACTGTATCTCAGTGCAGTGGTACTTGGGACCATTTCAGCTCACAAATACAGCTGGACCTAACTCACTGATTTCAATGGGCGCAATGTATGTTTTAATGGATTGAAGCAATACCTCTCCCAGTTACTCTTTGTACAGTCAATGCTGAAGAAGTAAAAGGCAATGCCAAATCTGAATATGAATATCCTTCTAGTTCCACTGCCATGTGGTAGCCAGAGGTCCTCGCTCATTAACATCATCCTACCAGGATAACCAAACTCTGTTGGTGTCTGTGGAGCATTTTTAAAAATTGAATTCTTCGAGATGAAACAGAATTTTATGCTATTGGGTGACACAGCTTCCAAACTCTTGTGCTGTCTCATTATGAAGCAATATTGCCAGTTTTCTGATGGACACTGAGAGTTTTGTGGGCATCCTGGAAGGGCTCTGCGTTTCTATGGACTTATGGAAATTCAGAATAGTAACAATAGAGCCAGGCAAAAATGCAAAGAGGGAAGAGATGGAATATGTTTCCAAGTTTGAATGCAGCCAGTGCTGGACACATGAAGAAGAGTAATATTTTCTAATTGAGAGTATTGGTGGTTTTGTTTGTTAAGTTTTGTTTGTTTTCACCACATCCTTCCTAAGGTCTTAAAAATAGTCACTTCAAAGTGCCAATTTCTGACCCATACAACATTTGTTTTAAAAAAGGAATAACATTCAGTTGGAATGGCAGTGTAAATGCCTTTTGGTCTTAACTGCCCAGTTCTTTATTGAGCAGAAAAGGATGTTCTTTCACTTAAACAGCAAGGGGGAACTTTTCAAAAGACTATTCAGGAAAATATCACTAATGACTCATGATATTAAACCTCTTGCAAAACCAAGGAGATTTTTGTGAAGTGCAATTAGCTTTTTGATGCATTTCATGCAGTCCTATGATACTACGATTCCAATACTTTCCTTTTTTTTTTTCTTTTTTTTAAGTAATTTTCATGAAATGGTCATTACTGTCGACCTGAACATCCCGTGTCATCAGGTGAATAAGGCACAGTCTCTTACAGATATTTCTACTGCACACAACACCACTTAATGACTTTTTGTTTAGGTAATAAAGCTAAATATGGTAATGAGCAACGTTTTATTTCCAACAACATTTTTTTTCTATCTTTAGAAACATTTAAGTATTTCTTTCTTGCGCACTTCTGAGAGATTTATCTCAGCTAACTTTAGGTGTATAAAATTACGTGCCTAATCCAAGCAGCTCACTAGAATACCAAATCAGTAGAAATAGATACGCAGCTCCAGAGTAATACATCCTATTCAAGATAGGTTTAGTGAATCATACTTTGAAGGCATCTTTCGATTACAGAAGTAACCTAGATGATGAGCTTAGAGAAGTCCACCCTATTACAGATTGTTCCTTGTTTGTCCAGGCCTGTAGCTCTGAGATGCTCCAACCAAGAGCGGCAGGTTGGCATGCCGTGATGCTGTGACTGGCCCAACAATGAAGGGATGGGGTTGTGCTGGGAGTTCAGAGCCTCAGCCATGTCCGTCAGCACTGGCAATGAAAACATTAGGTTAGCCACAGCAGCAAAGCAGTAGTGATGCCAAAGCCTGCTTTATGCCAAATCCACCTTTCACAGTGCGTGTAGTCACAGAGGGGCAACAGAAGGGCATGAAGGGAATATGCTGCTCTCAGAAACAGCATCTGACATCACTCCCATTTTGCTTTTCTGATAGCAATAGAAGCAATAAGCATAGTTCTCCAAAACTCATTACATTTTGGCTCATTTCCCTTTTTCCACTTTTAATCGCAGGACCGCCTGGCTCCGTGTCCCAGCCCCTAGGTCACAGAATCAGTAAAAAAAACAAAAGAGCAGTGTTAACAGAAGGCAAGAATCCCAACACCAGGGACTTTCTAGACGGGCTCGCAATGTAGAGGCCAAATAGTCTCTTAAAAATAGCAACAAAATATGAAGACCATTTAGAAGAGTTATTTGTGTACTTCCATAAGACACAGTAGAAAAATCTGTGACTCATCTTCAAATACTGAGAATTAGTTATTGTTGAAGTGAAGATATGATTAAAAAATAATAATAAAAAAACCTGCCCATTTTGTGATTTCACAAAGTGGACAGCTTTTCATTACACAATGTTTTCCTGGGTGTGAATCACACTATCAAGAAACAACTGCGGTATGAGTCATACAATGGAGATCTCAGTGTAAGTCATTTTTTTTGTGACTGTCTGCACTATAAAACATACCATAAGAAATACAGGCCCGTCTGCCTGAACCATACAGAAGTGCCAGCCATGCCCCTGACCCAGCAAAGCTCTTAAGCACATGATTAATTCTGAGTTAGTTGTCTCTCACTCCTGTCTGGAAATGTCTCCCCTCTTCAGCTAAACACATGCTCGAGTATTTTCCTGAACAAGAATCCACATTTTGATTTAAATTCCTGATTTTATATAATTGTGTGTTAATATAGCACCAAGTAAATATTTATATATAATCTGAAAAGATGATTTTTAAATCTTATAAACCATAAATGCTTATTAAACACTGACTTAAATTTAACACTACCGTATTGTATAATTCAAAGGCTCTATACGTACTGACATAAAATACATCCACTTATGAATATAAAATTAAACAGCTATTAAAACGAAACAGCCTAGGGAAAAATAAATAATATTGTAAATAAAGCAAAACATATTAATCAAAACTAGGGAACAAGGAATCTTAGAGGTATTTTAAAAAGTTCCAACATTAAAATGACACTAAATGCAACAAAGCAAGCAGTAGTTGGAAGGGTACTGTGAAAGTTCATTACTTCTTGTCCCTCAGGATCAACATATCCTTGCCTTTCACATTACTATGTTTCTTCAGTTTCCCTCATTTCCTCAACCATCTCTGCAAATTCAGAAGGGTCTCAAAATAGATGCTTCCAAAGTTTTATTTGGATGAGGTGTTATTTATTTATTTATTTATTTTCACTACAACGCAACAAATAAAAGTGAATCATATATGTAAGGTGATGTCGATATTAACATCAAAATTCGATGTGGTAATACAGTTTAGAGTCCCGAAAGAAAATGGTATCATCTTGCAAAACCGGATTAAAGCTGCTATATGACACTATAATTTCTCTCCATAAACAGCTCCTTACAGTATCTTTTTCTGCCAGCAAGAAAGTAGATAGTTTGGGATTTCATAACCTATATGCTACTGACTAAAAGGAAACTTCTGATATAAAAGAGAACAACTTTGACTGTGACTCGTGACATAGCTGTAATACAATGCTCCTTTTTTTTTTCCTGCCATATAATATGCTCATAAAATAGAAAATATACCAGCTAGTATACCATTTAAATTTATTGACACTTCTCCTGCAGGACACCTCATTTAGGAAATTTTAATAAATAATAAATCTCCAAATTTATTTTTCCTTTTCCCACAATTCTCTCATATTTTGAGAAAAACTCTAGAAGGCAAAGGCTACCTGATTTATTCCTAGTATAATAGTGGTAGAACTCTTGCTTCACACAAGTTAAAAAACACCTTACTTTCCAGAAAAAAATTGCTGAAGATGACAGAAGATGGTTGTGTTATATATTATAACAAATATAAAATGTTTCCTTTATATACCACTTTAAAATGCTTAGCCATTTCTACAATGTCATACAGTACATGCTTTTTGTGACTGAGAAAGTCTGTTCTTTATACATGAACATATATATCTTTTACATCTACCGGCAAGGCAAATTATATACCACTATAATTTCCTGTGTTTAAATGCTTTTGGTTAGAGTTCAATGAATAATAGCTTTTTTGGTTTGGTAGAGAAGTTGAAAAATGCATAAAGCCTTGTTTCAATTGGATTTAAACAGACTTTTTTTTTTCCTCACAAAATTATTTCTTACAAAAATTAAAAATACAATTTGGTGTCAACTGAAAAAAAAAAGTCATTCAAACCAAACTTTGTGTCCTAAAATATACCTTCATTTAACAAGGTGCTGGTTTGAAATCAGATAGAAGCCAAAATACTGCATTTAGAAAATGTCAAAACATTTCCTTTTCTCTGAAACAGTGTTTTATTCTGAAATGACCAATAATGCCTGTGTTATATGCAGGGGGGCAGACTGGGAAATGGCTGGAGCTAGTGCTTCAGTAGAGTTTTGTCTTTGGCTTAGCTACAGCTAACGCATAAATTAAAATCACCATAAGGGTTCGCCAAGCAGCTTACAACAGGGCTTTGGAAAGTGAGATAAATCCCTTCTGTTCCTTTCCCATCTCTGTTTGGGCTGAATGTAGTGCCAGAGCATAATATTGAGTACAGACTGCATTAGGAAAGAGTGAAGGCATCATTGTAAACGTATTTTATATTTCTTCATTATAGTAGACTTGATCAACTTTTCATAACTCCTAAGTGATTTTTTTGTTCAAATTTGATCACTAAACAAGGGATTTCTGGCACAACCTTTTAGCCCCCAGCAAAACTACAAGTTATGACCACAGCCAAGGACCTCCTATAGCGGTGTCATTTTTCAGTGCACTGACCAAAATACCACTAAGTAGTAACTTTTCCAAGGGTAGAGCTTATTAGCATGCAGTTTTGCCTCTGAAGTTGCTTTTAATTGATGCCAATGTTACTGGGCTCAGCATCTTTATTCAGTAGTTGTATGCATTGTGTGTTTGTTGTCCAGTGGGTTTGGTCACATCTGGAACCACTCCACCAAAGCAAAGAGAGTTTCACCATGGCAAGCTCGGGGGTCTCTCTGAGTCAGATGGGACACCACAGCAGTGTGGAAATTTCAAGGCTTAATAACCTACATTTTATTAGATGGTATGAAAAAAAGCATTTGAAAAACACCTTGTATTAAGTTTCATATGCAGCATTCAGCTCTTGAAACTTTGGAGAAAATGATAATTAATAGAAATTTTCTATGATTAATTTTTTGGAGTTCATACCTGTATAAATTCTCATCTGAGAGGCTGAAAACTAAAAATGTGATAACACAAGGCATAGGAATTAGATGTCAAGGCCCATACAGGCCACAGTAGGATAAAGAGGGACAAGAAACCTTGAATTGGGTGAGGATTTCACCGCTGTATCCCCCCCTCCCCCTTCCCAATATTCCAGTTGTACATTTTGGTGCAAATTAGTTAATTGCTAAACAAGAAAATTTGCTAAAAGTAGCCAGAATGTAGCTATTTTTAATGGCCAGCTTTCATTTTCTCCTCATTGTTTATTTAGCATCTCTTACCAGTTTTTGAATTTCCAGTGCTGATACCTCATTAGACTAAGAACTTCAAGGAGAAAAAGCAAATTGCAGTACAAAAACATAAAAATGACCCATCTATTATTACAGTTTTCAGTCATAAACATCAATGATTTGGAAGAGAAGAAAACAGGTTCCACTACTGTTGGCTCTGCACTAGAAGTAATTGCTTCTTTTGGAGAAAAACTTACCAGGAACTTTCTCTTTATTACTGCCATAGATCTTCTCTCCTATACAACTCTTTAATGAAGGCATAATATAATGCACACTTCTAAAACTCCGCATAAGGGCTTCTCACCTGCTGGGTTTCATTTGAGAACCCTAGACTAACTGTTAATAAGCAATAGCAAGTAAATATTTGCTCTTGTGCACGTTTGCCTTATGTTCCACTTGCATTCGTGCAAAGCCTTTAATAATTGCCAGGGATCAAATGTCACTATTCAATCCCCAACTTACTTAAAACTGGCGGTCTTAGATATCTTCATTATCTTTCTTCAAGCAAAGCTTTAAAATGCTGTGAATCTTTTTCCTTCCCAAGAGTTGCTGTAACTCAACATTCTGCCTCAAGCATGAAAGAAAAGAAACCAAACCTTTAAAAATGTAGATCCTCTAAAGAAAGCATTTTGTCTAGGAACAAACAAACAAAAAAACCTGTTCATCTGTGACAAAGAATAATTTTGTGGTATCATTGAACATATACAAATTAGAAATTAATATTTAGCACTTTTATTGCACCTGAAATGTGAGACTCAAGAAGATTTACAAAATTTCATAACTAAAGCTGAAGCCATGACTTTTAAACTTATATTAAAAATATGATTTACTTTAATACCTTTTCCTCCCGGTAATGTATTCCTAGCATTATTTCTGTAGTAGATGAAACACTAACATTTCTGCAGTGTCAGAAGCTTTCTTTTGCTGCCCAGAACGGACAGAGTTACAATTCCTGTCTATGTAAAAACAATGACTAGTAGTATTTAAGAGCTTCTGAATCTATTTGGATTTCTTTGCTCAAAGATATGATAGCTAAGGCAGTAGCTGTCAAAAGTAAAAGAAAGCAAGAAGAATAAATGAAGGTATAATAAAAGAGCAAGGCAATGATTCTTTCTACTCAGTTGTGTCTTGGGATGCTCTCTTATAAACATCAGGTATATTAAAAAAAGGAAAACTTGTTCTAAACAGGTCATGCAGGACACCAGCAGAAAGAAGAGATACGCTCTTTAACTTAAAGCTAAGTTCTACTCTGCTGTAAGTTTAAAAATTACTGCTTTTGCTGCTGGACACTCTACCAGTTGCCAAGATCCTTGCCAAATTCTTACAAGCAAAGATTCCCACTGATATATAACTGCTAGCAAAATTTTACTACCCATATTTTCAATGAGGAGTTCAAAAAGTTATATATATCTAAAATTATCCTTCACATAGCTGAGTGATATGTCTTAATGCTTTACTACTTTACTGCAGCAAATATAAAATTAAGTATTCATTGAGTAATTTTTAAGAGGCTATGTTAGTAGGACTTTGTCACTGTGCATCACACACAAATCAAACTACAGTCCTGAATTTGTGGGTTTTAGTTCTGCTTAAACACCAGATCAGAAAATGAAAAACAATTCTTTACTAGAAAAAATAATTGTGTAGTTACATTTTATATATACACTCAGTATGATTACAAAATACATGTTCCACACATTACTTTTAAATCACAAGGAACTAGCTATTTTCCAAATGCATATGGCCAAAGAATTGAATAATTACATACTTTTGAGAGGCTACTGGAAGATGCAAAAAGTAAAAAAGTTCTAGACATTGGAGACAAAACTTTTGTTGGGACTACATTGTATTTCTACAATCCGATCACCTTAATTACCTCCCTTGATACAATGAGACTTGTTATGTTACTTTCCTATCTGACATGGAAATTGAATTTAAACTTATTTTTCCCATTTCTTAAGTTTTGTGTATTTATAATTTTTCTAAAAAAAATAACAACTAGTTTTAAGAGGGATTATTTAGCAAATGTTAAAACAAGTAGTTTGATTATTTTTCCAGCAAGACATTATTCAAGAAGAACGACCTAAGAGTTTCAGCTTTAATTTAATGACAGCTTGATGAAAAAAATTCACATCAGAATGTTGTCCTCCATCTCTAGCATTGCACTCAGTGCTGCTAATTCCCACTAGGTTGCTCTTGAAATTGTTTAATGCTTGAATTCTTTGAGATTCAAAGCCTTGAGATGTTTTGTTGAAAACCTCTGCATAAGTGCCAAGTTCATTATTTTGCACACAGTATGGGATGAATTACTTGTCTTAGCAGGTATGAGCAAATACAGGCACATAAAGGAAGATCAGCAAAGGCACACATCAAGAAATTTTTGTCCTAAGCAGAAGATTCATGCAGATTTGTAAGGTCCTATTTGTGATAAGAACAAATAGACACTCAAATTGTCTAGTTTCCTTCAAACCATACGAAAAGTACTTCATGCCAGTTCTGAGCAGCCGTAGCCCGCTCCTCATGAAGGATGCTGAGCAACACCCTCTTGAAAGGAAAAGTCTAAGTTTCAGAATTTCCTTCATATTACTTTTCCAGGAGATCACTTTTAATTCCAGATGAATATTCATCTGGGTCACAGCCCAAATGAGACAATTCTTCAAGTTGTAAAAGCAACCACCTTAAGAGGGACAAGAGTTATTTTGTAGTGCTTCTGCTCTCATCCAAATGGAGGTAATTCAATTTAACTACACAGGGAGGGTGTGACTTATGGTGTTGACAGATACGATAGCTACTGAGTCCCATGTGAACTGATCAAATAACAAAAATAAAGAACATATATTCTTTTTTCAATCTGGAGAGATTACAGCACTGCAGCATCAGTATCGATGAAGTTGCTGATAAAGAAGCATCTCCTCTCCTGTCAGAAGAGGTTCCTTTTTCTGTTCTGTTTGCTGTGAGAAACGTCATGTCACCAAATGAAAAATATGAAAGATTATCTCCTAAGCTTACCAAAATGACAGATCCGTCTGACAGTCAGGCAGTCCTGATTTATCTGATCAGGGGAAAAAAAAAAAAAAAAAAAAGAAAAAAAAAAGGAAAAAAAAAAGAGAGAGAGAGAAGAAAAAAGGAAGTTTTTTTGAAAGGGCATTATTTTATCTGCACATCACCTATATGCATCTATGAAGTTTGGGATGTTTCTAGTTACACACACCTTTCTGAACTGCAAAGAGAATGAGGTTAAAAAAAATCCTCTGTCTGAGAAAGATGTTTCTTTTACAGTTGACTCTAGAGAACAGCATTTGAAATGGAGATGCTGGGAAAGCCACACTGTCAGGAACAGCATGATGCAACAAACTTGTGTGAATGGAATCTCTAGAGGATAAAAACAACCACCACCTACTAATTCCCTTCTCTCTGCCTCTCCTCCCCCTTCATACACACACTAATTTGAGATTCTTTTATGTTAAAACGAGTCAGAGTAATTCCAAGATAGTGAAACATGAGTCCAGACTGAACATCATCATGTTAAACACAAAAAACAAGCATAAGCATAACAAATTAGAAAATACACGGAGGAAGAAAAATGCCACTGCAGGGATCTAGCAGTTGTAATACTAAACTGAAGAACCTAGATTCCTGCTAGAAAGGGAATCACTCTTCAACATTATCTGCTAATGTTGCAGCTACAGATGAGAGATTATTAAAAAGCTGCCTGGCTGATGGCCTGACTAACACAGCATCCAAAACACAAGCAAATGTATCAGCCGCACCACAAACCATACATCTTCACATCTACCACTCTAAAAATGCCCTAATATAGTTAAATCACATTCAGCAAAGAAAACGTCTACAAACAGGCTGAAAATATGACTCTGGTAAATGGAAATATACTGGCCTTATATTGTGCAGAGGGTGTAGATTTTTTTTTTTTTAAGTTTATTAAAGTGAAATAGGACAGTCATTCACTCAAATTCTGCAGTGTCTAGCCTAGTGAAGAGCCCAATCTTGCAAGTGATTCTAAGTGCTTTTGCAAAGTAAATATTAAATAACATTTACTTTACTTTGGAGACTTATGACTCATACTCCACCTCCAACAATCCTTGGTTTCTGTTACAATTAGAAAATACTGTTTGTTTTCATGGTAGTGCCTAGAGACCCTATTCTCTGGCACAAGGCACCACAGGAGTACATAGATGACCTTTTTAGTGTAAGCTCAGTGAAAGTGCTCTAAAAATAGAAATAGCAATTTTTCTCTCTACCACTTCTCAGATGGAACATAAGTAGCACAATAAGAGTCTCTGAATGTATTAATAATTTTATAAATGCACTCAGTTCTCAAAATGCTGAGCACTTCAGTGCAAGAACAACACCATAACATATGGCAGTCCCGGTGAAAATCCTGTTTATAATGACCACAAACCTCTTTGGGCTGGGAAGAGCTGCTGGTCCAGGACTGAAAAGGCAGCCCAAAGCCATAAACTGCAGATGTGCTCTATGCAATTCATTTCATCCAAGTCATTTACCGTCTCTCTTGCCTATTTCCTCATTGGCAAGGCTGGAATCTCTGTCAGGCAGTGAAGTTAGGAACATAAAAAGTTGTCAGGAACTTAGACCCCGTGGCAATGGGGTGCACAGAATTGCTTTAATGGACTGGTACTTTCAGTAGAGAATATAGAATTCTTCAGCAGTAATACCTGAGATGTTATTTCATACTAAGCCACTTCCAGTGTGCACAATCTCCTATTTTAAAGGTGTAAAAAGTATTTCCTCCTGGTGTCTAAGTAACCATTTTTGCAAAATATCACCCCAGGACTACTACTCAGCCACTCAGAGCAATGCGAAGTCAGTCCTCAGCAAGGCAGCTAGCAGCCTTCAACAAATCAGTGCAGTGGATGCTAGCAGATCAGAGCAATGAGATAACCATAGCAACAGGTTATCTTAATTGGGACACCGTAATTAATTGTAATAGCCAACCTTACTTGTTAGGTAGCTAACACATCAAAGAGTAAAATATTTGGCTTCACCACTGGTTTATGTATACTGCATTACAAGAGTCTGGAAATCCTTAAAAACACTTTCAAACTCTTAAAATTAAGATTCACAAAAGTAGAATTGAAGAAGGGAAAAAGAAAGTAAAATACCAGGAGTAGTAAGTATAAATAACACTAGGCAACAATGCACTGCTTCAGTAAAATGTCTGTTATACACAGCTTTTTGGAAATCCACAGTTCAAACTGCAACTCTTTATTTTGGTGAACAAGAAAACACATCCCTTAACAATATTTAAGTCACTTATAAAACTCTCTGCTGGACCAAGGACTAATCAACTGCTAAAGACATGTAAATGTCATTTTTCTCTCAAGCCCTGACAACTATGTATTTTCTAAAACAACATGTAATGGCATTCTGAGGCTCTGTATGAAAAATTCTTCTCCACTGATTTCATAGCCATTATGTGGAAACTGGGTTTCAAGTTAACTAAGAGGGTATCTATCAACAAATCAAAACTGGTAGTGTTACGTTAGCATAAGAATTTTAATAAAATCATTTTGTTGGAAATGTCATACTGAACAAATAAAAATAAAGGTTAATGGCGTCTTTCTAATGTGATAATAACTATTTTCTAAACATTTTGTTTCCTCATAAACAGTGTTAATAAAGTAAAAAAGAAACATTGTTGTGAAGACTCCTGAAAGAAACTGAAAACTTTCTAGATGTAAGGGTACAATATTTCACCCATGCAGACAATTTACAAAACTGTCTGACATACTTAGTTCCATTTTGAATGGAATCTTTTTTTCATAAAATTTCATCTTCTCCTGCTACTTATCCCCTTGACAATGCTCATTTATGCTCTCACCATAATGGGATTTAGTAGCACAAGTGGATAAATTCTTACAGAATAAAATCTCATTTCATGGAAATTTTCCTGGTAATCACAGCAAGAATAAGGGGGAACACAGAAAATACATTGTATGTGGCATACAAAGGGAACTGTGTCTGCCTGGAATGTTTTACAGTCTGAACAGCTCTAATGTAATTCAGAGAGTGAGGAACAGGGGGAACTGAGAGAATAAACAACCCATAAATTCTCATAGCTTAATGCAAAAATAATAATGAAAAAGTAAACTTGATTCTTTGCTTTCAACTGAATTTAAGAGAATAGTGACATTTAGAAGTCACACTGTAAAGAAATAAATGTCATTCTATGAACTATTGCTAGTTTACCTTGTATCTCTCTCTTGTATCTGACAAAGAAAATTAATTACATTAGGCATGTTTATGTTCTGTTTGGTTTTCTCTAATGTGCTGGATTGCAGAGAATTCAGTGATATTGATTTGTTTTAAAACAAACTGTTTCAATTTAAAATTAAGTAAAAACAGAATAGAACATTTCTATGCACCTTTGAGTTTTCAAGAAGTTTGATCTACCCAAAATATACACCATTGGGCACATTTAAATTTACACGTTATTTGTTATGATGATTGTCTCCAGTTTTATTAGCCAAAAGACTATTCTGCGCTTATGGAAACACGACTCTCTGGGGAATGATGTCACATTGAATGAACTGAAGCCTACTTATGCTGTATCTCTGGAATGGTAGCAGTCCATGTCTTACTTCCATGTCATAAAAAAGAATGCAATCAAGTTCTTGAAATTTTGCTTAGCTGAATATTTTGTCTGAATGTTGCATTATTAAAGCCTATAACATCTGACTTAAACACTAAACACTTGACTGTCACTGCAGTATCAGAAGTATTCCAGCACAATACCATTCATGGTAGTGCTAGTTAGGAATGAAAAAGTCAATTTATAAATGATGAGAAATGATCTTTCTTCTTCTACCAGTGAACTTTCTTCTACCAGTGTTCAGGGGAAAATAACTATAATGCCTGTGTAATCAGTCTGGACATGTGTTAGAAAGATTCAGTGTTCCAGTATGTACAAAAAAGCCTGAATACCTCTGTGAAGCATTGTCATGGTGCATCTGTTATTTTGCAGGTGAGTTCTGTTCCATAAACAGGCTTAACAAAATAGTTACTTATGAAGGAATCAAAGTTAATGAATTCAAGAAACTCCCTTGTCCAAATTTTCTTATAATCTGACAGCAAAGCCAATTTATCAAAATAGGGAAAGAAAAAAAGAAAAGTAGGCTATATAAGCTTCTAAGTAGCATTTAGTGTAAGTGTCTCAAATACAGCTGGTCCTTTTGGTGCAAGGGTTCTGGCATCTTTATAAGCCATTATTAACCATGAGCATTTAATATCAGTAGAATTTCAGCTTCCAAAGGAACATGACTAACAGCCAGTCTGCACAGAAAGCCTATTTTACAAAACCCTTAGAAGCTTTGTGAAACCAGATCATAAAAATTATTAATCAGAAACCATGTTCACTTTAGTGTTTTTCCAATGAGCAATTTAAACTATATTATAGTTGGCCATATTCCGTACTGTAACAGAATTGCATTTATTTTAAGTGAAAAACAGTAGCAAAAGACAACTCACTCCTCTGTCTTTCATCTACAGAATATGCACTTTGGACCCTTTGTCTACTGTAGTTAATGTGGGTCTAAGGACCTTTTCCCATGTGGGATGTTGGGGAAATCCAGTCTCTACAGAAACAATTGTAAAAAAATAAAGAGAATTCCTTCTGCCACAGTGCTCAGCCCAACAGAAAACTATTTGAAATGGTATTTCACCAGTCTCATGCATGCACAAGAGAAATAAACTGTCAAGGTCGTAAAAACAGATACACCAAACAAAAAATGCATGTTATTGTGTTATTGTACTCAAAATCTTGCTACAAACACAAGGAAACAAGTACTGCAGTGATCGGCTCTAGGAGAGCATGTCAGAGACTTTGAGCCAGACCCAACAGGACTTCATCATAACAGAAAGAGAGCGTAAAACCCCTTTGACTTCTTAGCTCAGGGAAAACAGTAAAGCTGGGTTTTCTTTTCCTCACGGCAATACTAGAAACCAATACAGGAGACCGGAGCAGTGGAGTTACCGGTTTTAAGTCACACAGAACTTCTCCCCAGTGTATACAGTAAAGGTACAGCAGAAATGAACCTATCTAAAAGGTCTTTGCCAAGAAGACTCATACAGTAAATCCCAAAGGTGCCTATAAACTCAGATATATGACGACTGTGTTGCAGCTCTCAAAGTTTGAACTAACAGTTGTGAGGATTCTGGGTATCAAAAGAAAAAAATATATGTTAAGGGGCTTTTGTTTGTTTAAAGTCAAGAATTGAATTTAAATTATTCCTTTGGGCACTGATGTATGTAAATGCATTTAAAAGAAAAAAAAAAAACACAGTAAATGTTAATTATCCAAGCAAACAAAAGAAGACAACAACATCACAATCATAAAATACAGCAAATTACTGTCAATGCATCAGTGCCATGAGAAAGCTAATCCAGCTTTGAAGTTCAGCAGTGACTTCAATGTCAGCCCTGCTCTGAGCACTGGACAAGATGACCTCGATATATCCCTCCCTGAAACACTATGTGATGTAAAGTAATTGATGTTTTAGTGGCCCTATTCTGGTAGATGATAGAATACATTAACTTTTCTTCAGCCATAAACAATTTTATCATGAAACTGTGATGTCCTATTCTGCCTCAACCTGCAGAAACAAATTCTTCCAAATGCCAGTATGTGTTACATGAATTTATCCTGGAAGGAGCGGACATCCTCACAGTGAATTACTAGGTGTAGGACTTCCTTTTGAATTAATGTACGTAGGCTACTCTGTGTTTGTTTGGTTGGTTGGTTTGTTGGTTTTTTTTGGAGGGGGTTGAGAGGGGCAACAGGGGCATTTCAAGATTTTAAAGTTTTTGCAACCTTTTTGGTAGTACAGTACAAGATTTTAAGTCTTTTCAAGTAAAACATGGCTCTTTATTAATTCCATAATGACCTGAAATGGTTCAACCACAAGGGCTCTTCTGTGAAGAAAATTGAAACAAGTTGGCCATGTCAGTCAAATGGCCCCTCCACATGAGAAGAGATGAAATAAACTACAGTTTTTCAGCTGGAAAAGGATATGACTGAGGAGAGAGAGAATAGCAGCTCTAAAATTTTAAATAGCCTGGAGAAGTTGAATAGAAAATGATTATTCACAGATTATTCAAGACCTAGACAGAGCCAAATGATATTTCCAGATTGCAGTTTATAAAAAGCACTTCTCCACACAAAGAACATTAAAGTAACTCACCTCCAAAGAATGAGTACAAATCAAAAGAAGACCTTCCTTCAGGAGAGGAGTAGGCACATTCACAGAGGTTAAGTCCACTTCTCATGCAGCTCCTGGCGCTAGGACTGTTGAGACAGCAATGCTGGAAGCATCTCTTTTACATGCCCACTGCCTTTGCTGTTAAGCCCCTGTTACTGGCTGCTTTCAGACAGAAGTCAAGATGGGCCACTGCTCTGACTCAAAATAGCAGCTGTTAAGTTTCTAAGGATGTGTCCACCTTTGTAAGGTTACTTGGGCCAGACAGAGAGGGGGAAACAGCCCAGTGTACTCCAGCAGGGACAACCTGAGGGAGCACCTTCAGCTGACAGTTACAGGACTGAAGAACAGACAGGAATTTCAGGAATTTCGCTTATAGATATTTCTTTAGTCTATGGTAAAGTGGGACACTGAAGGGAAACCTGTTCTTCTGTTGTCTGAAATAAGCTCACTGTGAGGGTAAAGAAAGGGCATCTCATTCCATATCTCCAAATCATGTGAGTATTCTCATGGCAAAGCAAGTAAAGAAAGCACACCTAGCGCCAGCTTCACTCAGCTCTGAGCCCAGGGAGTTCGCAGCACTGATCAACAGATGGCATCCCTGATTTGCATGTCGTCAAGATTCACAGCCACGGTTTTTAAT
Organism: Anas acuta; assembly: GCF_963932015.1. Classification (NCBI taxonomy): domain Eukaryota; kingdom Metazoa; phylum Chordata; class Aves; order Anseriformes; family Anatidae; genus Anas; species Anas acuta. The sequence continues at coordinate 9,516,346 of NC_088985.1, forward strand.
GATTAAACTATCAGAAAGATGTAACAAGCTCTTTAATTGGGAAAGAGAAAGGGGAGAAAAAGTGATCATGCTTGACCTCCTTGTTTTTGACAGCCCAAATGACATGCTTGCACGACACTTGTTTAACAGGATCATTACTTTAGGATACAGCCGCTGCTGGCTGAATGCTTGGGGCCAGATGCAGGAACACCCAATGCATACAGAGTACAGCAGGGACGCGAGACAGACCCTGCAGTCTGAAGGCACAGTCCTGTCAGCCGCTGCCCTGACAGTCATACCACAGTCCTCCTTTTCCTCCAGACTTCCTGTGCTGAGTCTAACTAACCCTACTGAGTCAGTCCTTCCCTAGAGGTGGTGTGCACCAGCATGCAGTGCCCAGGCAGCAGGGTACCCCCGAGCCCCAGCCGAGGTGTGACTGGTGCTAAGCAGCACCGAGGGGATGCTTGCCATGTCTTACAAGAGATGCTGTTGCCTGTAATCCCCAGCATAACACCTGATGCTCTTGCAACTGCATGATACTTTGACTGCTTCAGCTTGTAACACAATATCAGCTTCAGATCCCTTCCTGCTGACTGTTATCTATCAAGCCTGTTGGTCTCTCTCTCTCTTTTTCTCTCTCTCTCTCTCTCTCTCTCTCTCTATATATATATATATATTTCCGCTTTGTAAATAACAGCATAGGCTGGTTGAGAGATCACAGCCCTACATACCCCAGTCCTATATACCCCAGCATCCTCCAAGATCAAAACAAAAACAAAAACACACAACAAGTACACTGATGGTTGGGGCGTTCGTCAGCCTGAAATTAAGTGTCCAGGAGAAGTTTGAAGAGGCAGCTTTTGTAAATTTTCTGCGCTCTTCTTTTTCTTGGCAGAAAGTTATGTTTTGTCAATGGTTTCACTCGTGTCAGCCATCTGCTTACACTTGTTCATTTTATCAAGGACAAAAGGACTGAAATTCTTACTCAGCTAAGTTGTTTTTAGTTTCATTAACAAGTAGATGATAGATCACAAAACAGAGAAGTGTTATTAGCATAAAGGACTCACCACACTTAGGGATGAAAGTCTATATCTGAAGTGTATTTCTAATTCTATTCAAATTGCAGGCTTCATTTTGAGGGTTTTCCTCCTCCTGTTTTTAAGCATGAGCTTAAAGCAAAAGCAGAAAGGTAGTGAGAGCAGCTCAAAATAAATTGAAAGACTTTAATGTATGAGTCATGGGGGCATGTGAAAATGTGATATATTAGATTTGAAGAATGAGAAGAATTTTTAACTACACAACTACACAAATTAAAAAAAAAAAGTTCATTAATAAGGTATCTCTGTAATTAAAAAAAAAAAGAATAATGTCCTATACATACATTTCATATACATGTTATACATTATGTATATTTAAAGTATACATAATGCATATACACTGTGTATGTAATGCCATATACATTATGTATATTATATAATAGCTGATTCTAAAAAATACTATCAATCGATTAGTTAATTCCCATTAACACAGAACTTATCCTTTTCAATATATAACATTTCATGCTATAAGCATTTCCAAACCAGTATGTATTTTACACCAAATAAGCAATCCTGGAGTATTGCATCTCACCAAACTTAGTCCAGCGTATCAAGGGAGGCCTACAGGCATACAGACTTGAATTTAAATCTTAATCTAGATTTCACCAGTTGTCTTTATCTCTGCTCATCTGCTCTGCTTCATCTCAGCTAACAATTCATTGCTTCAGTGAAGCTCACTCCAAATCTGATAAATGAGGAAGGAAAGGACTATCTTGATAGACATGGCAATTAACTGGTACTCAAGAGATTTTAACTTCAGTACCTCTAACTGAAAAATATTTTATTTTAGAAAAAATCCTTCATTTGCATTAGTACCTTACCTTCCTCACTGTAACATGAACATGTTACATGCAACATGTATTAACGATACGTTAAAAAAAATCACATTGTAAGTTCTTTGACCAGTCTTCTTAACTCACCCATCATGGTATCAACCTGTAGGGTAACTTGCATGATGTTGTATTATAAAGCGGTACTTCTACCTTTTCCTAATGCACATCCTGGATTACAACACAAGTTTAGATGAGTAAGTCTCCAGCTGCTCATTAACCTGATAGGTAAGAGACATAATTGCCTTTTCCTGTATTGCAAACAAAGCATACAAAAATAATATGTGCAAAGAGACTACTTTCATGGAATGTTTAAACCTATGCCATATTTACAGATGAGAAGAAAACGGCACTAACATTTTGCAAGACCAAAATTCACATAGTTCAACACCCTAAACAAGAAATGCCTACTTCTATCAGAAAAGTATTTGAACTCCTGACAGCACATCAGTTCTGGAGATTCAGCTCTGTGTGCATGGTCACCATTACCATCCCTCATTTTCAGCTTCTGAAAAAAAGCAGAGGCCACTAGACCAATTTTTCCCTTCCAATATTCTGATGCTGCCTTTGTCAGGAGAACTAAATGTTTATTGCAAAAGAGGATATAAACTGCCTGCCCTCCCTGACATTTATTGAACCAATACTCAACATTAAATTTCCTCTCTGGCATCCTAGAGTGAGATAAATAGGGATTTAAATGGCAGAAGAGCAGCAGAGGAACAGTGGATTTTTATTTATGCATTCATTTTCCTAGAGCTAAGAATAAAGATGTACCAGAAAACAACATGCACAATGAAAAGTTAACATTACCATCAACTATAGGATTTCTAAAAGAAAGGGGGTAAATCAGTCTTTTCTCTTAAAAGCTGAACTCACTTGACAATCTGGAATACAAGTTGCCTAGTACAGAATTGCTAAATAACAGGATTTTATTGAACAAATTAAATCAAACAATGTTGTTTGAAGCAGAGAAATACAATGAAACAAATCAGAAGTCTTAATGTTATATAGAAATAATCCCAATTGTGTTCATCAGGGTCTTTCTCCCCCTCAATAATCAAGCCCATTTTTCTCAACTACTGTCTTTTTATCAGCAAAGTCAGAGCTTTCATCCATAGAAACCTCTGCTGACAAAAGCATGTCTGACCAGGACTTATGACCTTCTCCTCTTGAAAACCACTCACAGAGAACAGGTTCCTCAGGAGTTTCTGCTTCCTATAGAGCTATACATCCAAGGTCCATGTCTTCCTCAGTCCCTTCATCACATTCCTCTTTTTTCTGCCATGTAATAATTAGATATTTTCACTGGAGTTGAGTTCAGCTTAGTTATTTTAAACAAATTCAAAACTTTATAAAGTACTCATGAAAATGACTTTAAATTGAAGTGTAAAGAGAATCAATCAACATGTTTATGCAATAATTGATTGACAATAAAGCATAGTGCACAATACAAAAACATATACATAAATAAAACATTTGTTGAAATGTATCATAGGATCTGAATCTATCATTTACAGCAAGAAATAACTGAACAACTAAATAAACAGTTCTTTCTGATGGGTACCTGAGTTCAAGATACGAATATTTTAATCTACCTGCCATACATACTGAAATGAAAAATTTACGCTTTGGTTTCGCATTCCTGGAAAATAATCATTTTATACTTGTTTTCCATTTATAAGTTTGCCAAAAGATACTTCTCTTTCAGTTTCTGACACAAATATGTGATGATAGGCATGGCTCTCCAATCAGCAGGTTGATTGTAAAAAAAAAAAAAAAATAAAAATGCAGCTCTGGGAAAAATAATGTTTTAGGAGTTGATGTTATACTAAGAATCTTGACTATCATCATAATGTGCTATTTTACAGAATGTTTCTAAGCCTTAAATCTTTAGAAAAGAACACCAGGGGAAGTTACAATTTCAGCTGTCTCAGTTACCCACAAACTACCCCAATTAGACCTCTCCCATGGACTGGCCACGAGGCAAACCCACTTCTACCACCAGCCACACTACAGATCCCACCGCTCTGTCACTGCATGCCACACCTCCTGCACTGCCTTGGAAAGCTGGGCACATCTGCCTTACTGTTTTCTTCTATGATTATGCTTAGTTAAAATGTAATGACACAAGCATTATCCAGATTATTTTCTATGAAACTGGCTTTTCCCAGTGCACAACAATAGTCAATGATCATTTCAGAACACTGCTTATTATATTTTTATTATATTTTTCTTGTATTATTTGTCATTTAAAGATGAAAGCTAATTTTAAAATGTTATTCTGAGAGCCCTGCGTTCCTGGATGGCCATTGGCTTGGAATTAGCATTCCTGCTGCAGTGGTATACTTTATCCCATGTAGAACAACATTTTGTTTGTTTGTTTCTTTGTTTACTGTATAAATTCAGAGCACAATAGGGTTACAGCCTAGTTCCTTATCTTGGCATAATGGAACCGTTTTCAGTATTTCCTGCATATTCTGTACCTAACCTACATCTTGCTAAAGCTAACAGAAAAGTATATTCTATTGACATTAATGATTTTTCATCAAATATTTTGAAAATATTGGCAGGTAAGGGCTCTTTAAAACATCACAGCTAAAGCCAATTAATAATGTTTCTCCAGTGAAATCAAATCTTGACAAAAATTTAAGAAATAAAAGTACTTAGCAAAACCCCAGCTAGTCTTATTTACCTATGCACATTTTATATTTTCAGCGTGCAGTGTGCTGGCATAATGAACACCAGCTAATTAGTGTATTGGAAAAAGCAAGTTTACCTAAGGAGAAATAGTTCTTCTCTTGCTACCATTTGTGTCAAGAAATAAATCAGGAAAAAACAGCATCTAGCTTTGTAAATATTAGGATGGGATTGAAAAAGCACAGATATTGTCATTCCACGCATGATGACGAATGAAGCTATTAACGATGATTTTGTCTAAATACAAGATGCTTTCTAATGGGCATTCCAATTTGTTGCTCATAATATAAGCAAACATGCTCTATTTTCCAACAGCCAAGTAATAACCAGAATCTACAAACTTGTACTTAAAACAATGAGTGTTATTTGTTTAAATGCCTACTGCCTAAAAGATTTGCCAGATGACTTCTGTGAAAAAACAACAGCACACACACCAAAAAAAAAACCCACAAAACAAAACAAAACCAAAAAAAAAAAAAAAAAAACACAACCTGAGGTACTGTTCCTCAGTTAAAGAGTAGGTCTCTGAGTCAATCTGGAAAAGTGGAAATATTTTCTCCATAATGAAAAGGCAAAGACAAACCTAACGGTGTACTATGTGTGCCTGTCAATATTTTTTACCAGAAAGTGCCCTGAGTTGGAACTAGGCTCAGACTGGAAGAAAAACGAAACAAAAAGCAACAACAACAACAAAAAACGCCCACAGATATGGGATCAAATTCAAAATTACAACGTGAAAGTAAAAAGCTTTCCATGTCACTCTTAGTCAGCGAAGTTAATAGTACTGGGTGCTTCTATTTTGAGATCAATTTCACATATTTATAATCTTCATAATGGAGTAATAAGAGGAGGCACAGGGTGAAAAAAAAGACAACCTATTGAAAAATGTGGTGCATGCGACAGAAATATGACAGCCAGTGCTCAAAGAGAAAAGTATGAGCAGATAGGGGAATCAGTCACATTTTCTGCAGTGTGTTAAAAATAGCCAGGTGGAACAAGCCAGATTTTTAATATATACTTTCTCATCTGATGCATGTTCCCTCAGCAGCAACTGCAAACCGCCCTCCGCTAGTTATTTACAGGTGTTGATTTTCTCCAGGACTTTTCTGTTATTAATATTCCCAATCCTCAGAAAAATCCTAAACCAAAAAAAAATGCTTTAAAAATTGAGAGAGGCAAGCCCAGCACTGCATTATGCTGCTCAGGCTCTCAGTGAAAAACCCAGAAGATTTACTGGCTTTCAAAACTGTTATTTCCAGGCTTCTCCTAGTCCTTTAAAAGCCTCATGTCATTATCCTGTAGTTCCTTTCAAAACTCTCTTTAAAATTTCCCTGATTTTTTTTATAGTGCAACATTTTCCCTGTGTGCCTTTGCTGGTCTATAAAATCCAACACATACACACACCGTACCTATGGCCGTCTGCCATGCTTCAGGTCTTGTGCTGCACTTTAGGGTTACGCCAGGAGAGTCTATCTCTATGCATAAATGTATTTTAGACAACTGGCACTGAGCTGGAGAAAGAGGCACCTCCCTTACCTACACTGTACAATTATGCGACACCCATAAATATTGTCCTATAATAAAAGCAAGTTTTATGCATTTATTTTTAAGCTCTTGCATTTGTCTGTGATATAAACCTTAACTTGTAAGTCATATTTTCCTGCACGTGAATGATTCTGTAGAATTATAACAGAAACTCTGTAAATCCTTATCTCTTGGAAGACATTCCTAATAAATTTCTTATATTTTAACATAGCCTGCCATGCCCCTCTTCAGCTCTCAATCTGTTTATTTCTTCCCTAACCTACTATGAATTCCTTTAGCAATCAAATTTATGAAAAAAGAATCCATATTGGTCACAATATCCACATATATTTTGCCACAGGCAGGCTGTGTATGCATCATTTTCCAAAACATTTGCATCTAAATGAAATTTTTGAAGATACAGTCTTATATGCGGTCGTTGGAATTTAAAAGGTGTCTTGCCTCTGCTAAGTCACAGCGATCATACCCCGCCACTGCTGTAACGGTGCCGATCATTTAACAGTTTGTTAATTTTTAAAATCTTCATCTCCGAATGTTCTTTCATTAAAATGCAGGCAATTAAAATAGTTTATTGGAGAAATCTACTGTATATCCCAGTGGGAAGTTGCTGACTTTTTACATTTGTTTACTCTGCAAAAATTAAGTACTTAGCACTAAAATCTCACAGAAGACCTGGAGACCTAACCGTACCTTCGGCTGCTAAGGTCTGACACCTAGTAATGCCAGTGCCCACAAATCCCTGTCACCAGAAAACTCTGGAGTCTTTCCTGGATTACCAAAATTGGAAATATAAGCTGCTGGAGAAACTTTCAGCTAAAAATCACAACGTGTATTTTATTGGCCTTATTTGTTATTATGGAGAAATTGTTTCTGTGTGCTTCCCAGCTACACAGGTACCACAGCAACCTTACACTATCACAAGCAGAATGCTTTCAAAGTTGCTACGTGTGATGAGACATGAGGTCAAACAGGCAGTGATCACAACTGCTCTGAGTGATGCTGAAGGGAGAACACATCCCAGCAAGAAGTGCAGGAGGGAGGGACAAAAAATAGGAGGAGGAACACTAATTGAGCGGAGCCTCAGATCACTCAAAACAGAGGACAGACCACACGTTACTGTATTGATGCTGAAGGAGAGAAGACTCAAGAGGAGCTCACTGAGGTGCAGCAGAGCTGCCGTGGGCAGCCAGCCCCTCTGCCCTGGCCAGGCAGTGCTCTCCTCACCACCATGCAGTATTTCACCAGCCTCACAACCAACACCACAAGGCACAGGACTAGCAAGGCAGCTTGTACCTGCAGTTTGTTCCCAGTCAACATGAGTGTTATGTGAAGAAACATCACATAATTTGACTCACAACATCTTGTACATGTCCTGATCCAGGTTAATAGATAATAGCGAGCATGCATTGACCCTCTTTTTATGCAGTTGGTGACTACAGATGGCACATTTAACTGCTGCTTTAAACAGCTGTAAATGGGTGCAAAATGCTGCCAGTGCAGTATTACCTCTTTTGTCCAAATTTACAAATACCCAAATTCTTATCAACAGGGTGCTTGTTCTCAAAAGGTACTTGATACCTGCCAGAAATTCACATAAGCAATTAAATAAATCCATTTTCAGCTTCCTCCAGTTTAATATCAACTACATTATACATCATTGTGCTTTACGACTAACAATGAAGACAATAAACCACGTAGGAATCCCAAAGATATCCTTTTGTTTCACTGCTTCAGTAAAGCCACATAAATTTCTTAACTTCAGAGGAACCATGCAAGCATCTTAACAGGAGAAAAAATTTCCAGCTTCAAAATCTCCTGCACAACCACTTCTGGAAAAACATTCTGGACATGATTGAAACAAGGGCAACGTTTGAACCATTTATACCTGACAGTCTAAATTTCAAGGCCATCAGTTCCATGTTATAACTGTAAGATTTAGAGTCTCTGATGGTGAAAAGATCAATATGAAATTACAAACTGTCACTACTTGTATGTACACACACGCGCCCCTACACGTAAACCCCTGTTCTGACAGCAGGAGAGCAGTCCTTTACAAATCACTTCCCATTAACCATGGTGCTCACAAGGCACCATTACTTTAGCATGGCATTCAGAAAAAGAGACCATATTTTTATGCACAGTCTTTTATAACCAAATGCAGGTAATATTACATCCTACAATTAACCACAATGAAGTAATTCCCAATACCTTCTGAAAAACAGCACCTAAAATATTTGGCACTGACAGTGTTTTCCCTATGACAAGCACTCCTCAAGTAAAAAATACAGAGAAAAAGTTATTTCAACACACGTACGTCCAATGTGCTAAAGAATTATGGGTATTTTTTTCTTTATATATTTATATATCACTTTCAATAGCAAATTAAATTCATGAAGAAAATAAGACATTGTTTTACTAAAAGTATATCCATCTGAATAATCCATGTGGATAAATGAATCAAGTAAAAAACAGTTCTCCCATTCTGGGAAAATGTTTAAATTTCACAATGTATCTAGTCCTGGATAAATTTAGATAAATAAATAAATTCAGACTCACAGACACAGATTCTTTCATTGGTATTGATTCTACATGTCAAATTAAAACTACTAAAAGGAAAACAGATTTAAATAAAATGTTTTTCTTCATTTGGGAAATTTTAAACTAGAGATGTTAACATGCCAAAGTGAGTTTGCTTCAAAATCTCTCTTGGTTAAAGACCACAAAAAGTCAAATGCAGCAAATTGAAGTTCTACTCAAGAAAAGTCCATAGAGATCAAAAGAATACATAAGTATAGCAAATAGTCAAATGAGCTCTTTTTAAAATTTTGTAACTTAAGGCAAAATTCCATGCCTTTTATACTAAAATATCATCAGCACACAAATGTTCTAAATTAGATTTTTTTAATTAGATTTTCATTAAAGTGACCTTAAAGATTACAGCACAACAGTTTCTTCCAGGACTTTCATTTTAAAGGCTTTTAAAGACAAATGACATTTATATTGCATGTCAGATTTGCTTTAAGTGCTTTAAGAGCATTTATATCTCAAGCTTTAGCTTAAGAAAACTTCACAACTTTTGAAACTGTTTCCTAAAACTTTCCTAAATGTAAATTAAGGAGCAAAACTATAGAATTCATGCAGATAGTGATGAATTCTGGTCACCACATCGGTGCCTCTTAAGAGAAATGAAATTGCAAGAGTTTCTGAACAATCAAAATTACTTCTTTTCAGGGGAAAAAATAATAATATAAAAAAAGAGAAATAATATTAATATTAAAAATAATAATAAAAATCACTGCAAGATTAAGCATTCATTATTATTATTATTAATTATTATTATTTTTAACTTATAGCCATGCTGTTTTGCCATGCTGTTTTGTTTTTCTAGGAATGAAATAACTTGGGAAATTCAGCTGATGAAAGGTTGTTAAGGAACAATCAAAACAATTTGTTTGTTGTCAACAATCAAATGGGATAACACCAAATTGTAAAGGAAATAAAACTCCAAAGCTCTGTACTTCATCAGGGTTGTGGCTTTCTAGCTACCAACAATTAATAGGTTTTTATATTTGGACACAAAAAACAGACAAAGAAAAAAAAAAGAAGACAATAAAAGCCAAACTCTTTCTTTAATGGGATTGTTTTAAGGATACTTTTCACACGTCATTCTTTAATGCACCATCCCATGAATGGTGCATTTCATGTGTTGTAAGTGGAGTAGGCTGCCATTACCCAAACAATATCTTTTAAGCTAGTTATCAAGGGAGAACAAGAAAAGCCAGTTGCATATTCATTGTCTAAATGGACCAATTTTTAGATATGTATTCATAACACAAGGAAGTCTTGTGAAGTATATATCACAGCAGTGATTTAGCTCAGTATCCCAAAATCATTGAATTTCAAGATTGAAAAGCTCTATTATCCTATTTCATCTAGCTCTGCATTGCACAACTTTTCCTCTACAGACCATTTTCTAGTGTTTTGTCAATTCTAGTTATAAAAGTCTCAAGTGAATGGGTTTCTAATATTTCCCTAAAACGACTGTTTTACAACCTAATATATCTCTGCCATAAAGTTTTCTTGCCATGCAGTTTAATTTCTCCCTTGCTTATTTTCGTCCTATGGGAATAGCTCTCTGACCTCAACATAGCTCTGCATGTGCTTACATTTAAACACTAGATTAAGATCCTGGCCCAAAATACCTCTGTATATGCAACAAAATGAGGTAATGGAACAAAGCTAGCTGGGGGAAAAAAAAGATTGCACTGTAAAGGATCATTTCACCAGCACAGATATAGTTCCAGTATATAAAGAGAAAAAATACTTCTCCAATTAACCTGGGAGAGTAAACCCTGTTTTTTGTTTGTTTTTAACATCTAAAAAGAGTAATGAATTTACTTAATTCCAGCAATACAGCAAAATCCATAAAAAATGCTGGTCAAATGACTTAATTTCTGATTTGGTTCCCCTCTCAAAAGGCATAACACTTCTTTAACCAGAGATTACTATTTGCTTAGGCTCACTAACTACACATAAAGATAAAAATAATATAATCTCTGCATCTCTTTGAGAAGTTGCATAGAATATTCATATTCACACTTATTCAGAAATACACCTAAATATGGATTTCAGTTTTGCAAATTTTAGTTGTTCATTTCTGCACTCATGCAGTGATAAATTGTGCTCACACAAAACGGTGCCTTTATTTATTCCTTTTTGTAACAAAACTGTTTTTAACTTCTTTTAATTATTTTTTATTTCCTGTAGCAGGCCTTACAGAGTACCTTGATTACAGGAAAGAGAATGCTGCTATTTAATCAATATTGAAAGTTGAGCAGCAGATGGGAAGAAAGAGCAGAAGGCATTAGTAAAAGCCATAAAAATGCCCTGCAAGTGACAGACTTTCATATTCACATTGCACGGAGGGAGTCTGTAAAACACTCAGACTGCATTTACACAGGTGCTTGGATTGAAAGGCAACAGGCTGATTAATGAACTTTCTTTAAAATGGTTTAGATGCAAATAATCATAAACAAGTTTTTATGCAAAAGTCTACCTTCTTTACACAAGTTTCTTTTAGGATATTCAGAACTTTATTTTTTGTTTCTGGAAAAACAGCTCCAAGATTTGTGTGACAACAAATTAGCCACACTTAACCTTAGGCTGAGCGCTGGAGCTCAGAGCAGTGCTCTGGCTGCAGGACCAGCAGCAGCCACTCTCAGGAAAGCCTACAGTCACAACAACTTCAATTCCGAATCCAAATCCTTCCACATCAGAACAAAACTCTGCAGCTGCTTATTCTCAACGCCAACTCATCTTCGTGAAATACACAGGAACATTCTCCACTGGCCCAGAAACATGCCAAATTAATTTATCAAATAAAAAATTTTCCTGGATGCAGATAACCACAGTGAAATGCTTGAGAAGCTCTGGAAAATGCATAACTGCCATCACCGTACCTAGGCACGTTGTAATTAGCATATCTAAATCAGCACACGGATGCAATAATAAACAAACATACAGGGGTAAACGAAGTGGAAGGTTCATATTCAGTGAGCTGAGCACAGATCATAAAAACACAAGATTGAAATCACTTACGCTGCATTATGATGATTAATTATTTTGGCCCTTTGCTACAGTATTGCAGCAGCCCTAAGAAACGGCGCAATTACTTCTTTTGAAGAATGAAGTTAAAAAGACTCGGTACTAAAGGACAGTGCATACAATTCGGAGATTAATTAAGACTCTTAGTGAACAGTTTCATTACATTTCTAAACACCATCCCTGTCAGCTGGAGGACTCATCAGTTTTCCAACATTCCTATTGTTACAAGGTAAATTACAATTAATAAATTGACTAACTCACATTAATTAAAAGTTGTCATTGAAACAATTTTAGCCACCTCAAACCAACCCTCCCAATCTACAAACACTCAAGGAAATTATGAAAATTAAATAGAAAACAGGAAAAAGAAAAAAAAATAAAAAAGTCACGTCTTTCAGTTCTCCCTGTGTCAGTGACTACAGGCTTGTCTAGTTTCTCCGGCATGAATTCCATAATTTATTTTTTAGCCCTGTAGCCCTCACTGTTTATTTTATAGTCTGATAGCTCACACTCTTCAAAAGGTTTCCCCATCATCTCTTCTAACTACCACTTCCAAATGCTGTTTTAAGTCTCAGGGAGGGGGAAATATCGCTTTAAACTTTATTTGAAGTTCAAAAATCTGCAAATAAATCTGTAAGTGAATTACAATAATTCTACAAGCTCATTGGAAACACACAATGTAGCAAGAAAAAGGAACGTCTTCTGTATCAAAGTAAAATTACTTGAACATAGAAAATATTTGCTTTTTTAATAACCATTGATGCTCTGTGCAGACAGACCTATTAACCAGCAACTTGTTGCATTCTGACTTAGTCTTTGGCACCATAATTTTACTTTAGTAATATGCTAGAGATTACTTAGTGGCACCACTTAGGCTTACAAAAAGGAAGTTTGGATCAATTGTTATTAATGAAAGGCACCACTCCAGTCAACCACTGGCTCAGCGATTGTGCAGAACTGGATGACGGCACAACAGAGAAGTATGTCTTTGAAAGCATATAAACCCAGTATGGGAAAAGGCAGAGGAAGATATTCAAATATGAGAATATCTCAGAATCTGCTTACCCTTGTAATTTTTTTTAACTGTCTTCATCAATAGCCCCCGTACAGTTTCTGACCAGTGTGAAGTGCACAAGATAAAGACATGAGTCCACATTATTAACAAGCTAAATGCTCCTTTATTTCTTGTAAGATAAAAATATACACACAAAATTTTAAAAGCAGTAATAAGCAAAAGGTTATTTAACCATGTGGGGGAAAAAAAAAAAAAAAAAAAAAAACACTTAATTTTATTGAACTCCTAAAAGTTAATCGCAATATTATAACAACGGTTGGAAAATCATTTTCATCAGAGAAGCCTATATCTGGAAATGTATTATGGTATTTTATTCTCCAAATAGAATTTATGGTTCATATATTTTTGATTGGTTACTTAGGCTGCTTACATGTAAAATTTGTTTTAAAAGTTTAAAGAAAATCCATTCAGTCACTTACAATCATCAAAAGCACAGACAAATTTGATTTTACTTCAGAGGAAAGGAGAAGAGGGAATGGAAGAGGATTTCATTCTCTTCTGTTCTCTTCTTGTCAGAATTATTTTAGATTATTTTAACAGTAATTGGAGAGTGAAAAAGGAGAATGCACCATATACCCAAATCCAGCAATTCCCAAAGGATATAAAACAGCGGGGAAAAAAACAAGCTCAGAGCCATTCATAACAGGAGAGGTTGCATCCCTCAACTGTCCAGTCCATTTGAAATCACTTTCATCGCACTAAACAAGTGCAATGGAACAGACACAACTTTTTGGGTGCCTGTTGTTTGGGTGCAGGTTGTGTCTTTGCTCTGACAAAATGCTGATGCTGCATGTCAGGTTTGGTGAGTTCATCAAGAGCTACTCAAAGCTAGTCTCCTCCAGCTATTGTGAAGAAATGTGCATACCTTTCCACAAGTGGAAGCCATTCCATCCCTAATAAATCCCCAAATAAGTTCTTCTGGCATATAATGATTGAATTCATTTATTCTTTTGATTTATTCTTGTTCAGTCAAGCCTGTCAAATACCCTTGAAACCTTCTAGAAAGTGTTATTCAAACTACGTATATTGTCCTGCAGTTCTGATTAGTAAAATTCAATCTAAACAATTCAAGATAATTTAATTTCTTTAGCTTAAATTCCTCTAATGCTGGAGAAGTAATGTTGAATTATTATTTTATTTTTTTTATGAGCAATCATTTCAACTGACAAGCATTTTCTGATTGACAGAATATTTTAAAAAGATAGATTAAAAATAATATAAATTATGCAATTCCTTCTCCTAGCATGAGATAAAATTGAATAAAATTTAAGACTACAAGTATTAACACACAAAGGAATGGGGCACTGCCTCACGCAGCAGGCTCACTTGGCAGGAGAATCATATGGCCTGGATGAACAGACTGTTTGGTAGGCTGGAAGTGTCCTGAGCTACTGAATTCAACGGGCTGTGGGTCACCACCAGTTGTTGACAGTGGTGTGTAGTGGGCACAGTATCCCAGAGGTTGGTTGCAGGACCATTAACATTATCTTCATCAACTACCTGAATGGGGACACAGAGGCACCCTCAGCAGGTTTGAAGGAGGCACTAATAAAGGGCCAGCAATCACAAGAAAAAGGCACTTGTGGAATTACGGTTACCTACTTAGGAAGGATCCAAGTTCAGATGCAAGACAGCACCTCTGAAAAAGGATTAAATCTGTTGTATTTTATGAAGTAGACCAAGGTATCTGCTTCTGCTGTGTCTCCTCTATCACATGCTCTGCACAGCACTGAATGTGCTGCTGTGTCACCCAGCTCACCTGTAGCCACGCAGCTCTGCAAACCTAATGAAGCCAGACTATCTGCTCCTGCTGAAGTCAATGCAGTTTATTAAATTTATTATCAAATTTCACTTCACTATGGAAACGTGATTTTGGAAAACTATCATGCTTTAAAATTAAAAGCTACAAGACTGGAAGGCAGAGAGCAATTATGATTTGACTATCAATGATTGTAGTTAGTATCAATATTTCAGTATTTCAGACTTAATCCCTGCCCACTGGTTTGATAGTAGAAAGTCATTTGTACTGATATTCCTCTCTCAAGACTGGCTGCAGATGAGCTACGCTGTCAGCACTGCATTCAAATAAGGTAAATGTCTGTTCTTGCTTTCAGCTTTAATGCACAACTGAAGGCATTGTCAGGCCTCCCAAAATCACCGTGGCAGTTCTTACAGGACTTAGGTAATGTCATAGGGTAAAATCAGGATATTATGAGAAATGCAGGCCCAGCACCTGCCTTGGAGTGATGAGACAGAACCATGTTATAGCCACACAATCAGGAGTCACTCAGGGGTAAGAGCAAAGGGTAAATAAAAGGCTACATACCCTACTGATCAAACCAGACTTCCAGAGAAACATGCTACAGAGGCTAAAAAGGTAGCCTGAAAATACACACTAGAAGGTGGGTATATATATACTGAAAAGTATACATCCCATGTCTTCAACCAAAGCCTCAGGTTTTCTCTGATAGGAAGGAAAAGTTGACTACTGGGGAATAACACAAGAAAGAAAAAAACTTTACAGAAGGCAACAGGGATGCTGCAAGTCCTGGAGAAGCCAATTCTGAATCAATAGTGAAGAGTACAACTTAAAGTGAAGGGTTATAACTTAGAGCAGGCCTGAACATATTTAATGTAGTTACTACAGCTGCACAGGGCAGTTTCACAGTGTGAAAGACAAGAGCTGGATGACAAGATACAAGTTGGGTGTCTGCATTCATCAAAGACTGACAAAGCTCCAAAGAAGACACCTGTGAATTGTGTAAGGACAGATGTGTAGACAGGGCAATATCTGAAGATGATACTCAAAAGTAGCACGGATGCAGCACTTGTTCTTCTGTATGCACTTAGGGCATGGCAAAAGTAATACGAAGCACCTGAAGAATGGGTAATTGAGATTGATACATGGTACAAATCCATGGAGATCAAAGAGAAATTGCAGGTTGGTTTCTTTGGATTTGGGCAGCTACAGGGTGGGACAGCACTGGGAACTGGCTAAGCATCGTACCCAGTGCAGACCCCACTGCCTTAAACAAAGAACCCTGTATGACAAAACCAGGACTGATCCTGGTTCCTGGGTGGCATTGACTGATCCATCTTCCTGAGAAAGCAAAGTTTAGAAGCAGATTGCAAAGCAGCCGGCAGTGGCTGAGGGGTGAGCAGGGGTTACCCTGCAGCACTAAA
The DNA here is from genome assembly GCF_963932015.1 of Anas acuta. Taxonomy (NCBI): domain Eukaryota; kingdom Metazoa; phylum Chordata; class Aves; order Anseriformes; family Anatidae; genus Anas; species Anas acuta. The sequence goes on from NC_088985.1 coordinate 9,532,356, forward strand.
AGTTCTGGTAACTCTGGTCAGTTACTGCTTCCCTGCAGGCATGTGAAGGAACTATGAAAATACAGAACCCTTGTATTAGGGCAAATTGATATATATATATTTTTTTCAACAGATGAAAATCACTGGGATGTTTCTGTGATGTGTTTAATACTGTGTGTGAGTCCCAGATTCCAAGAAGGGAAGCAAGGGCAATTCTGTGCTACACGTGGATAGCAGAGCAGGGAGCTCCAAGCTAATATAGCCACAGACCCCGGCTCAGTGACAGGAGGCTAATCCAACCTGAGAGCACAACTGCAATCCTTCCAGCACACAGCTGTCCCAGAAAGCCACTTAGGACCACCTGTGGTGCCTTTCACTATACAGTAGGCATGCACCAAGACAAGGTAGAGAGAATGACTAGATGCTATGTCCAAAATGATTTATATACAGAAATTTAGTTACCCAGAAATGCAATCAAGTCAGCATGTGAAAGTAGGCCCAGCCTGGTTTGAGAATCTAATCTGAAAACAAATAATTAAAACAGTTTAATTTTAAGAAATCCAAACCCAAATCCACTCTTCCCACTCACCCCAATTTCAAGCAGGTAAAAATTCATTGCCTGCGATACCCAAATGACACACTCAACCTCTGAAATGATGGTGTTTCCCTCAGAAACACACTCATTCTACCTGACATAGCCCAAGAAGGTAATGTAAGACTATCCTGTCTCACGGCCTTAACTCATTTGTTCTTTCCTTTTTTTTTTGTACGCACCAGAATTTTCTGTAGTCTTTTAAGAACCATAATTCAGACAGCGGCTAACAGATCATTCAGTCTCAATTACTGCCACAAAGCAATACATGGCATTTTGGTTTTTCATAGTTTGGATTCACCAGAAAAAAAAATAGCACTTCAACTCTGCACAGTCCTTGTCATTACCTAAGGATAATTCTGCAAACATAGTATGCCCCTGCAGCCACAACACACAACTCCATAATTAAAAACTAAACCTCAAATATAAATAACATTCATCAAGCTTTTTTTTTTTTTTTTTTTTTTTTTTAGCATTACATGTGGTTGATTTATCCAACCAATGCCCCTCTGTCAAAGCTCTGAGGATCTAATGAGCCATGGAGAACACCTTAGCTTAGGCTGTTTTCAAATTTCATGAAGTGAGATAATGCAAATGAAAAGTGCATATGTGCTGAGCCTTCCAAAGTCCTGATAAGGTGTTAATAAACCTTAGCAAATTCCGATTACGGCTGTCTCATTATGTACATTGTTGCATTTTCTACAGATAGCAGTGTTGGTAAATTAAACTCCAGAAGTGCAATGCTTGAATCTGCTCACCTGAGTGAACAATGATAAGTAATAAAGGGCAAAAGACAAAATCTCCCTATTTTTTCCAGAGTTCACTGGGCCAAAGCAAATCTGTAGTTGTTTAAGATCTCTGCTCTCTTTCTAATGCACGTATGTCATTTTTAGGAGGCAAAAGTACGCAAAACACAGTATTTTATTATCTAAATTCTTCAAGCACTTTACCTGAAAGCCCAGGTGCCATCCCTAATCATAAAACAGCATACACTAAGCAATTTTTTTGCCAAAATCTCTTACATTCTTTATTATTATATCATATCGGAAAATTGCTGATTCAACAACAGCTATTTTGCTGCAGAAGGGATACATTCCTAAATAGGCACAGATGTGACAGGCAGAAAATATGAGAGAAATGCTTTCAGTGCTGATAAACTTGCAAAGACAGAAGTAAATGGGTTCCTATTAAATAGAGTCTTGTTCATCCCAGTGAACTTTAGCCATGTCACACATCAAGATACTTTTTTTTTTTTTTTTTTTTTTTCCCCACAGGCAGGACTGCTTCTAGCATTTTATTCAGCCCTTAACTTGGCCAAAGGGTCCTGGGAAGTCAGCCTGTGTCCTTAGTAATGACACTGTAAAATGGAGATGCCAAGTGTTAAGCTACTGTAGATCTACACATAAAAAGGATTTATATTTAGCTCTTTCTGCACAGGAACTGAATATTGGGTGACAGCAGTGTGGCAGAGCCAAGGCAGTTGGCTCTCCACTGATGAGTGAGAAGTGGCAACCTGGTGATTGACAGCAGTATGTGGGAGATGTGAAAGCCATTGCAGAAGTTAACACAGGATGTCATGTAAAACAAACACTGTGGCCTGTAACAAAGCAAGGAAGAAAACAATGATGTATGGACTTATTGAAACTCAGCAAGGTTCTCATTAAAAATAAAGTATTACTACTAAAAGTATAAGCTAGACTATTTAGTTAGTCTCTAAACCAAACAGTTCTGGGAGCTGCATATTCACAAAGCAAAGGCAGGATTGCAGATCTTTGGAGCAGAATCTAAGAAAGAAGCAAAAATGGATTGGAGATTAAATCCATGAAGAAAAATAAGATTATTTGTCCAACATCGCACAGCAAGTAATAGAAATAGAGCCTAGACCTTTTGGATCCAGAACAGAAGGCTATTAGAGTAGCCTCATCCTTTCCCCAGAAGTTCATCAGGTTTGACAAAGATGGTAAATACAAATATTTTAAAGCAACAGAGATATACATATGTAAATAAAATTTCCCCTTTAAGAATTAAGAAGTGTTTTATGAACCACCAAGAACTAAGGTATAAGGAAAAAAAAAAAAAAAGAGAAAAATGTCTCACATTTTTATGTGGTTTGTCTCTCAAAAAAATCTCAAAAACCTCACTGGTTTCTTCCACAAAGATGCAAACATTTTCCAGCAAGAGGGAAAAAGCCCTCAGATATGTTGGGTCTCTGTTGCTTCTGTTCTAGCACCTCCGACACTTATCTATAACACTTAGGTTTAATTAAAGTGTGAGGCTTAATGAATGTTCAGGGGAATGTAATACTTAGTGTCATTCAAGGACAACTGTGTTTTCCAAGGCAGCAATCAGTCTTACTCCAATCAAACTAAAATCAATAAAGTGGAACTCAGCAAATCAGACACAACAATAAGTGCAACACTACTGATCCTGTCTTAATCATGAAAAACAGTTAGCAATTGTCACCTGTTTTTATGCAGATGAATCTGGAAAAATCCCCCTTTCATGCCAGCCCTATATAGCAAATTATTACCTGCTACACTTTTGGAACACAGAGAGCACCACGGTCACTTATCCTTCATTCCAAAGAGCACAAGAACAGAAAGGTAAATGTTGTCACAGCCCACATCCCTCTGCTTCCACCTGTTCTTGATTTGCAATGAGAATTCCCAGCACAAGGGGATGGAAACCTGCCAGGAATATTTATTTGTTGGGGAGATATTTTGGGGGATCATGAGCACTCTTTCTCAATTGTTTTGGCAAACAGCTGCCATCTCCCAGGTCAGTCATGGTGCTGCTCCATTCTGGTACTGCTTGCAGTCGCTCCTGCCTCTGCAGATAATGCGATGGCTGCAGAATGTGGCAGAGGAATGTGAACTGAATCCTAAGCAGGATGGGGCTGTTTCTAAAGCTTATGAACAATATGGATTATGGGCACTGAGAGGAATACAATTAGCACCAATATACCCTTGTCTTCCAGCTGTCCATACACCTCTTTCTTTTATGAGGTACTGATTTTTTTAAATTATCATTATTACTGTAGGAATACTGGAAGAATTACACCACATGACACAAGTTTCATAGTATTAACTTTCTCCATTCAATAGCAACTTAATTCATGATCTAGTTAAATCTCTGACAGCATTTCTAGCAGATTTTTTTTTTTTTTTTAAGACTTATAACAATCATAAAATGTGCTCTGGGCAGATCCTCAGTACATAAAGGCCCAGCTAAGAAACATTCACATCACTTAAGGTGAATTCAGTATTTTTAAAAGGCAGCATGAACTAAAAAAAATCAGTAATTTTACAGTACAGGTAACACATACAAAATGTCTCCTCTTGCTTTTCCCTCACCTCATTCCCTTTTTACTTTCTTCTCAGTATCCCTCCACAATGATAAAGCACAGCCTCTTCCCAGAGGTGGAAGATAATGGTTCATCACCTGTTTTTTTTGCTCAACCTCACACTGTGGAAGGAAGCTTCTCCACACCAAAGGGACTCGACCACAAGCAGCAAAGAGGTGTGCTGGCTGATTCGGTACCAGATATGTGAGACTCTTGAGGCCAGTCACATCACAGGAGAGGCAGCCTGGAATATTCTATTCCAAGGCTCTCTTCCTCTCAATTTTTTTAAAAAATCAATTCCATCTCTACACACAATCCAAAAAAAACCAACAACAAACCAAACCAAAAAAAAAAAAACTTATAAAACCAATTTCTTATATACTTTCAAATTTCTTTCCTCCACAGAAAGATAAAAAGGACCAGTTTCCAGCTTGAAGTCAACTGGTTAGAACTATGTGCAAATAGACACACGGGAATTGACAAATATAAGAAGTAACATAATATAAGAAGTCAGAGATTCCTCATGCCATGAATTACACATGAATCTCCTTTGAATGTTGTACCAACAATTCGGTTAAACAGATTGTCCCATTTAAAGAATAAGGAGAAATTTAAAGATAGAAGAATAGTATTGAAAATATTTAGTATGTGCAAAACTAGACACAATTCCTAGGATCATGTATTTCTAACTAAATTGTGCAAATGCATTGGAAAAAATATGCTTGGATTGTAATGATTATATATCAATTTGAGTCAGTTTCCTCTTTCAGTAGTCAAAGTTGGGACATTGTAATTTGCCAAGCAAATGGTCCATAGCACCTTGGTATCTATCAGGTTTGCATCAGACAAAAAAGCCAATGCGTGACATGAATTTATAATTATATAATACCCTGAGTTGGAAGAGACCATCAAAAGTCCAGCTCCTGGGTCTGCACAGGACCACCCAAAAATAAGCCCATACATCTGGGAGCATTGTCCAAACACTTCTTGAACATCAGTAGGCTCAGTGCCATGTCCAGTTCCCCACAGAGCCTGTCACAGTACCCAACCACTAACAGTGAAGAATCTTTACCTGATATCCAGCCTGACCCTCCTCTGTCTCAGCTCCATGCCGTTCCCTCGGGTCCTGTCACTGTCCCCAGAGAGCAGAGCTCAGCGCCTGCCCCTCCGCTCCCCTCGTGAGGGAGCTGCAGGCCGCCATGAGGCCTCCCCTTGGCCTGCTCTGCTCTGGGCTGAACAAACCAAGGGATTTCAGCCGCTCCTCATATGTCTTGCTCTCTAGAGTCTCCACCATCTTTGCAGCCCTCCTTTGAATGCTAATAGTTTTATTTCATTCTCATACTGTGGCACCTAAACCTGTACACAGCCCTCAAGGTGAGGCCGCAGCAGTGCAGAGCAGAGCGGGACAATCGCCCCCTCAACCCGCCGGCAGTGCCGTGCCTGATGTGCCCCGGGGTACGACTGGCCCTTGGGGCTGCCGGGGTAGTATGTCATGTAGTATTTCATGCAGAATAGTAGGAAATCTTTCTGTGACCTTAGATGTGAGCTTTCTTCCCCCTCCTCCATTTTTATCTTACTTTTTTAAGCTCATGTGAAGATTACAATGGTGTGACAGATGAAAATAAATTTGCCAGACCCCTATTACTTGTTCAGGCAGACCATAAAAACATGAAATAAAGGAAAATAACATTTAAAAAACAATTTCTTGAAAATAAGAAACATTTTTAGGTCAATGCTGAGCTGTCTTAAGTAGCTGTATACACAGAATAAATTAGTATGTTTCTTTACCAGCATGCCCCTGTGAATTAACATTACTGTCCCTTGACTGGTAGACTGGCAATCTGCCACCTTAGCCCCTTTGAAATAACTTCAGAAGTGAATGGAAAAACAAACAAACAAACAAAAGTTTGCTTAAAACCCAGAATTGAAATGTTTTGCTGAACATATGCTGTATATCAGCATATTTTTTTTTAACTTCTTTACTGAAAGGGTTGTTAGACACTGGAACAGGCTGCCCAAGGAGGTGGTGCAGTCACCACCCCGGAAGTCTTTAAAAGACGTTTAGATGTAGAGCTTAGGGATATGGTTTAGTGGGGACTGTTAGCGTTAGGTCAGAGGTTGGACTCGATGATCTTGAGGTCTCTTCCAACCTAGAAATTCTGTGATTCTGTGAAATATAAAATATATTTTTAATTTTCATTTTTTACAAATTCAAAAACTTCCAGGAAAGTTGAACTCTCTTCAATTATTCAGCCCTGTTTAATAGCATTTAATAGTAATTGTAGAAACAGATATTTGCCCAGTCATCTCCCAGAAGTGATGTGAGAAATAAGTGATTTAAAAAATGCTTAGAATATTAACATTATTAATTTATCACATAAGATGTACTATTAATGATTTCTTTCTGCAGAGGTCAGTATGGGCAAAACCCTGTATTTTACTGGAAAATATTAAATAAGTTAGGAGTATTGCAATCATTATGATTAGATGAAAAAAAAAAGAGTTACAACCATTTGGGCTCAAAGATTTTATTGCATTAATTTCATCTGTTATATTTGTTGCAATGCATGAAAAATGTTGTCTTTGAAGAACTAAGTATTTGTGTTGTTTTGCATCACAACTTTGTTATCCTCTCATAGCCCTAAAAGAAGATAACTAGGATCAGACATCAGATTACATAGAAATAAAAAGTAAATAATGAATGGCTATAAATCAGATCATTAGGGTATAAATCAAGGGAGCAGTTCATAGTATAAACCTCAAATAAAAAACTACTTTACGCTTTCAAAGCATTCTATATATTTTCATTATATTTTACAGAGTGTTTTATAAAGAAACTGTTTGTTTGTTTTTATTTTATATATGTTTGTCAGCAAAATAACTAGAAAGACAGTAGGCCATACATCCATCACCCCTCACAGTTTTAAGTATGATGCTAAAGCACCTCATTTCTTTTTTCCTGCACTGTATCAGGCCCAGGAAGGAAATGAGTGAAATAATCAGATATGACCACTACAGACTCTCCAGGCTTGCAAAGCTCTTCAGACAACCCAAGACTTGTGTTTGGTTGCTCAGGGACTGGCATGGCACCTGCTCTTTAATTACATATCCCATTTGCTGCCAGAGACAGGCAGGTTGATCCCTGTAAGCCTCCGGTGTGATCTGGCACAACCATTTTCATGCTCTTGTGTGAGCCAGGACCCACGTTTTACTACTGCTCTGCTCTCCAGGTGCTGATACAGGAGCACCTGACTGCCAAACAGCCACCTCCAGACGTTTTTACAGGAGTCAACAAATTCCACAGAACGAAGCAGAACACACACAAAAAACCTTTAATTTCACCCTAAAAGCATGTCAGAGGAAGTAAAAGAATGAGGAAAGTGAAAATTCAAAACCAGAGGGGGCAATGAAGACCTCCATGCTGCTTCAGATATATGTCATTTTGTTTCCTTCACAGCATCTTTCCACCAGCCTACAATCCTCAGCATAGCAGGTCACTACTGCACTAGCAATACTTCTAGCAACTGCCCAGTGCCACGCACAGCTTCCCCTGCCAACCATGCCACCCCATACCAGACAGCCTTGCAACCTGTTACAAGAGCAGCACTTGCTGCATGGACAGCAGTGCATGCAGGTGTTCCAACAGGCTCTGAAAACGTTAAGAGAAAGTCAACAGGAGAAGGATGAGACCACTTTGCAATCAGGAAGGGAAAAGAATTGTTATGCCACGTCATCTTTAGATCTTTATATAGAAAAAAAAAAGCCACACAGATTCTTGAGGCAGCTAAGAGAAATCAAGGGATTGCCTGGGAGATCCAAGTAGATCCAGCTCCTGGCATATGACCTAGCAGCACGTTAGCATTATATGTCTTCGAGGCCAGAGCAGGCTGCTGGGCCCGTCCTCCAAAAGGGAAGATGCTGTGTAGGTGGGAAGAGCAGATGCCTATGGGAGAAGGGAGGAGTGGTGTGATAGGCAGAGAGCATCATCTGATGAACGATTGTAAGCAACTTCCTCATTTTTCTCCCTGCAGAGTCCAACTCACAGCAGATACCATTAGTACAATAATGTTATACTTTTCATTTTCAAGTACATTCATTTTAACATATTTGAAGTTCTTCTGTTTCATACAAGAAAAGCACAATACATTGTGATCAACCACTACAGACAAGATAACGAAGTGACCAAATTTGCAGTGCTGGATATTTTGGTAAGGTTTTTTTTTTTTTTTTTTTTCTTGTCAGACCTCAACAAAGGTCTGCACAATCAATTTAATCACTGCCCTGTAACAGGACTGAACAAGGAAATACAGATGATGGGAAAAAACACTGCCAGAAGAACAACATAAATCTGTTAATGATGCAAGGAAGCCTTTTGGACTTCTAGTTATTTAGTACATATTTTTCCAAAGATACAACTTCCCACTTACAAAACATCCATTAAAACAACTGAAGTAGTCTCCTGGTTTCAGAGGATTCCTCCCTCTCCCCTCTTCACTAAGAAAGCTTATTTTGTGAGATCTTCTGACACATAGAAATACCTATGTGATGTTCCACAATTTACCAGAAAATACTCAAGTCTTTATTTTAATGTGTTGCTTCCATGCAGCTAAAAACCTGTGCTTTTATTGAAGGGCTGACGGACAATACTGGGTAACTTCATAATGCATATTCCTCTAGTTACTGCAGCACAAAATTGCACTTTATCTTCCAACAGGGTAAACAAATCAAAAAGAAGCAGATTAAAAGTATTTCTATCATAATAATGGCTATACAGGGGAGAGAGCTGATGTGGAAAAAAATGACAGTGCCCTAAAAGAGTCCACTCCCATTAGAAGCTGAAGGTTGGTAGCAATAGATGACCCAGAACAGCCAAGATTAGTTTTACGTGCACTTCAAATGTTCTTCACTGAGACAAGTTCTAACTTTCTGACTGCCAGGTTGAGTAAAATAGCTGGAATTTTAAGCAGTATATTATTTGTCCCAGTAATTAGATGGAAAAAGGCTTGCAATTGGACAGTTTTTCAATTGCCTGTAAGGTCCATCAGCGACAGGCACTGAGATAAATGAGGGGACCTGTGATTGAACAATCTCAAGCATATATGGAGGAAAAATATGCACGTAGCACCCACAGAGAGGAGACTTCACATCTTTAGGCAACGTCCTGTACAAAAGCAGCACTGTTCTGAAACCAAGCATTTTCTTTGGGGTTTCTGGGTTGAGCATCTGTGCTGCTCAGTTTCTGGACCTCACACTGCATCAAGCCTAACACTTTAAGATGGCAAGATTTCCTGTGAGCTAAAAGCTGATGGGCACTAGTCTGCTATACTATGTTCCTTATATCTTCACACAGTACATTTTAAAGTTCAGCTTTGCCTTAAATCAGGAGACAGGTTTGCTTTTCTTTCAGTTCATGTGCAATGCTATCACGATGCAGAAGAAGAAAGAGGAATTACAGATGAGCCTGTTTTTTTTGCAGAAGTGCAGAGCACAAGTGAATTATTGAGAATTGAAATTTCTCTTCATCTTTGAAGTTCAAGCTATAACTTTTGCTATCTCAGGCAGAGAGTATTAAGTTTATAAATACATCAGGAAAAGGCAAAAGGGAGGGTCAGTATGATTCAGTGACTGAATTACAAGATCACTGAAAAGGCCAGTTGTATGGTTCACTACACAAGGTGCTCAGTAATTAGATAGCAAGTGGCTGAGGCCAAATGGAAAGAAGAAAAAACACAGCTCCCTCACCCATTTGCAGCTTTGTCAGACAGACTGCTTAGTGCCATCCTTCCAGGCCAGTCTCTGCCGTGCTGCCCCATGACGGGTGCACATGATTTACAAAGAGATACAAGAACAAGTTTTCCTCTAGAGACAGCAGAGGTCAGCAACAGCCAAACGCACAAGGTGAACCTTGTGGGACAGAATAAATATTGGGAAATATGGAAAGTGGCATGGAGTGAGACAAAGGCAGGGAAAACACAAAGGACAAATGAGGCCACGCTCTGTCTTGCAGAGCAGATCCGTCACGCGTCACACATCCCGTCCCACTGCAACCTCCAGTGCCCCACAGAGAGAGCACCCAGACCATCCATGTGCGATCTGTTTCTCCTTTCCCTGCTCCCTGTAACTGGGCCTGCGCTGACCTTTCATTTCTCACTGCTATCAGCCAGCCTTCCTTCAAAAAGGGATTTTTAAAATGCCCCTTAACAGGGGCCACAGCTGCTTGCCTGTAGCAAGGCCTCAGTGTCTTCTTTCAATCCTCTCCATCTTCTCTTTGCCATTCCCCAACTATTTGTCTTTCAGTCTGGAAGTATGCGCAGAGAGAACAAACAATTGTTATGATGAAGGATATTACCTTATTCCTCGAGAACCATCTTTGATGTACAGACAAATGCAAATGTACTCAAATTCTGCTATACGACAGGGTCCAATTTTCCCTAGGCTGATGTTCTGACACTTCCCCAAAGCAAAACAATTCTGGCCAGAGATGCCAAGAAAACACTGGTATTTTAGAACTGATCAGTGTAACCTTCAAAGGTAGAAATTAAAGACAGATAAATAGGTGAACACGCTCATGCATGAAATTAGGAGAGAGAAGAACTGGAAAAGAAAAAGCAGTTGCAGTGAACAAAATCCTATGTCTATAACTCCATACCCTTAACCTTGAGGCAAATGTATCTTAACCCTCAACTTTTCTAAGTGATGCTTTTCATTAAGTGAACAATAAAAGCTACAAGGCATAAACCTAACTGAAATCAAAGTTTAATGGAGAGGTTGGTAAGACATACTAGAAATATGCAAGTAATGTATTACAGTTCTTGAAGGATGGGTGATTCAAATGTTACTGAACTCCATGCAAAGTCTGTCCCTCCAGTAATGGGAAGGCTCTTGAATCACACCACAAACATTTATCAATACTAGTTGAAAATTCTTACTGAACTCCAAAATTTAAATACTTTGGGAGAACAACATAACAAAGACAGGACAGAAATTTCAAAGCTCATTCCCACACTGTAGAAAACCCTTTACAGTCCCTTGATTATTTTCTAAGAGCAGAACACAAACGCTAGCAGTGATGCTAAATACTAGCACCCTCTAGCGTGCACCTCTGCTTACAAATGTCCTGCTCGAGTTCCTTTTACTGCTCAGGTCACACAAAACTGCAGCTCTCATATTCATTCACTGCAATACTTGCCCTCCTATAACTCACACAAAAAGAAATCCCTTTTATATCCCAGAGAGTTGATGCAAGTTCACATCAGTTAAAAACAATTCTTTTTCAGGAGAACTGACATTTCTTTTTTTCCTTTTTTTTTTTTTTGTTTTCCAGTTGACATGATAATATTTCCAGGCAGCCAATTAGCAAAGAAAGTACTTGCCAAAGAGCAAGTACTTGCCTAAGCCTTCCCCAGAGCTAAAATTAAAACGTACATAATTACTCAGCTAAAGGTTTGCAATACTATTGTTTACATCTTAAATTATTCTTACTGAAATGATAGTCAATTAAAGAGTGGCTTAATTAAAATAAAAAACATAAAATAAACTGATATAAAAGTTTCATTTGGCTTTTCATTATGGAATACTTAATTTTCATCTGGAATGTTTTATATTTTTTATATTTTGTTCCAGGTATGTTTTTTAATCATGAAAATTAATTTATTCATTAACAAGGCTTGAAAGAACAGTATTTTGCATTTTTATAGAGCTTCCTTTTTTTTTTTTTTTTTTTTTTTTTTAAGGGACTAACACTCTACAAAGAAGTCTTTTAAAACCTTTTATTAAATTAATCTTTTTTCCATTTATAAATACAGCAGTCACCACTTCGAGGTCAGCATTTTCTAATGCTTATGCAAAATGATCAGATTAAGAGGGGATCATCTAAGTAGAAGCTATATGTTATAGCTGTGAGGCAGTGACTGACAAAATTTGCTTTTTGAAATAAATATACATATATATACATATATTTAAATGGAGGAATCAGACATACAAAAAAGACATAGAATTGTTTTGTCAAAAAGTGTGCTTCTGCATGCAAAGAAAATGTACAGAAGAGGAGCCTGGAAATGCATCTTTAAAAGATAAGACAAAACACTGTCAGGTTTGGAAGGAAATCCTCTTCGTGCTGTTATCCTTCTATTACTGCACTGCTTAAAATACAGGGCCTTGGAAGGGATGAAAATTTCTATGGCAGAAGGTAAGCATGGCCTAGCAGCACTGAATAAATGTCGTGATGATGCTGAAATACGTGATACAGAGTAAACAAATCCCAGCTTCCACACAGCTCTTGTATTGGCAGCACAGTCTGCCTCCAGATCACATCACAGGGACTTCATACCATTAGACGTGCGTTCTTGCACACTCAACTCTTTAACTCTATTGTTTGCCTCCTACCTGAAGCCACTGTTCTCAAGCACATCACAGTTAAAATTTTTGGGAATACCTCACAAATGAAAGTAAAATATAGGCAAATAATAATAAGGGAAGAAGATTTGAAAGATATGCTTTACCAAACAGGAGTTCTTAAAATAAATAACGAGTCAGGAAAAACAAAATATGTTCAGTTAGCTGAATTGTTTCTATATAGACTGCTCTAAAGCTCTCCATATGGGATAAACAGATGTTAGCGTGTACCGAGCAACAACAGATATCCCTTGCATGACATCATGCACATTATTCCATTGGATTGTATTTTTATCAGACAAAAATAGCACTTGCTAATATATTGTGGAGGAGGACGAGAGTCTATATGTATTAAGGAACCAGCTTCAGACTCTTTTAGAACTACTCAGAGCATCCCACCTCATGCTGGGCATTTCATATTGTCTGTGCCTACTTGCAGCATGGGCATTCCCTCCTGCCTGTCTGGGTGAGCACAGCAGACCCACTCCTTTGTAGGCCCACCCACCAGCCCCTCTAACACTCAGAGCACACAAACTGCTGGCTCATTTACTCTTGCATTTGAGTCACTTCTTGCAAACACTGTAAAAGGATACCCAGTGCTATGCGTCAGATACCTTTGCAATAAGCTGGTGATAAAATCAGACAGGAAGTCTGACCTGACAGCTGCTCTCACCCTCCCCAGCCAACAAGGAGAAAACCAGAAACTAAATCAAAATCTAATCAATATCCTCCATGAAGATCAATTCCTGAGCTGTCCTGAAGTCAGTAGAGGACAAAGTAAATATTAGATTTCTTTATTTTTGAACAGGGCAATGACTAGATTTCACTGCTGACCAGTAGCTTCATGCTCTCCTGGGAATACACAAACAAATGAGTCAGTTATTTTACCACCCTGCTGTTCATTTCTCTTTGCTCACTTTTGTGGTGTTCAACACACTGTCACAGTACTAGACTGAGATGTCTGAAACAGGCATTGCTTTGTGTCTTTGGTCTGTGTCTTTCTCTCCCTCAGATGAGGGGAGAGCAGAGCATGTCAAGATGCACTGGTCCTTTCCCCCAAATCCCCACATGATGGAGGACACGGCTTCACTGCAAGCTGCCAGCAGGCGCTGCAGGGCTCTGCCTCCGCAAGTCACCCACCTCTCTGAAGGCAGATTCTCAGTTTACATGAAACATTACTTCAGTAAATGACCCAGCCTCTCTCAGTGGTAAAATAAAGCAGAAAATGCAGTATGCATTATTTGCTGCCCCAAAGCAAATGGTAGTAAAATCTGTTTCACTGTACTGATGCTATAAAAAAAAAGGGGGGGGGGGTTGAGGTATGGCAGTAATGGGGAAGAGTATTTAGTCTCTGTCACATTGTGGTAGAAACAATTAGCAATGTGGTTTCATAATGCACTGGAAAGTGTTTTGAGTGAACATCAAAAGAAAAGAAACTCATTTCAGTTTCAAAATATTTAGATCCCCAAGTGAGTTAAACCCAACTTTTTTCTTTTGAAACAGCTTTACCTGATTTTATTAAGAAAAAAAAAAAAAAGAAAAAAAGAATTCTGTCCCCCTTTGCATCCTCGTTTTCTTAGAGCTCCAAGTTCTACTAGATAGCAGCACCATTGTGAAAACTTCTGTTCTCTTACGTTCTGATGCACATAACCGTGCATCATTTTGCTGCAGTTGCTATTTGTATAACACAACCATCTGATCTTAACAACTATATTCATTGAAGTTAAAAAAGATAAATTGGAATCACTGTTTCAGTAATGCTACTATATACAAAATAGCTTCCATTTTATTCATTTCACACAATTATGTTTTTGAAAAATCTTTTATTCTTGGCAGTTCTTGAGAGGAGTGGTGCTGTATTCCTCCTCTGCACACTGCTCCTACCCCCACCGCAGTCATACCTGCCACTCTCCTAAGACTTCCTTCAGTGACTTCTGAGATTTGGACAGTTTATATATATAAATACATATAAAAGAAGTGTGTATATATATATATATATATATATATATATCTTTTTTTTTATTGCAAAATAGTTGGACCCCAGAAGAAAATACTCATTCCAGCCTCTCATATTTCAAATCCACATTTTTCTCCTCATGAACACACATGCATACACACATTCATTCTATTATTGGGGAAAACAGGGCAAATGTGATTGTTGTTTACAACATAGTAGCAAGTGTCTGCAATCAAGAACTCAACATGGACAAACTTTACTTTGAGAGAAACTGATTTTGAGATAAAACTGCTTGAGATTATACACTAAGAAGCCACAGCACAATGGTGTGAAAAAACTGCAAGGTCTTACAGGCAGCAACTCTTCTACAGCTGTTGCCAAAAACAGCATACAGACAACTCAAATGTTCAGACAGCTTCACCTGTTCAAGCTGGATCAACAAATATGGCTTGCACATGTGGACATTAACAACAGACTTTGTGGGTATATTAAGATAAGTTACGTAAGCAGAAGGTTAACATGTAAATAATAACTGGAAATCACATAAAACACAGATAAGTCTGTTTCTGAGCAGCATAACAGGAATATCGGTGTTATTCCCAGAGTCTGAATTCCTGGAAACTATGAGGTTACAACAACTGAACAATTTATATTTTTAAGGCAATATAATGTGATTCATCCTAGATGAAGTTTTTGATTAATTTTATTCCATGCTCTATATAGAGGAAGTGCATTATGTTGCTATAGTCTCATCACTGTGTTGATCTGTTCACTTATTCTAAAAGATAAATATTTTATTATTATTATTATTATCATATATATATATATTTTTTTTAGGTACACATCCCTTCTGGCTTTAACATTGGAAGATAAGGGCCAGGTCTAGCAACATGGCTGTGCCCCCTAAGCCCTTAGAACTGAGTTGTGGCTTCCTGCTGGCTCCACAATCTCAGCTGATTCTGTATCTGACTTTTTCAAGCTCCAGATCAAGAATTCCCCTCCAATTTGTTCAACTGTTTGCAAGACCACACATATGAAAGGGTTCTGGCTGAACAGCAAAGCCCTATACGCACTGCTATAGAGGACTTTGAAAAGCAAGATGTATATCTCCTTAGCACTGTTGTCTTGGAAAGGTGCTTTATTGTCAAGAGTGTAATTGCAGGAGCATGTGTCTTTTACCAATTACATATATTCCTGCTTTTTCTCCTCAAAATAAAATTTAGTTTGGCATAACAGCTCTCACATGTAACCTGAAACAAAGCTTCAAACAAGTGTTTTTAGGTGAGGTGTGGCATTTTTTAAAATCTACTAATGACTATTTTCAGAGTAAAGAAAGAAGCAAGAAGCTTTGACCATGATGTCCTCTTCAACAGTTGTCAGCAGTCTCTGCAATGCTATAAGGGTCTGAATTTCCTTCAGTACTTATTTCAGCAAGAGTTTTTCCAACATGTCACTTTGGATGTTTAGAGTTTTACCGTCTACTTTGAGAGCAGCATAGGGGAAAGCAAGTTAGAGAGAAAAAGAATAGAACAATGAAGCAGTTGTCCTCCCCAGTAGGTAACAGCTTTCTGACAAATAAGGTGTCAGCCCATGCTCATACAGATCATGTTGAGATTCATTTACCTGACAAATTACTCCCCCAAACTTCTAGCTTCATTATTTCCTTAGATAATTATGCCTGCATTTTTTTCTTCTGGTGTGATTTGTGATGGTAGTGAACATCTGGCACCATGTTATACACAAGTTTCTTTCCAATTAATATGAAGAAACAAATGTCATTTTAGGAACATTTTGTTTTGCAAAAAGGTTATGCCCTAGGTAAGCTTCAAATAAACATGTAAATACACATACTTTATCACACACTCAAATACAGTTCAAAAAAAATCAGTTGTATAACAATACATATAACCTTTTTACCCCACATTATTGTAGTGAGTATGGTATGATCTGTTCAGAAAGAGCAATGGAAAAAGATTTATTGGAGATTGACCTTCAATAAAAGCCAATAGTTACTAGTCTCTGTACTTCTAACCACCTGGGGACATCCCAAACCCACCATGGTAGCACTGGAAGTATCTGTTGCCTTTAGTATCTGTTGCCTTTTCAATGCATAAATTCTGGTGCATCTAGGAGCATCTTCAAATCCTTGAGATTTTCAAACCCTTTGTGGAAATGTGAATCTCAAATCCACCTAACATCTTGCACCTTGCACGAGGCTCAGACGAGATGGATTAAGCAGAGAGATCAGTCAAATTTCTCTAGACAGGTGACAGTTGCAATGAGCCTCTTCTTTCTTGTCTCCTGGCACAGAATTCATTTTAGTGATGGTCTCACTTTCAGTTTTTAATTGAATTTATTATTCATCTCCCTTTCAACTGCACTTTTTTTTGGGGGGGGTTGGGGGGGAGTTGTTTGTTTCAGTTCATTGTTCAGACTAAAACTGCTTCATGCCACTAGTCACATATTTCTACTGTTATTTCCCCAGGTAGAAGAAAAAAAAAGTCTTCTGTGTAGACCACATGCAATCTGCTACTCTATCAAAAATACAAACATTCCCGTATCTGACAAGGGAGGACAAAAACAATTTCAGACAGTCTGAGAAAACAATGTTTCCTTGGGGGTCTTAACTACTCCCTAATGTGTGTGCTGTTTGTTCTGCAACCATCCCCCACACTACACAGAAAATAAATCCCTATGCCCTGAGCTCACTGAGTGGTGGGCCTGCAGACACTCCTGAGCAGGTATTTTTCCAGGGTCAGGATAAAAACCTACAAAAGTTGAGGACATAGCAGCAAAACACTTTGCATGGGATGTGAAACACTACATATGAGGACAGGACATATTGCCCTTTGGAGTGTCTCAGCTACACCACATCATACAATATTCACAGTGCCCTCACTGGCATCTGCACTGTTCTTCAGTCTTCGTTGGTGAGTGCATGGGCCTGCCAGGAGACCTTCAAAGAACTGAGCAGTGGCTGAAGAGAGAAACCTAATAAACAGAAACCTGAATTAATGCTAGAAGGGATATTGCTAGGGCTGAAGTTCCTCCCTGGAACTTAGCCAACCTGTCTGTGTTTGAAGTCTAAACATTTGTAGGAAGTGCCACATGGAAAATCTCATTCAAACACCAACACGTCAGCACAGCAGGTCTCCTTTCAGTCCCATTGACATCCATTGAATACAGCTACTTGATGGTACCTTAGTTCTCTCTGGTGAAGTTCTATCCAAATAAAAATCAAAATTTGCTATCTGTAGGGCTGCAGACTAACTCCTTATTAAAGTACACCCTAAGCAATTGAGCCAGTCAGCTTCCACATCACTGCTTGTGACTGATGCAGCTGTGGCATCAAAACAATTTTACTGTCACCACAACCTCAACTCAACCTTGGAGGGAGAAAAGGATCTATAAAGACAGAACATGTATTTCAAAAAAGATGTGTAGTTTCAAGCCTGAGGCTAATAAATTGGCCATTAAAAAATATCTTTAGCTAAACTCTCCCATAATCCAACTTTTGCAGTGATGGGCACTGCACATAAAAGCCTGCAAATAACAGCAAACTCAA
This sequence comes from Anas acuta, assembly GCF_963932015.1. Lineage (NCBI taxonomy): Eukaryota > Metazoa > Chordata > Aves > Anseriformes > Anatidae > Anas > Anas acuta. Next base: position 9,550,186 of record NC_088985.1, read on the forward strand.
CTGAACCAGGTGGAAAGAACTGAAAAGAGGTTTTAAATGAACTAGACAGCTGTTCTTCCAATGTCTTGCTCCTGACAGACTCAGTCAGGCACTGTCTGAGCTCCTAAAGATGTCCAGATGTTGAGTTATCAAGTTTATTTTCCATTTTCAACATTCCAAAGTGCAACATATGAATTTTGTGTGACAAGGCTGTCAACTTTTAAATAGCAAATGGGATTAATACCCCATTGTCCACTCACTAGTTTGTGCTTTTCCACTACAAACCTAAGATATAAATTAAATGCCATGAAACTGCTTATTATCTTTTTTCCATTCAGTTCCTCTGGATGTGCTATTTGCAGCTAATTTTATTTCCCTTACTATTGTCTGAAAGAATGGGAAGCAATTACATGTAAATTTACTAAACCTACATATCATGGAGAATTAAAGGATAGCACATTTTTTTTTCCACATTTAGCTTTGCAAGTTTGTATTCTGGTCTTTCTTATCACAAGAAACATATCTATATATATTTACAGTGACATACTGATAAAAAATTAGTATGGGGGGGGGGGTCACTCGCTGCCTGTGGCTACCTCATTACAAAGCTGAAATCGCATCTATTTGCAATACTGTTTTTGGACAACATATGGCACCAATGTCAGCATTCTTCAATGTGTGTCAACATAGATTTATTACCCAGAAAACTTTAATGGTGATAAATATTTAATTTATAGCTTCATGTAAAATTATTAATCTAATAGCAGGGCAGATAGACGGAAACTAGCTTCCATTTCCTCGTGTAGGGTTTTGTGCCATGTCCCAAATGTTACTGTCTTCTCTTAGGAATACTCATCTACTGAGGTCAAAGCAAAATGCAAATTTACCTCAAAGCTACAAAATCAATTCTTAAAATCTGTGAGGCCCCCAAACCTTTCAAGTTAGTTTATTAATATCTATTGATGAAGCCTCATAATTCTGCTGCTGGGTAGCTAAATGTAAAGAGTAGACTAAACCAAGGTGAAAGAGTCAAGAGATCACAAAAGGAAGAAAGAAATGCAAATGCATTCAGCTTTCTTGTGGTGTTGTTCTTGTAAGACAAATGACCATATGCAGAGGGATAACAAAAATCAATAGAAACATAATGAACCTAAATGGGATTTTGTCCGTGTTTTCACAACTGATGTGGTCTCTGGCCATGAAGAAGCATCAAGGGTCACACTAGACAAAGCTACCACTGAACATCAAAGACAGTCTCTCGAAAGCCCATCAAACAAATAATTGATGTTAAAAGCAAGGATCCACACATTATATTTCACAGGAGGAAAGGACATTCAGCAGAATCCCCATGACAATTTTACATTAAAAAGAAAAAAACACTATGTTACTATTTTACCTGTTTATTCATTTCAGTCTTTGATCCATCTACACGGAACTTTAAGCCTTGCATTAAAGTCAAAAATCTAATCTAAACAAGTGAGTTTCCTTAATTAAAAATACCCTCCCATATATTGCTTGGTAAGACAATGCCCTGTCACACTGAAGTACCATAAAAGTTCCCATACCTGTACACAGCCCGCAGGAAAGCACAGTATTTAACTACTAGAGTTTTCCCCAATGCATAAAACTCAATTTTACGTGAGCTGAAATGACTGAAGTATTTAATGTTTTCTAGGTTTCCATCTCTTTTACTCCTGCCTGTATGCTTTGTTTATTTTCCAGCAGAAAAATGCAGCACTCCATTGACAAGAGTCTCCAGGGAACAGGATGGTTTTTCAGAGGATAGTAGTAACAGAGATGATTATTCAGTTATCAACATCAACAACGGGACTTAAAAGAACACACATTGGTGCCTGCAGAATTGTGTCTTACTAGCAGCTTTCATGACCTGTCAGGGAAAGAAACAAACCCACTGAAAGCCATGGTAACCACTTCGAGGAAAGAGTCAACAGATCCTTGTTGTCAAATCCTTGAAGTCTGCCAAGAGCTCTAATATAATTAGCAAGGGTTTCTTTGACAAGGCAAGGCAATCTAGCAGTTACTGCACTAGGCTGAGATGAAACAGCTGAGAGCCGATTCTTAGACTCTGCCACTGATCAAGTGAACGGCCTTGGGCAACTCGCTGCATTCCCCCATAATTTCTCTGGAATAGAGGAAATGCAGCTAATGATGAGAGTTTGAGGAACAGGCCTGTGGCTGCCCATTAATTCATGTGGCTTTTGAACAGCATTTATCCTCACATCCTTTCAGACAGGCTAAAAGTTCCATTCTGGAGCAGAAATGTAACCCCAAGGAGAAAAGCCTTGTCCAGAAAACTAGAACACGCTCAACCTGAGGCTGCTGACTTCAAACAGTTCATTCAAAAGAAGATCAAATCGAGTAGGAAATTATCGTATCTGTATGGTGATGTAAACACACATACTACTTTGTAATTTTATTGCACACACCCCAAAACATGCACATGCTCAAAAGGTCAATGAGCATTCTGCAGGTCCATCTGAAGCAAATTGCTAACACAACTAGATGACCACCCGCACCCAAGACAGCCCACTTACAGCTAACTGAACAGAACCTATACCTCACAGAAACACCCATGTGTTGCAATCCAAGTTTGAAATACCATGACAAGACTATGCAAAGACTACACTGAGCAAAGAAGTTTCTAATTTTCCATGAGATTTGGGATGCAAAAATGCTCAAGTGTTCCTGTTAATAATGCTCAGTGGAGAGCCTTCAACTGAAATGTAGAAACAGCAATAAAAGGACATACGGCTTAAAATAATACATTGCCTTTTTATTTTATAGCTGCTGTAGATAAACTTCCAAACAATGCCCCCTTATTGATGAAGAGCCCCATCCTTCTGCTTTATAAAAAAAAAATAATTCATCCCAGTATTTTAGTGAATTGTTAGCCCCTTTACAATTTATTTTACAAAAAGCAAAAATGATGAATCATTGTTAATCTGGAAGTAGGAAGAGCTCTAGACATTCTCTGCATTGGATGCCATCAACTTGATGTATTTCCAGAATAATTCTACAATTTTACACAGAAATAACAGGTGGAATAGAAGAAAGCACTTAATTCCATTTTAATTACTACAGCATACAATTTCACCTGTAAGTCATTTTTGCTACAGGACAGTACTTGAAATATCCCAGCAAAGTAAATCTTAGTCCATTACTTAAACAGAAGAAGATGGAAGTTTTTCTTTTCCATATAGCCAATCCTATTTAAGGTGTCTAAACAGACTTTACAGAACAATCAGTTAAATATCAGCAAACAGTTACAGCTGGAACAGCAGGGTCCCAATCCTGAAATGTGTTTATCTGTAAAACGTATGAAGGTTGTCAACCACTGTACACTTACTTGTTCGTATTTCACAATTGTGCTGGAGGGAACATGAATTTATAAAGACAATCTTGTATTGAAAAAAAAATAAATCCACATTTCCTAATTCTAGGCCTTGTGTATAAAAATGAATAGATAATCTAAATGCTTTACTAATGCAGGGAGATGCACTTGCATATAATGAAATTATTGCCTTTATTTCAGAAGATAAGCCTATTCTTTATTGCTTCATATTAATTTGACCAAATACTATGCCCACTATAAAACTGAATTCAAAACATTTGATTTTTTTCCTCCAAAATACTTACATGAAAATGTTTTCCTCCAAGATTCTTAATAGCAAAGAAAATAGTCTCCATCTAAACTCCTGTTTTCCTTTTTCTTCATTGGGGTATTAGGTATCAGCCTAATTAGCTGGCATGCGTCATCCTATTTGACAAACACTGCATGCCTCAAAAGTGTCAACTATTAAGAAAATAACAACAAAGTATTAAACTACAGAGGAAGTACCACTGTAAAAAGGCTAGTAATCACAAATCAAGGATCAAAACAGGAATACCCTACAGTTTACTCATGACAGAAGGCTGAGCAGTACAAAAAGGATTATTTACTTGTATAACATGACAAAAGATGTACATGCTGCGAATCTCTCTTTCCTAAAGACTGCCTTTTAAACTAACAGACAAAGCTGATTGAAACAGACTAATTCTGGGCAATCTGCTTTCTTCCTATAAATCAATAATACAGTTGTTTGGAGATTGGTCATGTAATCAGTGATTTGGGGGGCACTATTTTCTCAAAGATGTATTTTGTTAATTATCTTAGATGGGAACGCATCTTTTAATCAAAAATGGCAACTCAAAATCTTCTTACAGAAGGCAAAATCCCAAAAGCCAACCCCTTCACATAGCTGTCAGTCCCTGTAGGTTTTATCATGTTGAGTAAGCTTTACTCAACAGCTTTACTCAGCTGTAGCTGAGCAGAGACAGGAGCATGAAACTTCATCTTCACAAAGCACACACTGAGTTTTATTCCAAAATATAGGCAAACTCATTTAATCTTTGCAGCTGAACATGCCATTATTCATTGTTCAGCAGTAAACTATTTTTTTGGCTAAAACCATTCTACCTTTGCATCACTATGTTATGCCAAGACTCTTCATTTTCTGAATCCACTTCCTCTGAAAACCCAAACGACTTTGTCCTTGTGAGATAACAGCCCCTTTAATATTACCGTTTCATTTGTGTCTAGAAAAAATGACAGGTTATTCTGCTAGGTATTATGCCACCACAACCAGACAGCTAAGATCACATATCCATGTATTTTTATCATATCCTTTCTTGCCCATAAAAGCTTTGCATCTTGGGTCATGAACTAGAATTTGTTGCCACAGGAGGCTGCGGAGTCTAGCATTTCCACTAAGCCTGAAATAATATATAACAGGTCAAAAACAGATACTAGAGGATACCTCTCTTTAATATTCTTAGTTCAACAGATGTGGCTGCTGGGGAGAGGATGGGCAGCAGAGGGTGGCCAGGCTTGCACACACTCCCTAACTAGCACCACCCGCTACCACCCTCAGAGGCAGATTGCTGGGAAGATTGGTCAGACCCAGCAGGGAGTTTAAGTTACTCTCATTGTCCTGAAAACCTGTTTTTGAGCTCAGACATTTATTTTACCCTGATTTTATCACTATCTGCTGCTTTTCTTCTCAGCTATAGTAAAACTTTCCTTTCCAGTCTATAAAATACCTTTTTGCTTAATTACAAATACTTCAGATTCATTATGCTGTTCTATCTTATCTCAATGAGCCATTTCAGCTTTTCCATCTAAAGGTCATGTTCACAGTACAATAAAGCAGCACTTCTACCTGAGCTTACGGTGGTGTGACAAATTGTGTGCAGGAACACAGATAAAAGGAAACTGAAGTATGCAAAATTTAGGAACGGTCCTACTTCATCGCACATGAAATGAACACATACCATCATTACTCCTCAATTTCTACCCCTAGGCAAAATCTGGAAAAGAGATCCACATTAGCTCATATTTTACTTGTACATTTTACATGTTCCAGAACATAAGTGATTAGCGTGTTTCTGAACACACTGCAGCAGTCTCATTGCAAGGAGCAAATATTAAGCAAGGCATGATCCCATGGGTTTAAGAACAGTTGAATTATCTACATACCACAGGCAGCACTAGGTAGTCAAGGTCTGAACCATAGCTGAAGTAAGCAAGTCAACAGTTAATGCAGCAAAAAGTAGCCTAGCTCTTAGTTGGTCAAGAGATTAGTATCTTCAAAACAGACTGATTTGTATTCACCCTCACATGACAGACCAAGACACACAAACAAGATCAATGAACCAGTTAACAACGACAGAAAATGAAGACATCATCATATGTTCTATTTTACAATTTAGGAAGATCTTATGAATTGCTAGGAAGACGCCAGAATGAATTCCTGAATTCAAATTTGAAGATCTACTTAAGGCAAAGAAAATCTCTCTTCATCCTTAGTCAGAAGGTACACTTGTCTGATAAATACAGTGACTCAGGGATGCATCTGTGTCTTTTCATCATGTCTTAAGATCTCATTCTGTTAAATTATAGTCTATTTAAATACAAGGAAAAAAGATCTCAGAATAATTACCATGAATGTAATGCATAGGTATGTCTGCTAATCTTTACATATTTCTGTTATAAAACTCTGAAGTCTACATGATTAGTGAGCATCTTTCAGATAGTTTTAAAAATAATTCAATAAATATATAAACTAATACACATTATTTAGATACATTATATCCTACATAATGGGCACTATATGTATTTAATATGAAAACACATTTAAGTGTATTATACATTAAAAAGCATTTTTCAAATACATATATCAGTCTTCATGCATAAAAATATTATGTTCAGATATCCATAAGGAAGCATCTAAGATGATATCTAAATGTATAAAAACACATTTTTACTAAAGATAAATCATTCTGAAACTGTTCTGAATCCTATTCAATGTTGCCAAAAAGCATATTTACAATAATAAGATAAGTTTAAGACATAAAACTAGATGGAAATCATTAAGTGGAAATCCACACTTCTCACTCTGAAGCTATTGCACTGGAAGTATTAATGATGGATTGGAAGCATAACTGAGGGATGATTTTGAAACTTACTACTATACAGTGTCAAAAAATAAATAAATAAATAAATAAATAAATAAAAGGGAAAATGGTGTAAGAGAAGTTTGTTTAATCGTTAAGAAATATTTATATCCAATTACTTCTTTACAAATGAAAACCTGAATGAAGCCTCTCCAGATGTTGGTATACTAAGGACATTTAGGGTGTGAAGGTTGAAACACAGTATGAGTAAATTGTATAGCGCTCATCTCTTGTAAAGTATTTCTTTCCATAGATTCAAAAACACTATACAAAGGTGATGATTCCTATTTGACAGATGGGAATAGAAGAAACAGAAGCAAGACAAAGTAATTTCCTGAAGTTACACCTTCTGTCACAGACTGGAAAAGAAAGCACTGATTTCTGTATCAGTGACCAACCGGAAAACTTCTCATGTGAGGATGAATAGATTTATTCTCCTTTTAAACAGAGGTGAAAAGACCAACCATTGCTTATGCTTGTTCATAGCTATGTGTTGTTTGATTTTAAATACTTTTTAAAGAGGAGATCAGCATCATTAAGCTTATTCTCACACTGTGGAAACTAAGGCATAGCACAGTAACAGCCTGTCAAGGTCCAAGGTCAGCCAGCAAGTGCATGACAGGGCTGGAAGCTGAAACCAAGTCAGCTCAGTGTAGCCATGTGCCTATCGTCTAAGCCAGGAAACACTTACCAAGGACATGTAGTACTTAAATACAATTCCAGATCAGCTATGTGTACCATCTTCAACTTTTTTTTTTTATATATATATTGTTTTTATTTTTCAGGCCTTATACTCAAGGAACAGTAGCATTTCTTCCCTCAAAACAATATAAGAAGGGGAAGATTTCCATTTAACGAGATACAGAATTCATAATGAAGTTTTAAACTGCAGATGAAGTACAAGTTTTAATTACCTGAAACCCATGTACTACCATTGTATTATATATAGTGTAATACATTATTTGTTTTAATCATTTCCAATTTCCAATGTACTGCCAATCTTTTCATAAGCAAAAAATATCATTCCCTTAATAACCAGTTTTAAAACATATATTTTATTATGTTAACTAATGTCTACTCATCAATAACTCATTCAAATGTGCTGAATAACCTTGTTCTCTTCTACTTCTGCTTAGGTCTAACTGGCAGACAATATGAAAGGAAAGATCAATGATGGACAGAAGTAAACTGTTCCATACTACAGGCTGCCTGTATCTTTAATCATCAGTGCTGTCAACAGCAATGTAACTAAGAAAATCTTTAATCATTATTAGTAAACTTGATGAGTAAAACAAAAACAAAAACAAAACAAAAAAAAAAAAAACATGAATTGTAACAGGCAGAATTTGAATGATGGTAACTATCAGTCATTAATGTTTCAAACTGAAAGGCATTTTCAATGTATCATATATTACACAAAATTAAATAAGTGTCAGCCAGTCAAATAAAGGACACTGATTCATTGACAGATGCCCCAAAGACAAATAGTACATCTGAGTGAAGCCATCGGTCTTGCAGAGTTATTTAAAACAAAGCCACATTATTTATTAAAAGTTTGAATTTGTCTTTGGTCGGTTAATGAATTCTGCTCCCTGTTTAAATCTGACAACATCTTAAGAAAGTTGATCTGAGGTCATATCTGTGCTACATCATCTTCCATCTGAGCATTTGCATCCAATGATATTATTTTGTATTGTTGCCAATTTAGTTTTATCATGTAACAATTAGATAAACTGTATGCATACAATTACCTCCTTCATTCCGTTTTTTTGACCTATTTAAAAAATACCTTTTTCTGGAGCTCACTGATGGCGTCAGTTTGCAAGACAACACACATGGAAACCCATGGTACTTCTATTTTAGGGGAAAGAACTTGAACTCAAAGGGATAATGATGCTCAAAAGTCAAGGAGAATTAGTAGTAAGATGAATTTAAATGATCAACTTATTTTTAGCAAGGAGATGAAGAAGAGGGGATGTAATAAAAATACACCGAGCAACAAATGTTCTGGAGAAAGTAGCCTTTGAGCTGTTATTTCTTTTGTCTCATAGCACAGTAAAACAAAGTACATTTTTCTCACATTAAGTAAACTGAAATTTTATTACAGAAATCACCGAGATTAAGAATCCAGCAAGCTTTCAAAATGAGTTACTATAAAAAGGACATAATATATATGTAGAAAAAAGATGATTAATGATAAACATTTTGGAACTGATTTCAAGTCTTATGAGACCTCTCTCTGTCAAAGAGCATCCATCTCTCTAGTACGTGGGTTTACCTGCTCCAGAGGTCTGTTTTCCTTCGGCACACACGATGCTGGGATCAGTTATATATTAAAAAGCTCCAAGATCTAGTCCAGGCAGGACATTGCTACATCGTGACGACTTCAGAGCCAAAAGTGTCAATCTGCCCACTCCAGGATGTCTGAGGCCATCAGGAAGGGATGGCTGAGATCATAATGATTCATTTCTTGGGTCTTAGCAATTGTTGTATGCTCTCCAGGGAACATGAGGGTGATTTCAGACATATGAGCACAGCCTGCCACACTGAACATCTCTCAGGAGGTAATTATTTTTGGTCAATACCAACTTACTTGTAGCAGCTTGGTGAGTATTTGCCTAAAAGCAGTACAATGCTAAAAAATGATTACCTTCTTTGCTCATTGTTAGGGATGGGAAGCTGCTGCTGCCACAGTGCTGATAGGAATTTGCTTTCTGAGGGAACCAAGGCTGCCAAGAAGGAAGCCTGGGAGCAGTCACAAGAGGGGAAGAGTTAGAGAACTTCCACTGCCTCTAATGTGACCCGCATTTCTTAGGAGGGAAGACGACTCTGGGAAACGAATGCAGTCTGACCTAGAAAAAAATGTGAATGTTGCCTCAGATTTGAGCTGATATAGATAGGAAGACATGGACCTGATTTGGAGGAGCAGAATTAAATTACCTATGGCCTGATAGAGGCAGAACCCACTAAGTCTTGAGATGTCCAGGGACAGGAAGCCAAAGGGAATCTAACTTTTTATTACAGCTGAAGTACTATATCTTCTCTTCTTTTAAGCTCTACTGGTTGTAACAAAATCCAGGCTTTTAATATGTGAGCTCAGAGATGGTACAGCATTCCCCTCAATCTACAGTCAACCTGAAACAGTAATTGAGAACAGGGAATTCCTCCAGCACCCTCTCTGGACACATTTTCAGAACTCACAATCCTGGATACATTGACATCGGCACAGGAAAATATTTTATCAAAGAAATTAGTAGCAGCACTCAAGCACATACACCAAAATAAGTGCTAGGAGTCCAACCATACACCCCCTCATAACCATTCTCTCTCTTCACAACAGCCTTCTTTTTGTCATGTGTAGATGTTACTCTGAGGCCAAGGGCCCAGTGCCATCCTAGGTCTGAATTCCATTCCCCTTTAAAATTTTCTTGAGTGTTATTCTTGTAGTGTTAATGCTGACAAACTGAATTGATTTCAAATTCCATGTGCTTAGCTCTCTAACCAATCTGCCAACTGATAGCCTAGGGCTGTGCTAGAATTATTATTTTTATTTTTTTTTAAATTACACTTTAACATGAGAAGGTAGTGAAACTGAAATAGCTCAATTACATTTTTCTGTTTTAATAGAAGTGGGCCCTGTTTCACCTGATGTCACGTATAGGATAGCTACACGGCTTTGCATTACAAAACAAGATTTCTAGTTGCTAGTTCCAACAGGGATGCTGGTTGTAAACCAGTCAGTCTTCTTGACTTAAGTCAACAGTACAGCTCTGTGATTTCTCACAGTGCCAAGCCTGGGACAGGCACTGACAAACAGATAAAATATCTGAATTTCACTTTATGGTTGAAAGAATATGAAATGATACCTCTTCTACAAACCATGCAAGTGACAGAAAGGCCTCAGAGACCCCCATGTTCAAAATTGCATGTATGTGAGACAGCCGCATCTGTAAACAATTTTCTACTGATCTGCTTCTCCTGAGACCCAACAAGCTACCAAGAACAGGCAGGACAACTAATGAGTCATGGAGGAAGCTGAAGTAATGAGACATAATGTTAAATCAGAAATTAATTTAGTATAATCTAGCTATCGACTTTTTCATCAAGAAAAAAACAAAATAGTGCCATTACCAAGAGGACAGAAAACTGGCTGCATTTATTGAAAACTCTTAAAGATTTTTGTAAAACTACATGGTTGCATATAAAATCAAAATACACTTAAGAAAATGTAATCAGGGAGAGATGGGCTGAAGAGTCCCCAGATTGGATACTGCATAGAAAATAAAATAAAAATTAAAGAAAAAAGCAATATCCCTAGGGGAAAAAAAAAAAAAAAAAAAAAAGGAATCTGGAACCACCGCAGATTTGTAACAGACAACATTACCTTTTTCAGCCACTGGACTTAAATTTGATTGCAACATCTACTCCCTTCTTCCACCTGACCTTCTGCAGTCCTAGATTTTGGCAAAGAAATGAAGACAGACCGTATCTTTTCAACTTCACATGCAAGATGTCATTCACTGAGGACGTCTGGAAATGTGGCTTATTTGCTATTAGATTGCTTTTACCAAGCATGTGTTAACCAAAAGACAAACATACAGTCTTTCTTAGAAATTGCATTAAAAATCATATGTATGACTGTATAACTTTCTAGCAATGGTAACGAGCTGCCTAAAAGCACAGAAAAGTATTTGGGTATAAAGATGGTAGTTACATCTCTGACAACTGATTTATGAGTCCATCCGTAATTATAAGTTTGAAACATAATTATAGTCAATGCCTTTAAATTCATACTATATACCTATACTCATACTATTTAACTGAAGTCAATATATGTTATGTTCAGAATATCAAGATACACACATATATAAAAAGAGAAATTCAGTGCTATATCCACATCTATATAGAACTTGCCTATGTATTTGAAGAAACTCGTTTACATCCTTAGCAATATAGCTAATGAATTAGATTTCTATTGGTGGTATTTCTAATAGCTTAGATCATACTTCACTTGGTAATCTTAAACACAATTTACTATTTGCTGGCAGAACTAGCAGCTATCTCAAAGCCATCTCCCTAAATTCCATTTAAAATTCATTATTTGTTCATAGATATTTAAATTAAATACAAACAGGATTCTTGCAAGGCAAGCCAAAAGACTCCCCCACAAAAACAAATACAAGTCCTTGTATGTTCTTCTGCAAACATATATTTCCCGTTCATCTTAAATGTGCCTCCTAGTGCTTTAGATTAAGAATAAAGAGCAGACAATAGTGCAAGCAGCATTCAAATAAACGGGACAAGCAGAGGCAAGGAAAATTCATTGTTTATGTTGAAACCGCTCCCCCAACATACACACACACTCCATGACACGGCATTAATGCATGTCACCAAACATTTCTTTATTTGTGCTCCTGCTAATGTTGACTACATAAGAAAGATATCGCTCAACTGTCTCTCTCAACATTTTAGGACTTTTACGGTGTGTTAGGGTCTCGATGAAATTCATCCTTGTTTAGGCAGTTAGCCTCTCATTTTATCCTGTTGGCCTCCTGAACAGTCCTGAGATATAACATGGGTATTAGCCCTCATGAATTTTCACACTGTTACTTGATCCTAAAAGGCATTTCCCCTGATTCCAACAAAATTCCATGAGCATGCAGCCTTTCTCAATGCTCCTCAGACTGCTTTTGACTTCAAGAACCATCCAACACCCTTATCAGAATCACAGTCTGAATTCTTATCTTCATTCTACACTTTCTATTTTGATAGCCTCCCAAGAGGTCTGATTTTCTTTGATGAACAATTTTTTTTCAACCATTTTTGGTTGCTCCCAAATGTTTAGGAATTGTATCAAGAGAGTAAAGGGAGAAGCAGTTCCTTTCTTGCTTTCAGAAGAAAAGCCGCACTTGTTTTAAAGGAAAATGAAATAAATTCAGAATCAAAAGGTTCTTCATAAGTGTGTCTAAACGTTGCTTTTGCCTAGATTTTCTTCTAAATTAAGAAGGAAAAGATGAAGACAGATCTTACATCCAAGTCTATGGAAATCTGATGTTATTAAGTAACAGTGATGTACTCAGGAAACAGTGATGGAGAGCACTTCAGAAGCCTAATACCAAACAGGTGGAAAAGCAACAAATTCTACTTTCCATAGATACTTTGATAAATTCACTGCCATTCTAAGGCTTGCTTAGCTTACCCAGGGTACTTAACTCCAAGAGCCTGGTGACATGCTATACCTTGGAATGTTGTGTATTTCAAAGAGGCATGCCAGGTGGTGTTTTTTTTCTTTTCTAAATTGTTTTTATTATTATTATTATTGAATAGGTGCCTATATTCATTCAGCAATTATAAAATCACACCTTTAAAAGGGTTATCTGTAAAATCAAAAACTCACTTTCACTGGGACTAGGGAAATGGATTGCATACACTACATTATGAAACTGGGAGACAGTATTGTGTCTTTGGGACAGGCACCTGTAGGCTCCTGTATGCATGCAAAGAATTCAAGCAGGAAGATCTGTAATCTAAGCGCTAAGACGGGAAGAGTTCAACAGAGCTCGGGCACCCCTAGAGACTTAAAACTCCTGTGGAGAAAATGGGTGGCAATTCAGGAAAAAAAAAAAAAAAAAAAAAAAGCAATTGTCCCTTGAATTGTCCCTTGTCTGGCCATGTCCAGGTCACTATTTTCATTCAAAAGAATCAAATATTACTGGTTTAAAATAATGATTTGTTTTAAAACATATATATATATACATGTCATTACTGAGATAGAAAAGACAAAAAGCACTAGAGCAAGGCTCTCAGAATGCTGTTACAAACAGTCCACCTTACCACCAAAATTTACTTTTCAAAGGCATTTCTGCCAGTGTCAATGTCTGACACACCTGACCCTTGATTGTCAATAGCATGTTGCACCCAAGGATCAGGTAGGGAAGCAAATTATTTGAAGCTTCAAGCGAAAGCAAGAATTCATAAGAGCTTCTCAAATGATGGCAAAGACTATTACATCACACAGGAAAAAGTATATTCAATGGTAATCTGGCTGACCCACGCTGACATGCAAAATCGAATTAATCTGAATGCCATGATCACTCAGTATAAAGCAATCAAAAGGATTGTCTATATAGTAATATACGACATTTCATCGTATATTGAACAATTACAATATGTGGGGAAAAACCGAACATTTCTCATTCTAAAAATCAATAAAGCTACCTTACAACAAAAGAGTAAGAGATCATTATTTAAATTTGTTAATTCCAATAAATGAATTCATTTGGACTTACGCCATTATGACATGACTCAAAAATCAGACAAAGAACAACTGAAGCTTTTCCAGATTTTCACAGAAAATCTGCAAATAGTTTTGCCTGTTTGACAATTACTGTGAAATAGTAATAGTCTGTGTTACTCTGTTGCATATTCACAATAAATGGCTTTTGAGACTGATTAGTGAAAACAAAGTGGAACCATTTCATTTTTCTCATGAGCTATTCATTGCTCAACAGTCAAGAAAGCATAAGAGATTATACTTTAAGTTATCTATAAACTCAATGTATTTGAAAATCAAAACTTAATTCCAGACTGAAGCACCACCTTTTCTAGAACCTTTCCCTCCACCAGGGAGGAAAAGAAATCATGTATTTCTCCTCTGGAATTATAAAAGCTCAGAACAGCACAAGTGACCAAGCTCTCTCACGAACTCAACTGAACCCAAGTTTCTCACCAGAAATATTGGTAGCAGTGAAACAGAGGAGTTTTACAGAGGTACCATAAGCAGGGAGCACCATGAGGAAAAGCAAGGTCAGGCTCAAATAAGGGGACTGGCACCAAATCTTTGGCTACCTTCGCTGCCAGAATTCTAGATGAATAGATTACTTTAACATTTCCAGAAGTCATTCTGCCAATAAAAAGCATCAGGAAATGCACAAAACCAACCATTTTGATGCAGTTCTCTTGTACACAAGAGGACATCATGTACTCTTGTCAAAAGCAACAAAGAGCTAGAGGGAGTTTGCATGGGGTTTTCTTCAATAACATTTTGACATCCTTAGAAGATTCGGCTGATGAACGGAAATGTCACTGCTAGAATGAGGGCAAAAGAAATGCTGCACTTCACTACTCCATTCTTTCTTTCTTGTCTCAGATACAGATGATGCTAGCTTGCCCAGCTTTTTAAAAGACAAGACCTATTCCCTTGTTCTTGTGCAAGACCAAAGCAAAGCAGGACAAGTTTCAGGGAAAACAGACACAACAAGCAGGTAGCTTCAGGAAAATGACACTTCTTCAGAATTGTTAACTGTTCTGAAGTGAATATGATATATGAAAACTGGTCATTCTTGATAACCAAAGAATATGTTGATGAACATAAGTTTATCAAAACTTTCTCAAATATTCATTATATAGATAGTTCAAATCCAAATCCAAGACAATGATGTGACAATCTTCCACCAAATATCCGTGTTGGCCCATTGTCTAGACTATCTCTATTCATTGACTTAGCTTGTTCTGCTCTGATTACTTTGCTGTCTGATGTCTTGAGACACATATAAAATCTGACTGGATTTTATCCTCAAAACAGTAATAGCAAAGAGTTATCTCTGAAATATCCATATATTTGTATCTATTACAAACAGAGCCTACAACTCCTTAGTCTTGATCTAGAATATAACCATCCATTTTAAGAGTGCTTAGATTAACAATTACATAATGAGCAAAAGTAGTGGCATACAAGCTATGGTTTCCCCATAGTACATCGTCTTTATTTTTATTTAAGCACAGCTGGAGCATTGCTGCATTCTTATTCTTTAAGCTTCATTTAGTTGCTTTATCAACTTCAGTACCAAAGTACTTTTGTAACTTTTTTATTATTATTATTTTTAAAGTTATTACAAGCACCCACTGCTAGTTTTCCTGATCTTTCCACAAGCAAGTGACAGTGATAAACAATGAAATCCAGGGCCCTTGGAAAGCTGCTGCATCTTGGCTGGAACACTTTGCTGAAGTAATGACGCGATTCCAATAAACAAACAGGCAGATTCATTTGCAAATCAATATCAATGAACTGAGTGGGAAACTGGGGGGAGTCATTATGCTCTAGAGCATCCCACTAGCCTCTTGATTTATCTGTTCGCCCACGGCCACTGACAGTGTTCATAACTCCAGTGATTTGGTAAAACAGATGGGACATAAGTGTTCACTTCTAATTACAGCAGTCAACATAGGAGCTTCAGTAGCTTGGGGAGAATTTTTTTTTTTTTTTGGATAAATTTTTGGTTAAAGTGAAAAGAATTTATTTCAGCTTTATACATAAGCAAAGCGCTTTGATATGGCAATTCTTTAACTGGGTTATTACCTCCCTGAAAAGATTTATAGGTATTCTTAATTCTAATTTTAGGCTAGCAATTGCAACATTGCAAATGTATCTCATTAAGTGCTTATGTCACTTATTATAACATCATCACTATTATTTGCTGTTAAGACCTCTTAAACTCAGTCTATTTATTGAGTGAAGTTAGATGTGAGTTAATGCAAATTTATCACAAAGAGAAATGCTTGAAAGGAGAGTAAAATAAAGAGAACAAGGGAAATACACAAATCCTCTGGCTAGAAAAGCTGGATTTCATTTTTCAAAGTAGTGAAAACCAACACAGAGACAAAGATTATGTACAACTTGTTGTGGGAACATTAATGTGACAATTATGTCGTAAGGCAGCCACTATCAGTAATGCAGGCTGTCCAATAAACTTGGTGATGGCTTTTCTACTTTAAAGAATATAGAGCTTGTGACTAACTTTCACCTACTTATTAACTAGTTTATACAAGTTGCCAACTGGGGCTTTCTTGTGCTGATGCAGGAGGGTGAACAACGACATCAGCTAACAATAGTTTCTTGCTAAGATATTAAGAGCAGAGTTTAAAAAAAAAAACAAAGGAAACCCTGTGGTATATGCAGAGTTGCACGCTGCTTTAAACAACCAAAGTTTTGCTAATCAGATTCAGACAAGTGATTATAAGCATTTGATTTTTATAACGGTTTACAATTGCTTGATACTGTACTTCTGCCAGGTGGCATTTAATTTCTGTTCTTGAAAGCTTCTGACAAAAGTTTACAAACAGATGGAAATTACAAATTGTGCTACTTTATCATACAGCTGACCTACAGTCCTCTTGTCCCCAGCCCTGCTGTGAGCAACGAACTGCTGGCTTTCTCTCAGTGGAGTTCTTCTGTTCAAGGAAGTTTTAGGAAAGTTGATCACTTGCATAGGTTTGATCTTGAAAGTGGCAATGGATACAGGAGTACTGTCAAGCTTGTACTCTCAAATACATCAGAAAGTGATCCTGAACATAAGATGGAGCATTGCAAGATCTGCTTTTAAAATAAGCGATGGGGAAATTACCACATGTGCAGTCTCTCCATCCTGCCTGTAGAGAGGAGGAGCACGATGGGGAAGACCCTGCTACCAAGATCTCTTGCTTGGGCAACCCTGGCAGCCCAGGTCCATAGCAGCAGACTGCTCAGCACTGGCTAACGTGTATTCTATAGGCATTAAGGCATTTCATGCTTTCAAGAGCACTGTGGAGTTGAGTGAGGCCAAACATCCCCAAAAGTGATCTGCACGACCATGCTGCCTGAGAATACGCACATATACAATGCTTTTACTAAGGTACATGCAGGAAAACTGTGATGAGAAAACGTAGAATTTTCTTTTTTACATCAGCCCCTCCTTCCTAACAAGAGTTAGGAAAATAAAATAAATAAATAAATCTTTTTACATATCACATACCCTGCTATTTTGAAATTCTCTAGAAGTAAAAAGTTTATGCCTTTTCCCAAGCAATGCTGACCAGGAGTTAAACTTGCTCATTTTTCTGTTCAAGTTATACTCCTCAAATGATTATTCAAAATATCATTTAGGTTCTTCCACTCTCCAGAAACGTGGATCTGAGCTCTGAATGTTTTGGTCCCTAATTAACAGCCTCAAAATGTCAAAACTGACTCTTCAGCCTCAGTTTATTCACAAGTGTGTTGAGGTTTTGACACTTCCACTCAGAGGTTTCATTCAGGTTTGTTTTCCATTTCTATTGGGGTTTGCAGCATTCAACAAATGTTATTTAGAAATCACAAATAATGGCTTCCACACAAATTACCATTAAATTGTGGAGGGCTTGGGATCCAGCTCCTGGCTGACTTTGACTCACACTGAAGCACTCCTCGCACATTCCCCAAGAGGCCTCAGTACTTTGAGTGACTGCCAGCACCACAGTGACTTTTCCCTCCTCACTCATATTCAGGCTTTGACCTTTTTTCATTTTACTCCTTGTGTCTTTACCATTCACAAAAAATTTGGTGGCAATGCGCCCGAGTGAGGCAGGCTTTCTATATTCTATACTGTCTCTGATCAGCACAGCAAGTTCCCTGTGTGAAACAATAATTAACACCTACAGTCTTTTAAAGACACCATTTTCCACCTACTTAAACCTAAAGACTTCGACAGTATTTGAAAAAAATCAGTAGAGCACATCAGAAATGCAAGCTGAAACAGAACAACTCTGAGGAGTTTGCATTCTCTGGGTTTCATTTGTGTTCCACTATCTTTATTTTCATTTCCCAGCTGCACTGAACACACACATCTACTCTCTGCTTTTCTGTATTTCTACACACTTAAATACCTCCTTAAGTGACTTGTAGTATGGTTTCTATGTAGGCTGTATACAAGCACCTACATTTTAGTCATACATGTATGCTGTTATGTATGCTTGGTATTATCATTATTAACAACTGATTATTTTAATGTACATATGTATATTATTTTAAAAAATACTTGGGTAAAAAGTTGAATGATCTTCAGATAAACATTTCTTTTTAAAAATCTGTATGGGTATTACTATTTTAAAGGCTTTTAATCCCTGTCCACAGACATTTAAAAAACAATTATAAACATGCTTAAATGCAAGACAGAAAAAGTTGAAGATGGAAACAAACTAAATGTATGAGTTTCCAAATCAGGAACCTAAAAGTGAGTTACTTGGTTCTCTGATGGCTTGGGCTGTCTGAATCCTTCTGAAGAATTCCATACAGATTCTTTTATTTAATTCTTTAGGGAAACACCAAAAAATATGAAGCTCCATTCTATGCAAATTACATTACACACAACAATTCCCAAAGGAAAGGTCCTGATGTGCAGGACCCTATGTGCCCTTACACGTAACAGCCACTCAGGGCTGACTTGTGCTCACAGCAGTGCAAGCAGCACTTTGGGGTCTTAATGGAGGAAGCAAGCAGTGAGAATCCCATCCATACGTTTCCAAAGATTTAAGAAGGCTTGACATCAGGTCTCTTAGGTCAACTCTATCACAATTTTCTCTCTAATGTTTTTTGCAGTACTCACACGCCACACACTTTCTAATTTGGACACTTTGAATGCATTTTTAGCCTGGATACTGTAACCACGTTATTTACACAGAGACACTTCCAGCACTAGGGTTCCTCTTTATGCAAACTATCAGGTCTGACTTGAACTGCACAGGTTTATTAGCAATTCATAACTGCATCCTTGCTCAAGTGCTGTATTTGCTAGATTGTTCTGACTTTAAATCAAGACACATTCAGAACTGACATTGATTTTTAAAATATCTTGAATGCTAATACAGTTTAGAAAATGAACACTAAAAGGTAGGGATATTCATTTATTTGTTGTCTTTAGTTATTGCTGTTGTTTTTTTTTAATGGGGCAATACACATCTCAAAAGATGCTCTATAATAATTTTACTGGAAAACATGTCAGGGAATTTGTTGTATTTTCAAATCAAGATTCTTGCATTAATCACATATAGTCATTGTCATACTTCAAGGTTTTGTTGTTGTTGTTTTCTGTTTTCAATATGATTTTAAAATATTTTTAACTAGTTTTTCTCCCCTCTGGAAAGTTGGAAGCAAATATTAATTGCATATCAATACCAATCACTCAAGGTGCTTTCCTAAAGACTGTCCTTGGAATCCAATCACTATTTGCACACACATTAATAAAAGTGCAACGCTTTTAAATCTGATTGCTTCAAGTTGAATGGATGGGTCAGTGCCAAACAAATTCATCTCATTCACTGAGCATGGTCTATAGCAAACTATAACTCCATTACAGTGAAAGGACTTGATATAATAAAATACAAATTTTAAAAGTTACCTGACCAGCTCTTAAAATGTTCTGAAGGAGTTTATGTGCAAGCTGCATTATTAATCTGAAACTAAAGCCAACCTGCTATTTGAAGAGAGCCATAATATTTGACACAGTGTGTATGGGTTAAAGGCTGCTTGTCTGACACAAGAATCACTGGAGTGACAGGACTATCAGTTCTATCAAATGAAACAATTGGAGGTCAATGGTAGCAAAGACATACCTGGTAGTATCAAATGAAAGGATGACCTTTTGGGCAAGTTCTTGGTTTGATATTTAGAAGTTCAATCCCCATTTCAACTGAACTCAGTAAATTGCCTTCTTTATCTGTACCCCATGCCCCAGATGGAAAAAGAAGGGGACTAACAATCCTTTACCTCCATGTTTGACGTGCTTTGGGATGAACAAGTAACTGTCTCAACAGAAAGAGATCAACCTTGTAAAGTGATCTTTGAAAAAAATTAATATGTTTTAATAAAACCCTAAAATGCAATGAACAAAAACAATGACAAAAAAAAGCCACGTGCCAACAGTAAATCCATGTGCACAAATATGATTTTATTTCCTTCAATGAAAATTTCAGCATGAAGATTTTTTCAGTAAAAAGTACTTAAAAATAAAACGCTTGGAAATTGCCCTTATGTGGTGTAAATGCCTGAAGTAACTAGGAAAATAAAACTAACACTCACACTTTTAAGGAAAAGGTACAGCATTGAAGAGGCTTTCAGGGTAGGGCATAACTGCATTACCTGAGCGTTCCCTAGGCTCCCAACCTTAGATGCTATCGCGCTGGGGAAACTTGGTGTGCTAGCCCTAAGGAACACCACGGAGCGTGGAGTGGAGTGGAGACACCACGGCTAGGCTCTGTAATCAGGTGGGGCCTCGATTGTTCTTGTGCACAAAGCTGCACTTTTTGCCACCCTAAGCCAAAGACCTGTCATGTTTTGACAAATGCTGTACCCTAGTGTTCTTTTTGCTCATTATAATATCATTATAATACCAAAACACACCTCCATCCCAAAAGCTACCCGCCTCCAAGGTGCGACCACCCCTCACTGAGCATGCGCCCTGAATTTCTCGGAGCCTATTACTTTAAACGGAGACAGGAAAACTTTACACCAATCATAACTAAGATATGCTTGACTAGAGCCACTCAAGCTCCACCTAGAAGACAGAAAATAATATAAATTGGCCCAAGAGAGAGGGGATGTTAGGGAAGATACCATCGTCAGGGGAGATACCATCCCAAGGACATACAACATCCTTAGGACCTCCTGACTCCTGGGATCAGTCGACGGGCTGAGCCTCTCTTCCCCCCCATTGGGACGCCTTTGGGTGAGATCTGAATATTTGCTTATAAATCTCTATAGAGTCTTTGATCCTTTTAACGCGTTTATTTCTAGGCTGCGCACCTGTAACACCTAGAACACCTAGAACCCGCACCTAGAACCCGCACCTAGAACCCGCACCTAGAACCCGCACCTAGAACCCGCACCTAGAACCCGCACCTAGAACCCGCACCTAGAACCCGCACCTAGAACCCGCACCTAGAACCCGCACCTAAAACCCGCACCTAAAACCCGCACCTAAAACCCGCACCTAGAACCCCTGAAACACCTGTGTATTTCATGCATACTAGCTTGCTTTTGCAGATAGTCACTATCACCGGCAATCCAAAAGAACCTGATTATCTGTTGCTGTAATAAACCATACTTGATTGCATTGTGATAGCTCTCATTAATGCAACTAGGGTGAGGGTGGTTATCCGTGATAGTTCAGTGTTCTGAATCTAACCAGACCCCCAGACGGTTAATGCATTGTTGGTGAATGTCTGAACGGACCCCCAGGTGGTTAATACGTTTTTGGTGAATGTCTGAGCGGACCCCCAGGTGGTTACTGCGTTTTTGGTGAATGTCCGAACGGACCCCCAGTTTTGGTGAATGTCCGACTGGTTCAGTACTCTGAATCCAACCGGGCCTGTAACGGTTAATCAGCTACACCCCTTTAACGCGACACCTTACGACAGAGTTTATACACTGCCCCACAGAAGACACTGTCAGAGACAACATGGAAAATGCTCTCCTTTCCCAATAAGACTAAAATGAAGGAATTCTGTACACTGCTGTTCTGTTCATTGTGGAAAGAAAAGGGAGAAAAATCTCTACTACCTACTGTTTTTTAGCTTTCCGGTGGCTGAAGGAGAGCACACAAAGCAAACATCATTTCCAATAAGAACTATAGGGACAAACAGGGCCAACCCCTAATTTGTGACTCTGGAGAACACACACTGGCCTTCCAAAAAGATGATGCAAGCCTCAACCTACACCAAACTGCTGCCATCGCCAGCCTGTCTCTTTGTTCCACACATGCAATGCCTTCCAGCCCCAACTACCTCTGAGGACATCTTCCACACAGCTGCTATTATAGGCATCAGAGGATATACCCTTATATATATATATATCTTGACAGTAAATTCTTACTGTATTTCTCTTCCCTGAGGCCAGAAAGCATTTCAGACATCCTCCTTCTTCACAGCCTTCCCCCATCCTCCTTTCTGCATTTCATGTGCAGCACGTTTAACACGCAGTTCATTGCCTTGAATCCCTCTCCTCTATCTCAGTCTAGAACTTCTTCTTTCTGGTTTGTGCCTTCTGCACTTAACTGAAACTGTTCCTACTGGCATAATTCATTCACTTTTCTTAGCCTAACTCTAAAATTGTTATCATTTGACTTGCCAGCTGTTTTTAATGCTGGTGATCACCTTTCTTCTTGATAAATCTCATCTTCCTAGCACTTCTCCCTTGTATTTCCTTCCACACCACTTCTTCAACACAGCCTCTTCAGGGGAAACTTTGTGACATTCAGCAAGCTCCTGAAGAAGGTCCCTTATCCGTCCACTCTGAAAACTCCTCTCTTTAACTCCATCTAGCAAGCAAGAAAGCAAAATGATCCACTGCTTTCCACATGCTGATGAGTCTTGATCTACTACCATGACACATCTTCCATGTTTTGCTCAGTCTAAATTGTTAGCCTGGTTTCTGGATACAGTCATAAGCTTTTTGGGGATAATGAGATTTCTCAATCCACTCCCTTCAGGGAGAAGTAAGTCCTTTTTCTCAGTCAAAATAGACGAGCAGAGAATAAGACCTGCCAATTTAGACTACAATCCAAGTACCATCTTTGACTCTCGCTTTTTCAAAGCCTCTCATCCAGGATAAGCTCAAAATCTCACAGTTTCTTTAGACATAACCTTTCTAATAAACAATTCTTTTTACCCTTCTGTAATGCTAAAACTCCTTTCCCAGCTCTGATGACATTACATATTGATTACTACAAAGTTCATTTTTCTGACCTTAAGAACTGCAAGTTCCTCTCATATCTTACAGAAACTTCTGCTGCAAAGAGGATATCTAACCTCTTGCTTTGATCATTTCACCCATCCCTTCACATTGCTTCAAGAGCTCCCCTACTATCTGTTACATCAAAGATATGCTATCTATCTTATCTTCCAACACCATATACATTTTTATTCAGTTTTTCAGGTTACTTCTATATCATCATCAAGATTTTGGCCTTGGTGTCAACCTTCTTCCCCTGCCACTATTTTTAAAAATTTTCCACAAATATTTTAAAACTCCATGCGTCTTTTCAAAATGCTAATTTGTAGGGTCCTGGTATACGGACACTATTTTTGTCACTGAATAACTTCCATAATAATTCCTCCCCTGATGTCTCCGTCTGTCACCTCTTGTATGCTACAAATTCTTTGGGAACACATGTTCATAGTGAAATAATATCCTAGCTCATAATTAGACACAAATAATATAAGCATAGCAGTTATTAATAGCACTAGTGGTACTAACAGCAGCAGTAGGAAAATAATTATTCATGGGACTATATTCTCATTAAAAAATCTTAAATCTTTGCTAATTTTTAAGGTATTTGCCATCCTCCAAGGTACGAGATAAATGAAGTGACATGAAATGACATGGCACATCATGCTTTATGCTGATATACTGTTCTATTCATCTGACACAAAACACTCTTGGCCCGAGGAAAAGACAACCTTATTGCACTGTTACCAGACAGTCTCAAGTTATAAGCTTAATTTAATCAGTTCTAACTGCTTTTCCGTGATGCACAAGGATATCCTGGATATTTTTTCTCTTAGAAGAACATTTCTCCCTTACAAGCCTCTGTTTTGGATTCTTTAGGAGATCGGACACTGTGAACAAGCAGGCATAACAATTTGTGTTGTCTCCTACATGCCGGGCAGTGCTGCATCAGTGCAGCACTAACCCTTGCACCTATGCCACATGCTGTCTGCCCAACATGGCAAGAACTTTAAGAGAAACATACCCTCAGTCCTAGACCTTGCTTGGGATGCACATTATCAAACCAACGTAAATCTTGCCCGAGCTTTTATCTCACACACAAACAGTGCTATACAATTAGTGCAAGCAATTAGTGAAGGCTTAAATCATTTTTCAAATTAGTTTGAACCTAAAAGTAAGTCTTGGGTAAATATCATATTATTTCACCTACTAAAGGTGCTTAAAAACTGCCTCTGAAAAAGATGCAAAGCAGGTGCAAATTACTGTTAACAATTATTACTCATCCTTTCTCAGGATAAATGGCCTTCCTCTATAACCTCTGAAACAAGTAATGAAATGAGTCAGTGATTTTCTTAATCAAGAACACCAGGTCTACAAGTGCATCTTAAGGGAGAGATGACTGACTGACTGACTGAAGATCTGTGCTCCAAGTCAGTCCTTGTGCTTAGAGACATTTGTAGGTGTGTCCATGGGAAAAGTCAACCTGTAACTACGGTGCGTATGCACTGGCATTGAAATTTCAAAAATGGATTATATTATAATTGCAGTATGTATTTTGTAATCTTCAAAGTCAAACTACACTAACACTATAAACTGAACAATTCACCAGATGTACAGGAAAAGCTAAAACTGGAAAACAGCAAATAGCTTGTATCCATTACATTCGTCTGATTTTAATAGAGAAAACACATTTTCTCGTGTAGCTGTACTGCTTTTGCTAAAGTCTTATAATAGACAAACATTGGTATAGTGACAAAATGCAAATGCAGGAACATATTTTAAAATTAATCATCCATAATTAATTAGCAATCTCTGCTTTCTGGTAAATGATACCTAAATTGCAGAAAATTATCCTTGCTATGAATGATAAAGTCATCTACAGATTTACACTATTTTAGAGAAACGTTTTGCATATATTCATGTATTATAATAACCACAGGTATGTCAGAGTATTGAATTTAACTTTCCACTACATTAAAAATACATACACACAAACATACACTTGTGTGTATATATATAAACACACACATACACAAAATCTATCTTTAAATTACCCTGTGTTCCAGGAGTCAGCTGGACAACCTGAAGTAAAATAATTTGATAAAGACAGCCTTTGGATACAAAGGATTTGGGGGGTGGGATAGTTTTTAGTAGCTTTGTTTTTTTAGTTCTCACTAGAGAGTTGTCCTGGGTCAGATCTTGCAAAAAGCTAATACTGGATGCCATTAAAACAGTTCTAAAGAAGGTGAATTGCGTGTGGCCCAACATGTAAGTGCCCAACATGTAAGGGCCCAACATGTGGCCCCTCAGTAAGTTTGCAGATGACACCAAGCTAGGTGCGTGTGTCGATCTGCTCGAGGGTAGGAAGGCTCTGCAGGAGGATCTGGATAGGCTGCACCGATGGGCTGAGGTCAACTGTATGAAGTTCAACAAGGCCAAGTGCCGGGTCCTGCACCTGGGGCGCAATAACCCCAAGCAGAACTACAGGCTGGGAGAGGAATGGTTGGAGAGCTGCCAGGCAGAGAAGGATCTGGGAGTGATGGTGGACAGTCGGCTGAATATGAGCCAGCAGTGTGCTCTGGTGGCCAAGAAGGCCAACGGCATCCTGGCTTGTATCAGAAACACTGTGACCAGCAGGGCTAGGGAGGTGATCGTCCCCCTGTACTCGGCTCTGGTGAGGCCGCACCTCGAGTACTGTGTTCAGTTTTGGGCCCCTCGCTACAAGAAGGACATCGAGGTGCTTGAGCGGGTCCAAAGAAGGGCGACGAAGCTGGTGAGGGGCCTGGAGAGCAAGTCCTACAAGGAGCGGCTGAAGGAGCTGGGCTTGTTCAGCCTAGAGAAGAGGAGGCTCAGGGGTGACCTTATTGCTCTGTATAAGTACATTAAAGGAGGCTGTAGCGAGGTGGGGGTTGGCCTGTTCTCCCATGTGCCTGGTGACAGGACGAGGGGGAATGGGCTAAAGTTACGCCAGGGGAGTTTTAGGTTAGATGTTAGGAAGAATTTCTTTACTGAAAGGGTTGTGAGGCATTGGAACGGGCTGCCCAGGGAGGTGGTGGAGTCACCATCCCTGGAAGTCTTCAAAAGACGTTTAGATGTAGAGCTTAGGGATATGGTTTAGTGGGGACTGTTAGTTTTAGGTCAGAGGTTGGACTCGATGATCTTGAGGTCTCTTCCAACCTAGAAAATTCTGTGATTCTATGGCATTTCTGTGTTTCCAAGTCGTTAACAGCTTCTCTTCTTTCTAAAGAAAACTATAAGTACAGTTCCTCCAGACAGCTAGAATCCCCCAGTCATTAGGTTAAATTTGTGCAGAGAGCTACTTCTGGAACTGACCATGTTAACTCAAGGAAGGAGAAATTCATTAACCCAGAATCAGTGCTTAGCTACCACCAGCTCCTTCTCCCTGGACATAAACAACAATCTCCACATCCACCAGCTGTAGGGCCATGTCAGCTTTTCCATGGCCCTCCCATATGAACAGGCTACCTTGCAGCATGCTACTCAGCTCCCACATTTAAGGGTGACATTCAAGAGAGATAAAAATATAATGGATGAGAAATTCAACAAAGAGAACAAAATTCTCTTGAATGAAAGTGTATGCCTTACACTATTATCTCACTACAGTAATCTAAGATGATTAGCTTTGGTAAACCTAAACTGCATTTCCATCATATGACCATATGACCTGTATTTTCACATACTTTCATCATGTTAATTATTGATTTTTTTAAATGCTAAAAAAAAAATTTTAGAATGTCCACTCCATCCCATAATCATATGATCCATTCTTTTCCAAATTCCTGAGCTTATTGTCCTCTTCTTCCACTCTTACAACCATGATTTCTATTCAATCGTCTTCCCTTTCACTAGCCAGCCTACCATTTACCCTGTGTTCTACACCAACAACCTTTCCACCACAGCAATACTTATTACAACTTTACCTGAAGTCTCTGCCTTGCTCCCTCTGCTTTGTGAGGAGACTATTCCAGTTGGACTTCTTAACTATTTCTCCCAAGGCAAATTTGAGCTAAACTTGCTTGTTCAGATCACATCTATTTTTATTTCCATAAGGGCTAAGTCATTATTGAATACATTTTCCTTGCATTTCTTTCCAGAATGAGGTTTCAGGTAAACCAACAAGTTTATATAAGATGCTAGAGACATCTCAGCATTAGTATTACTGAAAAGGAAGGCTCAGACCTTCATGAAGTTATGCTCCTCAGGTCCCAAACACCTTCTTGGAGTACACTGGAATGTGACAATGATGACCCTCCCAGGAAAGCAAGAACACCCAGTTCCTGTATATACAGATTTAATGACAAAAACAAACAAACAAAAACGCAAAGCGATCCCCTAGGTATAAATGCCCAGTTATCAAAATAAAAACATGAGCTGAAATCTAGTTTCTTCAGAGCAGACATATTACACTGAGGGATTTAGTAAAACTGCTGGGAAAGCACTTTTTAGACTCGTAAAAACTTTCTGTAACTCTTGCCAATGTACTTGATTACCATAATTTTTTCTCCTGCAATGTTCCCCAGACCTCACAAAACTGTTGTCTTTTATTGTTAGAGATGTACAAAGTGGGATGCAAGCCTCATGTTTCTCACAAATGGAACAAGGTTCAAGATCTGATTCAACATTATTATTTGAGTCAAACAAAAAGAATTTCAAGTATAACCAATAAGCCTACCTGTACTACTAAAAGGAATGTCATTTACATGAAGCTGTGTAAGCAGTTTAAAAAGTCATTTATTCACCAAAGTCTGACTTTTTTTTCCTCTACACTGTGCCCACATTATCTATAATGTAAGTAAATGATTGCTCCAAACATGTTCTCACAGCAATCCCATACCTTGGATTACTCATTGCAATAAAATGTGGAGGTGTATTTTTGTTGCTGTTGTCTTTGTTGTTGCTGTTTGGCCAAATGAAAAGAAATCTGCTTCTAAGTCGATTTATTCCAAAATGGGAGGATTTGTTTTCAGTCAGGTTTTACCAGTTTAATGAGGTTTGTTTGGTTTTTAATTGTAATTATTATTCTCTTTAAGCAGAAAGCATCTTACTGTATTGCAGATGTCAACAATAGCAGACAATTTTAATTCTGAGGAAGAAACAGAAAATCAGAAGATTTAGGAAAAATCAGGCGGGTGTAATTTACCTCAAAATATTGAGAGAATTATTTCTGCAGTTCTGTTACCAGCACTCACAAATCACTACTCGCTCTTTAAGCAAAGAAATTACCTTCTAAAAACAGAAGAGGCATAATATTTTTCCCTGAAGTTATTCACCAATATTTCAAGATGTTTATATACTGTATATAAAACAGACATACAGACTAATACGCTGAACATTTGCAACATAAATAAAAAAGAGATGTATGCCAATATGAAATACCAAGTGCCAGAAAATCAGTATTAAACTTTTTTTTTTCCTGTTAAATTCTGAGAAACAAAGGTCTTTGCTTCTTATGAAAAAAGATTTCTTACATTTACTTGTGGGTACAGTGTTCAAGATGCCATAAATAATTCCTACAGCTCTGGTGAAGTAAGAGCAAGTCACCGACTGCAGAAGGGAAAGAGAACTCTGGAGCATTGGTCGCAGACAAGTGCCAAGTGGGAGCACTCCAGGAGCAAGGTGCTCAGCAACTTCAATGACCAGAGAAGAAGGAAGGCCACAAATCATTGTGAAATGATCCCAAAAGCCTAGAGAAAAAAACAATTTCTCTTTTTTTTTCTTCCCCTCTTTAAACCAGTCAGACATCTGACAAGTACCAGTGTAAAAAGAGAAATACAGCAATCCTTGCTTTCCAGTGATGACAGCAAGGTGACTACATAAACAGGGCAGAGAGAAATTATAATTATTTAACAAAATTCATATTGCTCTGAATGTTGATATCTTCAGCTGTTGTTGGAATTGCAGTGATTAAAGTAATCCTGCCTCAACAATACATAGTTTTGGCATTAATTTTTAATGCAATTAATCTGCTCTCCATTTTTTATATATATATTTTTTCTTGTTTACAGTACTAGGCATATCTGATATGCCTAGTACTGTAGATAGCTGAAAGTTTTCCTTTCAGCTGGCATGCTGCAGTGATATGCATATATACTAGCCACCTTATTGCAGTAAGCTTACTAGTTTACAGGCAAGACAGACTTGGAAGTAATAATATTCTCAAAGACATATCCAAACAGAAATATTTTGCACTTCAGTGAAGCTGCCAAAAAAACAAGTCATGCTGAGTTAAAGGTTTTGTAAAGCCAAGAATTCCTTCTCTTTTCAAATCAATAACCACATGCATCTCTGTTACAGCTTCCATTTTATTGGTTTACAAAAGTAAAAGTGATAATACTGGAAAGCAGGAGATTGAAATCTATAAAGCAACTGATATCACCTACAGTTTTAAGGGAAAATCTCATTAAAATACACATCCCAAACAAACCACGAGTTCTGTGAAGAAGAAAAAAAAAGGCAAAAAAAAGCTTCATCAACTGTTACTACAAATATGCAATAGGAAACTTAAGAAACACTAACATACAGCATCTCTTCCATAGCTTTCTCCTCTTCAAGCATGCTTTATACAAAACATACAAAGTCAGAATTTATTCACACAACAACTGTTTCCTGATAAGTCTTCAGAAAGACCCCTGGGTCATCTAGCACATCCTTCAAACTAGTTCAGGAATGATGGCTATGCTGAGTTACCCAAGTGTTTTATTTAGAGCACTCTTGAACACCTTGAAGGACAATGCCTCACTGACCTCTCTTGCCAAGCAGTCACATTGTCTAATTGACCTCTCCGGGGGAAAAATTTCCTTGTTTAGCTTCAGGTCAAAACTTCCTGCTAGACTACCCATCATCACCTCGAACAACTCCTCCTCCTGGTCTCCAGTTTATTCTCAAGTATGTCAGTAATATTCCCTTAGGCGGGCTGTTTAGTGCATTCCTGAGACCTGTCTTCACAGGTCATACTCTCCTATCTTATCATTCTCAGCACTACTCCTGGAACTGTTTTCATGTCACCATGAAATACAGAGCGCTTAATGACAGAAACAATCCATAAAAATTTCCCTCTACTTGCAACCCCCCAAAATTATTCATTGGCAAGTGGAAGAGGCAGGTGAAATCCGGCTGCCTCTACAGGCAGGTCATACAAAAGGGAAGCCTTCTGAGTCTCCAATCCTGGTGTCTGAGCCAAAGAGTAACTGGAAGTAATATATCCCCCTTCCATTTCTCAGTTACTTACAGTGAGGTCACATACTCTGGCCTTAAAGTAATAAAATAAAATAATACTAAAAAAAAAACAATAACAAAAAAAAAACAATCACTTTTGCTGTTACATACTTGTAACAAAGTGAGACTGGGCTTGCATATAAAATAAACAATGGCACTACGCCAAGAATATCAAGGATTTTTGCAGGTGTTGAAGAGAGCAATTTTCTCCAAATGATTAAGGAGGAACACACTCTCCATAGATTAGGTTTACTTTAATCCCAAAGTGACCTTTTAATGCAAAACCAGGGATAGCTAACATTTTATAAATGTATTTACCTTCCACTTTCCTAATAAAGGCCGATTCCATGTTTATACCTATACCGTTGAAATTATTAGTTGTTCTCTCTTACAGTTAAAGCAATTCTACAGCACAATAATAAACCTTGAAAACTTCTGGAAAAGTCGTTAATCTAAGACGCAGTGAGCCTGACGCATCACAGAACCTAGCATTGAGAATACAAAGTAAAAATGATGCCTAAACAAACAACAAAAAAACCACACACACACAAAAACAAACAAACAAAAAAACAAAAACAAACAAACAAAAAAAGAAAACACAGACAAGCAAAAAACACCTAAAGTTGAATCCTTCTAGGCTTTATAAAGTTTTTCATATATTAGATTTTAGAGTCCCCTAACTGTGGGCATCCCAAATTCAAACAGGATCTCTTGCCCCCTCAAGAGATGAGGACTGAAATTTGGATCCATATTTCTAGAGGGAAAAATGTATCACTTCCACTATCAAAAAGGCAAATTAAATCTCATGCCAGCTTCAAATGGCTGATGGCTATGACTTATGGTTAGAAAAAATTGTTATAACCATTTACATCAGGGTTCATAATCCAGATACTGTCTAAGAAAGTCTTTTATTCTTCTCCTGCATTATACAGGAGGGTCTGTGTACAACACTTTTTTTTTTTTTTTTAATCAAGATATATTATTAACCAACAGACTTTAATTAGAATCGTTTGAAGTTTTTCAGAGATTATCAGCACTGCATCCACAAGCTTTTGAAGATCTCCTAACTGAGCAATGTCACAGCCTCCATGGTGAACCTATTCTAGTGCTCTGTGACCTGTACAGTAAAGAAGAGCTTATGGAAGCAAAACTTCTTATGGAAGTAAAAATTTGAAACCCAATTTATTTTTCTAAATTCTTATTTTATTTTGAGTTAAAACAGGAAAAAGTAAAGTACACCCAAAATTTAAAAATGAAGACTTTGTTTTTTCTGAAGTTGCTATTTACCTCTTTTAGAGATTTATTTTTTCCCCAAAATATGGAAAGAAGTGTCAAAAAAAAAAAAAAAAGAAATAAAAACAACTTCCAAGCTGCGTTATTGATAGTGAACCAGTTTTAGTCATTATTTGACCTATAGTATGAAATATTTACTAACTGTAGAAATACATAAATCTAAAGGAATTTTCCTTCTACTGCTGCATCTTGTGAGTGATGTATTCATGTAAATTATATAAAAATATGTATTTCACTTAAGCAGAAATTTGTTACTGCAGACCACATGAAACCACACTGTAGATCATCAGCTGCACTTACTGCCTGTGATACTGAGGAACCATAGTTATCATTAACCCTTCAAGAAATGTTCACCCAGTCTCCACTAGTGAAGAATTCTTCCCTACGTCGCACACCACATGTCTCAAGCCTTTTGAGAGCTCCTTTCAAAGATTTGAATTTTCCTTTATAAAGCTTTTCTGAATCAATCAAGATTCAATATAGGAAGATTGCCAAATAAATTACTTTTCATTTCTGCCCACAGTTAAACTCCTGCAGGGATCTGGAAATATATCAAGATCATTAGCCTTAATGCCTATAATACACACTTCACTTTAAGGTGAAGTGAGTACTAAAACAGTTTAATGCATTAGCCCCTACGCCCTGGAGACCTGGGGGTCTTGACCAGGCTTGTGTGTAATTCTTGCTAACATTTCTGGGAGTCTTGGACACTGAAAAGCAACAGACTTTCTAGCCTGTGTGGGTCATAATAAAACATACCTGACAGCTTCTGATCAATACCTGATTTGGAAACCTTGTTAGTACTCACTGGAAAACTAACTCACGCATTTTTGCTTGAGGTCCTCTATGAAGAAAATAACAATACTGACTGAGCTGCATAAACTGATTATGCTTATAAGGCAAGTACTCCCTCATTCCTTGTTCATGCACAAACAGGAGTGAAGTATGTCACTATGCTTAGTCCTGCCCATACTAAATCTTTGCCTCATTTATCCGTGATAAAATTGACACTATTAATTTTTTCAAGGTCACCATTGAACATAAATGTGGAGGATTTCTTTATGCTGATAGAAAAAAAATCTTAATCAGATTAACTCTTTTTATTATTATTATTTTGGTATATATATTTAATTTAGCAAGATCTGGTGCAGCTGAACTGATGATTGGAAAGAGGTCTCATGCATATTTTAATTTCTTGGTTCAGCCTTATCCCTGGTTAGTTAAACAAACAAGACAACGATAAAAAAAAAACAATGTCAATGCCAAGTTATAAACTAATGAATATACGTGAGGTTATACAAGGGATACAACACATTCTCAACTCTGACATATAAAGCACTGTAAAATAATTCATTATTTAATATTTTAAAAGCTGGATAAAACAAATTAATGCCAAAAATTAGCCCTTAGCACAACTTTAATTACAAGTTTGCCCAACAGTCACATCTCTGTCCTAATTACCCTTGATGATTTCAAGAAATCATCATGAAAAAAAGACAAACGTATCATTCCTACTTCGTATTTGATAAAAACATAGATTCAGCTGCCAAACGTCAGTAACACAACCTTTTATCATGAGTCTGGAGATTTCCACAGTAAAGACAACACTCCCAGACACATTGAGTTTAATTTCTAATAGAGCATAATAGACTTTCTTATCACTTGTAGACAAGACCTGGGTGGTTGTCAAGAGTAATGGTATGGAAAGACAACCAGAAAAAAAGACTTGCCCCCATAGAACTGTTTTGATATCGAAAGTGCCCATCTGGTCCATGCTGTCCACTTGCACTTACTGTTGTTTGCATTACATGAAGTAGATGTTATTTTAATTTTCTGATATTAACACCTGGCAGAATATTTGATGTTTACCAACCAGCATTGTCAAAATCCACCACTTCTGAAAACTTGGAAAGGTATCACATAAGTCATCATATATGTTCCTGAAACATAGATAAAAACAACTGTTCACTGACCTCATTAATAAAAGTCTGGGCTCCCCGTGGGCTTAGGAGTAAGATAGCCCTTCGCAATGTGTCTCGATAGCGGTTCAGCTCTTCTGTTTTCATGGTAGTGAAAAGGTTGGCAAAGACTCTGCTGATGTTTCTGTCCACTTTTTGTAATGACACATCAAGTCCCAGTCTGGAGGCCTGATCGAGAAATCCCTGTAGTCCGCGTATATCTGTAACATAGGAGGGAGGAAAAAAAAAAAAAGAAAAAAAAAAGAAAAAACCACTGCATCAACCTTCGCCAATTAGGCAAGCATCACTAATTAGGTGGAAAAATACTTTTTTTTTTTTTTTTTTTTTTCTCCTGCAGTGCTGTCAGAAGAGTATTCCACAGAGCCTCACAGGTATAAGACAGTTGTTTTCCACACCTATTTCATAGTCAAATGCCAACAGGGAAACTCCACTGATTACCTTTCCCTGAAGGTCTCCGTACAACTCTTTGGAACAGAGGTACACGTATCTGTGTGGCTGTGGATAGCTCCCCCAGCAGCTCAAGCCCACAGGGCTGAACATGACACAAGACAGTCCCACCCCAACCAAATCACAGTTAAAATGCAGGAATCCAGCTGGAGATGGAGAAGCATGGGTGATAAACCACTCACACCTAAACTTTTCCTACCACAACCTGACTTATTTAAGATCAGTCCTACTTTTCCCATTAAAAACAAACAAACAAACAAAAAAGATATCCATAGCCCTCCTTTTGACCCCCTTGCTTTATTCTTCCCCTCCTACAAATCCCTACCTAGACAGAGGTTTGCTGTTCACTGGTAAACTTATGAAACAGTACCCAAACTCTTATGATATATTACTGTGTAAAAACATTGGTTTTCAATAGGGGAAAACATTTCAAAACCTGATCATTTGAGTTCTGCCCTTCAACTTCAGGCTGATTGAGCCAAATAGGTTTTCCTAACCCAATTTGTGAGGACATTAACATAAAGCAACACACATTTCAT
Source organism: Anas acuta (assembly GCF_963932015.1). Classification (NCBI taxonomy): domain Eukaryota; kingdom Metazoa; phylum Chordata; class Aves; order Anseriformes; family Anatidae; genus Anas; species Anas acuta. The sequence continues at coordinate 9,584,685 of NC_088985.1, forward strand.
TACATTTTCTTGCTGAAACCTTCTGGTTCAAACTGTACTTTACCTTCATGACTATTGTCATTTTTCTGTAATAAGTGTTGGAGTTTTTAGTATTTACTTTGTAGTGAAATTTAGAGCAACGAGAAGGTCAAAGTATATATTAAACTAGGTTGCTCTCAAAAATAACAGTGACCTGATCACCATATCATTAGGACCTGTACCATATCATTAGAAGCCCTTAATTTAATTTGAAATATGTATAACTTGTCTTGATAAGAATGTATTACTTAATCCCCTTTTCTCACATTCACTTCTTGTACTTGTATTATTAAATTCAAAGCTCCTAGATGAGGCAGAACGGTGTAAGTTAGAATAGCCATCTAAATAAACAGCCTTTCAAAACAACAACAAAAACCAAAGCCTTTGGGACAAAATGTTTTATGGGATGTAGCACATTGAATTCCCCCAATAAGTTCCTACATCTTCATAAGAAAAGTTGCTTGAATCTTTCTGGATCTTTTTTCTCTGCAGCGTAACACTGATTCTCAAACTCTTGCGAATAGTGACAGAAACTGAACAGCAGGTCTTACTGCGGAAAAGAATGAGAATATATCTGATAAATTGGGAATGATTTTCTCCTTCTCAGTCTGCATGGTGACCCAGCTATAGGACAACATGCATTACAGAGATGTAAATGTAAATGTAACTGCACTGAGATGTCTCTTCAGAAATGTTGTGTAAAATGGCACTATGCACTGAACATCCAAAGTCAATCACAGCTCATCATTGCTGCTTTGTTGAACTGCAGGGGTTGCCCACAGTAACTCTAACAATTTCTTATTTCAAATACATGAGGAAACTGGAAATGTGCTGGCTGATGAGGCTCACAGGACCTCTGGAACAATCCCCACCACAGCCTGTGTAGCCCAGTGACAGTGCTGCCTCCCATCAGGACATCCTTGCCCCAAGTCCTTCATTCACAATCAAGAACCCTGTCCCCCATGACCAACCCTTGACAGCAGAGCCAAGGGGCTGCAAGGAGGAGCAGGAACTGCCTTTTTTCTTCATGCTCAGGCCCAGCCTTTCCACAGAGTAGAAATGGGAGACAGACAGATTCTGTTCTTTCCTTCATGACAAATTCAAGCAGAGTTTCATTAGCCCATTACAACATCATCCTCAGCACATCAGAGAGATATTTATTGTTCCCATAATAAAACAGGCTCTTCAGAAAACTTTCAGAAAAACTCATTTTTTATTTTTATTTTTTTTTTAAAACCTGGAAAAAACTTCTACCTGATGGAATTTTAAGAATTGATACCACAAACATCACTGAAGTTCAGGGACCAAAAAACAACCTTATTCAAGTCAGTAGCATTCCTTGCTACCCCATCTGGATAGGCTCTTAGATCACCACCAGTCTTGGTGTTACGTTGCCGTAAAATATATATGTGAACATCTTTCACCTTGCCCAAAAAGTGTTGTATGAAACATGACAAGCAATATCTTGCAGGCTACACCAGCTGAAGTTCTTACTTCAAGTGCAGTACAACAGGGTCGATTAAGATAACTAGTAAGGTAACATTAAAACTAAACCAAAAACACAAAGTCATCTTGAGTATATTCATACTTCTATCCAAACATGGAAATGGTTGTTAATATGATTAACTCAGGTTCAGAAAGCAGTTGTAATTACAGAGAAATATCAGAAAGGAATGAAAATGAAGCTAGTGCTGTGACAACCACAGCAGACTTTATTGCCTTCCTAACTCAGGCTTATTTGTTTAGTTTGGCCTCCAGCCAAGTCCCCCATCAGGAAAGGTGCACTCATGTTTTTTTTGGTGGTGGTGAATGAGTCTACAGCAGTTCTAACACACTATCAAGTAACTGCCAGATGTGCTTTGTCTCCAAAATCCTGAGTCATCAAGGAAAATACAGGGTTTAGTGTCATGCCAGCATTTCTGGAATATGTTAGTAGAATTCAGCACTCACAGAAGTGCTAAATATTGCAGGTGTGCTGAAATAACGACAGTGACAAACAGCTACTGTCTACAGGTTAAAGAGCTTTAATAAAGTTGTCAAGGTAAGTTTGGATTTTGCTAATTTAAATTCAGTAAACTAGTATTCATTACTGTACTTATACTGATTTTATGGATCTGTGATACTAGAAAAAGGTTTTTCTTCTAATGCAGTTTTATCCTTCAAAATTACTGCATTGTTTGAGAAACAGTAAGAAAATAGCTTATATATGTAGTTTCCTAACAACTTGTCTTTTGTGCAAGCATCTCAAGCTATCACTGCACAACGGAAAGCTGTTTACCGAAGATTAACCATGCTGATACTGCTCTAGGTTTTTTGCCTTATGTTTTCAGCTGACCTGGTGAACTACTGGTTAGAAATACTGCTGTAGACCAGCATATAATATCTGATGCACATGGTAAGACTATTTGGACGGAGAAGAGCATTTTGTATTCCCTCACAAATTTTTCCCCCAAGGAAAACAGCTTATTTCCCAATTAAAAAATAAAAATAAATGGAAAGGACTCATACTTTTTCCAGCTTGACAAGAAAGCAAAATCTGAGATTGAAGAAACTGTCCAAGCTCAAGTGTACAAGCACAATCTGTCAGTTTTTAACAGATAAAAATGAATGTGAATTTATTCAGTGTTGGCAATTAGAAAGAACTGCATGGCTGTATCTTCCTGAACACTGACATGTCTGTTCCTACATAGCACTGGGGAGCAGGAGAAGGCTTGGTGGGAACTCAGAAGTGGAAGCAGGAACTGAAGAGCGGTGTTTTCAGTGACTAACCAATTTAGTTGCTTACTTAATGGGACCTTTTTTCTCAAATAATTATTTACCATTGTTACCAAGAGGGCAATCATTTCTTAAAATGTATGTGTACATAAACACACAAACACATGCACATATGCAGGAGCACCTGCTTATAAATAATAATGAATTAGGCTCAGTTTTATTTTATCTGACATGTCACATAAGAAAATAATTTGGTGCCCTTGTTTTCTCCTACATTTAGTAGATCACAAATCCAAGCAACATAGAAGAAAAGCTGCTTTTTGTTCCATGCTAATTCAAAGAGATATTCCAAAAATTCAGTCATGATTTTCTATTTCTCATCATTTATGACTGTTAATCCTTCATTTTCTTCACAATTGAAATGAGCCATATAAAATTCATATGGAATTTAATGCAAATAAAGGATTCCATAAATGCATTGTTAAAATGTGTTGCCTTCTGTAGTCTTAACAGTGAGTTTTTTCCTTTTTATTAATGTTCAGATTCTAACATAAGAGAGTTTTTTGAACAATTACTAATAAAATAATTCCTCATACCCATTTATTTCATACTTCATAGGAAAAGTATAACAATCCAAAGTCAAATACTTCTGTCTAGAGTATCTGACAAATGAAACAGCAGTTTGCTGTAACTGCACAACTTATAGCCAACTGTCCCCTTTAGCTTTGCAAATAGTTATTTTTGCTCAGGATGTAACCTACACTCAACCACAAAAATTATAGTAGTGTTTTAATTATCTAACTCCCTGCGTACACCCAATTTGTACATGTTTAACATACCAAGCAGGATTTCAGCAACAACATTGAACATTTTCTGTTTAGGGAACAGCGAAGTTCTTGATGATGCAACACCTGCACTCCAGAAAGAAAATGATGCTACACAAAATGCACTTGGGTGAATCTCTCTGTAAAACTGTACAGTAATTGGATTTGTAGAAGATACTCCAGTCTTAACTACAATCATGTGAAATTGGCTAGTTGGGATTAGAATTATGTCATTAGAGATCCATAAGAGCAAAAAACATCTTATAAACTTTGCATCCTTCTTGTTAAATCTGGCTTGAGAAAGAATTTCTGTGGCTGAGAGCCCTCTTCCTAATTCTGACAGATATACCACACATTCAGGTCTGACAACAGAAGAATGAAATGATTTCAGGAATAACTGTTAACAAGGAAGTAAGGAAAGCCTTGATGCACTGCTAAGATAAGAATTTTTCCACTGTGACTGCAAAACAAATGCTTGCTATAAAAGTGGTTTTATTGGACTATAAGAAATAATGAAATGTATCATTTGCTGCTTGAGGTTATGTTGGTCACTGAGCTGGCTGACTAGAAAACAACTATAACGTTGTAATACTAAATGTGGCATTAGCTTCCTCTAGGTAAAGTTTGTTGTCATCTACAAAGCAATCCATTTTTATTATATTATCTATGATCTTATTTATATTTAAAAAATAACTTTGTAGAGTCTACAATAACATTTGTTGTCATAAAAGTATAGGTTGTGATTCTTGGCCCTGACATGAGCAGCTTAAAAGATAACATTTTTGTGTGAACCAGCTGTACAGCTGGGCACAGCTAGCCTTTAAGGAGGGCTTGTTGTAGAAGGGAATTTACAGAGGTAGAGAGCAGTATAGTGTCTTTTCAACACCAGTTCCTAACACCAGATGACAGAAATAGAAGCAGCACGTGGCCATTCTACTTTGTATATTAAACTGAAGTATCAAGCTGGGGCTGAAGGCGAGGCTAGAGAAACTCCAAGAAAAAAATTCACACCTCTCATTCTTATCCATCAACAAGTAAACTTTAGGAGGACTCAAGTATCATCACCAGGCTCTATTTTCAAATAACCCACATCTATATTTTTATTTGCACTTTTGTATAAGGAAAAAGTAAATAAGTGTGAAAAATAATGAGATCAGACAGGAAAAGCTGATCTTCTGAGTTTTTTTTTCATTTACTTGATTACAGGTGCTACACTTCACACTTTTTTTTGGTATTAGTTTTACTTGAGTATAATATTGGTGATATGTTTAAGCAGTGCCAAGTGTATCAAGAAGACTCAGATAGTTTAATTAATTTAGTATTTATACACTTCTAAAAATATATTCACCCTTTCCAATGTTTTAGGAACAATATCAAGGCATTTTTTCCTTACACTTAAGCTCCAAGAGAAGACAAAAAAGTGTTTTCATTTTCTTAACGGATATTTCTTACTTTTAATACAAGGATACTCTGCTTTAATGTAGGTTTGTCTCTTTTGACTGCAAATTGGGTAGAATACTTCCCACACACAATTTAATTTCTTAAAATGAATAAAGTACATATTTTAGGATTCAGTGATTTGGAAGCTAATCTATAAACACTCTGGAACAGGTCTCCTAAATCACATAGTTTTCATAGGTTTCATTCACTTGATTTTACAGCAGCTGTTCCTTTTTCATAACTGCAAGATATTTACCTAAGAAATAAGGAAAAAGACCAATACGAGAAACAGATGCACATCCTGAAGATCAGACTTGTGCTGCATTTTAAGCTGTTGGAATGAATATAATGAATTTAATACCATCTTTGGGTCCTTGCTAGAGATATTAACCTTCCTTTAAACAACAGACTACTACTTACGCTTCCAGAAGGGAATTATTTTGTACAGATCATCTAGAATAGTTTGACTTTAGAAAAGCACTGAAATTTTCAACCTAAAAGACTCACAATTCTAACTGCGCGAATAGAGTGATTAAACCAGAAAGTATAATAGCAAAGTGTGTACGAGAGATAAGACTATATTAATATTTGTATGTAAATGCTTATTAGAGCCCAGCAGAAATGTGAAGTGATACTGGTAAGGCATATTTTCTACTTTTATGAAGAGTTTATTCCCTTGTATTCTTACAATCTCTCTGTGCATGCAGCCTCTCCCTCCACCTATAACATTTCCACGTGTTTGACTGGGCATTTTCAACAGTCAGTGATGAGATAATTGTTATCAGCAAGATAACTTTTGTACAGGGGAATTCTCAATTTCTAAACAGTCTGTGATTTAGTTTCCTCTTTCTTCAGTTTCTCTTCAGAATCCTTCTGCTAAAAAAAATAAAAAAATACACCGACTTTCTTGCATGGTTTTAGATATGTCAGAACTCAAAGCCAATTTTTACCTTTTCCACTTTTACCAATTCATCTTTTTTTTTTTCTTAAAGAAATGAAGGAGCTCAGTAACTAATAGTCATGCAAGCACAATAAATCTAAGAAGCAATAGCTCTATTCCAACAGTTGTTCCAAAAAAAAAAATATCTTAAAACCAAGCAAACAAATTAAATAGTTTTTACTAGTAGTTTTCAGCTTACATAAGAACAGCTGTACCAGAGGAGACCAGTTCTGTCTACCTGTCTCTGACAAAGTGTAAAACAGAAGCAATTGTGCAGTGATGCTTCCCTCTAACATTCTCCCAGCAATTCAGTTTCCAGCACAGGGAATTGTTCAGGCAGATCTGGTTTCTGTGTATTTCTATGTGCTCCACTAGTATATTTCTGCATTGTAACTGTCAATGCCTTTGTCCTCCATAGACCATCACAGTTTCCCCCTAAACCGATATAAATTATGAGCATCCAGATCAGTGCATCTTCAGCAGTTTTAACCTGGGAATTTTCAGGAACCTATGGGACTCTCCTTTCCCTTTTTTTCACCTTACTTTCCTAGATAGTTCTACTAGCATTGATCGAACACAAAATGACAAAATGTGCTGAAAAGAAGAGAGCAGACTATCAGAAACGATGTAAGTTTTGAAAATTACATGGAACACTGATTTGCCATTTAAATCTACATCACAGGCTAACATGTGACCACCTCTCAGAAGAAACTGAAAATTTATTATGTTTAAATCAGAGCTAATCAAATGCAAAGGTCTACTCAGAACCCCTTTGTGATATCAAAGGCTGAAACCTGAGCAATGGACACAATTGTTTTTATTGAGCAGTTGTACTGCATGCATAGATTGTTATTACATTTTTAAATAATGAAAGGGACTATGAATACAGACAAATCATAGATATTGGTAGTTTCCACTCCTGAACGAATGAGAAAGAGACAGAACACAATATAAAGCCAGATGTGTTGCATGTACAAGCAAATGTTTCCAGATTTGACTTTAATAGGAGGAAGACATAACTATTAAAAACATTCAAAATTACTCTGCAGAACTGATGCTTCATACCTGAAACAGCTGATCCAGTCTGAAGGTAACTAGAGCTTCCCAGGAGGCCTGGGAGCACAAAAGCCTTTTAAAGGCAACCACGGCCCTTTCACATTTAGCATGAAAGGTCAACCACAGGTCTCTCCTGCTGGATTTTAACACTTAACATTCAAAAGCACAAGGGAAACCACCTCAGGAAATTCATTACCATTGGAAAAATTGTGGACATATGCTACAATTGTCATAAAAAGAAAATTCACTGGAGAACCAGTATTTCTGTTCAAATCATCCATTTAGTTCTTCCAAGTGCAATAATTGCCAACTGTTTGCCCAATGGTAAACCACTTGAATGAGCTGTAATAGCCTCTCATCTCATTACTGCTGTTAACGCTTTTAAGACTTTTTTTAATACTTTTAAAGACACTATTTAGTGTTCCTGCCATATCTTCTTATGAGCCAAAAAATAGATGTATTGACAGAAGCTATGTTTTTGCTGATATATATCCTAAGTTTAATCACAAGACTTTTTTTTTCACCACTTAAATTATCCTAATGTAATGAAGATAAATTACTGAGCCTAATATTTGCTATGGCTGAGTATAAGTAATTCTAAGCCTCTATCTGCCAGTACATTGGGAAAATGCATTTTTTATCTTTTGAAGGTCTGAGATGCACCTTCTTAAAGCCCTATGATTCTATAAGAAAATCTGAACAAAAAGCAAGTTTAGGTTTGTGGTACTATAAGCCCATTTGCATTAATGCATTTGCCATTGATACTGTTAAATTTTTGTCATATTTTAAGTTTGGTTACATACTTTGACACATGAAGCATGTCCTTTCTAAATAAAATGAATTACCCTGAGCTAGGGACAAGCAAATGCAAAGAAGTGCATCCCAAAACAATTTGAATAGACAGAGAAAATGCCTTAAATTGAGAAACAAGAGGTGGTATCTCTTCAACTTGACAGAAAACCTGAAGTCTCCTGAGAATTTGAAGGGTTCATTCATTCTGTCTAGATACATGGAGACAAGTGTGTGTAGCCAAATGTCCAGCAAAGAAAAGGAAGAATCATCCCTTTCACTAGATTGCCGAGAGTCTCCCTCTTGTTTAAATCAACTTTAAAAACTACACATTCCAATCTCAAGAGAGACTTCAATAAAATTACTACAGATAATTAAATTCCCCCTTGAGGAAAGCCTACTGGCAGGAAGACTTCACTCTTTTATATGTGCAACAGTAATTATTGCTTGCATTTATGTAACACCTTTCAGCTAAGGACCTCAATGTACTTTATAAATGCCTGTACTGTATAATAAAGTATACACTATAAATACACATTACAGGAGCTAGTTGCTGTTATACCTACTTAACCACATGTCAGCAAATAATAACTCAACTCTGTGTTGAGGAAGCTTTCTCCCACTGTAGTATTTCTATAGGTTCTAGTAAAAGTCAGGTGCCCTGGGCACACAAGCAGCAGAAAGGCTGTCAGAGCTGCAGGCTCTCAGCTTGGCAGGACCATCTGTGTGTTGAGTTGTCTCCACTGAGAAACCAGGAATTCTTTCTTAAGAGTACTACTTCTTAACCAGCCTCAGATTTTGGCAAACCATGTCCTTCCTTATGTGAGTTTCATAATATCTCCAATTATTTACACTAAGAAATCTAGATGCCACTTGGGTAGGTGCTACAGTTCTGCTCCATTCCTCACTTTTCAGAGTATTCAGTGCAAGGTGGTACAGTGGCATTGCATCCAAACCTCATCCTGAGCCTGACCACCACAAGCAGAGCGCTCTGTCTACCTAAGCACAGGCAGCACATTCCCGCAAGGCCCCACATCACCCTGCTGCACGACCACGCAGACACTAACTCGTGTGGATCAAGCCTGGGCAGGCCTGCCCTGAACTATTTGGCCAGCATTTGGTGACTTGCTGGCAAGCTGAGTGCAACAGTGAGCATATTTTAACTCAGAATCCAGGAATAAGGACCCTCGGCCACTATTTTACTCAAATATTGTTCATCAGGCTGTAATTAGGATGGTGGTAACAGAATAAGTTTCATTCCTTTGGCTGGCCATTTGACCCGGAAAGTGTATTTTACTTTAGACATTATATATATATATATATATATATATATAACCTTCTTTGCTTTCCTACTCTTTTAAAGCCTTTTTTTTTTTTTTTTTTTTTTTGCAATGCAGCCTGCAAAAAAACCATACACAGTACACAGAAACATAAAAGGATACAAAATTAGACTCTGTTCTGCAGTATTTTCTGTTAAAAACAAGATAAGAAGGATCCCTACTGAGATAACAAATCTCTTGTGCTGGTGGGAGGGAACTGAAAACAAAAACTAAGTTCAAATCACATATAATGACCATAAATTAGTCCATCTTCTAGCGACAACCAGTAACAAATAAACAAACAAACAAACAAAATCAATTGCTGATTATTCATTTGTGTTACAACTACTTTAATTATGATGGTAAATACACGTACTTCATTCTCTAGCAACACATCTGATCCCAGAGGAAGAAAAACACGCTAGAGAATTAAAACATGAATCTGCTTATAGTTTGCCATCAGCTAAAATCTCCTCAGGCATCCCTCTGTTAGCTCCATGCTCTTAGAAAATAACGAGTAATGATTACTGAAAAGACAACTGGTAACACTGAGGTGGTACACTGTACCAAGATTAGTGCCAAAATATTCTCCACTCATCATATTGTAAACAAAAGTAACACATTTGAACAGACTGAAAAATGAGATGTTTTAGGCCTCAGTCCTACCAACATTCAGTGCTTATTTAGTTTTGTGTGAGGCATCTCTTTGCCAAGTCTCCTCCTACATAGGATATCTCTCGACATACAAATAAGTGTTCACATAGCTACTGCATGCTGAGATTTAGTCCTGTGGTAATAATCAAGATAAACACTTCAAACGTGTAGAATGCACTTCTATCTTTCAGGATGTAAAGCCCTTCTTTCTTAAAGAAGCAGTGAAAAAACAGCAAAAAAAAATGCACACCTTTCTAATCAGCTCCCCTCTACAAACAGGCCAGGTTTTTATCAGCTCATGGCTGTGATGGAGAACTCAGCTTTTGCGAAGGCACAGTTAACTTGCTCTTGAAAAGCATGCTTATGATTGGTTTCATACATGCCCAGACAACAGCGATTTCCCACATTTTGCTGAAGAACTCCATTTCAAAATTAACAGCCATCTTAAAAACACAGCTTTTCTTCTCTTCACTGTATAGAGCAGCAGCCAAGAAACATTTACAAGTTGCGAAAATACTGCCACCTCATAGAAAATAATAATAATAATAATAAAATAAAATTCAGCTGTAGGAAAGGATAAGAGAGAAAATGGGAGCATAACACTACCCAGACATGTCCTACCCAAGTTTAATTAGGATAACTTCATTTAAATAAGAGCAGTCAAGCACAACAGGAGAGCCCTTGGTTTACTAGTCAAAACCATCCCGGTTTGTCAACAGTATAAATCCCCAGAAAAATTTCAATTGCAAGGTACTATAAAGCTATTTGTAAACCTGCACACAGAGATACTTCAATGCTTATCCAGGAAAAACAGAACTGCCTAACTGCATTCAAAAGCAAGAAGTACTCAGGGTTCTCTCTCAGGTTACTTCGGTGACATTATGTTTTATTTGTGTACTTTAACTTCAGTATTACTACAGCATAGTCCATATGTATTTATGAACAAATGAAACATGAGCTACATACCTCACTAAATTTAAGTAGAGATTCAACTGTAGGACTCATTAAGACAAAGTTTCAGTGCAACTCCTGCAAAATCTGACAAGCTTTTATCTCCTGATTGGAGACATTAATATGAAGGCCAGTTAGGAAGTTCAATATACCCTAAGGTTAACATGAAGAGATCTACTTTTTCTCTCCAATCAACTTAAGTCCTTCATTAATGTCCTGTAATTTACTGGAAAGGCATTAGCCAATTCTGAATGTCATTGGGAAAAAATTGACATTAGAAAAGGCTGTGAGACACATTGCTGGCTGAGCAGCACTGCGTAGGTGCTGATATCTTTGGTGGGTGCTGGCAGACTTGCACACCTTGACATAGTTTGCCTAAGCAGACTGCTAATTTCAGCTACTTCAAATAAAGCAACAGCCTGGAAAAGGACAAGATGTCATGCCAGAAAGGACACAATAGTGTGTTACTGCCAGGCATCTGAAAGTCCATAGATAAAGAAAGGACAAGATTTAATGTAATTACTGACTTCTCATTTTCCCTGTCTTGCAGGAGAGAGGAAAACAGAGCCATCTCCTTAAGAAACAATGCAGTGAAAGGAAATTATAAAAGATTACAAATATAACTAATAAATTCACATTACTTTTACATACTTCAATGCCGGGGGGAACAGACGCTAAATCTGCTGAGTTCATGAGAATAATTTAGCATGTGATGTTTTACTACAGAAGCACAGGAAGCCTGTTTGAACTCTAGATGAACCAGCTACAGTTTTTCGCATTAATACCCAAGTTCTTATCTTTATGTTTTATTTTGCTCTTCACTCCAGGTGGAATCAATCCCAGCTTTTCTTCCTGAGACACAACACATCAAGCTCTGCCTCTTTATAGCTGCAAGATAATTTCCACTTACGGTGCGCAATCATAAATGCAATGATCAGATAAGGGCTCTAACACACATTCTCTGAGCTCATTCGTGCTCTGAGCATAGCGGATGCCTTTCAGTTGTCTTCAGGTTTGAGTATAAACATCGTGATAATCATAGTGCTTTGATGCTACATAATACACTCTAGCACTTCTGGTGTCTTTGAAGTGTGTTTGATTATTATGTTAAATTTCTGGGAGGTGTTGGACAAGAGACTTCTTGCCAGGAGAACATAACCCAGATCACTGAAAGACCATTTCTTATTAAAGCCAGCTGGATCTCTTTGGAAAGCAAATTAACACTGAGCAATGTTCTCTCAGACATCTTTGTAATTTTATAGCCTTAATCTCTTCAAGTTTTTAGCAAAAATAATGTTCATTCCAGTTCAGGTATTTCTTCCAAATCTCTTCATTCATACAATCATTCATTCATACAATTATTCTTCACACTACCATGATGTTGCTCTTGGTCACTGGGTACTTTAATAGTTTTCATCTGTGGCTTCTTTCTTCTCACCCTCAATATTTATCTCAATGTGTCTCCTGACATAAAACTACAATGACTTATGCAGCAGTACCGACAATATAGCTGTAACTTCAGGGAACGAGACAGCCTTGCAAGCTGCTGGAAACACCCTTATTTCAAAACCTCCTGGCAAGAGGTTGCAGATACAGTTTCACACTTCATTTCTTTTGACATGTCCCCAGAACCACTGCTGTGCGTATCTAGTGACAGCATTTGAAGCCTCACATCCCAGGCACCTCCAAGGCTCTAGTACACTATCTACTGTTTGCATGAAAAAAAATCATTTTTTCCCCTGGAAACAAGTACTCAGTGTTTGTATGAACATAGTGCTTTTGCTCAAAAGAGTAGAATGAACAACCAGAAAAATGTGCTTTAACGCCAGAGAGAGGGCTGGAAGTTAAGCTCCTGAGAGTTACTGGGTCACTGATTAAATTCTTTATACAGTAGGATCTATTTTTCATCTGGAAAGTGTCTAACGCTAGGAAGCTCGGATGCTAGGTATACTATAATACGATCCAATCTACACTTTCTTTCAACTGCCATTACCACGTATTTCAAGTTCAAAAAAATAAATAAATAATAATAATAAATCCTGCCCTTTCTGCTCATGTATTTCTAATTTGTGCACACACATTTTTCTCCAATATGTTAACTCCCAACTCCTCTTTTCTCCTGTACTGGCTGCTGATACAGCTGGCACCCAAGGAACGAGGGGTGAGATGAGGCAGGCTTTCTCTTTGTGTAACTGGCCTCCAGCTGCTGTGGTAGCTCAAATTGTAGCAACAATCATAAAACAAATGAGCTGGGCTATTTTCTACAGAGCCTCTTCAGCACCCCACCTCATTCCATGACATACAACTTGGTGAAAACAATGTAATGAGTTAGAGGTAATTAAACTGAATTGTTCAGTGCAGAGAGAGTCACCCTTAGCTTTATTAGAAGAAGGTACCATGGCGTGCTGACATTCAGAGAGGTTTAGCCATGTGTAAATAAGTACCCTTTTCCAGCCACTTCTAGAAAAAGTTCTACTGAAAACATGAACATCTGCTTAAATCTCTGCAGTGCAAGAGATGGGAACAGGGAATAGGACTCCATTGCTATATCAATAAATAACAAGCAATAAAGTATTTCCCTTGAGCAAACAGGGTACAATCTAAGCGCAGAAACCAAAGAAAGAATATTAGAATTAATATAGACTAGTTAATTGAGGATAAACACATCAGGAAAAAAAAAAAAAAGACCTCTAGAACTTTGCAGTTCACTGACAACAATTTGAAGAGACAGTGAGTAAAAAATCTACTTAAAGAGAAGAGAATGAATGATCTGAAATTTGCAGGGGATTTATTCAAGTGCATAGTCCCATGGGCTAAAGAGATGTGAAGAGAGATAGCAATGTTGACTGTGAAACAACTGGACACTGCAGAATGCCATAGGAATACTGAGGCAAATTATTTTAGCAACTACTGAAGAACAGAAAGTAAGAACACAACACAAACTGAGGTGTATTGTCAAGCCTCTTACTTCATTTACATTTTGACCTCATACTGGAAAAAAGTGACATTGGCAATAATTCAAATGAACAGCAAAACCATCACAGAATCTTTTTCAGGTCTGGATTCCAGAAAAGTTGAAATGATCTTTCCATTACCAAAGGCAGAAAAATAATAATAATAACAACAATAATGTCATTATCTAAGGGAGATAATGCCCCTCCATAACAATGTCAATTTTTCCTCAAACAGCTAGACTCCTTTTCTCAGAGGCAAAGATATTTATTGCTTTAAACTCTTATTCAGAAACCAAGCATCAGATTCACTGTGTAAGATTTCAGACAATGTGTAATTATGCAGGACAAGGATCCATCAACATGGAAGATCTTGTTCATAAAACCTGTTAAATTCCACTTCCAGAAAAACTCAGCTCTCTGTGCTGCCATCTTGGGTTGTTCCCACATGGATGCAGCTCCTCATCTTCCTCCTCCTCTCTCCCACCTTAACACAAAGCCAGAGGTCCCCTTCCCACTACACCCATCTGCTGTCTATAAGGGGAGAATTCCCCATACCCTCACCCTGCTCCTATCCCTCTTATGCCTAACTCCATCCTGGAAATGCATTCAGAAACACTTGTTAATGGTGACCTAAAAAACAAGGACTTAGCAAGATTGCAACAGGCTGAATAAAATGATGTCAATGAGCAGAATAAACAGTCATACCAGAAGTAATCTGTCCAGGCTTAATCTGGCTTCTAATTGTGGGAAGTTTGATAGAAATCTCCATGGTAGCAAATCTTCCTATATCTCCCTGGTGAAGTTGCCTTCAAGCTTCTAAGAGCCTCCAAGTGTTGTATGTGTGAATCAGTGCATTCACTCTTAAAGAGGAGTGAGTTCACTCTCAAACAAAACTGAGCGCAACTCACCCCCTGTGAATGTCACTGCTTTCTTATGCCCAGATATCCAGTTTTCTTAGTCTTCCAAAAGAAAAGACGACTTGTCTATAGAGGGTGTTTCCAGTAAATCATAACTTTATTAAATACTTAAAAGTAAATAAATATTTCTGGATCATGCTTGAAAACTTCTACAGACTTTAAGTGGCTAGTCATTTGGCCAGTCTTTACTGGATTATACAACTTCTGAATAAGAAAAAATCCTGCACTTCTGAGGAGTTAAATCCTTTAGTGGAAGTATAAGCAGGAAATATCAAGCAGGACCACAGATACGGGGTCACTTCAGTCAGTGGCATAAGGAAAGCAGCTACTTCAACTCTGCCGTGCCTGTCCAGTGTCCACTCTTCAAGAGAGATGTTAAAAACCTAGAACAGATCTATTGAAGTTATTGAGTTATTGAGAAGTTATTGAGCATGGGAAGTATGCTTTAGAGCAAGAGAGTGAAGAGCTTTAATTTACTTGGACTACTGAAGAGAAGTTTAAGTCTAATGAAAATTTAAACAAGGATAAAATTTCTGATAGACTACTTCCAATGAGCAGAAAAACAGCAGAGAAAAGTCTGCTAGCCAGAATCTAAAACAAACCAATCAAATAACACGTAAAACATTTTTTTTTAGACTAGCAAAAGCCATTGAGCTTATTAGAACAGCTTCCTTTGGGATGTGGTGGTTCAAATTAAGTGTTTACAAGTCCCCACTTGAGGCTTATAAAAAAAAATATGCAATAGCTGGAAAAAAACATAAGCCTAACTTGAAAGTAAAATTATTATATTCTTGTGATACGTAATAAGTCAAAATTTTCTGGTATTAAATCTTTGAGATTATGAATTTAATGAACATTTTTGTTTGCTTGAAAAACTATTTGTGAAAGTAGCAAAGCAATAACATAAACTTGAAATAAAAAAAAAAAAAGCACACACAAAAACCCAAGTACATTCTCAGTAGTGCTGCATCGTTACAAGGAAGTGACTGCATGAGGATGGGGATGTATACGGAAGAATTCATGGATATTTCCATCTAATCAACATGAGGGCTTCATACACCGTGACCTCAGAAGTCAAAAATGAAAAGGTATATGCTGAACAGCCAAAACAGAGAAGAAAGCAAATGGAGCTATCTGTAGTTTCTGTATCACAACCTGGACAATTGGACAATGCCAAGATTCCAGAAAGGATCTATCCTAAGAAAAGAAAAACATATAGAGTTACTATCTTAATATCTCTCACTCTAAAGTAGAAAAATCTGCCTTTTCTAATATTTAAAACAGTATTTTTTTATTTTATTTTATTTTTTTTTTAGAAAAATAACCAGTAGAGAAACTCAGATACTCTGAAAATTTCAGGTTAAAAATATGTAAAATAAATATCTGCATTAGTATCCAGACAATATCCCACAAATGATGTATTGTATCATTTGAACTACATAAATCATACAAACATTTACATAATCATCAGAATTTGCATTTTACACATTATGACAAAAATAAGTTTGCAGAGTAACAGTTCAAAAACTTTTCCTTGTTTCTGATTTTGTAATTCACTACTGCAAATGAATTTGTGATGTTTATCTGACAGTCTTTGATGTTTCATATCTTAGTTTCTTTTCTGCCTTTTTTATTTTTCATCCAACCTATCCCTTATTCCCATTGCAATAAATAGTCACTTTGATTTACAATTCCCTTCAGAAAGCTGTACAGAATTTTACATATATATAATCAAAAATAAAGAAACTCTAAATGGTAAGTTCATATTCTGTAGACTTTTTGTAAGACAAGAGTTTGAACTTTCCATTTTTTATATATATATATATATATATATATATATATATATATATATAAACGTGTTTACATTTCATGTGACATTGGCAATGGAAAGATGAAAACAAGCGGCAAATATAGCCTTTAAAGATACAAGCATCTGTTAGTTGCAGCTTTCTACATAAATAATAGGATAGGAGAGTTAAGAGAAGTTGTATTACAGAATGAGGCTCAGTCTTGTTTTTAAAATCTTTGTCTTTAGACAGATACTTCTTTCTCCTTCTGTAAAGACTTTCCAAAGGTCTATATACACACACTCAGACGTCTCATGTCTCAGATTCATCAGATATCCAGTGTCTATTTTTGTTGCAGCTTGCATTCAATTAGTCTCTAATTGACACTAATCAATCTCTAACTGATAGATTTCATATTAACTGATTTCTGTTATAAACAAAAGGGTCACAAGATCCCAATCCCAAAGTTGCCCAATTTCTGTTTAGCCTCTACTAACAGCAGCTGAATATCATATTAGACTGAAAATTGGAGTATCCATAACCAGCAGGTTCATTACATTTATCTGATATCGTTTTTATGGATTACACTACATTAAGAATGATAAATGTGTAATTTTGCTTTCAATACATGCATATAACAAATGGAAGTTCAATAAAATTAACATTTATCACTCTTCATAGCAGTGTTATCAAATCTTCAAAGATGTTTCTTCCTTTGGAGCAATTCTATCTCCATCTACTCACACCTCTACACCAGAGCACCCTCACCTCTCAGTTCCTCCTCCCATGTAATCAACCACATATCACCTTCTCCCCTACCCCCAAATGACTGCACACCACATTAAATTGTCTCTAACGCAGAGTGCAGTCCCCACACTCAGAAAAATAAGATGTCAGGCAAAGCACTCCCAGGCACTGCAAGTCAGCCAGAGTGGCCACTGCCCTGTAAGGGACATGGCCAGGTGGTGTGGTGGCACATCCCAAAAGTCCTTCCTAATTCTCATGTGCTCTTGTGGACCAGCTTACCCCAAATATTCCTTTGCTACAGATGACACTTTTCCACATCTCCCCATGATGCCTCCTGCAGTTCCCATCACCTCCACATGAACGCTGCCTTTCCCACAGCTCCCAGAGCTGCTGCAGCAAGGGATGGCAGTTGTGGAGGAGAGGGCAAGAGGAGAGGAATCAGGGCTGGCTGAAGCATTTTGTTCTGCAGAGAAGCAGGAGACCACTGCGCTGCAAGGTAGGCTACTGCCTGGCTGTGGTTGAGAAGGTGAACAATCAGCCCCTGAAGAACCATTGCAGAAGAACCATATCAAACTCATGAAAAGGGTTTGGAACTTGTTATGATCAGGCCAGGATGAATTCCTACAAAAAGGAAGTAATTCTAAACATTTTTATTTATGTATCTATTTATTTATTTGGGGGGAAGGGGGGGGGGTTAACAGTGTGTTTTCTTTTAACATATTGCTGTAGAATTAGGAAGGTAACTAACAGCACACCCCCAGCTTTCCCCATCACACACAAGAGAAATGCCAGCTCTACATACAAGAGTGTTTTTTTTTTGTTTTTTTTTTTTTTTTAATGGTTTCCTGCTGCCTTGATCCTGAATAATCTGTAGCCAACTGTGTTCAGCAGGCTGTGCTCGTCAGGCTGACATGCCCTTCTCTGCAGGTGGCCATTCCAGCAAACATCATCCAACTATTTTGGAAAGGCAATAATATTAAGAAAACACTGGCAAGGAGTTTTTTGGTACTCGCAGATTTTGATCGTGATAATGCTTATTAAATCTCATACACTGAATGAATACACACATTTTTATTACTCATCCAGGGAATTGCATCATCATTTATAATATTGAAGCTCTGATATTAACCTTTACCAAGTGTTTGAGCCACGGTGAAAAAGATAATACAATACTAGTTAAAAACTTTGAAAGGACACAAATGAATAGACCCCCGATTTCATTAGAAGAACACTGGGTTTGTTCATCACATCCAGGTAAGTTATAGGCATCTAGAGATTAATATTTCAGTCAGCCAGCTACAGCATGTCTGCTGATGCAACAATATAAACTGTATTAATATATAACGTATATCATTGGCAGTGATTAACTTTTAATCAGTTTTAATAACCGTAGCATTACAAAGTTAAATTCCATGTTACTAGTGTAAATGGGTGATTGTTACATTCTCTAAAATAAAATAAAATAAAAAAGCTCCTGAAGGACATGAGCAAGAAAACAGGAGTGAATACACCCAGACTATATTTAGACACTCCCCATTTACACCCTCAAAAAAGTCCTAAGAGGTGATGAATTTCAACATAGGACTATCTATGACTGCAGAAATGCAATTCCCAACTATCATTACAAGAAAAAATAATATTTTCAACAATATAGCATTTAGTTTTATCTAAAAAATATCCTAATACACAAGGCACGTTTGAATAAATAGCTAGCCATTTTTCTTTATGCTCCTTTGTTATCAAGTCATCATGCACTTGTTTTGTTGCAAAATAACAGCATGTGGGAGGCCCAGCCTCCACATCAGCCACCCAGCGATAGGTGCTACCAGCACTTCATGAGAAGGTTCCTTCTCAGAGGAAATACAAGTCTGAACAGAGAAAAGACAGGTGAGGAAAGAAAATTAAGAGTAAAATTGTTTGCTCTTCAGAGTCACATTGGAAGCAAGCTGCAGGAGATCTTAGATCCTTCCAACAGTTCGGTTCTGTCCTACCTCTGGCTTTTGGCAAGTCACAGCAGATCAAACACACTTGGAGGTCTGATGTCGTGCTGAGATGTCTTGGGGCAATTTCAGAACTTCCTAGTACAAACCCCAATAAAACTGTGAAGTCCATACATAAGGGGAAAACAAGAATAGTGTTCGAAAAGCTGTTTGACTTCTCATTTAGAAGTGAGAAAGGGTCATTTATGGACATTACCTGAACAGCTTGATTGAGAAGTAAGTTTTCCAGGCTACTGGACAGGAACTTGAGATGACACTTACTAGTCAAGCCTAGAAATACAAGACCTACCCAATGCCATTAAAGACACGAAGGGGATGTTACATGTATATCCACTTCTGGATATCAAAAGGAGCATCCACGGTCTATCTGTGCAAGTAGCTCTGGCAGGAGGACAGGCAGTTGCTCTCCTTTGGGATTCAGAACAGAGGAGGCACAAAAGAATAAAAATCTCAGTGGATGCTGCTGTAGTCTTCCACAACACAAGACAACCACATAAGGAGAAAAGTTTACGTAGCTTTGTCTTGTTTTGCCTTGTCCATCAACTATGTCTCCATGTAACCCATGTCAAAGATGGGTATGTTTCTTTTGTACGATGGTGTGCTTCTGAAAAATGTTTCAGCTTTGCCTATGCTGTTCTTGGGCTGGGCAAATGTGCTACAGATGGAGATGTTTTAAAAATGAGTATGAGAAGAAATATTTTCCTTTACAAAAAACTTCCTTACTCTGGATATAATTTGGAGCACCAGCAAGTGTTGCCTAAACTTTAAAAAACCAATACTAGATAATTTTACTTAAGTTAAACTCAAACAATATCAGAATCTTTAATATCCAGGGTCTGGATAGATGAAAACTATCTCCACCATGAGACAAAATCCATCCCCTTAGATTGCTTACTGCCAGCATGAAGGAATTTAGTCGGTGACTTTTAAAAATAATACCAGTGATTCATTCTAAAAATCAATTCTTACAGATAATTTAAAAAAGAAAAAAAAAAAAACAAAAACAAAGAAAAACTAATTAAAAGTTGTACTGGCAAAATAATGCCAGACTAATAGGATCTTTAGAGAACCAATCACCAGTCACCTGCTGCCATAAACACTACTGGAGGATTACAGATGTGTTGCTTCAAAGGAGGGAAAATTATTTTAAAATATAATTTGAACTTTACTTCTGAAATACCATGACCATCATGATCCATCACCCACAATCACTGCCCAGAGTTACAATAAATCAAAGCTGTGATCTAATGATTAGTCAATCATGTGAGAGCAGACTGTGAGAAGAGCACTGTCATGTTCACTACATGCATTTCAGATTACAAAATACACCATTTCTGTATTTGGTAAACAGAAAGCTGAGAATTAATGAATAGGACTAATAAAACCTTACACAGCAACTAATTAAAGCAAACAAACCAAAAAAGATAGAAAACCACTACAGAGGTTCAATCGAAACAAAGCTACACAGCCTAAGGTGCATGAGAGATAGTGATTATTTACACATTGGAAATTAAAAGCTTACTCAGAGATGTTACATGCCACTCTATCAGAGGCGGTAAATGACCTTGGAAGAGGTTTAAGCTGTGAAGGATTTATTGACTAGAAAAATGACCAATTACCAGAACATAATCATGGGTGGTTTTGCAGGAGGCTCAAACAGAGAGGGTTACAGGGACAGAATTTAGTTCATTTTCTAACTTGTAAGAGCTACTCCAGTCTACTTACACTTATAAACAAGAATTCAGTTAAAAATCAGTCCATGTCAAGTCTACAATGCAGATACAGGTCTATTTGGAAAAAAAAAAAAAAAAAAAAAAGCCTATCCAAGAAGCCTCACCATGGATGATGAAAAAATCCAGAAGTACAGGTAACAACATTTGATATTTTGTTAAGCTGTTCCACACAGAGGTTTAATTAAAATTCTTGTCTACAATCGTGTATCTTGCTATTGGAAAGCGTTTTGACAGTCCTAGTTGCAGTAAGAAATCACAGGAAACCTTTCATTTTGTATTGGATAGCTACCACAGACAAGTTGCATAGACTTAAGTCAAATACTTTATGAGAAGACTTTACCAGGATGGATGATACTACACTTGCAGTTTAAAAAATAAATCCAGACTGAATAATTAGCCTAAATTTTCTTCAGTCTGTTCATATAGTTTATGCAATATGTCTGAAATCTTATAATTTCATGCAATCAATTTAAGAAACAAATCATGCAGCACCATTTTAGAACAAAGTGGTGTGTAGGCTAACCTTCATTCACCATACAGACTGAAATTTTAACACAGAAATTACTTTCATTTCCTGTGAGGAATTAGAATGGCTTTTCTCCAGTAAACTGTAGATGTCTATTAAACAAAGTTATGATGAGAAACAGAAGATGAACATTTAAATTCACTGTCAAGAGTTTTCATTTTGATTATAGCAATTTCCAGTTTAAAAGGAAATGAATATCCAGGAAAGCATTTAAAATTAATCCTTCTCTTCTGAAGTAGCAATAAAATTCAGTTAGGAGTGAAATATGATTATTTCATTTCAAATCTTGTCATCTAGAATAAAAAAAGATTCAATTGTGTATTTATTTGGCAGTAGCTCACTAAGCAGAGTAAGGTGTCAAAGTCTTTAACTGAGTTCTAAAATTCCAATTTCAGCTTTGCTGCTTTCCTTCATAAACTACTGATCAGTGATAATTATCGTGCCAGCCAAGTAGTTCTACATTTTCCTTCTTCAAATTCCAAGTATACATCTCAGTGAGGTGCACTAGTATATTTTAAGGTAGGAAGGAATTACAAATCCTCTGTCTACATAAAGGTCATCCTACCTCTTCATTTTCTAATACAAAAGGAGACATTTGAACACACACACACACACAAAATAGTTGCAGAGTTAAACATAATTAGAAGGTTAAAATGTCATTTCGAGTCTGTCACCAATTACCGCACACAATAAACATTAATAATAAAATGAGTTTGGGGAATCTAACAAAACAAGGGCTTAAGCCCAGGCCTCCCATCATTTTGGTTGAGAAGGACTGACCTGGGGAAGTTGTGTTGTCATTTTGACTAGAATATGACTGTAGGAAGATAAGTTATCCAGATACGGAGTTTAAAAAAAAAAAAAAAAAAAAAAAAGTTTGCATGTTCTAATAAGACATTTTACTCAGACAAGCCCTAACATTTCTGACCTGCCCTAATGCTGATCTGTCGTCCAGCATCTTTCCCTTGTCTTTCTTCCTTCATCCCATCTTCTCTGACTGACCTGCAGAGGCAAAGCCCCATTCCCAAATACTTTAATATCTACGTACTGGGTCAGTCAGAAGGTTGTTGCTCTTTTCTTCATAACATTATTAATTTATTCTGTTTCCTTTCTGTATTATTGACATTGTGATATGGGTCTATGTTATTTTTAACATCAAGTGTGCACTCTCTGGAGCTTTTCCAACAGCCCCAGCACCTTTTCCAGTTCACACAAAGTGCTAGTTATCTTCCTGCTCTATTGTTCAGACTGTATCACCCTGTGAGAAAACTTCATGACTGATAGGCTGCTAGTTCAAGCCTTCCAAGAGCAGTGTTCTTTTTCTTGTTATTCCCTCCTTATTTCCACTCTACTATTGTACAGACTACATGTTACCCTGAGCATCCTTCACCAAAAGCTTCAGTTTTATCCACCAACTGCCAAGTTCCTAACATCTACCTACCTGTATCCTTTGCTGCACTTTCAGACACTTCAGCTGGATTTTTATCCTGTCAGACCACTCAAGTTGTCTGATATCAGCCTTGCTTAAGAAAAAGCCAGCCTCTCCTACACAGCCTATGACAAATGCTATCATTAATTAAACTAAGAGGCAGATGCACGTAAAAGGAGAATATGTTCTTGTGTATTTCATTTATTTATATCTACACACAAGGCACATGCTGTCTGTCCCCACATTTTTATGTTACTTTAAAAAGTTCAACTGAGACTACTCAAAACCAAGTGATAACAGTTGTAATAGTTAACAGCTATCAAATGTCTGGGATCTTGGCAGAAATTTGAGATAAACAACAGCTATTGTCATACTGCATACAGAGTCAGTTTTCAGGTGATATCAGAGGGTACCATTTCCCTTCCTAAAAGTAGCACTATTTAGAGATGGTGGTAGGACTAGATGATCTTAATGGTCTTTTCCAACTTAAATGATTCTATGAACCCATACCAGAACTATCCTGGGCCTTAGAAATAAGCCCCCCTCCTCCCTCACTTTTTGTTGTTGTTATTATCATTCTTGGCAGTGTAAAGTTCCAACAGTTTGCATCTTGGTGTTTATGCCTCAAAAACTGTAAACGCAGTAATGATGCACCAAAGACTGCATCCTATTTTAAGACTCAGTAAAGTTTATGGAGAGATGGCAAAAAACTTATTTAACTAATCAAGGCTGCCCAAAAACCACAGGGTGAGGCAATTCTTTAAGATCCTAGCTTTGCTGAGCTTATACATACCTTATATCTCCTTCAAAAATAGCACAGCAATATAAAAATTCACGTTCGCATTTTTGAAAACTACAGTACACAGTATCAAAAACATTTCTCTTATTAGGAAAAAAAAGTCAAGATATTTCATCTCCCCTTAGCCAACTGTCATGGTTCTTGTGCTCCATTTCCTATTTCAGAATAAATGGGAAAAAATAAAGGGTAAACTAGAACACCTGGAAGACATAACTGTTGTCTGCTTTTCACCTTATTGACTTCAGTTCAGAGTAAAATTTCAAGTGAATTGGTCCTGGAAATGGCCCTATGTTGAAACTCTACTGGAAGGAAATCTTCCCCCTAACAGCAGCATAATCAGCATAGACACAGCACAAGCCCACTGAGCTGCTCTGTAGGCATCCACAGTACACCATGATACCAAACTCCAAGTAATGAACTCCCTTCCTGCGGGATCAGGTACAAGTCTGCTGGCAACCCTAGTCCATGCAGGTTGTTACTGACACACTATTCCATATTTAATTTATATTTTTAATTATTTAAGAACAATTGTATGGAGTAACATTCAGAGCTCACTAGTAATGTAACTTTGTTTAAAGGCAACAGCAATCATAAAGATTAAAAGTTTTTTTTAAATCTATCTAACTAAAAGTTTCTTAAAACTATCCTTAAAAGCATTATAATACAAAAAAAGCTTTGCACAGTATGGATACTTAGCTAATGATTTGAATTGAAGCATTTATGCCATCCTTGTCACCATGGTATCTAGTGTAGACTATTTGATGATTCCTTCCCACTTCGCTTATTTCAAGCATGCTGGTCCAGTGTCCACAGAGCACGTTCCCCTTGCTGGATAAAATTTATAATCCTGAAGACTTCACACTGGCTTGCAAACTCAGCTCTACAGTTTCTGTTGATTTTAATTAAAGTTGTGCATTCAAAAATACAGAGAGAGGTTTGAAAGTTTAGGGTTAGCACACATCTGACCACACCAGCTCTTAACGCTGGCTGCAAAACAGCCCCTAACCATGCAACATCAACTCCATAGTTCTAGAGAGACCCACTCTAAAGTATGTCCATGGTCATAAAGATAAATATGACCATCCCAAAGGGTTCACTAAACAACAGGAACACAGATAAAATTATGTTAACCATTCAGTACAACATGGTGCATGGGCTTCCTAAAGAAATTATTTCACAGCCTCCACCTATTCCTCACCCTCACTCTACCAGCTCAGGCACCACCATCCTCCAACCTCTGCTACTCCACAGAGGCAGACTAATGCTCCCTTCAGCACACTAAATTAATCTTCTCTTTCCCTTTCTCTAAAATCAGGCCAGACCTAACAGGAAAAAAGTCCAGGTTTGCACTACTGACAGCACTGGATTACTTTGCAATGCCTTTGGATGGGGTAATATCATTTCAAGAGAAGGGAAGCAGCAGTAGAAAGCCACATGTCCCAGCACACCTACACACACAACTGCACACTCAGGTTCCTGCCTCAGTGAGCTCTGTCTCCCTGTGCAGGACCAACATGCTACTGGTGTGCAGAGTAGCAGCTCAGAGGTATTCCTTCACCTCTAGTATTTTTATGCCCTGTCACAATAATCAGGGAAGGCAGAAACCTGTGAGGGAAAAAAAAAAAAAAAAAAGAAGAAAGGCTATACACAATTCTGCCAGATTAATTTCTTTTTAGGCTAGTGGAGAGGTTAAAAAAAAATTAAACAAGCATGATTCATTTCCTATTATTCACTGTGAGATCCATTCAATTACTGCTCTAGCAGTACTTTGGAGCAAGGATAGCTCTCAGACACCGAGAAAGGTCAGTCTGACCTGTGCTTCTAAGCTCTGCCTAAAAGTTGCCTCTAGATTGTTCCATTCTGAGTGTGACAGCAGAGAACAGAGATGCAAGCCCACGATGCCACCTCACACCTGAGGACCCAACCAGAGTAAGTGAGGAGATGTGAATCTCAAAAAATGAGAGCAGAAGGAATGCATTATATTTAATATTGAAAATTAACTTGATCTGAGGAGCTCAGCTCCCAAAGGAAAACAAACTTTGCAATTTCCTAGCTTGCTTAAATACAATAATTTGTTCTGGTTCTGTATTGTTTACAGGCTAATTATGCCTATGGGTAAACACTAGCCTCCCTAACATGCAATGGGAGTTGCAGTGTGGAGAACAGAAGATAAACTAGAAAAATACACTATAAAAGAGCAAAAAAGCAACTTTATTTCCTAGTTCCCCCAATCCTAGAAGAAGCATGCCTTTGGTGGATCCTCACAGTCAAAAGACTAGCGTGTGTATGGCAGGGAGAAAGCCTCTTACAGGGGGTCTTTCATATCAAACAGCTGAGGTCAGAGGCTCAAGTGTCTTAAAGAACCACAAAGACCATCTCTCACAGGGAACCAGAGGTCAGATGAATCAAAGCAGCAAAAAATGCACTTGCAATATTCTCATAAGTGCTCATCTTCCCTTCCAATAGGGATGTGCTACAAAAAGAAAGGTGAAGTTCTTCCTCAGCGATAAGCCAGCACAGAAATCTGTGGATAAGGACTACACCATTGAGACAATGCGAACTTCAAGCAGGAGGAAGAGGAGACAAGCATACACCATTTGACAGCTACAAATGATGTACATAGTTTTGTAAGCTTTGTCCTGATGTCTCATGCAAGTGTGCCGATTCTCCTTTTAAGTTAACAGACAGCCCCCTACAGAATACACTGCCAGTAATCAGAGCAAAAGCTCCTGTGTTTTGACAGGGTCACGTGTATGTGTTGTTTAAAAAGTCTTAAGCAAGTGTATGCAAAGTACCTTGTCTATAATGTTATGCAAGTCACCCACTTTGTAGAGCACAACACAGTGGCTTTTCAGTGTGTACTTGGACTAAAAAATTGAAAATCCTTTTCGTGCTGTACCAAATGGGAGTATCTGTTGCATGACGCAGCGCTCCAGCTCAGATGATGGCAGGTGGTGATTGACTGCATGTTTAACTGGAAGCGGCATTGACTGTCTGGTCCGAAGGGCTTCAGCGTGAAGCAGCCAAAACTGTTCCCTCAGAAGACAAAACCCATCAACTCCATTGCACAGCATTCTCCTCCAGCTCAAAGGTCCAAAGCCTAACTGAGTTTACAAAAGCAACTCATCTGCTTGCCAGGCGGGGCCACAAACCACCACATGTATATTAGAGGCTACTGGCAGTTCAAGTGAAACATAAATAACAAACAATTCAACCTAAAATGATATTTAAGGGCTCTAGCATTCCCCAAGCATTTAACCACTGTTCGGTTCTTAAATTATTAATATTGCAAAGGACATTTGCACAACAATTTTACCTGATTTAAGAGGCAACCTGCAATCATCATCTGCTGCTGATTTCCTTCCCTGTCATTACACTCCTGTATTTTGCCACAGCCAGTATTTCAGCTCTAACCAAGGATGCCACAAAGTGAAGTCTAGGATTCCAGGTGAGTATAGAAAAGCAGCCACTCATTACATCAGCACAGAACTTTGGAAAAGGGTTAGAGAAATTACTTTATTTCATATTTTAAATCACTTTAATGCTTCAACCCATTTAGTTTGATCTTGATCCTGAGTTTCTCATTAACCCCCTGTATCAAAGTGAAACTGTTACATCCTGCTCCTCCACAGCCCAAGATGAGAGGAAACAGTTTCAAGTGAGGGTTTTAGAAGTCATGACTTCGATCAATGCTCCTCAAACCTCAGCTAGGAAACACCAAGATTTTGCAGATTAAAGATTTCCATTTACCCCCTGAATAAATACAGCATAAAAATCCTCTACCATGAGCTGCTACTGTGCTGCCCTCCATGCCTCAAGTTTGACCCACAAGGATCATTTTGTAGGTAAGTACAGAGTTCACTTATTCAACTCAGTTAAGGGTCAAACATATACTTAGTTCCAGGTTAATTTCAGGTATAACCATTCCTACTGAAAGCCAAAGGAAAAATCACAGAAGAAAAATTAAGCCTGTCAAGCATTTCAAGTATTAGAGAGGTAATCACTGTCACAAGAGGAAACAAAACTCACCAACGCATAGAAATATGCTTAGTGCTGCAAAGGAAAATTTTAAAAAATATATAAAAATATTTATAAAAATAAAAATTTATAATCTAAGAGTCTAAATCTTATTTCAAAAAATAATACAAGTATTCAGATCAGATACTTAATCATTTGTAGACAAGGGAGTTTTCTAATTCACATCAGCTGTTTGAAGAGTTAGAGCTAGCAGAGTCATCAATCCACTTCAGCTATATAAACAGTGGTATAAACTGTTCTAAACTTGCCTAATTATCAGAAGATTCCTGTACACTGTTTGTATGAAGCCCAGATAAAACAAATGCTTAACTCAAGGATTTCATAAGACAGTAAAGAACTCAGTATATATTAATAAATTGAATGTAAACTGAAACCAGTGAAAATGAGAAAAGGAAAGAAAAGAAAAAAAAAAACAACCAACAATGAACCACTTAGAGAGCATCAGTAAAAATTTAAACGCAACTATGTATTTACAGACCCTCAGGTATTTTCAATATTAAAACAAAACAGTGCTAAAAGTAAATTGAAAAGGGTTTTAACTTCTTAGACACAAGCAAAATATAATAACATTTCATTGCATTACTTGCACAGTACTGCATCATGGACTAGATCTCTATATGTTACTGACTTGTTTAGTTTAATTACTTAAAAGACAAAGCAATCCTAAGAATTTGGGCCCAACTGTGAGATGTTGACAAGCAGCTCAACAAATAAACACAATCACTGTGTTTGGAACAGTGCCATAATATGAAACAACGTATTTTGGTATACACATTTCACATTAGTAGAGAACTCAACATAATCCTTATATTTACTATTACATGTTTTAGAAAAAGTATATAAAAATCTAGCAAGTTTGAACAGCACATGAAAGCTTAAACAATAGTGGTCAAAATTCATTTTTCTTTATTCAAGCTATTGCTTCCCTCCATATCCTACTACATATACATCAATTTGATTATCTGGTTTTGCACACATACACATTTCCATACTTGAATGCTGAATATAGCACAAACTTCCATTTAAATGGTCTGTGATTTCACAACAACTGCTTCTAATCACAGTTATTCCCAGTATTTGTTACTCAGATCATAGCTCAGGTGTGCACGGTGTCTTACAGGCAAGCACGAGAGATGTCAGAGCTAGGGAATTGACTGGATTGGACTTCACACAGCTGAGGAAATAGCAAACACTAGGACAGCAACTACTGACAGTGCAAAGATGTCCACGGTGTTCACAGAAATATGCATGTAAAATTGAACAATTTTAACAAACTAGCCTTATCCCACAGTACACTTTCTTCCTTGTTTAGATATGACAAACACCTGCTATGTGCTAGGGCAATGGGTAGCAGTGGCTGGTTGAGGTAGGGCTTTTACCTTCCTCACTGCTATACCTACACTTCAGAATTCCTGCTTTCCTGTCACACACACACACACACAAAGTTTCTATCACGTTAACTGCAATGGAACCATTCAAATTGTGGACAGACTCAAACAACTGAGGAGTACCACTGCTCTATTCTTCACAGGTGTCAGAACTGAATATCTGGTTTAACGGTTTCCATAAGATTTAAAAAAAAAAAAAAAAAAAAAGTATTTCACCAATGAACAGGGCATGGCAGAAAGCAGTGCACTGTTTCCTTATGTGGTATCTGATTTTGGAAGCATCCATGGGTGGCCTGTAAAAGTAACTTCTATCTTCTTTTTATCTGATCTGTTCAGTCTCAAAGGTAGAGAAGAGGCACAGATCTCAGCAAACATAAAGCTCTCTTTCTGGAAAAACTACCACACCATCTGAAGACACCCCAGAGCCCTGGAAAACAGTGGGTGGGTTTTGGCTCATAGCTCTTCACCAAGTCAGCCAGTCTCTACGATCTGCTTGGAAAATTCTCAAGTGTAAAACATGAAGAGAAAAGAGATTTGAACAAAGACTGTTTCACTGTAAAAAACGTACACAAAACTCACATGCTATCTTGCTTTAATGTGCTCTGCATAACACTGAGTTTTCCTCTAATGCATGAGATAAAGAAACATCTCCAAAGGCCTTCACTTTTAATGTCTCTTCAGTTACAGGAATGTACATCTTCCGTCACATTGCAAGGAACAAAAATATTCCCAATCTTGCCACCCAGGCAAGCATATGCCAATTTTCAGTGCAGTTATTTATACTCATGTCCATTTTATACACAACGTTACTGCAGATAAAGTGAAGACAACTTAAAGCTCTAACAGCCTGCTTCCACTGTGAAAAAGGATGCATGGAATAACACTGACTATAATGAAATTTCTGATTGAAAACAGAATAGAGAACATCTCACTCTCACTTAACATGGGAAAACAAATTAGGATTATTTTTTTTTTTATGCCTCTATTAGCGTATTTTTTCAGTACAAATTTCTCTCTTGTGATTATTGAAAAATCGGTACTTGGTTGTGTCATCTCCTCCTTCTTTGTTTCATACCCTCCATACTTTCATATCTTGTTTACAATAAGGATTCCAAATAAAAATAAAATTTTATTGGGATGTACTGTAAAAATTTTGCAATAAAATGTCCTTGCCCGGGGATAAGCATTTTGCCTGGCTTTTATTTCCCTCCAGATTTTTACAAGATACCTGTTCAGCCTCACTCAAAATCGTGTCAGTGAATACAAAACAGTTGATGGTCAAGTTAAATTATTTTGTTTCTAGTAGAAGGACATCAGTTTGATTTAAGCAAATTATGGTGTGCAACTGATCTATAAAATGACTCACTTTGTAGCCGTCTCTTTAAGGTGGAAAAGTTTCAAAAGCCAAGGTCCTATTTTCCATGCCTTTCTAGTTTGAAGTGTGTGATGCAGGACTTAGATCTTACAGGGGACACTGTCCTGCAATAGCTGAGAAAACTGAAGTATCAGAAGTTGTACACTTAAAATAACTCACTTATGACTGTGACCATTAGAACTTGATTTAATGAGAAAGATTATTGCACGCTGTCAGGATTAGCCTTCTCCCCATGCCTTTCTTCAGTATTGCAGCAGGATAGCTAGCTTCCATTTACACAGCAGTCACCAGAAGACACAGAAAAACCCATGGCTTATCTCTGAAGAAAACACCACCAGTTTTCTCAGGAGTAAAGCCACAAAACCTGGGTTCACTTGGAGTATGGAATTTAAACTATGTTCTGAAGCAATTTAGACATTCATTCAAATGTTTTGGAAAAATGCAGAGCACCTCCAAGAGCAAAGAAATTATACCTCTCTAGTTCATTTAAGAACCAAATAGGATCATTACTCAGACCTTTTAACTTCTGCATTTAATTCAGTATTTTCTGTAGTCTTCAAAATGAATGTCCACACACACAAAAAAAAACAAACAAACAAACAAAAAAAATCCACTAATTAAATATCCCCATCTGTTACGTATCTTTAACTGAAGCTTTTGTCATCAGACACATTGGGAACAATCCAAACATCTACAGACAGGCATCTCGTGACATTTCTGATACCACTCCAGGCTGTCTCAAACCACTCAGGCTCATAAGTGACCCCTGCCTGTCCAACACTGGCCTAATGTATGATAACATAGATGGCCTAATCTACACAACCCCAAGCATCTACAATGGCACCAACCAACTATTTTTAGGTACAGTCACTACCTCCATATTTTCATTATACAAAACCACATTATTATGTTATACAAAATCACATAATATTTCTTTCTGCCAAAGTACATGCACTACTTGCTATGTTAAATGGGTTTACACATGTGCAACAAGGGTAACGAGTGATACTATAGTCTTGCTCATGGCCAGAGGCAGTGACAGAACATGAAAGCCGGACAGTCATAAGACTTTTAACATCTTCAAAATATGGGAAAGAAATCACCTCAATGTGATGACATGAAAGCAGTTACTAAGAATTGTCCAAAAACTAATTCATTATTCAGAGGCTAAACTTTACATATATGAATAAGTCATGGAAAAATCATGGCCACACGTTCAAACTTAGAAGAAGCTTTTGGTACAATCATGTCAGTGTTTCTCTTCATTTTACATGATAAAAATATTTGAAGAGTGAAATAATCAGAGAAAAATACGGTAAATATTTCATATATTTTTAAATTAATATTATGACTGGATATTCAAAAATACTAGTAAGCTTAATAACCAACAGGAAGTAATTTTTAATTTGGGTGAGTAAAAGTACAAGCATCTTGAAGAAAGACTAGCTGTGAGCCCTCCAGAAAGGTGCAACGCATTTTTTAAAGTAGTATAAAAAATGTTGTTTTTGTTTTTTCCCACACTGGATAGATAGAGAGGAAGTTGTAACCAATGAAGTTGTTATTTCTTTGTCATGCTATAATGTTAGTAACAATGGGATGACAATATTAAGTGCATCACCTTACCTAATATTTCACCAACAGGTTTCAGCAGCCGGTAGAAGATAGCACTTTGCAGTGCAGACATGGGACTATGCAATACTTGGACCTGGCGTACTAGATTCTAGTTCTGGAAGAGGAGATTTTTGTGAACTCATGTTCATATCATGAATACTCTTACTGTACTCTTATGTCAAAATCACTCTTCAGGAACTACAACCATTCTTGCTAAGGCTGACTGAGATACTTGGCAGTGACTTAATGAGAACTGAATCACAAGGAGCGCTTGCTGAAATGAAACCACATCCAAATTGCCACATATAGGTCATACCTTCAGTTCAAGATGTGCATTTTATGTCAAACGTCATAACAGATTAAGAATTCAAAGTTTAACAGAACCTCAGTTCCCAGAGGCACAAATTGCAAAATCTACTCTACACATTATAGGTTGATTAAACAGTAGTATTAATCATGCATTCAAAGTAATCACTAATTGAAGGGCAGGTAGAAATCAAGATTAAGACAGGGATGGGAAGACAAACTGCCAATTAAGAATTACTTCCAGAACAGCAGAATATTTCTTAAATACTCTCAGAAAATAAATCACTGGAAAAATATGAAATTACTTTTTGTCTCAAAATTACTGTGTGAAACTTCTAAATTCTGAAGAGCCCATTCCCAGTTGCTCCCTCATTGAAAAAGAACACATTTCTCAAATGTTCAAACTTTCAGGGTTTCATTAGATTCTATCTAAACCTGAAGATATTTCTACCACGGTGCAGGGAAGCACAAGCAAAGTTGCCATTCTAAGCTGTTCTTTAATGACTTGACTGGAAGTTGAAGAAAAAGAATTGGAAAACAAGTAGTAGTAGTATAACGGGTATGTATCATGCAGTTTCCACCTACACAGACTTGCCTTTTCTCTCATTTTTGTATTACATAACAGAGACCTAAAGACCTGTTTCTTCCCAAAGACGACCATGATCTTTTTATTGCTCAGGGAAGGAGATAAAAAGAGCATATTCTACATTGGACAATAACCAAACTAAAAGACAAACAAACAAACAAAGTGTTAAATTTTCTTGAAGCTATGCACATCTTCTGAATTCCCAGTCTCTGAACAGTCAGAACTTAATCCATCACTACCTATAAAGACTTTAGCTAATCTTTTTATTTTTATTGAAAACTGCCTCTTGGAACAACAACAAAAAAGTTAGTCATGTTTCCCCCCTGCCTCCTAGCAGAGTCATTTCCCATTTGTACACTTGGATGACTCCTTTCTTAATGATTCAAAGCTGACCTGAAAAACACAACTGTTGTTCTGTTTACTTCCTTCTGTTACTACCTTTGTAAAACTAATTTCTGCCAGAAAGGTAACTGCTGCAATACCTTCATCTGCATATCTGAACATTATGAGGGCACTTAAGACATGAAAATAATAATGCACAGTCCTGATCTTGGTGGTTTAATCCTTCTAGTCAGAGACCAAAGAGGTCATAGAGACAAAAAAAAAAAAAAAAAAGTTCAAGTTTTTGATACTCTGAGCAGATATTTGTATTTTAGAACAATTCAACACACTAAATGTTAGTCATTATTCCTTTGTGATTATTTTCAGCTGGGTCATTTTCCTAATCAAATAAACTAAACTTTGTCTTCTGAAATGGTTTTCAGAACCAGAAATACAAAATTCCCATCATTCGTTCCACTAGACAAGTCATGTGTCAGCTCAGAAAGTCTATGGGTAACACAGGATGAATTGCAAATAGCCTCAGAGCTAGTGGCAATATATTGAAAAAAGGTCCCCCTACACAGTATTGCAAGGATAGATGCAAAATTTCAGATTGACAGCAATGTCAATTTTTACAAAAGACCTGTAGGGGACACTGGTAGGGCAATTGCAGCTGAAACAGGATGAAAATTCTCATTTTTTTCAGATAAGCTTATTTCTGGGACAAAAGATTAGTTTCCACTAAAGCCACATACTGGTTTCTCTAAACTAGGATTTGGAAGGTATTAGCTGGTATGTAAATAGCCCAGCAGATTTTAACTCAACGTGTTAGTGGAAATGGAAGGCACTCTGCCCTACCTACACTCAAACAGCAATGTGCTAGTAATTCACATTAACTTCTATTTTCCAAATCCTAGACAACCAAAGTCCTTCTGACTTTTCATGCCTATGCCAGCAGACAGTTGTTCACCAGAAAACTTTTCAGGCAGCCATTATGCGCCTATGACAGCATCAATTTAATTATTACCACTGCATTTTAGTATGAAGTGAGTACATAAAGAAAAATCCATGACATTAGCAAATCCTCCCTAATTTGCAATTTAAAATGTATACATTCTGAATATATATACATACAGATCATCATAAATCAGATGATGAAATTAGATGCAGACTAAAACATGATTAATAATGGCAGCACCTCTTCTTGTGATGTTTAAAATTCAACATCCTGCTCAATCCATTTGTCTTCAAAGTCAATGTAACTGGATTTTCTCTCCATACACTTCAAGAGAGAAATTCCTTTCCTTCTAATGAAAAGAAAGCTACTCTAAAAACTGTTAAAAACTTCTCAGCAAATGCACTAATAGCAATACCTGCTTCTTAAAGCATGACTTTCAATTCAGTGGTCTGCATCTACCACTGATTTTGTCCTTTAAAATGCAGCAATTTTTTCTGCTTTTTTCTTTTACAGTGTAAATGTCATCGTTAGATAAAATAATTGAACCCAGCAATCTAGTCAGACAGGAGAAAATCTTTCACTGATTTCACATATTTCACAGTCTAATAAGAATCTAACTACATTTCATTAGGAGACAAGTTTCTTTCCCTTAGTCTGATTCACCCGGTATATGAAACACAAAGCTTATATTGGGGAAATATTCCAGTCGTGAAACTGGTTGGTAGTTGCCATGGCAACGATAAATTATTAACTTGGTAAACGGTGCCCTCTCTCTTTGGCGACCAGGTAACTGCATGCAGCACTCCCATTCAGGAGGCAGGCTGTAGAGGAGGGCAGCAGCACCTTGGCATGCACCACCCACCTCCCAGCACTCTGCAGCATCCAGGCACAGGTTGTATTTATGTCATTTTTACAGAGATGATTACTGAGAGAAATTGAAGTCCATCAGCCAGAATCAAAAATCTGTGTTATTTTTTGTACATGTCTCTATATAATACCTGTCTAATGCCATTCCTATAATCCACCTCATTATCCCTCACAGAGGAAGCCACAAGCTCTTCCTCCTCCTTTGGCTGCCAAACAGCACAGGGCTGGATCACACTGCCAGCTGTGAAGTACTATCCATTGTATTTACCTTGAAACATCTTATTGCCCTCAACAGGTATTAGATTAGGCCCTTAAATCATGAGATTGTTGTACATAAGTCTTATTTCCTGTAAAGGACAGTGACCAATGCTATACGCTAGTAATAAATTTGTCTCCTTCACTGTATGGTCACTGAGACACCCACACATCTCAGCAGGGGAGCAAGCAACTAACAGTCTTCTCAGGCTCCGTTCAGAAGCTTCATTTTTTTCTGCTTTAGGTCAACCCTCCTCATCCCCTCTGCCAAAGCAGCAAGAAGGCAGCAAATGCAGTGATCCAAAGAGACAAAACACTAATATTACTTTTAACCCATTAGGAGGCTAAATTCTCTTTTGAGGAGACTCAAACCGCTACAATTACAAAAACAACAACAACAACCTTCTATGTTTCTTCCTCCCCAGGGCAGGACACTAGCCACAAGACTGTTGCATGGCCTGTTTCTTTGGGTGATGGGGAACGCTGCAGTGCCTGAAGTCTACTTTTTGCTGGCTACAGCAAGCAGGCCTGCAAGGTTCTGTCGCTCAGAAAGCCTTGGTTCAGGATCCCAAAATGAGCACAAGTGGATAAGGACCCAAGATGCCCTGTTCTGTGGAAGACGGGAGCACTTCTGGGCATAAGGAAGTGAACACTGTGTGCCTGCAGAACTGGTGAAAACACTGGGAGCCTTTGGCTGTGCATTTCTGATGCAAAAACTATTATGCCATGTTGACTCTGTCCTCTCAAGAGGTTTCTACTCGGGCTTTAAAAATATTCAAAACCCACTGGAAGTTAAGGCTGGAACCTTATTTATCTGCTTCAGTAGCTCTGTTATGAGCTTAACTGGAGCTTTGTGAATGATGTCAGTCCTTCCTGGAGAAGACAGAGAGGTTGTACAGGGTGTTCAGTTGGAGCAGCTGCTTTTTCAATCAAGAGATACTTAATTAAGCAGAAAAGAAGAATACATAATGTACAGAAACAGGCTAGATAGAATTTTTAGCCAGGCAATAAAAAAGCGAGCTTGCAAGCAAAATATGCCTGCCTAACTCCTTTGTACTATGCTGGCTTTCTAAAGAAACCTATGAGTGCTATGATGCATGTTAGAAGCCCAACATTCAAGAAATGAGAAAAGAGACATCTGGGGAAAGCAGTCCATAGACCGCTATGACCAGGGATGTCTGCTCCCTGAAATTTCAGGGCAACAATTAGTGTTTGCTTCCAAAAATATATAGTTCTTTAAAGCAAATGAAGCATGAAGGAAACCCAATTACTGTAAGTACTGAGATGATCTGAACATAAAACAAAAATGTCAGTGGTCTTGCTGTGCAATAGTGTCATGCTCTGTGCCTTCTCCAAGATTATGGGACTGTTTAATTCTATTATCACATTTTAAACACTCCTCTCTAAATTTAATTTCACTGATACATAAGAACTCTTCTTCCTCATTCTTAATGAATTCAGCAGTTTTACTACTACTTTGTGAAATATTGGCAGACTCTTAGAGTCCAGGCAACCAAGAAATGAAATAATTACAGTAGGCGTAGCAGGCTTTCATCTGCCTTTGGGGATTCACAAGCCTGTTATCACCTGAAATGCCTCCTTGAGACTGCACCAGTGTATAGTTACAGATTGCATGTTCATCACAAACCCACCTAATCTGGTCTTGCATGTGCTACATGTTTCTTCCTTCATCCTGGTGGCTTAGGTGGGCTTTTTGGGATATTTGCTAACTGCAAACACAGATGGAGATTTTGCCTTATACCCACAAACTGCTCACACTTGCTTATTTTGATGGGGAGCTCAGCTCCACTCAGATTTTACCACCTGGCCCATTGTAACCCGTGTTACAACTATTTCACAACAAGAAGAAAAGGAGCAATTTCTGTAGCTTTAGTCTGCCATGTAGCAAAACAGCATCATAATCAGGCAAAGAAAACAAAATGGTAGTGCCATAATTATATCAATGCAGAAAAACATTAAAAACTGCAGCACACCATCCTTGCCATGACCTTTCCATATCTTCAACCTAACAGAACATATTATACTGGACTGTCATGCTCTTTACAGAGAGAAAATAAAAAGGCTGTCTGTGGCTTTCCATAACGTTTTTGTGCTTCATAGACTTGAATCACATTACATCAAATTTTCTACACATATTAACATCTGAGCTGTCTGTGCCTGTATAATAAATCTTCATTCAGTAGCACAGCTATTAAAATTTCTCTCTATTGTAAAAAAAAAGAGAAAAATCCCTAAGAAAATAGAAACAGCATTTGTTTAGTTTTCAATATCTGCTTTGAAGACCACCAGTGAGCTAGCCAGTTTAAACTGTTTTCACATTTTATCCTAAGTTTACCACAATAACATTGCCTACACACAATTATTTCATATTTATTCCTCTGAGCCGACTGCTACCTGAATAATCTCATGTATTGCTATGTCTATTCCACATCTCCTGTTCAGATGACTCAGTTTCAGTGCCAATCAATGGCATCAATTGTGCAGATTATAAACAGAATTGTAAAATTAACACTAACAACTGAGCAACCGTGGAACTGATAAAATCATTTTGACGTAATGGTGAGTAATCACTGCTGAAGCTCTCCATAGGAACTTGGCAGGGAGGCATGGGTTAAGCACGTGAGTTTCCACTGGGTATTATGAATGAAATATGCATTGACCTTAGCAAGTAGCAGTTTCCAGTGCAGTTGGTTGTCTTGGAGAAATCTGCAGAGGCTCATAATGCAAGATGATCATGGGTGTTTGTTAACCCAAACAGTCAGCACCTCATCTCTACTGTGGACTGCAATGTGTCCTTGGTTAGTCAAGATGTGAAAACTCAGCTACAAGGTGCATCACTAGTATTATCTGCAGGCTGGGCTAGCAAAAGACCGGTGCCAGTACCTCCGAGTTAGGTACTGTTGTGGTTCATGAAGAAATTAGGAGCTAACAGTACCAGACCAAACCATGGTTAAGGGCCATGTGAGCAGGACTGGCATCTTCTCCTCCTCTTTCCTACACATCTCCTGTGAGTGCATTTTCAATGTGGCCAGCAAAACTAGTCATGCTTCAGAGTTTGTCAAAATGAGGAGAATGAAGAGCTGTCCAGTAGGTTTTGCAGAACCTAAGGGGTACACTGGCTACTAACAAGGAAAAATATTGAGGTAAATATAAAAACTGAGGAGTGTTCAAAATCATACAGACTTACGGAATCCTTACAAAGCTATCGGAGATCCACTGGTTCTCTGACACAGCCCTGCCTGCTGCTTCTAAACGTGGGTACAGCAAGGTGTTTCCTGATTGCTCCTCTCCTCCTCATTGAACAGCTGGAACTGAGATGTGCTTCCATTACCTCAGGCTATGTAGTCACACCACCTTGGGGTTACTGGCAGACATGGGAGATCCCTGAGGAGGAGGGTTCACATTTATTATGTTTCCTAGTATTAATATCCTTTACAGCTTTACTGACTTCAAAGTCAGTACTACCAGTTTTAGGTATCCAGAATCAAGGGAGACTCCAAAACCAGTAATGCTTGCTTAAAGAAGTGCAGGTAGATCAGATGGAAATGCAAACAATTTTTTATTTTATTTTATTTTATTTTTTTTTTTAAACTTTACCTTGCACCATAGCTGGATTTTCCAGGGTTAAATTTCTGCCTCCCTAAAATCAGGCACAGGAGAAACTCTTGTTAAATAAACAAATAAGCAAACAGGAGTTACAGTAATTACATTGTCATAGCTCCTGGAGCTAGGATGGGAATAGAAAAAAACAAATAGCACAATACTCCTGATGAATTCACAGAACTTGACAATACACTGCTGATAAGAT
The DNA here is from genome assembly GCF_963932015.1 of Anas acuta. Classification (NCBI taxonomy): domain Eukaryota; kingdom Metazoa; phylum Chordata; class Aves; order Anseriformes; family Anatidae; genus Anas; species Anas acuta. Next base: position 9,623,817 of record NC_088985.1, read on the forward strand.
GGGGAACTTTGAAAAGACCAAAACAATCCCTTTGATGATAACTACCTGAGTTTTACTGAGTCCTCAACACTCCATCCCAAATAACCACTTTTTGAAACGTATTAGAAGTTTCAAGTTATTGCAATAACAATTTGCTGTCCATCCCTCTACTTAAAAAGCACAGAGCAGTCATTTAAATCTCCCATGATAACATGATAACTTTGTCAAGACAGGAACTTATCAGCAGACAAGAGAAGGAAAAAAAAAAAAATCTATGGGTTGGGATCACACTTCTGATTATAAACTTCCTGAGAGAAAGATAAAGCAGTCTTTTGCACTAATATCTGTCAGGCTGTGTACAAGCAGTATCTGCAGCATTTCTCCTGTGTGTAAAAGGAAGACTTCCTCATTAGATACAACCCCTCAAAAGACAGACAGTAGTCAGTCAGGCTTTGTTTTTTTTGTTTTTTTTTTTTTAAATGAAGTCCTGTTTATTTTTATCTTTCCATTATCATCAGCTGTTATATACCCCTTTAAGGAAAATTAGAGATTAATAGCCCTGGTTTCAAAACATAGTTGAGTACCTACTGCATTACTCTGCCATATGTACACCCCAACACAGGAAACAATGGAAGGCCTATTTCCTGACTTCCCAAAAAGATGAGTGACAAAGACAATTTCATCAGGCTTCTCCTGTGTGCTTTCTTGAGAAATGTCAGCTCCACACTCACCATCCTCACCCCTGTTCTGCTCTCCTGCAGAGAGCAACACCCAAGATCACAGAGAGTGCACGTGACTCAGAGCAGGATGAAGCCCAGAGGCCCTGGAAGGAAGGGAACTGCGTGTTTCGATACCTCTCAGGACAAGGCCAGTAATGAAAAATGAATCCTTAACTCACACTATCCCCCCTGACCTGATATATCACTTGCAGCACAACAGGTCACCCCTTTCTTTTTAGACATTACTGCCATTTTTAGATCAGCCACCACTGAAACCAACAATTTTCCATATGGTATTGCATGGAACAATTTGCTAAAACCCCAGTGTGTAAGAATCACTACATTTATTATACCTCAGGAATTAGCAGGCTTAGCAAGGAAAGATATCACATTACCTTTGCATATTTTGCCTTTAGAAACCTGATCTGCTTTTATCCCATTTTCATGTATGTATCTTCACCCACTTAAAAAATTAAAATAAACTTATTTCTCTCTCCTAAATTCCTAGTCACTACTTGAAATAGACAAAGTCTGTTTAAATTACTATTTCTCTTCTCCTCTGTCCATCCACTACATGCAATTCTTAAGCATAATTCCTAAATATACCATTGTGGTTGCTATTCATCAGTCCCACAGTAATTGTATTCTACACTGAGTATAAAAACTGGAAATACATTTGTGTTACCTTAAGCCAGTCCTTTACAACTCCAGATGAGATGTTAGCAGACCTCTGCTGTAAAGCCATATCAGACTCTTCAGATTGTATTTCAGCTTTACTTATGGCACTCTGCTCTCTTAACCTTGCTGTGATTAGCCATCCTACAATTGCCAGCGTTCAATGATTACTCTTAGTGAAATCAAAACACAAATGTATTTACAGAGCTTTGCAAGCCTATGTTATCTTTTTTCTTTATTGTATTTCTCATTGTGTTTTTTGTCGTTGTTGTTATTACAGAAATATCATTTGTTTCTAAGAATTAACTCCATTTGAATTTGCCATTTCCCATCCAACTCTAGAATACTTGGGCTCTAAGATGTAATATACCTCAGTCATAATCCTTTTCTTCTCTGCTTGTTCCCAAAGTTACTTTTTTTGTTTAGATTTTTTTTTTTTTTTAATAAATACTACACTTCTTGTGTTCAAGTTCTTGAGTTCCTTGATTCAGCAGATTTGAATAATTTCCTTCACTTTCTCAGAATTTTACCTTTAGAAATCAGGAGGTTTAGAAAAAGATTAGGTTTGCTCAAACTCAATTAATTTATTTTCTTGTTATTCACGTTTCTTACTTTGTCCAGCTCCTTTGTAATATATTTACTGCTTCCCAGAAGAAAATCTCAGATATTGTTGGTCCAGTAAACCTGGATAATAATGTCACCCTTCTTGGAACAAAGTATCTCATGTACTTGGAACTACTGCATTCTCCCAGGTTGGATGAGCCTCAGAGATCTGAATGCTCTATCCTCTTGATCTTAGTACAGACAAAAAAAAAAAAAAAAAAAAAAGACAAATATGAACAAACAAGATGGAGAGACTGTGTCTTGCTTTAAAACATGAAAATGTGAAGATTGGAGAACGTAGGAGGAGACTGGTGATTGTAATACATTGTGTAAGCTCTAGGCTCAGGGCTAATCACCAGTTCAATCTGTGCCCTGAGCTTCAGCCGGCCTTGCCAGAAATAGGGATGCTATTCTAAGGAGGGTGCAGCTGGCTTCTCTTCTCTGACTGGCCACTAGCAGACTGCATAAAGGGGAGAACACAATTAGTGTGATAGGCCAGGCAGTGATGCTCAGCATAAGATACACCTCAATTTCTGTGCTTTACCTCGGACTCTCAATGTCCTTTCAATAATCTTTAGACAGTGATGCTTTCAGAGTTACTTCAAACTAAAGCTTTGTGCTGAATCAAAACACAGTTAAAGCCAATTTTGTACTTCTTCCTTGGATACTTTGAGTATATGGAATCATATTAAAATGATTACATATGAGTATATGGAATCACATATCACTGCCTTGAGGAATGAAATTACTCTGAATCAATTAACTGCAAAAGCATCCAAAGAAAGTCCTGGTACCTGTATAACTGTATGGTCTGTATTTGGGATAACAAGTGAAAGACAGTAATCTAGACCCAATTCACCCCTGTTTTGATAATGGAAGCATAGAAACACATTCTGAAAATCAGTATACAGCCCTGGCAGAAGAATGCTTAATATCCAACTAAGCGACTTTTGACTCATGCTTTACCTTCTGCAGACATAAATGATAAGATATTTAGGAAAAGGAAATAGCCATTCATCCTTTCAAAAGCATAGTTTCTTCATTCTGTACAGTTCAGTGCACAGCAACATAACTTATGAGTGCAACATGTCTTTTTCTCAGCTAAATCAGTACATCAGCAGCCTGGGAGATCAACATTGACAGTTATCAGGCGTCTACATGACAATCACATTTCATAGAGGTGCTCAAAATTTAGCCCACGCATTTTCAACTCCACTCATATTTTCCAGCATGCAGACTGGAACAATATCTTTTCTCTACTACTACACCTCTTAGCAAGCTAGGGAGGTTTTCAAAGTTGAAACTAAGCAATTTGCAGAAGGCATCAGGACATAAAATACCGTTTGCCAAATACTAGGAGCATTACTGCTGTAAAGTGGAATGCTCTCAGAGGAAAACTCTAATACAGCAGATCTCTGACGCAGCAGTCAGCTAGAATTAGAGACTATAGCTGTGGCACTGCAATGTGCATTTTACAGGTCTGTCTAAGAGCAAGACACCTTGGAACAAGAATATGCTCAGTGAACAAAGCAACTTCATTATCCCTGTTAAACTCAGAAACTCATACCCAGATTGGGCTTTTATTCTCAAGCAGCAAAGCTGCACTGGTTTTTCAAAAAAAAAAATTGCTGATGAGCAGCATATCCATCACACCTTTTTTCCCCACACACACTTATAGTCACCAGATCTCTATGAGCAGCCTTCCATGTAGTGTAGTGCTTTGGAACATCAGGAGGGGAAAACATCAGTGGAAGAATTATTGAGAGAAAGAAGCATTTCAAATAAAAAGCCAGCTGCAGAGTAGCTGGAGTAACCCCTACACTACAGCACTTGTGCACACAACAGACGTTTCTCTTACAATTCTTTAGCATCTGCTACGTTTGACCTGGTGCAAGAGAAAAGTGAAATCAGGACAGGAAAAAGCAAAACAAAACAAACAAATAAAAAACAGAAAGAGAGCAGACAGAAGGAGAAATAAAAGGGTTAAAGACGTGAGAAAAGATAGAAAGACAGTAGTAATATCTCACCAGAGTGATATAAAGTACTAAAGTCACCTAGTTTTGGGGTGCTAGGTCCTATGCCATCACAATATTTACATTTATATTTTATACTTGTTTTCCTCCTAGTGCAGCTATATTAGAAGATTTCCTGATACATTTTGTTTTTTTCTCTAAATTAAGCTTCATCTCTACAAATGTATGAAATCAGCTATAGACCCTGCTATTAAATCTTTGTGCATATGATCCTCTCTCAAAAAACTGTGCAACATGAGAGAAGATTTCAGGAGTTTCATTAAAAAAAAAAAAAAGTATGTCATCATAAAAGCACCATGAAAGGAACAGTGCACAACAAGACAAGAATGGCTGCCCAGAGTGATTTATAATAGCACACAAATTCCAAATACCAAGATGAAGACAACTATTAAACACTGGATTTTCAGTAATAATGTCAGCCATGAGCATAAGAACCAAGAAAATTCTGGTGACCTTTGCATAATTCATTTGCTTTTACATGCGATAAAAGAAGAACCATTAGTAGTTCTTGTAGAACGTTTCCAAGATCATTTTTGAAGCCTGTCACATTGTGATGGGTTTTATGATGATGTTCCTGCCAATTCCACTTTCATTTCAGTTTAGCTACAAGCTTCTGCCATACACTAACCTGTTCCTGTTTGTGCAGTGCTCCTAGACTCAGATCAAAACAGATGATGAGAGAAATGATTGACAGAAAATAGTGTTTTCAACAATGCCTTCCTGGAAGCCTTAAAAGACATGCAGCTGCCCTGCGTTGGCCAGCACACACAGATCCAAACTTCAAAGAACCAGACGTGGCCAGGAAGGAGTGGTCAGAGAATAAGAACATCCATCAACTCTTCCTCCTTGTTGGATTGTTGGAACAGGGAAGCTAAAAGATGCATTGGTCATCAAATAAGGATGAAAAGATCTATGAAAAGATGGACAGATGAAAAGACTTTTTTTTTTTTTTTTTAATTAAAAGAGGACCAAATATAAAGAAGTATAAACCCAAGACAGAAAAAGGAAGCATGAGAACAGGATTACTGGCACCATGAGAACTATCTACTCCTGGCAAACAGCAAATTTGCCTCCATTTAAGATCCTTGTTCAAGGTGAACAGCTCTCCTTGCCACACACTATAACTCAATCAGTCTGCTGCATAAGTGATATTCAGGATAGATCAGATAAACCTCTCTGGCCTTAAAACACATGAATTTGTAAAAGGCTCAGATAAGGAAGGAAGCGAGCAGAGGTTACAGGATAGGAAGGGCACATGATGTAATCTTACCCTGCAGGGAGCAGAAACAACTCCAGTCTAGTATGGCTTCCTAAAAGATTCTGACTTTTGTGTTCTCCAAATTGGCAGGTATCACTATGATAGTAGATTCTTCCAGTCTAAATTTGCAATTACACAGCTGTTTTGCTCAGAATTTCATTGCATGTAATGTTACAGTTTTCATGACAGAAAAACTATATATAAGATGCAAAGAGAATTCAGTGGCCAAAACCCCAAACACACAAAATAGCAATAAAATAGATATTACAAACATTGAGAGTTGTCCTAGAACATTTCACATTTTACAATTTGAGTTTAAACTTATGCCTCAAAACACATATCTTGTGAAGTTGCATTACAGCTATCATGGGCATCATGTTAATTTTTCCTCCCTTTTTGACACTGGAATTCCTTCCATGATTGTTCCTTTAATAAAGCAAGGAGACAAAACAAAACTAGAAAAATAATGTACTGGCAGGAATACAGGCATTCTGATAAACACTGAATATGCAACTGAGATCCAAAGAAATGCATATTTACTTAAATGTTCACCACTCAAACATAAGACAAAGAACGAAGTCTTAGAACAAGTTAGTACACAATAATATTCTTACATTTTTCAGTATAAAGCTGCAAACACCGAGTTCACTTCAACATACAGAACTCCCAAGACAGCCATGAATGATGATGATCCTCATCTTTTGGTTGTCATTTGTATCTAGAGCTCCACAGCTGCACATTGCCACATTGAAAATTAGGCACTAACCATACTAACTAAATATCAGAGCTCAAGTCTTCTTATTCCCTACAGAAACTTTCTTCATTAAATATTATGGGCACAGTGTGATAGAAATTTCTAAATATTTTCTGTTGTTGAACAACTTAGCAAAAAGATCTACGGCAAATAGTGTCCGCAGTCCGGTAAAGTACATCCAGTAGGACAAAAACTCAATATAAATGCATTTTGTCTCAAAGCTATTATGCTACTACAGCTCAAATGATGGTGAGACAGTAGCACCAAACTGAAATATGCTCATTCTCTAAACAATTTACCATAATGATAAGAGTACTATATAAGGAAAAAAAAAAAGTCAGCTCAATAAATAATACATTTGGAAAGTTATGCATGATAAAACAGATGTTTAGAAACTGTCTTGTCAGGAAATTTAAATTTTCTTGCAAAAGCTGTACCTGTTAAAAGCTGACTCCTGTTACTATCCAGGTCCTAACAGGAGCCTGAAACCTCTGACTGCCCACTCAGAAAGCTCCAAATAGCATTAACTACTGGCTGGCAAGTCAGAAGCCAGGCATTGCCATGAGGATTAGTGAGGGCAGACTGAAATGGAAGGTGAAAATTGTACAAAGAACATTTAACATTTTCTAACTATCTTTTTGGAGTTCCACACAAATTAACTAATACACTGATTAGCATCTGATCCCCACATAACACCTCTTTATTGGAGAGACTGATTATAAAAGCACTAAATAGGGCCTTCATGGTAGCATGAAAAACTCACCAAATCTGTTACCATCCAAGCACGTTAAAAAATCAGCATATCAGACTTCACTGCAGCTACTCACTTTGGCTTTGAGGCAAAAGATTCAAGCCTAAGGCACTTTGCGCTCTGCTTGGGATAGGTCTGCTCTGTTGCATTGACTGGGCTGAAGGAAGTTTCAAATTTCGTTTGCATCAGTGCAGTAAAGATACAAACAAATCCTATGCTGGTTCAATGCCTACATATTGTCTTTAAAGTCACTCCTGTGATCTTTGCAGTCATTTAACTAAGCCAGCACATGATTCATCTGGCTCCTCTTTTCACTAAGACACTTCTCTAAATCTATCATTATCTATCATCCTTCTAATAATGCTAGAGAAAAGCATTCACTTGAAGAGAGAGAAAAAAGATGTTAAGTAAATATATACAAAGAATTTGTAGGAAACAAAGCAGAGCAGACTCATAAAAATGAATACTGACAAAATGATTAAAGGTCCAACAAGTACTACTGGTAGCATGGTAACTCCACACAATGATTTTAGTATCAGACTTTGAAGGAGGTGTGCTGCTTTCGCACACACACACAAAAAAAGAGAAAAACAGACTTACTAAGATTGTCTTCAAAACACAGTTCATGAGCCTATAAACAGTAGTATATTTGAAAGCCCATCCTATATGTGCAACAGACACTGAGGAAGAGTAAAAGGTCGAGTGTGCTTAGTGAACTGCAAGATGAGGTAGAAAATATTAAGAGCTAACATGATGCACCTAACACATGCAACACCTTTAAGAGTACGATGGAATATGTGGGGAGAATTGGGGGAAGGGTCATTGATCAAAATGAAGGTAGCAAATCTGGAATTCAAGCAGCTAGTGCTACTAAAGCTATCTAAATCACGTGCACTCTCAACAACAAAACAAAACTACAAAAACCCACAAAGCTATTATTTCCACACTTACGCAAGACATACTGAAAAACTGATTCTTACAGATGATGAAGAATACAACAACAACAAAAAAAGGAGGATCTTTGTACTGAAGCGCTTGAACTTCTTTCACATATCATATTCATTTTCTTTTCAAATAAAGAACATGGAAAAAAACCAGAGATATCAAACATGAAATGTAGATTAAGTTACACAAACATTTCTATTTCGCAAATACTGACACCAAGGTCTTCCCCCAACAGATCTCAAAATACTTAACAAAAGAATGATGTCCCATTCTGCTGGTAGAAAAGCTGAAGTATAAAAATCTGAAACGTGAGAAGACAGAGAGGTCAGCAACAGGCCAATAGAGGGCCCACTAATAAAAGCCCAAATCATTGCTTTATCAAATCACTCCTACTTCCTGATCAGACAAATATTTTTAATCCAATGTCTTCATCAACATAGCTTCACAAATATATCAGTTTCTTTCTCACATTAGAGAAATTTCTTCTCTCATCTTACAGAGGAATAATAATTCTGACTTACAGGATTTTTCTTCAGTTGCAGTTAATGACAGCAGTGGAGGAGAGGAATAAAACCCTACAAATATTTTCAGTCCTTGTTCTGGGAATCCATCCATGAAAGGATGTTATCTACTTGCACATTCCATCCTTCAAGGTTTGGCTCAGAAGTTATACTTTAATACAGTCTCTGCTTGAAAGCAGTGTTCTAGATGGGGCTGCCTTAGGAGCTCAAGATTGCATTCATCTCCAGAGAAATTAGTGTAAATTCTAATCTAAATCAGAAGTGGAAAGGAACAGGATGGGTTTCATCTGCCCCATGTTTCTATGCAATGAAAGCACTCAGCGTGGTTGTTTCCAAAGAATAGTAAGGATAAAATACAAGATAGACTGGTGCTAACACACATGAGAAAGGCTGCAAGTTCAAGCACTAGTTCCTACTAAGTATGAACACCGGATGTGCAGTTAACATATTTTGCAGATATTATGTGCAATATCTTCCAAATGAAATTATATTATATTCTAACACTAGCAACCTCTGCAGCTAAAAAAAATTACAAGCAAAAAAATAAATAAAAAATAGATAGCTACAACTCCACGGCACTTTCCACTGATTTTGCATGTCTGTAATTCATCACTGTAATTGTATCACTGTTATGCCAATGACACTCAAGCCTACTTTTCTATTTGTGGCAATCTATCTTGCAAGACAGAATGCAAACTACTGCCTTTTGGCTGTGAAGCTGCAGTTGTCAGATAATTTTTAAAACCAGATACTGATAACCACAAATACCACTTTCTGCTCCAATGATCTGATTTGATTCTTTCTGCTAGTTTTGCACCTTGACTACCATCCCATCACTTTAGAGTAATAATTAGATTACTACATGTCTTTTGAAAATAATTTTTAAAAATCCATGAACTGTCTTTGGATGCCATCAAAGAATCTCTTCTCCATCAAACCCATCATGTGAATTTGTAAAAACATAAAATTCAGCTAATCAAGCTATTACAAGAAGTACAAATAGCAAACTTGCATAATAGTTTTACACACTAAAACACTACGTTAAATCTTATAAAAATAAAGGTAATTATTTGCTCTTTTCCATAACCATAACCTTAGGGACAATAGACATTCACCATTCATGTCCCTAAAAGTAGCATGCTTTAACTGTTGAAACAGCATTCTACATTCAAAATTCACTTCCAAGAAAACCAGCACAAATACTGAAGAAATTAATAGATTATATTCTGGTAAAACTGAATTTCTTCATCTTCTGCTAGAAGCAAAGCCCTTTTTTACGGAAATTAAATGTAAAGAATTCCATAGTTTAACTGCATTCCCATGAAAGCTGATCTTGGTTTGCAAACTTGTCTTTTTCCTTTTGGGCTCTGTGAGCTATGCACCAAAAACAGACCAAAGCCTTATTCACAGCACAGTCCTTTATTGACAAGACTCTTCTTTGCAAAACACCTCTGCTGTGCTGCTTAATTTGTCATTCAATATTACCTCTTCAGTTTAGTCTTTATGTTTAGAACAGACGTTTCTATTTCTTGCACTACAATCATTTTAAACAATAGCAAAGTTTGTTTGTTTTATTTGTTTCCAAGTTTTACAGGACAAAGATTTTCTTTTTGGAATGCTTTATAGGATTTTGAGACGGTGGCTCTGTTCTCACTTGAAGACTAAGAGCTATAAAAGTAATATTTATAAATCTAGATTAAGGAAAACTTATTGTGATATGCTTTAATAATACATACCACTTACCTCTGCACCAGGCAATGCACAACACTGTTTTTGCATATGGGCTAAAATCTAGCAGAGCTAACTAGCCAGGTTAAAATCAAAAATTACAAATTCAATTAAAATGAAATACCTTGAGACTATAATAGTCCATGGTGAACATTACCTAACCCTTTGTGACAAAATCCCCAGAAACAAAAAGAAATGGAGATGCTGATTTTATCAGTATTATATCAATTAAACACATTTATGGAAAAAAGTGAGGAGAGTGGGTTGTCATCAGCAAATAAGATATTTACTGTCCATCTGTCTGCTGTTTTTAAAGAAAAAATATAATAAAAGCAAGACTAAATTTATTTTCCCTGGAAGAAAAATAGTGAAACTGTGTCCCAGGGACTTTGGGGACAAAGAAGGAAAGGAAAGCTATAAGGAAATGCTACCATGAGGTATTTCTGTGGTTTTGTTTCATTTGTCTCCCCTCCTTAAATTTAAGTCTGTGGGAGTTTTTCTTTCTGGCAGTAACAAAGTAGAATCAGTTTGTTAGCTGGTTGTCCTCGCACCAGGAGAGAACTTTCCTGACTCCTTGCTGGAGCTGTGCTTAGAAGAGAAGAGCAGCAATTTGTGGGAGAAAACAAACCACAGTGCAGGCAGCTGTCATAACTGTCCAGAAAAATCTTTTCTTGCTTTTTGTATGAGATTCTTTAGAAAGCAAAATCAGTGGAGGTTTTCTTTGCCCACAACTCCGATACTGCTCTTTCCCATAAAGTACCCCCTGTAGTGGGAGGCCAGAGATGTAGAACCCCTTTACAGTGTCAACACTTTATTCCCAGCTAGAACTGAAAACAACAGAATCCTGCAAAGGCCTCCAAATAGCTGCTCTGATAGTCCTGAGCAGCAAAACTGCACATGAGCTTGTTCTGTTCAGCGAGTCACTGCACATGAACCTTTCCATCAGTTTTCTGAATACGAAGGAAACCGCTGAAAAATCCTTATGATCTTAGGTATAATTTCAGCCAAATGCCTTATGCATTCTTTCCTGCTTCACGGGGTCTGCCCCCTGTCTGCCTGTGCAGGGCCAAAACACTGTGCTTGTCTCCTTGGGGGCATAAGCATGACAATAACGTGAAGACAACAGGCATGTGAGTCTAGCTGTGCAGGACGTTTTATTTTACAGCAATATAATTGGGATTTGATCTCCTACCTGCACTATCTCTTGTAAGCCTTCCTCGCAGGGATGGCTTCTCAACTCCATTAGTATCTAACGCATTTTTCTACAAACAGAGAAGAGAAACCAACCACAATTAAATGATGTGAACAAGCAAGGAAAGGAAGAGCTAATGTTGTAAAGCAGAGGTGAGAAAATGAACCCACTTTCAAAAGTTTACACGTCTCCATCATACAAACAAAACACAAATTTAAGAAAAAAACAGGCAACAGATGAAACAAAGTATTCAATAAGGAGCAATATCTTTAGCAACTGACTCGTTACAACAACCTCTCTTAATTTCCACCTCATTACACAGGAGAGGTAGCAGAGAAGTTAGACACATATTAATAGTCTGAAGTACATTTGAAATGTTTTGTATGCAATTATAAAGCATTCTACTTGAAGCTATTACATTAGCTCTTTGTTACATACATCTAAAAGCCCCCTCACTGTATATGAGTCCCTACATGCTACTCCCAGATAGTTATTGATCCAACAGGAATGGAAGGTTAATGTTCACGAGGACATTTTAAGGATTACCTGTGATACTCACCAACTGTGTGATACTCACCAAAACTGTGTGTTTTCAGTTTTTTTTCAGGCATGAAACAGAAAACACACAGTTTTTTCAGCTGCTTGTTAAACTGCTTCACAGACTTAGAGTTGTGCTGAAGGCAATAAAACATCCAGTCTGGCCAAAACAACAAGACTTCACCATGAAAGAACAAACTTTTGTTTCATCCGTGTCTGGCTAAAATTAACTCTCATTATTCCATCATACAACACATGGAAGTTACTTTGAGTTGTCCAGTCTCTTCACAGTTTGACTTGGTTATCGTGCCTTGATTAGATCAACATTGGCTTAAAATTCCATCAATAATTGTACTGGGAATTGCTGTCAGGGCATCCACTAATTTTAAAAAATGGATGAATAGGAATAGTTTTCCTTAGAGAGAATTAAAGGGATTGTCAGAAAGTATTCATCTTAAAAAGATTATAAGATAAGTTTTTGGGTTTGTTTGTTTGAGAGTAACAATTTCTCATTGGAGAGAAAGACTGAAAGATGAGCAAAAAAAAAAAAAAAAAATAGGTTCACCATGGGTAGCAAGCCCAAAAAACTGAACTTACGATTTAAAAAATAAAATAAAAAGCAGTGCAGGTCAGCAACAGTTGTTTCCACCCTCACAAAACTTAAGCTTCCACGTTCATCTGAGAAGCAGCTCTGTCTGATTAAAAACACAAAGGTGCTCCCATTGTTAGAGCAGCAGAATAGTCAACAGAAACAGCGGACTTGGTGGATGAGATAGTTACACATTGCAGATTCACATAGCGTTCAAAAGAATATGAGCAGCTAACACAGACTGTATCTAAACACTCTTCAGAAACCAAAGAGGAGGAATTGCAAGGAAAGAGTAATGTGGTGAGGCAGATGATTTCCCAGGTTCCATTATTGCCTTGCTGTTTGCCCATGGCTCACACTTTCAGCAGTGAAAGTTGCAACCATATTAATCCATGCACATGAACATTTTTAAGTCCTTTGGCTGGAAGGATTCCTCTAAAGGCTAGAATTTTATGGATATCAGATTGCAATCCACTCCAGTTTATGGGAGTTGGACTTGCAAAGCTAAATCAGTGTCCCTATTTCTATGATGTGTGCTACAAAGAAAGTAGCTCTGAAATTGTCTGTACTCTCACCAGGAACAAGGAGGTGATGGTTAGAAAGTAGCAAATGCCTTTCTGGTAATGAATCTTTTCATGAGAAAGCTGTTCACAATACAAAGTCCTCAAGTGGACTATAAGAAGCCCTTCACAGAGCAACTAGAGCTGCTCATTAGCATTCTGTCCAAGTTTTCCAAACTGTAAATCTGGTACTTAATCTTTGAAATTGAAAATACAAATCTGAGCCACTGTGGATAAAAGAGTTCCATAAACATGGCCAATAATCTTTTTAACGTGACAGTTAAAAGGCAAACAGAGTACAGGTGATGTAGAAAGTTTGGCTTTGAGTTCTTCATATTTGAAAACACTTCAGGCTTGTGTCATATTCAGGTTTGCTGAAAAGGGCATGGTTAAACCCATGTTTTATTCACAGTAAATTTTGCAGAACATCAGACTTAAAATTCTTCAGTAGCCAAGCATCTATTGATGCTTACAGACTCTCTCCATTCTCCAGACTGCAACACAGAACAGTCCAGAATCATCATCTTTTTGGAAAGTCGGTTTTATATTTTTCATATATTTTTAAATCCCTTTTTTCCTTTAAAGATCTTGGTAGAAATTGGCACAATAACATCGCCTCCAGGGGAAGGAACAAAGGCATTCTGGTGCCTTCCTGTGAACCTTTTTCTCCTTAGTAAAGGATTGTAGATCTGCCAGCCCTAGGTCCTTGCCCCAATGCGAGGCCCATTGCCCTGCCATCCAAGAGCAGGTGGCCAGTTGCAGGCAGAGCACAAAGCATGCAGCTCGCTATCACGAGTGCCAACAAAGACGTAGGACCTCTTCAAGAAGGTAATGCTGGCACAAAAACTAGAGAGCTTTTCAAACCTGGATGTTAGCTTTTAATTGTTAGGAATACCATGGTTGGGCACAACAGTTAAGAAAATGTGAAAACCAAACAAACCAAAAGCTTAGGTCTGAGCTACTGTATTATCCCGTCAGCTCTTTTTCCTAAATTAGGAGAACTATCTTGCAAAGATACAGTGAATAGTTGCAAGAAATGTCACAATTTCATACAAAACACGCAGATCAGAACTCCCCAGCTGCTGAGGTGATCTAAATTGGCAGAAAGCAATTCTAGCAAGTGGAAATTGGCTAGAAGAAACTTAACAGATATTCTTTCCCCTTGCACGAATGCTATGTGATAGTTAATGACAAGCAGCTAGCTTTGTAGTGGCTGTATCTTAGGCTGCTTCCACTGCAGTCAATGGTGTGGGTGCAGGAAGCAAAAATGCATGCAAACCAGCTTCCAGGTAACAAGCTCAGTTACTGATAAAGTTGTGACCAAGACTGATCAGACTGATCGGTGTAAGGAGAAACTGCACTTAGGAGACAGGGCACTTACACCCAGTAGGCTTTTTGTTCTCGTTAGTATCTGAATTAACCACATAACAATTAGGTCCCTTCAAAAGCTGTGGTACAAAAAAAAAATGCTAATCCAGATTTTATTTTCAGAAACATAGGGTGCTCCCCAGCCATGACAGAAACTATATTACAGCTATTACAATTACCAGATCAAAGTAGTACTTCCAGTGACTGCTCAGAGAAAAATAAATAAATAAAGCGATGCAAGCATCAAACAATTTTAATTCTGACTTCTGAAGGGGTCTTGAGCTGATCCATGTGCTTAAGTTAGAGAGAGACAGACTGCCTCCCTGCGAGTAGCTCCTCATGGCATGCTTTTATGCTGCCTTTCAGGCTGACAGTTCTTTGGCTTCTAACTTCTTGCCCTGCCATTTTATTTGTTACTGTGCAAATATTTTCTGGCAGTTGCATGAGTGGCTGGTAACATTTTTCTATTATTATTATTTTTTTTTTTTTCCAATTTATACATTTCTCCATGGACTTTCAAACTGCTTCTTCACAGTATGTTCAATCTCACCGAGTACGAGTAACCATCATGTTAAAAACATACATATTTTCCAGTGACTTTTTCAACTGCAGACTCCCCCTCCACACCAAAAACAAACAAACAAAAAAAAAACCTTAGTTTTTCTAAAACCCGAAGTTTATTTTATTTTCTCCTGCACCTTAACAAATAAGCATGAAAAAGGAGCATACCCTCCCACACACACTCCTCCTACCCCTCACTTTGGGCTCTTCTCTGAAAGGCCAAAATGTTTCAGTGATTCCACATTCCCTTGCTTTTACAGTATGCAAAAAAAAAAAACTAACCACACCTCTTGGAGAGGAAAGTCAGTTATCAAAAACATTCTTCAGCAAAAAATGACTGTCATTCATTTCATAACTAAGTTTTCTTGCAGGTCGTCTCTCAAAATCTATTGATATGTAGGGAAGAAAATCAAAGGATGCTATTAGTGTCATGTCACCCCAAAAGAATACCACTTCAGCACATCATCTCAGCAGTGCCCAGAGTCTCATTTGAAAATGAATACATAGATACAAACAGAGCAAAAGCATGCAATTTCCTGTCTTCTCCCAGATAGTGTGGCTGATAAGGCACTTCACAACCTCAGCACAGACATCACACACACTCCACAGAATCATTAAAACTATTTGTACTGCATTATTGCTAGAAAGCTCAACTTTGATTTGATTCAGCTATCACAGTACTGATGCCAATGTCAACTAACACCAGTACTGAAAAGCATACAGGTGAGATAGCTAATTTGTAGAAGATCACATGGCAGGTGGCGCAGTCAAGAAATAGTCTATTTACGTGGATTTTTATTATGTTCTACAGACCAAGTTAATTTTACATTTTATTCACTATGTTTCCCTCTGTTACCTAGTAATTACACATAGAATTCAGCTTCAAGCACTTTTAAGGAAATACGGACTTTAAAGAATGCAACCCTATTGTTATGGCCATAATAATTCTATCTGGTAGCACAGGCAGCATCCACAAGTAGCTCTTTGAACCACTCTTTTCAAAACCCCCCCATGCTTAACTCTAGGTTGTTTTGTGGTTGTGTGTTTTGTATTCAAAGGATAAAACATTATTGAAGTTTAATATGCCATTACTGAGTTCTTGCTGAATGTACTTGATTAGTTTTGCAGAGGCGAGTGGAGACAGTTGGCAACCATTTTCAAATCCAACAGGTAACTCACATTAAAATAATTGTATTTTCATATCTTGGTAAATTATTGTATTGGATGCAACCAGAAAGAAGAGCATCTATTTTCCAACCATACTTACAGGGTGCACTTTGTGAGCAAAGCAGTCTATGAAACCAATAACTTATTGGCCTATTGAATCTCCCCATAAATGCTGCAGCAGGCTCTAAGTTAATGTGAATTTCAGGTATGTCAGATCGTGTTAAGTCCCATAATGCTGCATCCTGTCAGCTTGAAGCGGAGTATGGCGCACATGATATGGTAAAAAACAACCCCACAAATCTGATCTAAAATGGTGCAGAGGATAATAGACTGAAACACTTGTTGGTTTCAAAACCAAATGCACTAACACACCGACACTCTAGAAGTGACCTTCTAAAGAGAAAATATTAGGTGATGTTCCATTCTCTCAGTGGCAATATGTTATGTCTCCTTACACTGTAATTTAAGAACTGGCAAGTAATCCATTGCTCAATGACCTTATTGACAGCAGCTTAACTCTGAAGACTGATGGGAAGATGAGTACTAGCCTCAATAGTGTGCTTTATTATTGGCCTAAGCACACATGTCAAAAGACTCAGTCCAAAACTTTGGATACTGTTTTGTGGATAGGGATAGATAAACACTGTACACTGTAGATGTTTTCTTATCCACCCTCACTTGTGCGAGATCAGTAACAGGAAGCAGAGAGCTGTCCCATCCAGAGACCAGAACCCAGGCCCTCCTGGCTCGTGCTGTGAAACTGGAAACAGACTGTATTCATCAGCTTGGTCAATTGGCTTCAAAGCTACGTAACTCATAACGTCCTGTGTCAAGGGAGTGGTGAGCTGTAGAAACGATGCCTTTTCACCATGAAGGAGGCATTTGTCAATGATCTGTTCTCTAACACTGGGGTTAGCTGGCACCCCTTCTGGAGCTACACAAGACCAAGCACCTCCTAAAGCCAAACCTTCTTTCTCCCAAGTCACAACTCAAGGCAGAGTGCTGTCAGCAATAGAATGCTCTTAAGGGAACAATGTCAATGACACTTGGGATTACAAACAGCAAGTAATGACTCACATCCCCCACTGTCCAAGCATAATGCTGTTCAAAAGATTCTGATACACAAATTATCCCTCAAAGCATAATGAAATAATTCCTAGCTTGATATACTCATAATATATATAAAAAAATAAGAACCTCTGCTGTTCTGCTGCCCCTTCTTTCCCCCAGTTTTACTGCCATACATCTTCAGTTAAAAAAGCCATCAATCATGAGAAGAGAATAGAAACATTCTTCCATCTAAACAAGTTCCACTCTTGAAAGAAAACATGATCACTTCTATACAGGAAATCTGGGTAAACATATCAAACTTTCAATAATAAGCATACAAGGACATCAGAGAAAAAAATAATATCTGAAGCTCAATTACCATCCAGTCATAATGTTTGTCATAGACGTGTCTGAGTACAATGAAACAGAGACCAATACAGTGTGAGCAGAAAATTAATACAGCATGATAGGACTGAGATTCCATAATTACTGTCCTTTTAATGCGTATTGGGTAGCAGGAACAAGTAGTCAATTATCAAAACGTCTTGGGGGCCAAGAGAAAAGTAGCTTTGCCATCTTTATTCTCCTGTATTACAGTTATTTCCCTGCTGGCCTGCATATCTTTTGTCAACTGCCTTAATATCAATATGAAACCCTCCACACACATGCTACAGAAAGAAAATTTTAGGGTTTGTTACCATTCTTAAGCTTCCTGACAATAAACAAAATTGTTTAGAAGGGAAGACCGGCAAAACAAGGTACTGTTTCTTCATAGGTGGATTGCCTCCAAGCACTTATTCTTCTGATATCTGGACATTCAGGTGGTAGTCCTTCAAAGTGTGATTAAATACACATTAAATTATTCTACTATGTGAACTTGCAAGTATCTTAACATCACATTCAATTTTTATCTTTCAATTTAACTTAGGACATACACTAATCTCTGAAAAGAAGCTGAATTTGACCTTGAGACAAGTTCTTTGGTTAATTTTACTTCAGTGTTGTTACTGAAGTAGGTTACAACATATTTTACCTTGACTATCATCAGGATTTACAGCCAACCATTTTCAATATTTATCAGCTTGTCTGACTTTAATTATAATAAGCATGGAGATAACTTCAAAAACCACATCTATCAGATTACATCCTCAGAAGTCAGCAAAGCCTGAGCACGAATGTTAACTGCGGTAACACGGCCTTCCACACACTACCCGTAGTGTGTTGTGCATCGACAACAGCATACCAGCTGCACTAGACAAAGTCCAGGAGAAAAACTTGATACACTCTTCATATGGTGAAAGCAGCAACACCAGGGTTGATTTATCTTGGAAAGGCTTGGCATATGCTATGTTATATGATGGAAGTCAGAATTTCCATTTGATATATGAGGGGAGAGAAGAAAAATGCAAGAATAGAGAAAAAACACCCTAGGGATGGTCAGCACACAGCACTTGAAATGTCTTCACAGTCCTCCAGCTTGCCAGATATGTTATCTTCAGCACAACAATATTACATTACCTGGATAGCCTGACCTTTCCAAAATAACTCACTCTCCATGACAGACCAAAGACAAGCAATTTTAATCCAGAAAGCAGAATGGAAAAGGAAACTTGTAGGGCTACATGGAAATAAAATTATAGCAAAAAGTTATAATGCTAATAAAAACTCATAGCCTCCGAGGTTTTTTTTTGTTTATTTGTTTGTTGGTAGTAGGTTTTTTGTTGTTTTAAATTAATGTATACCTGCAAAGATTGTACGTGCAGCTAACAGACATGCTGTGTGCACACCAAATAGAGAGCACAGGGAGCTGTAAGCAGTTTCAAAGAAAATATGCCTATGATACCTACCCTTCAACTTCAGCAACTCTGGTTTATTTGGCATCTGAGCTTGGTGTTGATTGTCCAAAAAAGTGTTTTCATTTTATCCCTTTCCTTAATGTGCCTAAATATTACCAAGCCAAACTTTTATTTCTGTAAGGTGTTTGTTTGTTTTTCTACAGTACCTCCATATTTAAAGCTGAATTCCTAACAACAAACTCTAGGTAACTGAGGTTCCTCAATATAAACACAAACTGCCTTGGTCTGTTCACATGTGCAAGGTTTTTGAGTACATATGGATTTATCCCATTTTTCTCCTATCCTTTACTGATCCTCAGATATTGCCAATTATTTTCAGCAACAGGCAGTTAGTTATAAGGACAGACAGACAATATAAATCCCACATTCCCAAAAAGCTGGCTTTGCTTTTTTAGTTGCTGTGTCAAAGATGCATGTCCCTAACTGTGAAGGCTGCAGGAAAACGAAGACGACCAGCCCCTGATTAGCCCCTTGGTCACCCAAATGACTCTGCAACTTTTTGCATTGGAAGGGAAATTCACAAAACTCACAAGTGAAAGGAGGACAAGGATGTAATACAGTCCACTAGATTTACATGAGTGAAGTCTTTAAAGCAATGTGTGATCACAAAGGGCAAAAGGCAGAACATATTGAAGACTCTGACGTGCAGCCTCAGCAACTAAGGTGAGATATAAGCCTCTCTGCCTAGTGCGACACCAGTCATGGCTTCTCACCAATTATTTCTAATAGGAGCAGCTCCACATTCCCTTTGCTGCACAAAATGAGTAGAGGGACAGAGAAGACTGTGCTTTTAATAGACACGTTAACTGCCAAGCACATTGCTGTCAGAGGAACCAGAAATGAACACAGAAGCCACTACTAACCTAATAAATACTGATATATCTTAAAACAAAGGGAACAAAACTGCCTGTAAGTACATCTGGGCCCCCCTCCTGAAGCTTGTGCTTTGGGAAAAACAACTGGTTCAATAATCTCTGGCCTTACTCAGCCATTTGGGTCAATGTGTCAAAAAGAGGAAGAGCCTTCTGAGTACAGGAATGCTAATGAATACAACTTCTATTACAAAGTGATGGCTACAGTTTCTTTTCAAAACTAGGGATGAAATAGGGTCATGCCACTCTAAGAGTGATTTTCTCTAAGAGTTCACAAGCGGTTTGTTGGACATGCATGAACATCCAGATTTTAGTAGGCTTCTCTTACTACAGGTTAAATAAGAAGCATTAGGGGCTGGACTTCAGCTGAATACTCACCATAGCCATCAACATCCTTTGTGATAAGTATCACAGAGTTTTAGATTTGTTTCTTCTTTCCCCCCACCAGCCCTCAAATGGAATTGGTCATCTCCCTGCCACTGGACCTTCAAAAACTCCTTGGGAATGAAAAGTTCCAGGAGTAGAAACAAAGCATCTTATCTTCTGTGCTCATTAAGATTCACTGTTCTAGCTTCATTTCATTTTAAACGTATATTTCATATCAACAGGTCACCTTCTTTAAAAAACACCCCACACTAAAACAGGTTGGAGGGAAATTCTTGTGTCTGACAAAATAGCTACATCCTACACAAGATTTTCTAATGAAAACCTTGCTTGCAGATGTATTTACATGTTTCAAATAAATAAACCAGGCATTAACATCACACATTGCCAGTTCTATACAATTACCACAGTAATTAACAATGGTAAACATTAAATGTTCTAAAACCCTCTTTCAGATCATTATCAGTGCCTTTCCTTAAAATAAAAA
Source organism: Anas acuta (assembly GCF_963932015.1). Classification (NCBI taxonomy): domain Eukaryota; kingdom Metazoa; phylum Chordata; class Aves; order Anseriformes; family Anatidae; genus Anas; species Anas acuta. The sequence goes on from NC_088985.1 coordinate 9,644,406, forward strand.
AAAAGTATCTTTTCTCCTAACAAAACATCTCTTTAGCAGATAAAGAATTAGCTAAAAAAGCAGCCATCCTCCTACCCATGACATATGGGAAAACAAAGCTATTTACATATATCCCCACAGGTCTCCTTCTGCTTGCCAATTTCCAGTCTTTAAATCATTAAAGAAAAAAACATTTAGTTGTTAATTTTTATTAGCTTGTTTTGCTAAAGAGAATGCTCAAATCAATATCAATTTCTCCTAGCAGCATTGCAACCAAGGTATTTTTTTCAGTTAGGTGGGTAACAAATAACATTCAGGAACACAGAGCTACACTTCTCCAAAATCACTCACATTTATGCACAGAAAGCATAGGTATTCTTATACCCTATTTTTTTTTTTAATAAATCCATGACAAATGAGTGTCCCTATAGATCATACTGGAGTAATATGTTAAAAAAAAACAAAAAAAAAACCGACCAAAAATAAGAGGAAATTCGACTAGGCTGTTTGTTTTCTAAACAATCATTAAGAATCCCCAGATGTTCCTCCTGATGTTTTAACACTTAAGCATTCATCGTTATTAAGAAACAAAGATCTAATTAGCTACTGCTTTGCTAGATAACAAGAGTAATCTTTCTTCTACATTAATAATAAAGACTCACAACAAAACTGCACTCCTCTTGTGCAGAGGCAGAGCTTTTCAAACACCCCCCTGCCTCAGGGTCCTCATTACTTTTGTAAGGACTTTCCTCTCCCTCAGGTGGCACAGCCAACCCTTCTGCTGCGGAAGGGTCTCAAATTTGTCTGTTTTCACCAAGAAGTCATTTTTCACAGAAGAATACATTTCATCAAGTCCCAAGCAATGGAAAAGGCCAAAAAGTAGATGTTAGTGCCTAAAGCTTTACTATTATTATTTTTTATTTGTTTAACTTATTTTGCAGATCCTAGGCAGCACAGTGACTGCTATGGAGTGTTTTAGAAACATTTTAGACATGGTTTACTCTCTCTCAATCCATTATTTAATAAAACAACAATGAGTTTTCCTGACATCAGCTAGGGAAATGAAACAAAAGGTTAATTAACACAAGAGGGATTAAACACTGCAACATTAGAAACATATTGTTTTCTGAGCAATGGCAGTGGTGAGTCCTATGACTGTGTCTTGGGACTGGTTACATCACGTTCAGTAATATCTGACAAAAGCTTTTAATAACCTTGAGTCTTATAAAACACCTTTTTCTTTTGGGATTCCTCAAGCTCTTGCTGCTGCTGTGTTGATTCTTTGATTCTTGCCTGATGGTCTGCAGTTGAGCCCACACTGCAACCTTTTACACAGTAGGAATTCAGAGCTCTGCTATATTGACCAGCTAATTTGCAAAATGTATGGAAAAAGTTTGAGGCCTCTGCCATATCAAATTGGCTTGAAATTGGTTAACAAGATCAAAATTAAACAGGTCACACACAGACTGACGGATAATCTCACACATGCAGAATGTATTCACAGATTTATATTTTTTTTTTTTCAGAAACCAAAATAACACAAATTGAACAACTCACTATGCACATACATGTAGGCAGTCCCACTTGGCAAACAGTTATATATATTTTAATCTGAAGTTATATTTAGCCCTTGCAGTTCCTCTAATCCAGTCTAAAATTAGATCAGTTAGCATATGCATATGTTTTGTAGGATAGGAGGTGACACCATTTTCATGGGCCTCCTGGCATGGTATCAGGCTCTGTTACTTAAAAATGTCTCATGCAGATGTTTCCCTATATTAAGCAGACTTTTCTGATGCAGGATTAAAATTCAGGAGTAAATCTGAGTATTTTAGATAGGTTATAAACTCTCCAATTCCCTTCCTGTGATTACTCATTTAAATCTGGATTTCAAGGAGACTACTCACTCATTTAAGGTTACACTGGTACATCTGTTCTTACATAATTAGATAACCATACACAAGTCCTTTCACTGAAACAGAAGGTAAAGTTTTCATGCTTTATTCTTTAAACAAACCAATTTAGATTCTTTAATTTATAATTGGATACATGCAAGTAGATCTCAGTCCAGAAGCAAAACTTTCATTTTACGGGGAAGGATAGAAGAAAGGTTTTTTTTGGTTGTTTTTTTTTTTTTTTTTTTTTTTTTTTTTTAGTTTTTAAACACACACACACTTTAAAAAAAAAAAAGCACACAAAACTGCAAATTGCTGACTTTGTGAAATTAAGCCTTATGTTATCTTAACTACTTGTGCTAAGCAGGCAAATCTCACTGCTAGCTTTGTAGTTCTTTCTCACTTAATACTAAAGAGAATTTTTTTTTCCAACCTCATATTATAAACCATCAAACAATATTCTGATGCAACTGTTCTGAAGAGGCACTGAATGTCTTGTTCACTGACAACCAAAGACATTCCCTATTTCTATTATTGTTAATTAATTAGTTTTTGTTGTTGTTGTTTTCTCCCAATGTTGCAGAGCAGCTATTACTGAAACAGATCCAAAGTAAACTGGTTAAATTATAGTAATCCACACTGGTACAGTATTGCTGGATGTAAGAGAAAATCCTATGAATACAAGGGCCACTTTCATTCTACATACAGAGTTGAACATAGTGCACAGAATTGCTGAAGAAAGGGTGAGTGGTACCAGAAAAGGCACTGTGGTTCCAACCCCTCCTCCTGCTACTACATGTTGTATTATTGCCCCCTTTCTAATGGTGTAAGGAGAATTTGAGAAAGAAAACTTGAATACTTCCACCATCAGTGCTCACTCAACCCTGTTAATTGGCCAATAATCCAACATTTAAAGTGACCCCTTTTTCCTTGCCTCCCACCCTTCCCACTGCAAGGCTGCTCTTGTTATTCCTCTTAATACCATAACAGATCATTTCACTTTATGACAGCTTGTCCAAATTTATGTGGCTGCACAAGCTGGGAGAGAAAAAAAAAAAAAAGCAGACCACCACAGACACTAGCTTGTCCAGTAGAGGCACAGGACAGGACCAGGTACTACTTGATGAAGACAGAGTGGACCTTGGGCACTAGAACTGAAATTTGAAGTCAAATATCTGCAGTCCAAGCTGTTGTTTTATTTGTTAAGCTCCTACTTCCATACAAGGTAACCTAACAGTATCCTTAATGCAGAGCAGCGGGGAAGATCTTCACTCAAAATTAAAACACACCGCTGTTCCTTCAGCCAACAGGGTTTCTATTAGACCACAAGTGCCTGGTAGGATACCCAGGTAAATGTTGGTGCTCAGGCTGTGCCAACTTATGAATACAATGTCAGAATTTGGCCTTTAATTATTCTTCCACAGCAAGGGGGATTCATATCCTTACTTCCAAAAATAAATGGAAAAGGGACAGTTTCTTTCTGTAAAGATTCTGTTATTTGAAGGATAAAGGTGATTACAAGGAAGCATTGGTTCTAGTTAATGTATTATTCTTAACTTAAAGTTCTCAATATTATAATGTCTTTTGGAAGGTAAGACATATCTTAGCTTCTGTTAACAGCAAGTATTAATATCAGTGGGCCAAAGCAAAATGACTTTCAAAATCAGTAAGGAATTGTGTCAGGACAAATGAGAACTTTGGGTTACAGTCCAGTATGCAAAGAAGGTGTGCTTTGTATTTCAGGAACTGAGTATCTCTGGGTCTTTTGGTGTAAATATAACTGTTCCTTCTAGGGCATAATTTCCCTATACCCCTCATGCTATAAATATATATTGCCAGGAAGACATTTTGGTGATGATACAAGCAAATAGGCGCCAGAGGCAGACCAGAAACAATTGCTGTCACATTGGAAATCAAATTCAAGCTGGTCATAATATGCACCAGAGCTGAACTACCGTTCCAAGTTCCCTCGCAACTCTGCTACGCATCAACTGAAGAATTTACCCAGCCGAGAGTTCAATTCTTACTGATAGATGAGATAGGCATCTGGGAAATGGGGACTGTCAATAGTTTCTGACCCCGTAGGTCTTCCAAATTGATAAACTAAACTGCAGGCTCCAAGTAGCATTACAGTAGCTGCTCTACTTCCATTCAGAGCTCTCCTGTAACAGGGAATTATCAATGAAATTGAGGGATATCCTTATTCAATTTTCCACTCTTTCTTAAAGCCCTCTGTGATTCTCCCATCTGTTTTTGTTAGAAACAGCTTATTTGGGGGTGTTGATTACCAAAGAGAGATACAAAAACAAAACATCCAGTATTAAAAGGATCTCTGTAGGACTCAATGTTCCCCAGTAATGAGACTAATCCTATTTACTCAATTTGTACACAAAAATAATGCATTATTTCCATTTAAACAAATGCTATAATAACATGATGAATATTAAATCACTCTCCAATGGAATTTAGACATTGAGATTACATTCCTAATGGGCTCTGACTCTGAATAATACAAATTGCGAAGCATTTTTTCCTCCACTTTTTGTTTAATTCTTCACAGTCTAATGATGCATTTGCTTCTACAATGATTGAAATAACTCTTAAAATAACTCCCAAAGCAACAGATCTAAGCATTAAATACACCAGAACAGAAACAAAGACTGTGCAAAAGGCCTGCACAGCACAATTAAAGGAACAGTAAACCTCTGCCACCTTCGCACTGCTCTGGCCAAGAAGAAAAGCTTGCATATCTGTGGACAGCTAGCTAAACATTAACAACCACCTTCATAACCTTACTGAAATCAAGCGAAGTAAGATGCCTACTTTGTAGTCATACAAATCCAAGAGGTCCAACACTCCTCACATCTATGCAATTTTTATACAACTGAATAAGCACAGTTCTGTTGTCTCTCAGGATGATTCATTTAACTATAAATTGCTCAGATGCTATGTTAAAAAGAACCTCACTGAATGGATAGTTTAATATAAAGCCATAAATGTAGAATATAACAAATGACTCCAGTATTGACTAAGTGTACAACTTGGTGTTGTGCCCTGAGCCCAGGTAACTCCAAATGCGTTGAGACTCACATGGCTGAGGGAGTTACCATAGTTTCATAGATCACTTTCTGAAGAGAGGGACCATCGAGATGGAAATTTGTGCAGTATTAATTGAGAATGTTTGACAAGAATTTACTTCTTTATTACATTAGCATGTTCTGTAATAATAACCTCATAGAAAGAGTAGCTTTTGTTTGCATTCACCTCCATCTGAAAAGCAATCAAGCTTTGCTTACTCTTCATCATCCCCTCAAATCCCTCCCCCTTTTTTTTTTTTCTCCTGCTAAGGAAAAGCATTCTCTCCTTCCTTGCTTCCTGACAAAATAAATCTTCAATTTCTTTGGGGGCTACGTGAATAGCCTTTGTGTTTATTTTAATTCACAATACTGACAATTCTTATGTCATGTTCTACAAAGATCACTGCAGTGCAGATTATTTACAATCCTAACTTATATTTTCAGAAGAGAAAATTAACTGTGGCTTTACTTTTAAATGCAGTCTTGGATTGCATGGATCAGATCTTTCCAGTTCCTGAACGTTGAACAAAAAGCTGGAGCTAATAATTTTGCTCTCATATATATATACAAATGCTGTAGCCTGTTTTAAAAGTATATGAATGTATCACAAGCATATGAGTGCAGTGTAGGCATGGTAACAGCACATACTTGTTGATAGCCACACTAAGCAGGAAAAACATTTTGACCCTCAGGGTTCAATCAAAATTACATTCCCTCCAATACTTATGTTCCACAAAGATTTCAGGAGCTTTATGTTCATTGGGGCACCCAAGATCTCCATTCTATGAACACAATGAGTAATAGTATTATCTGTTCTCTAACATACTCAGTCACCATGCTTTACTAGCAGAGAAGAAACAAAAAGAATCCTTCAGAGTACATTTATTCACAGTTTATCATTGATCAGAAGAAAAAAAGGAATAGCCCTGGTCAAAGTGCTAGCTCCAACCTATCACAAAGGGTGCTGAAGAAACCCACATAAAGGTGTACAACAGGAAAAACAAATAAAAATCAGTATCTAAATACAGAAAATACGAGAAGGAGGACTAGAATTTCTGTCTCAGTAAAGACAGCACAGAGCAGTGATGAGAAGCCATGCCAACTCTTAATTGGGTAAAATGAAAAAGAAACCTTTCCCATCTAGGAAGAATGCCAAAAAATCCTGTCCAGTGTGGCATCAGAAAGCTTACAGGAGGAAGTGGACAACGGCAGAAAGGGAGCAGAGGGAACATTTCCTTCATTCCATATTTGAACCCCTGCACATATGTATATCTACATATGTGTATACTTACATACACACACTTGCCATGAAAGACAATAGAGAGAGGAAAATTACTCACCAAAATTAACTGTATATTGAGATAACGTGCAGAAAAATATTTTCTCAGAATAATAGTATTCTTGCCTGAAGGCCTGCAAACATCCTCCAGGACAGACTTTATCCTTCTAACATTCAAGTTTCAGCTATGCATTTATTGAACGGTTTCTAAATGGATGTTCTAAATGGATCTGGTAACAAATGTGGACTAAGCATACTCCCCTCCCAGAATTAGTTCCTCAGATTCCCTGCTCAAATACACCAAATCATCCTTAAATTTCTCCTTGTCGTTCACACATGCCTGAACAGTTTAGCCTTATGCCATGGCTTGAAAAGTAAGGAGACTCAAACTACCATCAGTCAGGGAAAGAAAGTCTGAGAACTTAGGACCTTCTGCAAATGCCATCTACAATTTTCAAAGACCTCTGTGTTCAAAATGAATTCATTAGCACCCTCCAGTTCCAGGCTGCTGAACTTTGCTCTTTCTTTAGACACTATGCTGTGTTATGAAACATCTTTCTGTTTCATAGCATAAAGGAAAAAAAAAAATAAAAAAAAAAATGAAAGAAACAGAATCACCAACAGCCACTGGTTTTAGGAAAGCCAAGCCTGGAGACTGTTAGCTAAAATGTTACAAGGATTTGCAAAAAGTAAAGAATGCACAGTGATGCCTTCAGGACTAGACTAATAATTACTTTTGACTGGATGACTGAGCTGAAAAACCAATGAAAGACTGTTTCTAATAAAGCTTTCATTTAATTTTTCCATGAGCTTCCCCCCACACACACACTTTTGAAGTTGTTTTTTTTAAGGTACAAACAGATTTTAAATATAATTATTTTAAATTGAGGAGGCAAGCCTCCTGTTCTGAACGTGCCGAACCACACAAAGCATATTGATTTTTCAGAACTTTCATCCACTCTTTACAAAGCATTTTTGAAAGTCTTTGGAGGATGAAAATTATTTCCGTAACTTGCCTCAAATTTGAGTAGCAAAATTTGCCTGAAACTGCCCAAACTGTTTGCCTGAAGATCTCTGAGTGGCGTCTGCTACTAGTGAGCTTCTGGTGAGGCTGTGATAGCATGCTCTCAGAATAAAGGCTGTGCTGTCATTTTAAGACCATCTGAGTATCATAACAGGCACTGCCCTGAAAGTATTTAGTGAATAGCTTTTATGGGAAGCAACCTCCGGCCACTGCTCACATACTCTGCTAGGAATTACAGGGGAAGAAGGGGGAGTCTTACTTTTGCTATTTGCTCCTGTTAGCACACTTACTCGTATACCTTAAAAATCAACGTACTAAAATTAATTTATAAGTAATAATTTCAAGTGATATTGACTTCCTTTAATTACATTTAGTGTTATATACAGTGATGCATTATTAAATAAAAAAAAAAATACTATCACAAATGACAAAAATCCATGTTTAATTTAAGTAGGCCAATTACTTTAAGTGCTGTTACAGTCAGAAAAGTGATTCAAGGATAAATATAGGAACACACAATACCATTTCTTCAAGAGCTTCCAGATCAAATTCAATGTGAAATCCAAAAGGTCAATTTTTTTTTTTTTCCTTTTACCCCACGACATCATAAACTTCCCATGGGACTCTCAGAACTTGGCTGGATTTTTTCTTTCGTAGCATTCTCTGCAGCAGTAATTGTGATTATACATTGTCTTTTTTTTTTCTTTTTTCCTTTTTTCTTTTTTGTTTTTTTTTTTCCCCCCCAGGAAAACCTTAATCCCATCCAGGTAAAAGTTGAAGATTTTTGTATTTGTCTGCAGTCCAGACATCCAGTAGTGCTGTTACACAAGAATAACCAGGCAGTACAGAATTTGCATGTAAAAATGTTCAGAGGATCCTGCTTCTTGTTGGAAGGAACAGAGCTACAGTCCAGTCTATACCTCCCTTTCTATTTTTATTCAGCACCAACAATGACAGAGGTGTCCAAGAACTCCCTCCCTGCATCATTGCTGTTGGGGATTGATGAGCATAATGAAGACTGTGGCTGGTTGCTTCAATTCAATATACAAAAACAAGAATCCCAACTCAAGCTTCTCTGCACCAGTTCCAGCTGGGATGCTCCAACTGACCAAAGCCAGGTGTTATTAATAACACATATAAACTCAACCATATAGCACATGCTGAAAAAGCCTTACACTTTCTGGTAGTGTCAGATAGGCTGAACTGGCACATACCAACACATGCGCAGTTGGTCCAGAACTCAAGTGCCATATTCCCTGTATTTGTGTTAAACAAATGGTCACAGCAAAAGCCTGCAGAGAAATATGGCAGCCTTAGTGATGTAGAAATGGCTGTCCAACAACTGAGCTAATGATACAAGAAGCAGAAGACAACTAATGTTATATGGACAAGAATAAAGTATATTTTTATGATAAAGCACATAAGATGGAGGTAACATATGCAAATGTCCTACTTTGCTTTTGATGCGACAGCCAATGCTGATTCGCAGCATTACATACAGGAATTGTGTAAAAATAAGTATATCTCAAATTTCATTACTAGTTTCCTTAGCAGATCAAATAATTGCATGTAGTACTTTTTGTGTAATTGAGTAATGACCTACACAAAAGCCCTTGTAGACCATCTCATGATCAATTGCTAGTTGTAAAACTACTGATAGAATAATGTTTGCAACTTTAAATCAAGGGCCCTTGACAGTTAGGACTTGGAAATAAAACTACCATGTAACTACTGTAGGGAAAATTAACAAACAAACAAACAGGAAAGCACACTGTAAACCAAGTACTTTCTACATAACAGGATTCATCCAGAAGCATTCAAATGGAAGTGGCCTCCATGAGTATAATGAAAAAAATCTTTACTCTCAAAAAAATGAAATTAAATTAAAAAAATCTTTTTTTTTTTTTTTAGTAGTAGCAGCAGCAGGGTTTTTTCCCTCCCTGTAGGAACAGAGCTCCATAGAGTCTTGAAAGGTGCAAAGTTCTTCAAAAGTTTCTTTTGTAAAGCTTCCGTACAACACTTTTCTTAACTAAACAACACTGTGAGTTATCAATAACAAAAATTAAAAATAAAATACTGCGGCTCCCTTTCACAGTTCTATTATCATTTCTCTGTGTCATTTCTGTAGTGTCATAAAAAAATGCTGTTTTGTCTTACATTGTAAAATATGCACGTGCAGGGAAGCAGAGAGACATGATATAACCACAGAGACAAAGCGCTTCCAACAGTAAAATTAATCTGGTGAAAACATAGCTATTACTCACATTCTCTTCAAAACTATGACTTGATATTCCTCATTGCTTTTGTTTTCACATCCAGGTCTCATAATCCTTCTCAAATCCTTCCTCTAACCATAGAGCTATTTGCTTACCCCAAAAGTATATTTTCAACTGTTTATTACCCAATCTTGTCTTACTGTGGGCAGCACCCACTGCTTTTAACCTATAGTCAGTTTAGAGCTTGGTAAAAATATATGTGAAACTTGCCACACTACCAATTTTTGTGTCAGAAAATTTCATTACTGATGTTTCTACATTCAGGAGGTCAGTACACTTCTCATAGGCCTTTGCACACCACTGATGCAATCTATGCTGCTGCACAAAACATACTCCTGCCCATGAAAAAGCAATTCAAAGCATGAGCACACCTGAAGCTTTTTAGGATGACAACCTATCTGGCTGATATTTCAGGGTCTTTGACAGGTAGATAGACCTAATATCACAGAGCACTGTATGACAGCCATTGCCAACCTTGGGTCAATTCATTTTTTCCCCAGAAAATCAACATCTAATACCCTGATTTAGCATGGGATTCTTATACAGACGTTTAAAGTAAAACAATGCATTTAACATGACCCTGATTACCTTTGAGTTCTTACTGGAATTGTTTTGTTCCTGAACATAACCACTTAATTCTGTTACTTAAAGAATTCTTAAGGAAATTCTGAACACCAATTCAGTCACACGGGGAGGAAGGTTTTTCTTTCCTTTTCACACATGGGAAAGCAAAGAATTGGAGAGCCTTGAGAGCATTCTCAAAATGATATGGCAGAGAATAGCATGTCAAAGGTAGGTTTCAGTCTCCTTCATTCCGGCCTTGAGCTCCAACAGCCCTACAGCACAACAGCAAGAAAGGAGATTTGTCTCATCTTATCTTAGCTGTGGCTTACATGGATTACTGTATAGTTCCTCACCATCATTTTCCCATCAGGCAGCAGTCTCATCAGGAGAAAACTCCCATATTGATCAACAGGAAGTGGATTTCTGTACCTCGCCTGAAATTATGCATGAACCATCAAAGAGAGAAGTGAAAAAGCAAGGGTTGAGTCATAAAGATGCATTATTTATATGAAATCTCTCTGTAATTGTACAAAAGCTCATTTTTCCTTATACAAATACAAGAGACCTGTATGGGTATGTATTAACTGACCTTTCTTCCACTCAGTAGATCTTGTGTCATTGAGAAGAGTTCGAATGCTACAGCTTTCAAGTCTGAGGTCTTTGGAAGGTCGCTTTTCCAGAACCAAGCTGTTATACAATTCTTCAGCACAAAAGTGACAAAACCTAAAAGCTGGTTTCAGGTAAGGTGCAATGACACAGTCTGAACCCTTCTGCATTATGCAATTCTCTTTAAAATGCCTGCATCTTTCCTGTGACCTCCCTCCATTTCTTGTTACAGGTTCAGAATTTTAGGCATGTTACTGTGAAGGACCACATTCTTTCAATGAAGTTATGCATACAGATTTCTATCTGTAGCTTCAGTGAAAAAATGTCAAATAAAGCATATCTTATCACAACTACAAATCTATTAAGGTATTTTTTCTTCAGGCTGTTCAGTGATTCAGTGACTACTCTGTATTTCTGTCTGCGAAGTCTGTTACTTTCCCTTAATTTAGCAAGTGCAGAAATTATAATACAAAACGTATGTCTGTTAAGGGACAAGTAATTCATGAGGTAAATATTTTTCAGCTCTGGTATAGTGCAGAATTACTGTAAACACGGGAGTTCTTTAAATTGGGCAATGTTATTTTGTCTTTAGAAAACCTGACAGTTTCCACAAGGAGGACACCAAGGGATTGGCTCGTTTTTAGAGATCAGCAGATGGACAAATTAAAACATTACTCCAGGGAATAGTATAACTTCCACGGAGTAGGTAGAGAAGGACTATTTGTTAAACTACAAGCACCCAATGCTGGAAACCCTCCATAATGACAAAAGCATGTTCTTCAAGTGACCTCCCTCCTCAGAGCCAGCAGTCAACTCCTGCATTTTGAGCGGGCAAGTGTCGCTGAACATGCATAAGCACAGCTCTGCTAAAGCAAACTAATGAGGGCAATGGGCATGCCCTGAGAGCCAGGTGCTGTTCTTGAGCTCAGCATACTATTTCCTGGGCACTAGGTTATTTATCCTGTATTCACCAATGCCCACCCTGAGCTGGCAAGGTTCAATTTCCAAGTGCTTCTTTACAGAAACTCCTCCAACCAAACTCTTATGAAAACATCCTTCTGATGGAATTCTTGTGTCCCTTTCACAACAAAGAGGAAATAGTGCATGGGCAGCTGCAGTATGCAATATGTTCTCAACTGGAAGGAGCATAATACCTGCAGCAATCCTCCATTCCCTTTTAGTGTTTTTTTTTTGTTTTGTTTTGTTTTTTGTTTTTTGTTTTTTGTTTTTTGTTTTTTTTTTAATGGGTGACAGGTGAAGGACAGTCTGCTATAAATGGAAAAGATTAATTTGATATCTAAATTTAAGACCATGTAAATTAAAGGCTTCAGGATTTGACATAGAGATGTTAACCCTTTGCAGAGAAGGGCAAAGAAACCTATATTAGTAGAAAAAGGGACAGGATAATATATAAAACCAGGTTTGCTACAGGGGAATATGGGTGACAACAGTTTCTACATAAGGCATCTGCAATGTTACCAAGGCCAGGAATCTCAGGGGTTTAAACTGTTCCCTTTGAAATTACTTTCTTGAAAGTAACTGTTTGAATAATTTAATCTTTTTAAGTCCAACCCTAATGTTATATAGCAACATTACCATCACCACAGGAAGGCTACACCAAAAGAGCACCTACCATGTACATTGCGTTTTTTGCTTTCAAAGCATTCAGTAGTGGAGCATGATATAGGACAGTAGTAATTGACATTTGCTAGGTTGCTACATTTTTGAGCCTACAGTTTACTTCTAATGCAAGTTATCATGGCAACTTCTCATGCTTAAAATAATTTTATATAATTAAAAGCATGTTAGAGACTCAATTGATTTCCCACTTAAAATCATCCTCCTCATCTTCTGCCTGGTCATTTGCTCTTCTTCAATAGCATATCTAACAAGTCAACCCTTTGCACAGCCCATTTTTCAAATAAATAAATAAATAAATGAGTGGCCCAAATTCAAAACCAAAGATGTTATCTCTGATTCACCAATGAAAATCCTCCATAATATAGTAAGAATACAAATAAAAAGAGCTACATTGTAATTGGTGAAGTCTGTATAAAATCTAAACTATATACAGAAATACACGAGATTATCTTTCCAACTACAATCTAACCTCAATTTCCTTTCCCTATGTTCTGTTCATACTAAGTCACCACACCAAAAACATGCACATCACGTTTTAAACCCAAAGTGTTTACATGGTTTTAAAACATTCCATAGGAAATTTATTTCCCCCATTACAGATGCTATATACTAAGATGAGAGTACTGAAAATACTGTAAGTTAATCATATGGAACAATGTTCCTATCCTTCGAGCAGATTAACAAAAAATATGCACTCACTTCCCTTCACTCAGATCTTGGCACAATGCAAGGTTTATTTTTTATTGCTTCTTTACACCCATTACAGGGCAGTAAATTTCTTTGGACATAGACTTCTTTTCCCTAAGTTTCAGATCAAAGGAAAAAAATTGCTGAAGGAGATGCATCAGATGTAGTAAAAAAGCTAACTCTACCTCTTGGTTTAATGCCAAGAAGTATAACACTGAAAGTTACTCCTAATGGAGAATAGTGAGAGGAAGCATGTGCAAAAAGATATGGTAATAGTTATTTTGAAAATTAATTTTTAAAGAGAACAGTACTCAGCTTTGATAGAAAGTGTTTTCAGGGAATGGGTAGAGGCCATGTTGAACTTCCTTGCACAGCTACATGACCTCTGCCAATCAATGTCAACACTTTATTAATATTTTACTGAAAAAGTGTGAGATGATTCAAACTTCGGCTGTCTTGGTAGATGTTGCTAAGCAACTTTGCTGCTTGTCTGAGAATTAGTTTTCACTGCAACCTTTCCTTCAAATCAAAGACCTGTGTCACTTAAAACACTTCGCCTTTTGCCGAGGAAGAGCCCAGAAAGTTCTACCCCCTCCCCTTTTATATTTTCCTCTCCTTTCCCTAGTTGAAAGAAATCAATTTCATAACATCTGAAATCCTCTGCTTTACTCACCGTAATCACTGTCATAAAAGACTATGAATTTCTGCCATCGCAACTCAGTGACCAGTTTCAGCATAACGTCGTTGAGGCGGACTGGTGGTCGGGCAGCCAGTGTGTACTCCTCTTCCTCCAGGCTCGGGTTCAGGTGGCAGGCCGTGCGCGGGGAGCCTCCCGTGTTACGCTGCACAAAGAGGTGTGGGATGTGCATGGCATCCGTCAAGGACTGCAGGGCGTTGGCCGAGGCACAGCCAGTGGACGTCACTAAGGCTAAGATCCCTAGGGTCATCAGGTCACAGGCTGGAGAAGAAAAGAAAGAAAGTAGAGTTGAAGCAGGCTCAAAAACTCCTTGACTGATCTGCATGCTATGAACGGTACAAGACAGGCTTTACCCTTGCCATTTACACAGAGCTGAAGAGATTTCTGTTACAGTATCAGCTGAAGCTTTTCAGAGATAGGTCCTGTACCTTTACAGTAGGAGACAGTATCTGCAATCTGTACAGATAAGACCAAGTTAAGAACAGATACCATTACTGTCCTCATTTCTTCAGACTGAAGCCAATGCAAATGGAGATTACAGCCCTCACTGCGAGGGCTGTAAGTGCACCACCCACCTCTAACGTGGTCATGCACATTGGATGTGGGCTTTGGACAGCGAAGAGTGATTTCAGTTTCAAGGAAGTTTCTTATACAACAAAGTTTTGAAGGATTTTTAAATTGATGAAGAAACATTCACTGCTTGCCTCTCAGAGCAACAAGGAAACAACACAAGTGCTCATTAGAATGAAGGCAAGTCATGAATGACTAAACACTTATTAATAACACTGTAGTTGTCTGTAAAAAGATCTGGAAAAGCACGTACCACTTAAAAACACAGCATACACATTTGAACCCACCTGCTTCAAAGAATGAAGCGTTACCAAGCTGGAAGCACAGGGAGGGCAGTGATGGTGGCAGAGGCCTGTGTGGCCTGGATGTTGGCTGCCGCCCTCACAGCTCACTCCTTCTGGTCAGTCACCCTGATGTCCAGCTGGCGCTGGAAAGGGTTTCCACTCAAAGCCCCTAGCTACACCTCAGCAGCTATTTAGTCAGTAGTTGTGGTACAGTTTTTCCCCGGGAGCTCCTCAGACAGCACAGTGAACTCTCACCTGCCTTGCAGCTCGCTCCCTGGGGCAGCCCGTGAGGAGGGCTGGGGGATCGCTCAGGGTTTCACACACACAGATCACACACACAGAATTTCTAGGTTGGAAGAGACCTCAAGATCATTGAGTCCAACCTCTGACCTAACGCTAACAGTCCCCACTAAACCATATCCCTAAGCTCTACAAGTTACAAGTTTCAGCAGCGTCGGTCCCCGTGTGACCACCTGCACAAGCACAGCCTGCCCGAAGGAAACCACCCCGTTTCCCTGGGTGCTGCTTTGGCACAGAAGAGCAGGCTGCCCACGCATGGCACATGCTATGGGGCTGCCAGGGCACGTGCCGGGCAGGGGGGCATATGCGTCCCCCCAGTCATGGAGCAGCTCCACTGGTCTCTGGTGGAAACAGACTGAGCAGAGTGGTAGGAAAATGAACACAGTGTGCTAGAAGGATTTCTTTGTCTTCCTGTGAACACTTCCTTTTTCATCTCCACATTCAGAGGCCAAAGAGCCAAAGGAGTGGGACAGGTTATGAATAATTATTAATAATTAACTGTTAATTATCAAATAATTATATAAAGCCATGATAATTAAATACATAAAGCTGTGCCTAATGCAACCAATGAATCATTTCACCAAAGATCTTCTTAGAACAGACAGAAAATAAATACTTTTCACTTTTATATGAATAACAAAAAATGTTTGATCCTCTCTCCATACAGAGCATTCAACATGTATCCTAATGCAAAAGAGAAAAATGAAGTGCTTCTTGATGGTCTTTACAATAAACATATGTCAGCTGTGTTATCTAAATTTACTCTGTGTTAATTATAGTTATATGAAATTGTTCTTTGTTTTTCTTGAGAGCTGACCTGATTTAGCAGTGGGGAGTCATTACATTTGCCAAATGGGAGACCCAGGTTCAGGAACAGATTTGATTTCCCAGGCTTTTTGCCAGAGAAAACGGAACATGCCATACAGGTAATTTATTTAGTCACAGTAGGGGAGGGAACAGGAAACAGAGAAGTGGGAACAGAGGGAGAGAACAGCAGAGCTGAGCTATAGACCCCTGCAGAGAGCACCAGCCAGCGAGCTTTGCCACCACCAAGGGCGAGAGAAGCAAAGCCACACAGATCCACAGAAGGAACAATTTACTTGCACAAGCAGACGGGAGAGAAGAAACAAAGCCCTTTCTGACAGGAGGCTGCATTCAAATACTTATTCATTGAATATAGAACCGATCATCAGTTGCGTGACAAGAGATAACTTCATTCAGCAGTTGACACTAATAAAAAGCTGCTCACATACTAGCCGCAAAGAGACCAGAGACATGACAGACCACAAACAGCCCGCGTTTCTCCCCACACAGCCCAAAGAACACAAGCTGAAATACCTCAGCAATGTCTGTTTTGGTTGAAGGACTTTCACTGTTTCACAGTTTGTACCAATGGGTTAAAATGAAGAATTAGTCAATCAGCTTCTACATTCTGATATTTTGTCAATTGACTGTGTTCTGCCTGAAAGTATATGCTACACAGTGTTTTCTTCTCTTGCCTTTGTTTTGCGATAGTACAACAGGAAATATAAACTGGAATGACTAAGGAAAAAGGTTTCGTATTTTCTGAATCACGTTTAGTCAAATCACGGAATGTGAAACAGTGCATGTTATTTTCAATAGAAGACTTTCGCTGAATAAAATGTGACTGATTCCAAGAAGTTCAACCTCTCCACCCTTATTGTTCTGAATGCTGAGAAGCTTTTAGCACATTAAGTTTTTTTTCTACATGAGTAACACAATAAGGAACACAACTACAAAGTACAACAGACTCCAATTCATTAAAAAAAAAAAATCTCATAAACTCTTAAGACATCTTGAAATTACTTACCAAGATAATGTTGAAAGGATTACAGAATCCCAGAGTAACACTGGTGAGAATGTTTAGGATTTTCTCTTTGTTGTCATCCCCCCCATCCCCCATGTCCCCGATGTATTCCTATGCTTTATTGCACACAATTTTTTGTGGCATGAGAAAATATTTGTAATTTTGTTTTACTTTATACTAGCTATGGATTTTGAGCATCCCTGACCACATGACTGAATAAATAAGTAATTCTATACCTCTATAGTTTCATAGGCACTCAAAAGAACCTGAACTTTTTGTACATTAATTTCATAATCCCCATCCTTATTTCCTTAAAACTGAAATACAGAAATATGAAGCACTGTGGTTCATATAAACTTAGTAACAAGGGAGAGATGAATCCAAACACATTGACCTTAAGCAATCTTTCTTATTTACTAGAGATGTACCACTCTTTCATCTAGTGAAGATGTTTTCCTATTTATTTACCCTGAAGGTAATAATCTCAAATTTCAAGAAATAATGCTTTTAAATCTGAGTCCTACAGATAAAAGACACAACGTTCTAGCAATCTTACCTCCAGATTATTGCTATTCATATAGCAGTGAAATTATTAATTTACTGTATCAAATGTCTTCATTGTCAGGATACATTTTAAGAGGATACCAACATCCCACAAGCCATACTGCAAGAAATGTGCACGTTAACCTGGTGAAAACAAGATCACCATACTTAGAGAATAAATTGGCATTCAAACTATTTTAGCAGATAAAGTTATTTCATGGTAGGTTTTGGTCAATATTTTCTTCTAACAGCAGACCATCTCTCAAGTTTATCCTTGACTGTTTCCTAAATTATCAATTAATCTAATTTATAATCATCTCAGTGAAGCATCTCTCCTAACCTATTCTGAAAATGACTTTCAACAACTCCCTTTTTCAAATCTGCTTGACATGTTGTCTTAAACTGTTATTTCGATGACAGAAGAATTGATGAATTCCCCATCTATTGCATGATTTTCTAACATTTACCTCCTCTGTAGGCAGTATCTTTTTCTAGGTTTTGTGTTGGATGTTATCTCTGTCATGATATTGGCAGAAGTAACACAGGTTTACATTTTTGGGTAATCTTCTAACACCCATTTTTCTAACTTGACTCTAACATCATAACTATACATAGTGAACTTTTTCACATTCTTGGACCACACCTCTATCTCCTTTAACACCACAAGCATGCCTCAAAGACCGCTTATGATTTTTTCATACTGCACCTTATCTCTACTGCCTTTTTTAACATGTGGGACTCTGTGGCATATAACACTAGAATTCTGCTTTGCTAGAATCACATTTAAGATCTTGCTGTTATACAGTTGCTTCCTGTGTTGCCATCCTGTTGCTCAAGACGTGTGGACAACAAAGTTTGTCACCATGTTCATAAGGATATTTGTATTAAGGGCTTTAGCTCAGACCCCCCTATAATTAAATCCCTCTCTCCAAACTACATATAATCAAAATACTCCAAAATAAGCTGTTATCTTGCTTCTGGCAACATGACAATATGACTATCTTTCAGCCTCCCCTTTCAGTGGTTTCCTATTATTCAATATAGGATATGAACTTGTTCCTTTGTTTCCACAGTTATCAATAGACCAGCTGCCACTAATTTCTGATCTATAATATATCCACCTACTGGCATTCACACAGCCTCTTCAAACTTCAAAGCCTTGACGGCTCTCACTTCTGTGTATCGCTACAGCTGGTCCTACCCACTTTGAACCCCATCAGATAAATCCTCTCTCTTTTCCTCGACATTTTTTCTTCCTTTTCCAGTTTGACTACCCCTTAAGAGCTCTTCACTGCACAGCAAATGGAAGATCATCCTAATAAAACAACTTGTGCTTTAAAAAATTTCTACTGTTTGAAAATTGAGAGGTTGCTGCCTTTTTGCTTAGAAAGATTTTCAAATGAAGAGAACATCAGATGCAGCAAGGGAATAGAAACACAGTCACACTGCACATACCTGGTGTTTCTGATGTAGTAGCCTGCAATGAAATGATTAACAAAGTTGGCACTTAAGTGTTTGTAATTAGGTTTCAAAGCTACCATCCTGCTGAGATGAGGGACTTCACATTTGCCTTAGTATTATCGTCTCAGTCAATTTGGCTAATAAGTTATTTTTCACATAGCTTATCTTTGAAAAACAGAAGGAAAAAGAGTATTATCAGAACATCAATTTCAAGAAAACATAGAAAATTCTGGGAAGAATATCTTTTGGGAAACTAGATCACCGTATTTCCTGCAATTATCAAGGCCTCTAATTTATTCTGCTGAAGGTGCACAGTTGGCAACTCTACCAAATAGCCTAGCAAGCAGATGCAAAATATGCGCTATACACAAACAATAAATTAGCTATTGTATTATTCCTCTATACAAAACTTAACCAGCAATTTGATTCATTTGTCAATTTGTAAGTGAGCAGATGCACCTAAAGGTTTTGAGTAAAACATTGGAATAGACAAGAATTAGGAGATAAAAACATACCCATTCAGAAAGCTGATAAACTATAACTTTAATCAAGACATAAGGTCTTCATGAAACTCATCCATGAAGGTATTTTTAAAGTTAAATGAAAAAAGTCCTTCTGGGAGATTGTCTGGAGCACTAAGATGAGATAAAAAGGATGATGGCAGAAGAAAAAAGACAGCAGTCCTCCCAGCAGTAGTTCAAAACAAGAGGGATGATGATACAGTCCCTTCAGGAGAAAGAAAAAAAAAAAAAGCATTCTCATGCACATCTAAACAAAAAAACAAATGTCTCTAAAGTAGTACAAGAAAATTCTATTAAGTCAGGGGCATAAACTTACAACAAATACAATCATGTAGAAAAGTGGTAAGACTTTTATCTACCTACATTTGCATTCTGTTTAGGTCTTTAAAAGATCTTTAAAATTAAAATGCTTTTGTGCAAAACCACTCCCATCAGGCATACAAAATTAAAGTAATCTTAATGTCATTGAAAATATTTCTATTAAAAATATTGATCTATAGAAAGATTCGTTCCTACTATTGATGAATTGAGGGCAATATCAAAATCAGGATCATTTAAACACTCTCTCAACCTTATGATTCACTAAGTGGGGTTTCCAAAATAATGTTTTCTTCCTTACTTTACATTTGGATTATGTTTGCTTGCTCTTTGATTCCTTTCATTAACTGAGAAGGGCAATTTATTATAAATGTGTATTATTAGTACCTAGTGTCAAGTTTTGCAGTTTCCCTTTCTTTGAATGCTCTGCAATAATCTTTTTTCTTTGTCCCATTTCTATAAGCTTTTACTTACTTTACATTCTGCATTTACAACCTCCTCTTTTCAGGTAACTAAGGAATTATTGTATTGTTAGAAATACACAAACTTCTCACAACAGAATAACTGTTAATAGAGAAAAAGATAACAGATGTCAACCACATAGATATTATATGTAGCACTTTTATTGCTGCATCACCTTTATGCAGTGAAGATGATTATTTCTCATTCTACTACACAGACCTTCAATCAAAACAAAATGAATTTTAAAAGAATGAAGCAAATTTGAAATTAATCATGGTTTATTGTAAAAATCAAACCAAACAAACCTCCTAACTATACCAACTTGGATCGTTTTTTAGATACAGCATTTAAGAACAGTAAGTATTCCCTCCTGTTTATTTAAGCATCTATTATTCTGTATTTGGGACCAGAAACCAGGCATTCTTAGATCCCACAGTCCTTGATGTGATTAACTTGGAAGCTACAGGAAAGTCTGACATAGCCTCACCAATAGCTCCCGATGTCCTGTGTTCCCCTGCTTGCTAGCATTCAGAACCCCAATGTGATACCAAGTCTTTCACTTTATGATTTCAAATGATGGAAGTATTCCACATGTACAACAGTGTGTTGTGAGAAGGGCCTTGGAGAGCATCAGTGACTAGCCTAAAAGGGCAATACAAACCCTAACAAATACTATGGACTCTGTTGCAATTAGAGCAAACAGCGAGACCCAAAGAGAACAGAGCATAGCTGGTGTTTGTCAGATGGGTAAATCTTATCCAGACTTCCCCAAAACTTGGTATTTATTTACCAGCAGTGAAATGGCCATTTTGACCCTCCACAGGATATTTTTTGCTACTTATTTTTGTAATAACTTCCAACTAACAACACAACACAAGATAACCCATTGGAAAAAAAAGAACTATTGCTTAAACTGTTTCTGATTTTTTTTCCCCTCCATACTTAATTATCTCCTTGGTATTAGAATCCATAAGATACGGGAAATTTAGGTGTTTTTCTTAGCAACTGCAACAAAACTTCTAAGTCAGTTGAAAATATTTTTTTTCCTTTTTTTTTTTTTTTTTTGAAAAATCTACCCTAAATTGCATGCGTATATGCAGTCCTATAGCCAGATGTTTTAGTCTCCACTTCAAGTAAAATTCTTAGTAGTCCAGCTCAAAGCACTAATTGATCCAAAACCCAGCTACGCATCATTGCTTATATTTTCTAAGATAATGCTGATTATTTCAGTAGGCCATCAGTTAAAATGAAAAGATTCAAGAAAATTAGCATATGCATATACATGTATTGGAGTGCATGCTTAAGTGTACACGTAGTCAGCATGTCAGAATATCCCTGACAAAGCAGTGTCTAAAAATAGCATCTTGAACGCTAAGGAAAGCATGAGAATTTGAAATGTTTACAAGAAATAAGTTTCAAAAATAATATTAAAGAACTGTCCCATTTTTGAGTGGCTCTTTTTATTACATTTTTATTACATTTCTTTTATTACATTTCAATCATTCAATAGCCTAACCTGAACAGAAAGGGAGAGAGTGGAAGAAAAGGGACTTACATATACATATATACATATATATATATTCCTCCCCCACACCCCTCAAAAAAGATATTGCTAGCCATTACTCACAAAACAGACACACACAATGGCAACATTACCTTCCTTGTGCTGCTTCGCCCAGAGGGGAAGCAGTATTTAGAAAAAACGTGTTTTCTACTATATGCCTTACTACCCAATACCTTGTGGGCCCACTGTCAGCATATACAAACTGTCAGAGCTCTCCTGACATTACCAGAACTGTCCTTTACCTCTACATAACAGGGACTATACCTTGCTGCCTCCTTTACAACCATGTCTCATAATTTTCAGTAAATTTTTATTGTTGGTTTATACACAAATGGAAATATAACCTAGTTTTAGCATGAAGGCTACAAAACGCTTTTGTTTTATATCAACTATTTACCATTAGTGAAATCACAGAATTGCATAGCACCTTTCCCTAGAATACATATTGACTGCTGCAAATGGAGGTTAAAAGTAATTTCCCAGGAAAAGCAAATTAAAAAGAAATATAAAAAATGATGCTATACATTTATATCACTATCAACCTGATAAAACACCAGCTCCCATCCTTGAAAAGTTATCAAAGAGGGCAGGAAGAAGAGATATCTAGACCAGCCTTCTGTTGACTTTTATGCAGATAAAGGAAAGATTCAAAATGGTAAGTAACACACCACAGAGAAGGAATACAGTTATCAAAACTAGAGTTGTAGCTTTCATTTGACGTCCTGAAGCATATTAATAGCTCTCTTCAGTCTTTAATAGGCTAAAATAAAACAAAGTCCTTTAACACCAAGCAGTGTGGCGAAGCTGCTCTACTGGCAAAGCATTTCAGTTTCCATACAACTGAGTGATGCCACCAAGTGGTCAACAAATGCACCAGTTGCTTTCCAAGAAAAAATTCTGGATTAATCTTCATTGAACACAGTACTTCCTGTATAGTAAAGCTATCAGCATGAAATCAGGGCATATGCCCCTGAAAAAAAAAAAAAAAGTGCATTAATTGAGAGCAATAGTGAAAGATAAAGAGGCGACCTTATTTTACACAGGACGGATCAGATACTGCCCTCTAGCTCCTCCAAAGAGGGGAAGAATCTCAGAGCAAATGCAGCCTTATAGCCAATACTCCACTCTCTAGCTGAGTATTGCTTGGCTTTGCAATTGGGTGGATTTGGAAGACTGACCCAGTAAAGACTGCATAATTGATTTTAAGAAGTTGTTACTTGTTTGTTTTGAGCTTTTTGTTTTTAAGACAGTAATTTAGAAATTCAAGTAAGGATGTGAAACATCACAAAATTTTAACATTTTCTAGTTTTTTGTTTGTTTTTAATACTAAAAAATCAATTAAGTAATACCTGACAGTAATCCACCAGAATAACTGTACTTTTGATAACAAAATGTAATTCAATTAGTAATGTTTTTCCTCGAAGAATCAGAGCTTGGCATGATGTTTAAAACTGAATAAGCATTTCTGGTAGTTTTGAATTGCACCTGGTTGTACAGAACTACACATTACTCACAGTGGCATCAATACTATTTTAAGGCACCAGGTAGAAGTGAACCCCTTCCACCCCAATATCTGAGGTAGAATTAACCACAAATCATCTCAATTATTTGAGGGGCATAACAACTATGTTCTTTATTGAATACTGCATATTTGACTTCCACTCCTAGCAAGTTCTTCAATAACTGTTTTCTTTTGAAGACTAAACTCCATTTTCTCACCCTCTGCTTCTTTCACCTGCCTTTCATTACAAATCATAATGATATAAAAATATTTTTTCCACACCTTCATTAGCATTCAGCAGGGATGCCCAACTTTGCCGCCTCCTTTGGGACTGTTTTGCATGTACATGCTGAGTATTACTGTAACGTCAGCGTGGTTCAGCCTCAGTTCCGGCATGCACAAAAGAAAAACACTCTCCCGCCATTTACAAAAAGCAGTCAAACATAGCAGCTCCAGACAAGCTGATAAAACCTCCCAGTTCTTCGGTACTGAGAAACTCATTTGGATTCCAAACAGTATTGACAAGCAAGGAACATGCTAGCCCTGCTTGCCTGTCTAATTAACAGCAATGATACATATGCACAAAAAGCACCATGAGAAAGCTGATTTAAAATAAGACTTTTTTTCAGTTCCCCCTTTAAATGGTTCTCCCTTGTATCCCACCTTATGCTGAAAGCAGGAGGAAGGAACATCCATCTAAGCATCACAACTCTGTTTCTGAACCAGCAGCAAAATATTTCCATTCCCTTGTTTCCCCAGCATGCTGTAAACACATGCCGTTTGTGGCACATCCTTAGAACTTATCATTCCCGTTCGTGATTCCCCCCCCAACAGGTATTGGTTCTACCAGCAAAACAGACAGCAACATCACGTAAGCCATTCAAGACACCAGGAAGCAATTTGTGTGGCTGGGGAAGGGCGCTCACGGTGAGGCAGGCAGCTTTGCCAAACAACATGCATCTATTTATGCCAACTGCTGCCAAAAGACTTGCAGTGTTTGTAGGTCTAGCTGTGACTCAGTATATATTTATAGCATATATTTATTGACAGGGTTTAGTGGTTGATCTATTGAAAGATCTCTGCAGCGTATCGCATCCTTACAACTGCATTCAAGGATTATGCAAATATTCCAAGCCTAGCAACAGTCTAAAGCTGCTATTCCATTTTTCTGAACTCAGCTTTAAAAGGAACACTTCCTTCTTTCCTCATACATGAAACACAATGAATGCCAAAATTATTTTTGCTCAATACTCAGGAAAAGAACAACTCCTCACTCAGCACCACTATTTCAAAACAAAACAAAAATCTCTGCTTACAGTGCTACAAAATCAGTGCCATTAAAATAATCCAAATTTATGTTCTCCATGCTAAAGTTTGCCTTTTAGCAGTTGCCCTAGAATAACTTCAGAAACCACCCATGAATTTTTAACATCTAATAAAACTATGCTAAATTATTAGAGCATCAGTCTGAATTTCTGTCCATCTTTGCTGTAAGGAATCAGCAGAATCAGCAGTCAAATCAGGGAAAAACATCAAAACGTATACATTTTCAAGAGTTCTCATTTAAATACATGAAGTGAGCCAGTTGTTCGAACAAGTTTCGCACCTAATAGCTCTCAATATGAAGCTTAGGGCAGATTTTCAAAACATCTCAACATTTATGCACCTTTTACCCAGAAGCTGCTTAAAGAACAGGCCACTTCTTTTGATACTTAAATGAGATATGGCCTCTTGAATGTTGCATTTGGGACTGCCTTTTTTTTTTTTTTTTTGTAATTAAAAACAAAAACAAAAAAGTCTCAACCTGTGGATAAAGAGATTTATGTTATACTGTGATGCAACAGAACAGGCTTACCTCATGTCTGCACAGAAGCAGTTATTTCTTTTATCTCATATTATTCAAAATTGTTTAAAATTGGCCTAATTATATCTTACACTAACATTTCTCTAAATATGAAAAATCACTATATGGAAAACACCACTTTGAAAAACTAATAAAGGAACCTGGAGAGGTGCACAGGTTTGGCAGAGGTGAGTATCAGTCCAAGACACATCTACCGCAAAAGTATAAAGTTCAAAGAAAAGTCACACTGAAAGGCAAATCAAGAATCATCCAGAAGCGGTCAAACCTCACTCTTTATGGAAGCGTAAGGACGCTGATGTACACAAGAGACAATGAAAACAGCAAAACAGGGCAAAAAGGGGCACACCCCAAGTATGACCTTCACTTCAAACTTTCTTTGTAATAAAGTTGAAGTAGAAAGAACTAGAGACAATTGTATACACACACTATAACTTATTATACAGGTTTCTATGGCTAAAATGTCATACTAACAATGTTTTAATAACAGTAAGACAAGTGATGCCCATACCACATTATTCTAAAGCATCCTAAGAATTTTCAAAAACCCGTGATTAATTACAACGCTCACACATTTTATTGAATACTTTGAGGCAAATGAAATATGATGTTGTGTTCATCAAGCTAATCATTTAAATATATATATTAAAAAAAAAAAAAAAAAACAAAAAAAAAACCACTACAAGATGCACAGTAGAAAACAGACCCAGAAAAAAACAGTATTTCCCTTGTATTCAAGCCTGAACTGACTAATCCAGAAGGATCCATATACAGAGGATCCACTATTAAAAGACCTCAACTTCCACTGAAAGAGCCTGTTTCACGTATAGGCTCTGCCATTAGCTGGTATGCAATTCCTTCAACCTAATCTAATTTTGATAACTGTATAACATGAAGTTATTCAATTAAATAATAGAGGATAACTTGAGCCTCACGATATCTATCCATAGATGTTACTACACTTCTGATTATGTGCTGCTTAGAGTATATGTTACTAATAAAGCTTAACTGGCTGTTATGTTTGCGTTCATAAAATCTCATTATAAAAACCTCCAGGTAACTTTTAGTCACACACCAGAAGCAAAATAATTCTGTCCCCGTTCTCCTACCACATGCTTAGGATAAATCCTACATGAGACCAAGGGAACTATCAGTGCTCTGCAGCGAGAGGAACACATCCTAAGGAGCAAGCACACAGTCACTAAAACATCTCACGTGGTGGGACAAGTAATGATTGGTAAGAAATTCTGATCACACCATCTTCAGTCTGTTTCTATAGGGCGCTGCAACAACCTTAACCATTGTTTGCATGAAGAACTGAATTCTTCAACACAATTAAAAATAAAATGCTTAAACTCACAAGATGGGTCTCATGCCAGAAAAGCCAATGCCAAATATCAACTCCTTCCCTGGGCATGCAGAGATTGGTTTAAGAAAAAGAAAAGGTACATTTCATATACAGAAAATGAAAGAGCAGGTCAGAGAGGGATCCTGCTTTTAAATATAAATTTTCTTTTTGCCAGTTACAACATAAGAAATAATTTATTAAAAAAGGGAATTTGTAAACAGAAATACCACTACAAACAAGGATTATTTATTTATTCATGTTACCAGCTTCTCACACGAGGCTTTAATTATATCTCTTAATATGCCTTAATTATTGGTTCATACAGATTTTCTGAGACTATGTCTTAGATCCTATATTAGGTCCACATGTTCAGTACACAGGCCAAGGGGAAAAAAAGTAAGAAACCAAATGTTAAAAAGCTATAGCACCTAAAGTTGTAACGTTTCTTATAGTTCTCACACTGTCTGAAGCATTAGGGGCATCTAGTGTGCAAGAAGCACCCAAATTCTAAGATCACTACAAATCAAGTTAGAGTGAAATGCCATAGATGAATAAACACCACTTCTAGAGCCTAGATGTGCTGACCATAACTATGATATATTTCCTGTGTTGGTTACCCTCTCCACTCCCAGTTATCACTGTATAATTGCTATGCTTGCTCTGATTTATTTATTTTCTTATCTTTATAAAAGTCATTGTCCTATTCAGGAGAATTTAAAAAAGCCACATGCTATGTATACCATCTAAACTGCCACATTCTCCCCTCCCTCCCCCCATTTTTCAGTAATTACTGAATGGCTTTCATAAAAATAACTTGACTGCAAGAGAAAAAAAAATATCAGTACTCAGGCTTGGAGGTGTTTTCCCCTCTAGGATCTTATCTGATTTCTAGTAGCCTACAGAACTGGCACTGTGGGCTTCTAAACTTTCCCTAGTCTCTCCAGAAGTGAGGAATTGTCTCTCTAAGGTTAGTTCTTCAGACACACCATCAAGGTATAGATCCTGAGAGCTCAGACATAGCAGCCTGGTTCTGCAGGCTCAGTGGTTACTACTAGCTCTCCAAGCTTCCCAATTTACTTAAAATAACCCTTTCCCTGAAATCCAATTTCATAAGCTCTAGACTACTGTATAATTTTTCATTCAAGGATCTCTAACAGTTGAAGTATGTACTATAGATTCTGAAGTAGTTCCTGACAGTCCTTGAGTTAGGACAGAAAAAAAATAATTATAAAAAATACTAATGTATTTCCCAGTTGTCAGTCTCCTCAGCAGCTTCATTTGGATGGTTCTTCCATGTTTATATATCTTCAGACTGAAGATTCACCTTTCCCGCTTTTCTTCCCCTCTTTCTTGTCTGCACCATAGAGTCTCTTCCCACATGTAACCTTTTCTCTCTCCTTCTTTAAAATGAGTGGTGAGAGACCATTGGGAAGAACTCTGGTCATCAGCTGACTGAAGACTCCTCTAAGAACAGAGTTTCCTGCTTTAATTTCAATTTGGTCTTTAAAAACTGTGTTGCGTTTTTTTACTAAACAATAATCATCACTTCCACCAAGGGCCTTCCACATTCACAGGAGTTTTGTGGATCTTTCCATTGCTACTCTACTATCACTAAAAAGCTTGTTAAAAATAAAAGACAAAAGGAAGGGAGAATACCCATTTTTAATGGACTTTTCCAGCAGCTGCAGGCATATCTTTGTGTAGAGTCCACAATCTTGGAAAGAAATCATGCATTGTAAATAAGCCAATTCTGAAGAAAGTTTCAAAATAAAATGACTCACAAATTACTAAGCCTTTTTCATAGGAAATTCACAGCAGAGCAGATGGATTTTCCCCTTAAGGTAAATCTACTACTGCAGAGTTCCTACACCTTCAGGAGAGAGAGACATTTTGTTTTGCCCCTTTCTTTTCTCTTATCAAGTACATGTTTGAGTACATCTCTCTTGGTTTTTGGAGGAAAAAATAAAGGTTTACACTGGTCTATGCAACCGGAAGTCTCTTTCTCATACCAGAAATGATACTTTCAGATTCTTCTCATTACAAATTCAAATCACCAAGATAGGCCACTAATGTGCAAGCCTATATAAAAGCTTTTTATTATTGTCTCTTTCAACCTTAGTCACAGCTCATTTATCTTAAAACACATTTTAAAGCTAGGACTATGACAACAGAAATTTTACTTAGGTCTGTCCTGCACCTTGGCTTAGAAAGTTGTTGAAGTCAACAGGCAGGCTCTTCAACAACACAGCTGCACTCTTGCACTGAAATGCACTTTAGAATGCACATACTTAGACACACCCCACACATGCTCTAAAATAAGTTTCATAGTTCTGATCTTGAGCATTTTCTATGTTATTATTAATATATTATTATAAAACTGTACTTTGAACCACTTGCATTTTGGACCTGATTCATCTGAATAAGCAACTTCTTTGAAATCAATTGCTATTTATTCCCTCACCAGGCTGAAACTATTTTATGCAACCAGGAAAAACTACCTCCTGGATGAGCCATGTCAGCTGATTTCTCAGAGGGGCCTTTTGTCAGAATGGCTGTCCCTTTTTACATGATAAGAATATTTTTATATAGTTCAAATCTGTATCTTGAGACTGCCTGTCTGGCGATGACCTTGTACATTTATTGCCTTCTGATATTCCACAGGGATCAGTCTTATTTTACACATATATTTAGACTGACATGTATTTCTCAGTTTTACAAGAGAAAAGTGTTTTTTTTTCCACTGATAACATGGTTCCTTAGCTGTACAGCCCAAGGCATAATACATTATCCTCAACCACAGTACCAATGGAGGGTGGTGGTAAAGCCCCAGCTTGAAGCAAGCTTTAAGTTTTGGGGAAAATCTAGCCTGTTCTTGAGTGCTTTACTCCTTAGGTCTAGACATGCCAGACGCAGCCCAAACTCTCTGGAGACCAAGGCCAACACTTACTGTAAAGACACATTATATTATCTGTGCAATGTAATGAAATGCATTTCTTTTTCCTCCTTACTTTAGATTTTCCCAACCTGTTGGACTTCTATGCATGCAGGAGAGCAGGAAGTGATGTACTTCTTTAACAGAGTTAAAAAATGATTCCATGCTGGATGTTAGGAGTACTCATCTTTTTTTCCAAATTAAATATTGTCCTGGTTTCAGTTAGAAACCTAGCTGGTAGAATGCTATGTTTTGGCTTAGGATGAGAAGAGTGCTGATAACACCCCGATGTTTTAATTGTTGCAGAGCAGTGCTAATACCAAGCCAAGGACATCTCAGCCTTTTGCTCTGTCCTGCCAACGGGCAGGCTGGGGGTGCAGCAAGAGCTGGGAGGGGACAGACCCAGGACAGGTGACCCAAACTAGCCAAAGGGGTATTCCATACTATCTGACGTCATGCTAAACAATATATAGGGGTGGCTAGCTGGGGAAGGGGGCCGGACTGCTCGGTGTTAGGCTGGGCATCGGGCAGCGGGTGGTGAGCAATTGCATTGTGCATCACTTGTTTTTACGTATTATTAGTAGTAGTACTATTATCATCATTGTATTATTATTATTATTTTCCTGTCTTAATAAACTGTCTTTATCTCAACTCACAGGCTTCACTTTCCATTTCTCTCCCCCGTCCCAGAAAGGGAGGGGGGAGGGTGAGCGAACGGCTGTGTGGTGTTTAGCTGCCGGCCGGGTTAAACCACGACAAATATATGCTTAAGAAGCTGCAAGTGATCACAACTTCACAGGTAACTCTTCGGAATCGAGCTTCTTTGAACATCAAAATGAGGTGGAAAAGCTTTTGTGAGCAATGACCAAGTATATCAGCTAAACAGTCTGACTGCAAAAGAAAGATTACATGAATTAGATAAAAGGATGTGTGGAGTTGTAATATGAGTATCTTCATTAGATCTCTCGAGAAAGAAAATTACATAATAGGCAAAACATTTCTCAACATCTGTTGGTCATTTATTTATGCTTGGTTTGGCAGGGGAGCAGGGAGTTGACAGTAGTTGAATTAAGCTCTCAAAAAAACTTTGTGTCCAAGGAGATATATAGGAGATATATAGGAGATCATAGGAGATACTATCACAATCTCATTCTTGATATCTCTATCATGCAAGATTGTCAGCCAAATTTGGATCTCCTAAACAGAAAGCCTATCCAGCCATCAATTTGCCATTCCCAATGTCATTAAAATTATCTAACGCAAACTACAACAAATCGCATACAACCTGCATCATAAGCATCTTTTCTGTGAGAAGTTGCACTCTGAATAAAGATGACTTGTTAACCTAACACTATAACAACATTTCAGGTACACGGACAGTTGATAAGCTATGTATATAGGTAACATTCAGTCTATAAACTGATTTTATAATGCACAGAAATGCATAACAAAAAGAACAGTGGTGTTTTCTATCAACACTCCCAGCTAGCTTTGTCTCTGTGTTAATTAGAAGAAAACTTCCATGCTGTGTGGATAACCCCTTTTTAATATTCAGGACAAAGTGTTCAGAGACCAAGCAACTGGATTACACCAAGCCCCAGAAGCCAGCCATCCAATGCAGCCTCCTGGCAGCTGCAGGCATCACAAGAGCACGCAGAGCCCCACGGAGATAAGCGAGCAACCCCAAGAGGCATTAGTGCACTGGAAAGCAGACACAATCCCAAGAGAATAATCGTTTTGAAATGGCACTTTCTTGCCTGCTGACCCTTGCTGAAGGTGTTTAAATATAAAGCTCTGCAAAACAAAGATCACCCATGGGGAGTTTCATATGAAAACCATATCAAGCTTTTAAAACAACATCTAAATTTATTTTGAATCTAACCTTGAAACCTAAATACTTCCACAAAAAAAAAAAAAAAAAAGAAAAAAAAGGCTAAATTTATTTCTGAATCTTAAAACTAGAGGGGTTTGGCTGACCTATACCATGCTAGCTAGTACTTCCATTCTCAGCTGACAGCAGTCCTTTCCTGTGGATCATCGCTGAGCAGCACAAACAAACAAGAAGACAAAACACAGAAGGGTACCAGTGCTTTGGTGGCTTATGTTCTGCTAGAAGCCCTCAAGAAAAGGAGTTCACGCAAATGTGATGTTGATTTGCAGTGATGCCTGTGCATGGATCCATCCACAATGCACTTCACAGAATCACAGAATTTCTAGGTTGGAAGAGACCTCAAGATCATCGAGTCCAACCTCTAACCTAACACTAACAGTCCCCACTAAACCATATCCCTAAGCTCTACATCTAAACGTCTTTTAAAGACTTCCAGGGATGGTGACTCCACCACCTCCCTGGGCAGCCTGTTCCAGTGCCTAACAAACCTTTCAGTAAAGAAGCTCTTCCTAACATCTAACCTAAAACTCCCAGAAACTCCACTTCTGTCTTCCCTAAGCAAATCAGTATTGCCAAATGCCTCTCTAAAACTCACCTACAAGCTTCTTCTTTCTCTTACATGTACTTGGGCAACACTTCATCTCACAAGTGCAGACTTGTTTTCTAACATATGCATTTAGCATCTGTTGATGCAATAAAGAGGTAAATGCCTTATGTACCAGGTTTTAGCATACCCATAAAGTAGACTCAACTCTACCGTAAATCCCAGAAGAGGCACACATCTCACACAACTTTTTGTATTCCTTGGGGGCTGATGTTCAGGTTGACTGCATCTCTGGGGGTGTCTTGGACAGGGATGCAGATGCTCAGAGCATCAGTCAGGGGTCATCACAGGCTCCAACAACACTCGCAACAATCGCTAGATGAGTTGACTAGGCCAGAAGACTTTGGTCCCTTCTCCAATCACCACTGAGCTTTTCCATTCCTTCGTGACCTGAGCAGAACTCAGGTTGAGCCCTCAGGTTACCAACCACACTGGGCATCACTCCTGAGCCTCAGGGTAGCCTGGAGATCCTGTGGGTCTCTCAGATAAATAACAGTCCCCACATCCAATGCTTCATGCAGTCTGTGCACTACTTGAACACACAGTCACTTTTCTCAAGGGTCTGCAAGCTAAAGAAATGTTGGCAACTGAACAGCTTCTATAAACTCAGTTTGGGGTGAGCATCAGCTGGCAACCACTTGCTTCAGTTCTTCGCTATGAAGAGCCTGAGATCTCAAGGGCAAGTTACACAAAGCCTCCAGCATAAAGCATTGCTTGGCCTCCTTCTATGCTTTGGGTATGTGCCAGCTAAAATGGTGAGTGAATCTGTCAAACAGTTCCCAGTCTCTGTAGTTCAGAAACAGTACCCAAAAATGACAGGCTTTCTACTTCACCAAGAATGCCAATGTTTGTTCAGTGTGCAGTAAATGCCACAATAAGCACAACACTTTAAGCCAGTTACGCAAATCAGGACAGACAAAACTTTTGTTACCTCCAGGGTCAATTGGATTTAACTAAGAAACTATTTCTGGAAACAGGAATAAAATAAAAATAAAATAAAATTGAAAATAATATATATTTATATATATTTTTTTTTATTTTTTTTTTTAAGGGAAAAATAAAGGAGTCACACAGATAATTTATGCAGGCTAACATTAGCAACGCCTAATTTCATATGAGTAGTCATTCCTGTTTCTTTCTTTTCTTTGTATTTTCCTGGAGTACTTGCATGAAATGCGCAATAATGTTCTGTTCAAATGGTTAATATAGCATGAAGAGAAATCTGTACTTGTCATGACATTTCAGGCCCTGCACAACAGAATCACATGTAATATTATTTTGGGATACTGAAAGCAGAACAGTGCAGATACTATAAAAAGCAAGTGACCAGAAATCTGAATTCCTATAAACTGTTTTTCATGTAAATAAATGTCCTTGTATTTCTTCTGCAGTCCAGGATCAAATCTATTTTAAAATATGATGCATTTTTGCAGTCAGTCACTGTTATACTGAACAACAGCTTAAGAATACAGTTTCTTTTGGTGCAAAACTTGAGGAGCTTTTGGCAACTTCTGTTATTTTGATTGTTCCTCTGTCAGCATTTGATTCGGCACCCTGTGTAAGCAACACCTTCACTGAAGGTAAATATGTTGAATATAACACTGGATAGGTTTGTATAGGTCAGTTTCTTTTCCATATCAGTCACCAATACCACATGAGTCTCCATAAAGCTTATGAAACCTTACTCTAGCATATACAAAAACCATATTCCCTTAAGAGAATGTTCTTAGATATATTGCCATGGTTTTTGTGCTGAAGCATAAGTATTTAAATTATTTATAATGTCTTTATCCTATCAAATACAGTTGTGGATTTTCTAGTTATCTGTACAGGAGACTCATCCTTAAAAAAAAATACAAAAAATAAAAGTCCTACTAAGCTCCTGAGCATCAACATGTTAATTTGGGGAATTTAAAAAATATAAATTCTTCCTGGTTTTAAGTCTTGACTCTGCATCCTGTGAAGTTGCAGTGACAAGATCTCAACTGCTTTCTCAGTCACCATTATTCCTTCTCTGATTATAAATCCTTTTTCACACAACAGTTCCGAGATTCTGCTCTTATTCACAAGATTAATCAGCATTTACTTCTGTCTGAACACAGAAGTCTGTTTCATGTATATATTCACAAAATACGGTCATGAGAAAGGAACGAGGAAAAACATGAGAGTCTGAATGAGTTTGCATTGACCTTTCTGCAGTGACACTTGGGCTGTTTTTCATAAACCGCAATACAGTTGTGTAACTCATTATTTCTCCATGGGCACAGCTTTGGAAGTCTCAGCACTGCATTTCACCTGCCATTATGCTACCCACCCACCTGCTTTTGCTTGGAGTCACTAAATTGGTGTCACCCATAAGTTTTTGCCACTTAATTGCATTTCCCTATTCCAGATTAGAGATGAGACTATTAAACACTGTTTATAGTACAGAACTTCTGGGCATCTCAGCATTAGGTTTTTGCTGTGCTGATCATTCCATGCTTTGCATACCTTTGCAGACAGCTCCCTAATTACAACCTCTGCTCACCTCCATTCCCCCTTTCTCCAGGACTGCTTAGATTTTGCTCCTGGCTTCTGAGAGAATTTAACAGAGAATGGTTTCTTCCCATTTACCTACAGTAGCACTGTAGGAAGACTGAAAACTATCTGTACCTTAGAGCCAATGTTTCTCCAGGTGAAGTTCACATTGTTTTGTAAAGCCATGTGTTTAATCGGGTATTGCATTGGAAAATTATATTGTGATTTCAATAAAAGCCACAAGCTCAAGCTCTCTAGTAAGATTTAAGAGGCACCACAGCACTCTTGCTTTAATGCAATTTCATTCTCAGTATTACAGCAAGATATCTCATAGCAGTTCCTTGAAAAGGTAACCAACAAAAGAATAGTGAGATGGTTATAAAGCTAATTCTGCATCTTTAAACATTTAGTAGCACCAATTCTTGCTACCTCTAGAAAGAGGGGAAAAAGCAGAACAAATGTATACCTGTCTATGGACTTCACATTTCATCCATACAGAGCAGCTTACAGCTGCATCAGCTCCTGGAATGTAAGCTAGGTCATTCTGAAGTCACTTGGGTCTTCCTGTACTACACCACACTAAGCAACGCAGGCAAGCTCATAAGCAGCACATATTTCATGACTGTGAGGCAGAGCAGGAGGTCTGATGTTCTGGTTAAGTCTCATGTGTTTCTGATGCAGAGTCAATGCAGTAGTTATGCCTGCATAAGGTCTTCCCTTTATAGACAAATGTGATGGAATTCAAGATTCACCAGAGCCACAGAATTCATCCTACAAGCCTGTCTCATTTCCTAGAAAAATGATATCACACACACATACACAAAAAAAAAAAAAAAAAAAAGCAGTATTGAACTGAATCAAGTTTGCCATTTCCCGGGCTATGGAACTCATGGGTTAAAAATGCCCTAGGAATGTTTCATAATTCCATACAAAACCCTGTACAGAACCTTTCAACAGGATTTTCAACCCCATTATTCACCTGAGAAACAAGGAGATGCAACTTCCCCCGGCAGTATGTCTCCACCTTTATGTATGCCACATCAGGATTTAACACCTAAAACTGTAAATGAAGGCCCTTTCCCATGACTGAAGCAAGAGCATACCATGCACTGCTTAGTGCTGCAATCAGAAGCCTTGTGACTCATTTCTTATACCCTCATAAGAGGCTTTAAATGGAAACAAGAGTTCAGGACGTGCAGATAACCTTTTTAAATGGTGAGTGATTTATTAAACCATAATGAATTTTTACAGTGCTGCTACTGGTTTCAGAGGAAGTTTTATATTTCAGTTGGATCATGATAGTACTGATTTTTTTTTTTTTATTATTTGAAGTATTTGTCGTGGTTCAGGAAAGCATAAGGCAATATATGCATGTCACAGACCTCAATATTTTATCCCAACACATTAATGAAGAGCATTAACTACTTAAATCATACTTTTACGAATTAACTTTGAAGAGAATGAAAACAAAAACCAAACTTGTTTTTCTGATCCAAAGAGCAGAACCACAGTCCTTATTTTTCTGAGTTCTTATTTTACCGCCTAAGTATCCGTATGAAATAAAACCACTGGGTTTACATACACCACCAGATAAAACAACCTGCAAATAGTGAAAACTAAGCCTTGCCACAGCATCAGGTTCCTACCTTTGAAGGAAGCACCTCGGAGTTTGTGCTTTTGATTTTGCTGTTTGATATACCAATTATAGCTTGCACAAAAGTATTCACTTACCCCCTCACAAAGCACTGTTCTGTTTGCATTATATTCATAATATTTTTATACTACATACTTGAAAATACACGTGTGTATATGTATTTCCAAGTCAACTGACTTGCATAATTCTGTCCTGTGAATATTAGTAATTCACTATTTGCGGCCTGTGCACTCAGTCATAATCCAGCTACAAAAATCCACACGTTTTTCTATCTTTGTTCAGAACAGACAACTCTCAAGACACCCTTGGAAAATAGGAATTGTATTCTTCAGTGAGCTACAGCTTGTATTACATTTAGTTTGTTGTGAGGATGCCAAAAAAAAAAAAACCAAAAAACAACAAAACACAACAAACCCACCGTGTTGCTGACTACTGCTATAGATTCTTGTGATCAGTAAGACCCCTTACTTCAAAAATTCAGAACACTAAACCTGAATTTCAAAGGCTCCAAAAATCACTGAAAATTATGGTGTTTGACTTAGGAAGAAGACACCGAATATTTCAAATATTTTATCTGCTACACAGATAAATTCAGATGATCTGAATTTATCAACTCTTAAAAAAAAAAAAAGATAAAACCAAGCTCTCGTTCCCCAAAAATTATTCGCTGCCTCTCTTCCTCCCTCAGCTTCCCATGACTATTTCAGCATAGTTTAAAATTTGTCTTCAGCAAAATGGATCAAGTCCTGGGTTTAAACACATCAGCAAAAGAAGGAAGAGCTAATGGAAAGTACGCATTCTTTATGGCTTAATATTTTGAACTAGCTCAGATGGTGTTAGATACCTGAGTGTAAAGTACTTTCTTCTCATTACGTGCTCTTGAAGCTGGATGAAAATACAGGTTGTAGAATTTTACGCAGCATTTGAGAAAAAAAAATTAGAATTACACCTAGCTGCAGGATAACATTCATCCCCCATTCGACCTTCAAAATTTTACCTATATACAAAAAATTCAATTCAATTTTATTTTCAATTTAGATTAAAACCAGAAAAAAAACACTATCCTGAGATGCTTATTTGAAACAGGAGCAACACTTGTCTACCAATAGATATTAGATATGTATAAAATATCTGGCTATAACAGAGAAATGAGGAATCTGACCTAATATGCCAGTCACAGCAACTATATCTCATATACATTGCTTTACTTATACCATAAAGCAGAAAACAGACTACCTGGCAATGTTTTGTCCCTCCCCCTCACCTCCCCAAAGCTGAGGGTTGCTTTGCTGTTTATTAGGTGCCCTGCCATCACTTTGAAAACTGTTTCTCAGCGTTGGTACCAGAACAGTTAAATCATATCAAAGGAAGCCTTCTGTTCTCTTAGCCTGAAACTCTACACCAAGGATTTGCAAAAAAAAAAAAAAAAAAAAAAAAAAAAAAAAAAAAAAAACACAACACATATTGGATGGTAGCAGTTTAGAAAGTGACATCTAAATGGTGCAACTTTTACAGCCTTTTTTAAACCTAGAAATTCATACTAAATAAAAATACATACACAGAAAGGTGAACAACTTCCTGCAGCTAAGATATGGAATTACCAAAAAGGAAAATAAATAATAGCTACTCTTAGATCTTATGACAACTGAAGACAAAGCTGAGCACCACAAAAAAGCCCCACTTGGAACATGGAAAAGACTCTGCTGAAAGGGATTGAGGAGTTACCTAGACCAGTACTGATGTCCTCCCAGCCCATTTTCTTTTTAAATAAACAGTGAGCAGCAGCTGGCACTTAAAGATAGGCTCTCTGAAGCAGAGCATACATCTTGTGATCCTCCTGTCTGTACACTCAGAGGTTCCAGTGGTTTTATGCAATTAATCTGAGTTACAACTGGCTTCTGAGGCATCTTATTTAGTAGCCTACTAAAGAAATTTTTCATAACAATTAGTGAATTTTAAGTCCTTAATATTTCTTACTTTAAGTCTGTAGTAATGTGGATCATCTTTTCCAAAGTGGATTTTGTGGTAACGAACTCTGCAATTTTAAAGTGCTTTCCATGGAAAACTACTTTTGCTCATTGTAAATCCTGTCCTGCTTCTATTGGACACCTTAGTCCCCATGCTACAAAAACAGGTAACTCATTCCCTATTCATATTTCTGCTCCATCCATGATTTTATATACCATTATCATATCTTTTGATGCAGCAGTCCTAATCTATTGTGTTTCTGCTCCCTTACAGGATGCTCCACACCTTTAACCATTCTTCTTGTCCTTCGCTGAGATTTTATCAGTTTTACTGTGACCTTTGCAAGACAGGGTCACCAAATCTGCATACAGAATTTGAAATGCAGATGTACACTTGAAAAATTAGGTTTTCTATTTTGTTCTCCATTCCCTTTCCTTACAATCCCTAAAATTTATTTGCTATTTCTTACTGCCACTAAGCATTCAACTGGTGTTTCCAGAGAAATGCCCACAACAGATCCCTGCTCTCTCTCCTGAGCAGTAATAGCAGTTCTGGAATTTATTACCATGTACATGAATGCATATGTATTCTGTGCAGGAACACATACACAGTATATTGCAGCAGGAAATGTTTCTTGACAGCCTTGCAATGCTATGAAAATAAAACGCCCAGAAAAGCACAATCTGTCATTCCAGATCAAAATAGCAACTGAACTGCATGCATCTACCCATCCCTACGTCCAATCCCCCAAATGATGATTATCCATAAAAGCACACATAGGGAACTCCTTTCTGTTTTTAACAGCCCCAAATCAGGAGGACAGGCATTTGCAGATTGGCTAGCATTCAAAAAGCCATCATCAAACATAACAGAGGTATGTCCTCACCAGCTAATAGGCGAGTCACCATCAAACGCCCTTCCTACTGCATAGAGCTTGTTGTGGGTTCTCATTTGCAGAGCCAGGCATCTCACACTGAGCTCAGCTCAAACAGAAACTGCATCTGAGCTCAAAGAGAGAAATAATGTGCTGTCATCTATATGAAGGCTACTGTGTGGGGGTATTACAAGGCTAATTTCCAGCCTTATCCAGAGTATGTTAAAAATCACTAGATGCCTCCACACATAGCACAAGAATTTGAGCTTCAGGCACTTCCAGGGTATCTTAAGAAAAAGCTGTGTGAAGGTTATCACACAGATGTTCTCTTGGCCTGCACAGGGCGTGGGAATAGCACACCCAAGCTCTGACAAGACACTTCTGCATCCATGCTTCAGGAATACTTTTCTGTTTCCTTCACGTACATCTTTATTAAATACCTCAAAACCCAGGAGGACACTACTGACACGTGACAATGGGCACAACTATGCCTGGTAACAAACACTTGATGCTTACACCAGAAAGAGCAGACATGAATATATTTCTCAGGAACACAGGAAGATATAATATATTCTGGAGAAATGCAAGACCATGAAATTCTTTTAAACCCTAATAACTACAAACACACACAAGTGTGTTCCTTTAGACAAAAATAAAAAATAAAGATCTGAGCTACATTTAAATTCATCTTCTTCAGAAAACATGGTGAACATCTTTACCTCAGTGAAATCAAACAGCATATTATGAAGCACCAGAAGTTATTTCCTTGCCGGGTTTTTCTATTTGTGTTTTCTGATTGTCTAGGTGCTTTTTCATTTGCACCCAATTGAGCACTGCTACATCACCAGTTCCTTTGTACTGACCTGCTCATCTGCTGCAATAACTTTTTTGTTTTCCAGTCGGTGATTCCATCTCAGAGCATCTTTCATCCTGTTTTGCTTCTTTATTCAATTTTACAAACTTGCCACTGCAAATTATTTGCACAAATAGAGAGTGATTTCTCTTTACATTAGCTCTCCTCTCCATCACTGACTTGCTCCAACAAGGCGCTCAGCGATGCTGGGGCAAACAGTGGAAAGCAACGGCATAGCTGCAAACGGGAAGTAATGAACTTGAGAGCTCAAAGAGAACTGCACGCTGACAAAAGTAATACTCATTTTACAAGCCATAGACGTTAGGACTACAGTAAGCTTTCTTGGTCTATCTCAGAAAAATGTTTCTTTAACATATTTTATAATCTGTACTTACAGCATAAATCCCCTGTTCTTCACAGATAATTTAAAGAAGAGAAAAGAATCAAGTGGGACATTTTGTGTTATTTGAAATGAATGAAAAATACCACTGCAGTGGGAAAGAACTACAGAACCTGTTCTAAACATTAGAAAGATGTACAACCCTAGCAGGATCTAAAGAATAGGCTATACGTAATCTTGTTGTCTTCAGCTTCTGTTTATCTGTTGAAGCATCCCTATTTAATGGCCACTATATACTCTCTAATTCAGAAAATGCCAGGAAGTTAAATTAATCCTTAAATTGATACTATCAGAAAAAATGTCCTATGCTGTAAACAGCTAATGGAAAAATGTTTTAGGTTCAAGGACATAAGATTTCAGACTTGCTCCATAGCGTTAATTTCTTGCACCTCCCTACATCTGTTTTGTGCATCCTGTGCACTTCCCAAGCAGTAAAAAAAAAAAAATAATTCATACTCTAGCAAACCAAACTGGAGGCCTAGCAGATACTTTCTATCATCTCCAACCAGTCTTCTAATCCTAACTGTGCGTTGCCCTTCTTTCCAGGAGCTTAA
Source organism: Anas acuta (assembly GCF_963932015.1). Lineage (NCBI taxonomy): Eukaryota > Metazoa > Chordata > Aves > Anseriformes > Anatidae > Anas > Anas acuta. The sequence continues at coordinate 9,684,939 of NC_088985.1, forward strand.
AATACTGTACTTTTTGAAACACTTCATTTGTTTATGTCAACCTGAGTTGCTCCATATTCAAAATTCAGGAAGGCCAAATTATGTCTCTGTGCAACGTGGTATTTGTGTGTTTTTCCTTATTGAAATAGCATCTGGAGAGCACTTGGTTCAACTTGTATTACCCATCAGGGTCAGCTAGATTCATATCAGAATCACCAATAATGTCCTCTACTTAGCTTGGCACTACTTCAAAATTAAAAGATGGCAAACAAAAGGAGCACATGCTTTGTCTTTCAGGAGCTTCATTTGTTAAAGACATCAACAGGCTGAACGTTTATTAAGGTTGTATAATTATGTTGCTCATAGCGGACACATGCTGCACATACAGCTTACAGGGTTGCAGACAGCTGTATAAGCAGCACTATGTGGAAGAGCTGGAGTGAGAGAGACAAACAACAACTCCCACCCAGTGAAGGACAAAGGCTGTCTAGGTGATGTCCCAAGGGCATGGGGTTTATGCAGGTACCAGATGCTGTGAAATAAACTCATCTGTAGCTGTGTGATGCATCGTTAAAAGAAAACTGACACAGCTACATTTTTAACTAATAGTGTGTGTCTTTGGACACTTGTAGCCATCTGTTTCACATCAACATTATAAGGCTTATTCATAAAAATCATTCATTTTTAAAGTCTTCATCATGGTAACACATTCCAGTATAGGGCTAGGACATTGGAAATTCCTCATGCTGTCGCATAGCAAACATCAATTTTGTCCTTGTATCTGCCTTTCCTGAAAGGCTCAGAGTCACCCAGAGGCCCCCAAAATGCTGTGGACAGTCAACTGAAAATTATGGCTGTAAGTTTATCTAGTTTAGGGAAATGATAGGGAAATAGCAGCTACAACTGTAAGATGGATGTACTGTTCAGCCTCCAGTAATCAGGAGAAAAACAAGGTAGATAGGAATTACAAGAACTACTCTGAAAATCAGATTTAGTTTATTTAGCTTAGAGAATCTTGTATTTTAGCATCAAAAAAGGCTGCAATATTTGGATTAAGAGCTGTATGAACAAGATTAAGTATGTATTTTTGAATAGGCTTTATTATTACACATCATAAGTGGTTTAATAACAGTATTAAATATTTAAAATTACTGCTTTAAAATATTTAAGATAAAAGGCTTTCTGTATTTTTTTTTTTTCTTTTTTAGGGGGGTAGTTCCTCCACTGTCCATAACAGAGCAGAAAGCACCTAATTATCAAAGCAAAAGCAGAAAAACCCACAAATGCATACCTATGTAAATATAAATTTAGGGCAACAATTCCAGAACTCAAACTTTCAGAAACTTGTGGCTTTAGGAGTGCAATCAGAGACACCATACAAAGCAGCTAATATTCAGACAGGAGGTGATCTACAGTTCTAAAATGAGATTTTACATAAATGTCTGGAAACAACTGTCAAGGATTTCTGGTGACCAGCCCTTATCTCACCACAGCTTGCAGTGGTGCTGGAGGATTTTGGAGGGCAGCAGTAGCTACCCAGGCCCACCACACAGCACCAAGGACCAGGTGGGCTTTTATCAGTGCAAATGCAGCACAATCATGTTCTTGCCTCCTGCAGTGATAGCACAGTGATAGCACAGCTGTGTTCTGCCCAACTCTTTTCTAAGCAGAAATTCAATGTTTATTCTCTTCTGGCCTTTGCAATAGGCATCTGGAACTCAGTAACACTTAGATACTCCACAATAACCTACGTAAGGTTTACAATCCTTTGCACATAAGCTGTCAATGACCACTTGGTAAAATCTAATAGAAAGATATTTAAAAACAACAATTATTCCTTCTGTAAAAACCTCATGCCTTCATTTCACTTTTTGGAAAAAGAGTACAATAAGTTTAAATATTAATATTCTTAAGGTTAGAAGTATATAATTATAGTCACCTTGTTTATTTGCTACATCACATTGCTATGAAATGTTACCAAATGTCTCTTGCATAAAGTTTAGGTTTCTAGGATTCACCCTGTGCTCAATTGCACAGATCCAATGTTTTGTCCCTTTCTCTGTTTCAGAAAGTCTCTTCTGTTTTAGTCTCATTTTTTTCCTAATTTCAGTTTCCATTTTGTGGAGGTTTTTTCCTACAAGAGCTCTTCGCTACTAGAAATATTTTCTTAACATCATTACAGAAAAACTATGATAAACTTTTTTTTCCTGAATCAAGTGAGTCTTTTTAGTTTCTTAGAAAAAGAGAAACAGATGTCAAAGTTATCCTTGTAGTTTTTGATTGAACACTGAGACTTGCCCACATCCTTTATGAAGCCCACACAACCGAGCAGCATGTTGTATTTCAAGGCGATTTACAGTAACACCCTGGGACTAGTACTGATTCTCAATGCACTTATCATAGAATCATAGAATCACTTCTCTCATAGCTGCTGTGAATCTCTAGGAGCTTATATTTAGAAGTCATAGAAGATAATGACCCATATTGTTTACTAAATTACAACTCCTTAAAAACACTCTCGTCGTGCTAGTATGATACACAACCTAGTTTCCTAGAAACATGAGCTCACATCACTTAATACAAATGCTGAACAGAAATTTTTTTTTGCAACATCAGTAAGGTACAGCTAACTATCATCCTGAGCTCCCAAACTTGAGTTTGTATATCTGTAGAAATTTCCCATGGGATTTAGCTTCTCTGTAGATGAAGTTCCAGATATAATATAGAACAGCCAGTAATAGGAAACATATAAGTTAACTACTTCTTAGTAAAGGTTAAAGTTAGTAAATTTCTGTTATCAGATCCTGTTTACTCCTTTTATCTTATCATCCATGCCAAGCTAAGCAGAACTTATTACCAGGCACACACGTAGTCACCCTGACATCAGACACAGCTCCATTTAGGTGAGCACAGAAAATAAGACCATAGACAACCCACCCATTTCTAACCAATTGGTTATTATTTTTCTCAATGATTCCCTCCCTTCTTTGCTGCTGTATTACAATTATTCATGTTCAATGAAGCTGTGGGCTGTCTGTACTCTCCCAGATTAAGAATGCCAAGCAGGGTGTAATGTACAGGAAACCATCTCAATTACTGAAGTCAGTATTTTCCCACTGTTCATCAGGATCTATGCACATCTGAACTCCAAATACCAATTAGCTTTGTCTTTCAATAATACCAGCATCCATCAGTCAGAGAAAAACTATGTGAGAGAAATGCCAAACTCATTTTGTCCATAATTAATGTGAATAGCAAGTCTCGTCTATCAGATGACCAAAGAAATCCAAAACCTGAGAAAAAAAGTTGCACGTTCCCAGAATGGATAGTCACAGCTCTGCAGGTCTGCATACACTAATTAGGATGCAGCACAGGAAAAGGTCAACTTCAGAAATTATAAAGAGAATTAATACACAGTGACCTTGCCATTTCTTTTGATTTGATTACATGCACACTGCCAGGGGAAGATTTAACGTACTGCATTTCATTCATATTTGTCAAAACATCTATTACAGAAGAAACATTAATCCTAGGATGCATTTATTCAGAGAGAAAAATTAAGAACTCATTTGTATGTTAAAGGCAAGGATGGAGGTTTTTGCCTTTTTGTTTTATTAATTCTTTTTGTTACTGACTATATTTATCAATGCTGTTCAACCATGATATAACAAAAAAAATAATCCATGGAAACAGCAGTCTTCGTGCTTTTATTCCTCACGACTGTACAGCCTACTAAGTGCTGTTTGAAACTTCTCTGCACTGCTTGAGCTCCTGGTGCCATGGGGCTGGGACAGCAAAAAACCTGCTCATCTGCCCCAGTGAGCAGATCCCTGGGGTACCAAAGGGAGGTCCGAGGGGGGATAATTATTGGTAGAGGGAATGAGAAGACAGGTTTGTGGGATTTCTTGTCTTGGGGTTTGTTTTTGTTTGGGGGTTAAGAGGATGTCTGATTTTGAGATTTTCTTTTTTCTTTTTTTTTTTTTTTGTGAATCTATCACAAAAGCCCCAAAGCAAGCCTTTTTCAATTTTCAATTAATCTGAGTTAATTAGAAGAGGAAAAAAATCTATTTCCTAAGTTTCACTATAAGCATCCGAATTCTCTGTTATTTATTATCGTTCCCTCCAGCCAGGATTCAGATTATGTTTTTCAACATCCATCTTCTGATCCTATTTTTTATCCACATTTCTAATAATTTTCAATACTCCTTTGTGTTATTTAACTATTTTCCTCTGTATTGGAGCTATCATGGATCGCTACCTCCACATATTTCAGTTTATATTCTTCATTTTCTATGTTATTAAACATCATAACATATATAGCATTATTCCCTGTTTAGACATTTCCCAGAGCTACAGCCATACCCACTTAGCATTATTCTTTATTTACCATTGCTCTGCCAACTCTTAGATCATATGGCAGCATCTCCATCACAGTCAATTTGAATCAATTTTTTGAGTAAGATTTTATGAAACAGCATCAAATGTTTTACTAAAACCCAAATATATGACATTTACTCCATTCCTTTCATTCACCAAATTTTCAATTCTATCAGAAAGGTAATCAAGTCTGATATGCTTTTCATGCCATACTTTAAACTTCCACATTCTCTAGCCAAAACATATTCATCACACTGTCCTTGCAAAATGCAGAATCACCGTGCTACATGCAAACCTAATGACAAACAGTTTTTGGTCCCAAAAGTAGAGCAAACTTAGCTGCGTGAGCACAGACAGGACTTGTTCAGTTCTCATCTCCCACATAAGACAGCTGACATCTCACTGTGATCTAGCATATATACAAACAAACACAGGGTAATTAAGCTGCCATTGATACAATTTGTACAACATTATATAGTTCCAAAATCCAAAGCACAGAGCTGTATGCAGTCAGCTTCAATACCCACTTGGCTCTGCACTCTGTTAATTCTATACAGCAACTGGGTCCTTTAATGAGCAAACACCAACTACATTTTTTCCTCCCAAAGCCAGACACCATGGCTGCTTCTGAGGTCAGGCTGTGAAAACAGTGGAAGCAAGACAAATTATGGATGTCTGTTCTCATCTGCTGGCCTCTCTCATTCTTGGCTCTGAAACACATGTTATGATGGCTAGGGAATCACCCTCACTCAGCTTGCACCTGGAGGCTCCTTATTTGATTCAAATTTCAAATATAATTAGAGATGCACGCTTATTTTCCAGCATGTATTTGGCACTGCAAAAATGACAGGCTACAACCACTGGACAACAGGCACAGATTGGCTGCTGCCATGCAGGGCTTTAATCCATACTTCCCCACTCCCCAGTTACACCAGTATAAACCATCTTATTTTAAAAGAATAAAGGGCTTCCAAGAAGGAACCACCTTTCTGCATAAGCAGAATAAATCAGGCCTCAAGTCCCGTTAACTGAGGCAGATCCTCAGGGGGATGGATGGGTAGATTGTTAGGCATAGAGTACTGGCTTTTCATACCATAGGTTTAAATAAAAATAAATGAGCAAAATGAGTTCTCAAAAATGAGAACAGAGTTCCATCCATTCCTCTAGAGCTCTCTGGCTCCTCTGTCTCACTCTGCTCTGGCAGCTTTCTTTGTGATCACTATATTCAAGGGTCCTTATGGAGACAACCACCCCAGCCCACCCTAGGACACACCTCCCTTGTGAGAACTACAAGCTCATGTTAAGATGTGTGAAATCATGGTGTGCTACCTGCAGCAGAACTAGAATTGTATGTAAAGAACAAAAACAGCATAAAAGCACTCACCGGGCTTGAGTTTAATAAAGATTCCTCCCCCAAACCCTAGAAAATAAGCCTTACTCAACCACAATGCAACCAGGATGCAAAGACACCCAGGTAATAACTTTCTACAGTAATTTTCTTTTGCTTGTTGTACTGTGAATTTTTCAGTGACAATTTTCCCTGCCTCACTGCTAGGTTGTAATCTCTCTGAAGAGAGAACCACACTGGTGTTACTACGCAGACACAGGAAGAGACAGTCCCCTCTTAACAACACACCCCTCTAGATCAGCTGTGGCCAGAGCATGGCATGGTGACAATCTCATGCAGCAAGTGCTGGTGCTCCTCATTGCTCCTGTTGCTTCTCCCTAGACAGCATGCTTCACTCGACACCAGTGTTCATGCAGAGAATCTTCCACATGCACACAGGTGGCAGATCCGAACCACGATGTCAGACTCCTTTGCTCTGAGGCAATGGGCTGAATTTGGCATCACTGCTAGAGATTTTCTGAGAGCCCACACAGCACACGTTGCCTTCTGTGCCACTCGCAAGCCACGGTGCAGCACCAGGCGGCCTGTGCCTGCCATTCCAAGGGGCTTTAACCGGCTGCTGCTAAACAAACACACACTTCCTAAACCAGAAACATTCCCATCTGTCTGAAGGTTGTAATTGTTTCTTCTGCTTTTAAAACACTCACTGATGATACCTTTAAGTTGTTTACATACAAAAGATTAAGAAAGGAAACAAAATGGATTTCATAGTGTTTGGCATTGGTATCAGGGTTGAATAGAGATAGATCTAGGAGCAGAAAATCTTTGTAAACATACTGCCAGTCACGGAAAAACACTTTCACAAGCAATACCCTGGCTGTGTTCAGCAGGATTAGTAATATTACAATTAAGGGACTTATATTGAATACTGTTTAAATCAGAATGAGAATCCCTATTAAACGTAAACTGAAAGCAATTATTTTTAAAAGGCTTTAGCTCTCAATTGCCAAAAAAAAATAAAGTCTTTTTGCTACTCTCATTTTTGAGATACCTCCTTTAATCCTCAGATAGTAGGAAATGAACTACAGAAAAAACATTTCAGGTTTTATGTCTGTTGTTCACACAAAGCACACAAGACATAGCAAGCAGGATCAGCATGGGAATAAAGCATCCTGACAAAGTCAGACTAGACAGTAAATACAGATTAATGACTTTTGTGCAGTCCAAGAGTACACAACTACACAGTCTGTGCATTAACCCTTTGCTTACGCATTTGTCTTATGTATTCATAAGCTAGAAGTTTGCAATGCACCAGCATCAGGTGTAATTTGGGTCAGTGCTCCATGGATACTCCTGTATTATCTGCCAACATCCCCCAGAGCCCTTAGCTGCCCAGCCCTTGCACCCTGTAGTGTCTCATACTGAACTGCTTCCCAGCCTTCACTTCTGCACATCTCATCCCATTTTAGTTCTGGATATTGGAACGCAGATTTCACTCAGTTAATCACTGGGTTAGACTATTAAAACGTTGTTACTCCTCACACTAATCCTAACCCGGACTTCACAGGAGTAAGTCGTAAGGAGTAAAGCCTCTTCCAAAAACTAAGGATGGCACTAAAACTACTGAACTGCTGCTAGAGGGATTAAAAAAATAAAAATAAAAAAAAAAATCCGTACAACTCTTCCCCCCAGTTTTATCAGTACCAAAGTCTTGGAAGACAGACTACAGGAAAATCCTCCCCTTTGTTCTAGAAGCTCCCCAGCTTCATACAGCACAATAGCTCCCAATTATTCACCACTGTGTACTGCAGTGGGCTCTGTACTTATTCATTGCATTGCAGACATCACTTGTATTCTCCTTTGTCATCTCAGCTCTCATTTCAGTATCAGGGGTTATCCTAATGCCAACACTTCTGAACTTAACACTTTTATTACTTTTTCTGTTCTGATCTGCAACACCCCTTTACAGCACAACATTTGTATTATGCGTATGGCATCTGAAGTGATGGAGCTAACAGAAAACTGTTATCCACAGAAATAACTTTAAAATGTACTGTGCAAATGCAAACAAAGTCCTCACATGTAGGTGGGCCACACAACAGCATCTAATATGGTGCATGGGAACTGAAGTAACGATATGAACATGAAGAGACAGAAGGAACAAAACACATGCGCCGCTGATGGCAAAAAGCAGAAGCATGTCCTGACCAAAACACAGAAGGAGAAGGAGGGCAGCACCATGCCAGGACTCAGTGGATGGATTTATGTTCCTTCTGTGCCTGTTCTCCCACAAACACATGCTCATTTGCCCCTTGTGCAGTGCCACAGTTATCACTGCGAGCACAGCCAGAAACATCACAGGAAGTAACACCTTGCAGATGACAAAAGCGAGAAGTGAGAGGAGTCTATAGCATAACATGAACCCAGACAAATGCAAGGTTTAGGAACTGTTTCAATTAGAGATATGATTGTGTGTTTTTTTTCCTCATTTGTTTTAAACAATGCTCTACATGGGGTACCCTCACACTGCTGTCCAAGATGGAAGTGACATATGGCCACAGAGTAGCGCCTTATGATAATGTGGCAGTTTCCAAACCTTGGTTCTAATGTGGAAAAAATGCAAGTTGTTTTCCTAAGCAGTAGCAGCACTTGGGATCCTAACTAATATTGAAGGGTTCTTCTGTCTTTCATGTCTGTCTCCTTAGACATGTGTAAGGTACAGCATCTCTGTCATCAGTTACCACCATGTGGGAAGCCAAATATTCTTGTTTTCATTTCTCCCACTGAACAAATCAGCAGAGGATGACCACTGATGTTTAATTACTGTAGCTCTATGATCAATTCTAAACGCACTCATCTTAGGATAAGTCTTACTTTCTACCATACTCATTTGCTGTCATCCTGTTAAATTAAGGATAATGGGGTCTAGCTAAAATATCTTTAATTCCGTATATCACTGAAAAATACTGGAGGTTAAGCCAATTAAAAGTGGCCTATGATTGAAACCTCTTTCTTCTCCTAGTAATATGTGGGATATTCCTCCTACAGTACAGCAAAACACTCACTGCTGTTCTTATTTCATGCATAGACACCGTCTTAAAATATTTCTACAGTAAGGACAAAATAGCAGCTAAGCCTCATTTTTACCCATATGCTTTTATTCTTTAGATAATGCTGTTTTTCCTGGTATCATACTGATATGTTTACCCTAGATTCAGTAGAAGCCACATTTCTTCATAGATGCCCTGCTTATTTGCGATTGTATCCTTTCATCCTCTGCTTCTAAAAGGAATACTTTTGAGCTCACCACCTTTTCATCTGGACATATTTATTGTTCCGTGCAAATTCATGTTACACACTGCAATTTTTCCTCCTTCTCCAAATGCCAGGCTGACACTTGACTGGAATTTCAGCTACAAATGCCTCTCTACTTTAAGTATTTACAATTTTCTATTCTATCCCCAGGATCAGAACACTGCCCATCCTTCATTCTGGACTGGGCACGTGTCTCTGCTTGGCTAAGTTTTAGCATTATCAAACAGTAATTGTGGGTTTTCCACAAACCTGGTACTATGTTGTTGCATATATCAACTTCAATTCATTTTCTTCTCAAAGATGCATTGTTAGAGAATCTCAGATATTTTTTTAAAAAATGTTATTAGTTTTTGCCTTGAATTCTCACATCTTACTTTTGAACCTTTTGTAATAGAACAGTCCAGTGGGAAGGTACCTTCAAAGGTCATCGAGTCCAGCTGTCTGACTACTTCAGGGTCAACAGAAGTTACCAAGGGCAGTGTCCTTGAACACTGGCAGGCACGGGGCACCAGCCACCTCGCCAGGCAGACAGCTCCAGTTTTTAAGTCATCTCATGGGAAAGCAATACCCCCACCTGACCAGCCTGAGCTCCCCCAGCGCAGCTCAGTGCCATTGGTACCCATGGAACAGAGCCTGGCACTTGTTTCTACTCTCCCCTCCTCGGGGAATCACAATGAGGAATGGGATTGCCTCTAAACATCCTTTTGTTCTTTTCTCCCAACTAGTTTTCTTTGCTCAAGTTAGCCTAAAATAACTAAAAATATTTATATTTTCAAAAGCTGTTCCTATTCACATTAAAGCTTGTCTTGCTGTGCACCTGTTGCTTCAGATAGAACAAAATTCCTTCTAACACTTTTCCAGTTGTTTTATACATTCCCAAAGAATTTCAATTCCAATAAGACAGTTCCTCACACACACACACCCCATCATCAGAAAGACTCATGAATCAGAAAGATTTGTTTAGCCTCACATCACAGTTTCTTACAGATCAGTATAACCAGCATCAGGGCAATCCACGCTAGCTGGCTATTGCCAAGCAATTTTGAAAGGTTCAGTACTCAACAGGGGATGAGCTGAACATAGTTCAAGCCAGAATCACCAGGAGCTAGAGATATTGAGGAAGTTTCCAAAACAAAGTTTTCTAGCTTGCTTATATACAGAAGTTGCATTTAAAAAATAAAAAATAAGCAAATAAAAAACCTTATCCATTGAATGACTTATTTTTCCTGCAGACATATGGCACAAAAAGTTAAAAGACAAGAGCAATGGGAATTAAATCAATTCTGTAGCCCCCAAACAGTGCAATTACAAAGAAGTACAAGCCTCCTTCAACTCCATCTTGATGAGAGTATAGTAGAAGCTGGACTGAACCACCTGACAACTCCAACAGCTCTATTCACAGGAGTGTCAAGGTGATCTCATTACAATTTCTAGTAAATGATAGACAAGTCAGTAGTTATCAGCACTACCATGGAACTTGGAAAGGAAGTTTTGAGCTGGAAAGCTTGGCCTCCAATCAGCCCCTTCTCCCACTGAAGAGTTCCCGTCACATCAAAGCTGGCAAATAGTGCTGGACATGGCAACAGCAACACAGACACTGACAGATTCAATTCTGTTTTGATGGCAATCCAAAATCTCTATCAGGAAATTAAATCATGCTAAAGAAATAGATCTACTCTTTTAAGAGGTCATTTTATAATTAATTATACTCCAGCTTTCAAACCATTTTGCACAGTTAAGCTCTCTAATATAATTACCTCACAGGCTGCATTTAATGGCAAATATACATTGAGAAGTCATGTCTGGAATGCCAACAGTGAGCATACTTTTAATATGAAGCTTCAGTAGGTAGGTATAGTAAGCATTAGGAAAAATAGGTAATATAATGCTATACTCCTTTAATGTTTGCTCCCTGATTCAGTTGGCCAGATCTTTACTTTTTTCTTCCCCTCAAAAAAGATGATTCTATTCCATTTTTCCTCAGAAAATACAGTTCAAACTACTAGCTGTAGCCCAGAACTTCAATAAGAGATCAAATTAAACCTTTGAAAAATTCTAGTCTTCCACAGGAATTCTGTCCTTCCTCCACCTTATGCCAAGAGATGCTTCCCCTATTTTGCAGTAACAAGCAAATTTTAAATAATAAGACTGAAAATAGATTTTTAGTTCTACAGGAAATTCTGACATTTCAGATTGTTTTTTCTAAATCAGAACAAAAGACTAGGACTCTAAGACTACTAAATCATATTCATTTCATATCATTACACAATGGTAGAGGTAAAATAGTATATCAAGATCTCAGCGATGAAGTATTAACTAAATTAGTTTAGAAAAAAAACATGTTGTGGTGAAAATAAAACTGCATTACATTGATCAAAAAGTATTAGATATGATCAGGACAAAAATTAAGATTTTTTTCTCACCACAATACAAAGATTCCTCACAATGGATTTTTAACATTGTACCATAAAACTGCATTTATCTTCTACCACTGTTTTCAGGCAGAGAGGCACCATACAGTTTTTAAAACCTCATGGTAATACCCAGATTTCATGGTACTCTAAGGCCACATAACTTAGGGTAGTCTCCACTCATTTAAGACAAATGTCATTCAGCTTGGCCTAATTCAATCTTAACATGATACACAAAACCATTTAAACTAGAACTCTGCACATGCAAACACTGATTTTCGCTTCCAGTGTACACGTCTTATTCCTCCCCATTTAAAGCATTGAGCCCAATATTTATAAGTATTCCATAATTATTGCAACTTGTAATCCACAATTCTCCATTTGTATCCCATATTTCCTGTCTGCTGATTTAAGCAACGAGTTACACAGGAAATTTGTAGACACAACTTTCTCCACAACTGAAACCAAAATAAAATACTTCCCAGACATTTATTTTATGTGAAAACTCTTGAATTTCACTACTTAATTACAGAACTTTTAATACTGCTTCTACCGACATCAAACACTGCATTTCTGAGAAAACCATCAGTAAAAAACAACATTTAAGGCTCTCTTTAGAGATATTATTTGTTCATGACTATCATCTACATTTGAGCCAGAGATCCATCAGAATTAATTCCCATACTTCAAATGACCAGGCAGCCATGAACATCTTCAAATTCCCTAAACATTCTCAGGCATGAAGATACTCTCTCCATATGCTCCAATACGTACCTATACACAGAGAAGTTTGCAGTTTGGACAACAAATGACCCTTGAGTTAGAGTCAGAAAAACGTATCAGGCAACACAATATGCTTCATGACTCACTGAAGCCTCATGGCTTCCTTCACATAGACCACAGATTTCTCACAATCTTCAAGCCTAACAAACTAAAGGTGAAAATGACCTAACTCATCTCTAAGCTCTGGTAACAACAAAAGAACCACATGGATTTCCAGTTAACGGAGAAAGCCTGGAAGATTTTGGAAACTCGTCTGTTTCATGGTACATTAATTAGATTGTTCTGAACTTGAGGTCATGCAAGAAGTCTCTGGAACAAGATGGTATACAGTTATAATCTTTTTGGTCATTTTGGTCCTAATAATATACCTCATCATCTCTTGCAGATGTGATTGAGTTGTTAGCCGGAATATTGATTTATTAAAAGGCTTTTTTTAAAAAAAAAAAAGTTGTGAAGTTATTCACAACGAAGACGAAAAATTTATCATTAAAGGTTGTAGCAATCTATGCAAACATCTTATTCATGGCAAACCTGCAAGGCACATACATACATTTTTTTTAATACTACAATTAATACACAGTGCTTTCTGTTCAGTATTAATTCACACCAAACTACCGTCATCTGAATGGCCCAATAAAACAGCTAGCATATAGCCTGTAAACACAAACAGCAGTCTTTTGGGATGGCCAACTGTCCTTGGCCAGGTCAAAGCTCCAATTCCATCAATCTGCATTAAGGCAGTAATGCTTATTCAGTGAAGATGCAGAGTGCACATGCTGGCAGTTGACATCTAAAGGATCAGACCCCAGAATTATTTCTGTGAGAAGTACTGGGCACATATGTATCTAATCATAGGAATAAAAATGGCACTCAGATTTTAAATGATGAACCAGAAGTACAAGGCAACAGCAGTTAAAAAAAGCATTTTAGAATAACTGGGATTATCATGTAAATTCCACTGATTCTGAATAAAACTATAGTACTGCTGTAGTATGTTTTCAAAATGCAATTTCAGAAAAATACTACCTAAAATCTAATTTTATTTTCTATATTCAGATTTGCTTGAATACCTACTGTCACTATTGTTTATTAAAAAGCACATACAACAATTTTCTAAATATCTCATTTGCAAATTTGCCCTGACATTGAAAAATTCTAGTACTGCAGCTGCAAAGGCTGCTAAAATCTGCCTGGTTTTCTGATCATTTTCAGTTGCACAAAAAATATTTGAGTTGCTGAATTCTTTCAGCCATATTTCTGTTAGATTACAGACACTTCCTGCTCACTCCCCCACCCCCTTTCTCATTGTTGGGGCTTTAGGTTATGTAATAGGCTGTGATATAACACAGTAATATGTAATATAAGCAAATGCAACATGAATAAGGTCTTATCATAGGTATACAGCACTGCAAAGGATATTTGCTGGATGCTCTCTGTTCTGTCATCATACGTCCACAGATTACACTAGCCATTTGATAAAGATGCATAGAATTTAAAATAAAGAATGCTTCACTAACAACAGCTATAATCTCTCCTGCTCTGCTTCTTTAATCCCCCAAGATCTTTTTAATAAGCCTCTCCCACAGAAACCGATTAAAATCCACATCTTTCATATCTTTTGATTACAAGAAATAGCACAAAGTATTCCATATAAAAGTTCATTATGCATTTTAACAAAGAGTTTCCTTTGATTTATTTATTTGTAGATGTCCATGAAAGAAGACCAGTAGGCCGATACATTACAAAATTTCAGTCTCAACAGGAAATTACAGTCCATTATGATTTACTGTATGACAATTCTAGTATAGGAACTAACCAAGAAAACAACTATATCAATGTTATTAATTACAAACAAGTGAAATTACCTTGGAACAACCTGAAATTCACTTAAGAGCACCAATATTTATTTCCTATGATAGGTAAAGCCATAATTCTTCCCATTTTAGGGCTTAGGTTAAAAAAAAAAAAAAAAATACAACTCAAAGAATTCTACTTGTCTGTATTTAGGAGTAGAATAAACCACTCCATGATAGGACACGTCAGCCTTCTGTTAAATAATCTACTACACACCACTGCATCTATTTTGTTATAGAAGTTAATTTTTTACTACATGCTTTTGCATTCCCTGCTTCACTTTACAGGGGTAGTAAAAGCAACTCAGAAAGCAAACAGTCTTCTAGGTGAAAATTCCACCTGTGAGTCAATCCCACTGCTCTACAAAATCTCCCTACCTTTGGGCTGAGCATCAGCAAGCCCATTTCTTCAGAGCAGCAGTTTCTTCATAGAGATGCCTGCACGTGCCTTTCCATCCCAAAGCAAATTCCATTTCGGGGAAACATGGTGTAAGAGATTAGAAAAGGTGGGCAAACACTCAGTCACCACGCAGTCCCTGCTGCACCCAGCTCCTGCAGTCACACTGGCTGCGGAACAGAAGCTGCCAGGCAGCAGCACAGCCAGAGGGAACGGAGCAAGGGCTTCACACTGGTGCTCTCCTGAGTTTTGGTAAGAGACTGTTTGTAAATTAAAAGGATGAGTCCACACTACAGGGTCCAACAACAAAGAAAAACCTAGCCCTTTGCTACATCTATTATTTCTCAAGGCCTTCTGAAATCAATCTCCAAATACAAGCTACACACATAGAGGAAAGTTATTGAAGTCCATACTTGTGTTTCTTTTGCAGTGCAAAACCACTGCCCTCTTCCAGAGAAAGATGTATACCACAGCAGACACTTCACCCTGAATGGATGTGCTACTGAAATATCAGGGAGGCATGTCAGAACTAAAAACATCCACTCATAATCAATTCATTGTGCAAATACAGTTCTTCTGTGTAAACAACTACGGAAACAGTACAAGGAAAGCAAGTTAACATCAGCAGCCTTCCCCTCTATGGCCTTCTCCTTTATTCCTTAAGCAGATCCAATCTAGCTACTCCTAGTACTCCAGAAAAATGTTGCCTGGATGTGAAACATGCTGCAGCAAAACAAACTTCAAACAGGGTCAACTTGGCATTAAGCAGAAGAAAAACTGAAAGCTGTAAGCTGTAAATACATAGAAATTAAAGCAATATCATAAAACAAACCTAGGACTATTAACTTTTAAACTTCCTTGGTTCAACAACTCAAGAATCAATCTCATAATGGAACCTGCTGCTAATTAGCTGAAAAAAATCAGAAGCTTAACATGGTCCAGGCTGCTTAAGCTTGTATTGCCTAGGACTGCATGTACCCCACTATAAATTAGTCTAATCCAGTCTGCAGAGTGGGGACTTGTTTCCATTCTCTGGTTCCAATATAAACCCTTCAGCATCATTAGGTAGGCAGTAGAGAGCAGTATTAACATAATTATACATACACAGGGTTATCTGAAAAAAAAAAAAAAAAAGAAAAAAAAATCCCTTGCAAATGAAACCAGGTTTTAGATTATGTAGTGGCTCTACACACATAAAAGGCATCACAAGAGTCCATCTCATGGTTACTTCACTAACAGTTTCCCAGCCTCCCCCTTTGCCAGCCTTCCCACTGTCAGGGAAAAAAAATCTGTTGCCTTCTGATTCTGTGTAGGTTATCTGACAATATCAAAAAAAGGACTTTTAGAAAGATGTTCAACTCATGCACATGAAACTGTCACTTCTTACCGTGGTTTACAACTCCATTTTTGATGAAAGAACAGGATTGTGAATAATTCTATCAACTCTGAATCTACACATTAATAACTCATGTACATGGCTGACTGACCAACCATGTCTGTCTGCAAAAAGAAGCTCTGCAGCACACAGCACAAGTGTGATTAGACATTTCTTAAAACACAAGTAAAATGGGCAAAGTGACCCTCTGTCTTCTTGACTTCACCTCAAAATTAAGAGGATGGTAAACTCCATCAGACTTCTTGTAAGCCCTTGAACAAAAAAAAAAAAAAAAAAAAAAATTAAAGTGGTCTGACATTAGATAATGTGTTGTTTTTTTATGCATAATCAAAACTTGCATATACAAAGTGAATTCATTTGCTAATCATTGGTTTAAATGTGAATGAGCTCTCAAACTTAGCACAAGTGATGGGAGGCATATTTGTGTTTTGTTCCAAATTGCTGACCCAGTTTACGAAGTGTTCATGAAGAGTTATCCACTTGACTGTTCCTACCTATGTAATTCTTGACTTCTCTTCTAAGACTACCAACAAAGTTGTCAGGGTGTCAAGGTTTGTTCAGCTGTCCTGTAAAAAGCTACCAAGCAGTACAAAACACTTAGTGTATTTCGTACAGGCCAATGATCTTATCAAGTGGTTAAAATTTGACTGATTTGATCAAATGAAAACCAATGACCTACTGTGGCAAAGGTTCTCTACCTCATTAGCTGTCCCCTGAAGCAGCTTCTAAGTAGACAAACAATTTGTTTAGTGTCCTGTTCCTCAAATATTTTGTCACCAACCAGGGTATTTCCATCAGCATTATGTGAAGCTGAAATAACTCAGCAAGAAAGAAATCCAAAAGAGAACAAGACCAAACATCAATGTGCCCTGCAAAACAGGCTACACACTTACTATGAATAAAATTGAGTAGTAATGAGTTTCAAAATCTCTATAAAATTCTAATATTTGGCAAACAGTGTTCCATTCCACATTTTAACATCCTCTGGCATGAACTGTCATGCTTTAATTAAACACAGAGTGCAAGTCAAAGCCCCAGGAGATGACGCCTCTAGCTGCTTCTCCTTCAGTAAGGCAGCATGGAAATCAACCACCACAGTGACATAGAAGAGACCAGAGCAATCGTTCCTTGTGGGGCTGAGCTTCTCAACCACCACTTCGAGGGCAACTCCTGAATAGTTTTTGGAGAAGTCATCGCTTATGGCTGTGCTCCCTGTTGGCAGACAGAGAGCCATCCATCTCTGCTGAGATATCTTCCGGATCGATAGGCTGCATTGACCAGCAAGCACAAGACAGCTTGATTAGCTAGGCTATCCATACACATATTTCATTGCCATCAGCTCCTAGGGGGAAAACGTCCTTACTTGGAGGCCTTATCCACACTGCAGTTTTCCATGGGACAGCTCCACCAGCCCTGGGAATCTACAGAAGCTAACCTGCGTAGTGCAAATGGCAACATTTCACTCATGTGCTGCTTAAAGCTACCTTTAGTAGACAACACCATGCAAAAATGGCAATTCCATGAAAAAAATTTTTGTCCAGCAACCAACTGCCTCTCTATTGGGACAAGAATGAAACAGGCACAATAAGCAAGCCAAAATCATGCTGATAGAGAAAGATGATGTACTTCGAAGTACTCTATTAAGATATTCAATCTTCACACTATCCCTCCTCCAATCTACCAGTTCAAGAGAGTCAGACATGTTTTCACAATAAATGATACCCAAGGATGGGAATGGAACCAAAATGTGATGTTTAGGTCAATACATTAACAGAGTGATTCTCAAGTTTTGATTGTGTCCCCTTAAATTCCAAAGGTGATGCAAGATCATATAATTCAAAAAAAAAAAAAAGCCAAAGCTTGCCTTCAACAGACAGACTCCAAGCTGAAAACAGCACTGTTATTTTCATCACATTTAGTTTATTGGACATAGAACCAACAAGAATTCTTCCAATGCTGCTTCAAAAAGGAAAAAAAAAATCTTACTAAAACCTTACTAAGATGTACAAATCTTGGCTGTTTAGTATCTGTGTCTCTTCTGACAACAGTTCAAATATCAGAGCGTAAGCGCATAATATATGACCCACAGTACTGGGAACACAGTGCTGCACAGTCCCTTTTGACTTCACAAGCAACTTCTAGGACCCAGGAGCTCTGTACAAAAGCAGGAGAAGTCCTCAGGAGTCTTTCATATGAAGAGTTTCTCCGAGAAGCCTGACAGTGGTGTGAGAGGTACAGGTCATCCTACAGCCCACACCCATGGGAAATGGAGAGGCAAACAGAGAACATGCAGACATTTTTAAATACCTGAAGCACTGTATTCTAGTGTGTGTTTACTCTTCTATGCAACATACCTCTACACCTCTCAGGGTAGTCAGCATCACAAGGTAATTCCATGTGACTCCCTGCAGCCATTCTTCAGACCTAGCTATAGCTGCTGTACAACTTGATCTTGCAGTGAAACATTTCAATGATGCTAGTAGCACCTCCTTAGTTAAGAGAGACATGCAGTACTGCAGCTGGCAAACAGAGAGCAAGGGAAAGACAAGCTCTGTAGGAAGTATCAATTTCATAGGAAAAACTAATTCCTCTAACCAAAATAAATAGCCATGAAATATTAGATGCCTTTCAACTTGGGTAGCACAAACAAATTTTCAATTAGATATTGCACAGGGTTCAAAAGTTGAAGAAACCAGATATCACACGCTTAGTCTTTAATAAAAAAATCATGAACATTAATTATTAATGATCCTTAGTAATAAATATCTTCATCTAAAATTCTTAATTGATAGGGACTTATTCACAGAGTAACAGGAGGAATATTTCACTTGGGCATCTGTGGCTGTGTGCGCCTTCTCACTGGGGAAAAGATTATACTGTTTAAGGAAAATACAGAAGATACAGAAGAAAGACTCTATGTTTAGACAGGCACGTCTTTGAATACTAAATAAGGGGGGATGTTCTGAGGCTGGTAAAGTCCTTGCAATTTCCACACTAGCCATACAGCATACATAACATCAGACCAATATTAATGAGCCAGAATAACGAGACTGGAGTGCCTACGTATCAGAGCTTTCTTTAATGACTAGGCAATAGAACTATTCTTCAGGTCACATGCTGGTTTGTTTCTTTGTTTTAGGACAAAAATGCAGTAAAAGTTGAATCCAGTTAGCAATGCTGGAAAATACGCAAAGTAACTTCCCTGATTTGCAGCCTTGCTGCTGATGTGATTTTGGGCTATGGTGAGCCTAAAGCTCTTGAGGATTTTAGTCAACTGCAGATACTTTGCTCCTCAGTGCAGTGGGTTGGAGGAAGATCTAACAAGACAAAGAAATCAGTATTATCATGAGAGTAAATTTTGGGTCCTTGCTGTGAATCCTTTGGCTTCATATAAAATAATTAAAAACTCTTTATGTCCCTTCTAGGTGTCTATTCTCTTTCACCTTCATTGTTTATGGTTTTATTTCCCTTGAAAGCAAAAGAACTCTGTTACCTGCAAACAAAAATATTTGCTAATGTTAATGTTCAGGCACTCCACTAGTGGAAACAAACATGTATCTCCTCCAAGCATACCAAAAATCCCTTCTGGGTGATTATCAACACAGCTCTGCTCCAGTGAGTCATCAGGAGGGACCAGTTTCATTTGCAAAACACAAATGCTGATTCCAAACAACACAGCTATACTGACATTAGCAAACATGCACTAATTAGGGCAAATAATTGCTACTTCTGTATCTAACCAGAAGATTACACACTCGGTCTTACAGGTCCTGCCTTAGAGTTTTCCTAACCAAACCAAAGGGTGTCCAACACATGCACATGAAATTTTTACACTAATTTCTTCAGACTATTTTTTCAATTGATGATCATTTTACTGAAATTAAATATCCCACTTTCTTCCATTTAGATACTCAGCACTACATTGCAAGAAAGCTAGAAAATGCATTAACGTGAAGTCAGTTCTTGGGGTTTTCTTTTATGGAATCCTTAGCTAGAATCCAAAAGAAAGAAGGCCTGCTTCTAATTAAAGCCACTTAAAGTTCAGACCATTTTCTATGTGTGATGTATGCATACATTCACATTGTGCTGTCACCTTATGGAGACCTCTTTGGAGAATTACCTGAATTTATTTTTGAACAACAAGCAGCTTTACTCTGGTTTTCAAAATTTTACACACTTGTCCCAAGGAAACAAAAAGACATTCTGAAGATAAAAAAATATGATAAAAAATGATTTCTTTGGCTTTTTTTCTACCTGCTTGCTATTGCAAAACACCTAGTTTCTAATCAAAATAATGAAGGCAGAGCTTCCGTGCTCAGAGGTTTCTATTTCAATAAGCAAGACAATTTCCATTCAAAATATATGTTATGTCATGCTTCCACATAACAGAAGAAAGCCACTTTTCATTTAATACAAATGCCAGGTTATCCAGGTTCTTATATCCTTCCAGAAAACAGGAAAATATTCTCAGCTTGCTCACTGCTCAGCACAGTGAGCTTCCTTATCCAGCCTAAGGTTTGACTGCAAAGTTTAAATGCAAAGTCTGCCCATCTCCTGGTTTCTATTCCTAATTATGACCTGGCATATCAGTTTTATGAGGTTGCTGCATCATAATCTCTCTTTACATTACTTTCCTCACACAAGGTATTTATGACCCTTAAGCGTGTAAAAGCCTGATATATTCAGACAAAAGATGTGGAACACTGTTCTTATGAAATCAAGCTATGCAACAGCCAGCTTTGTCAGTTGTGCAATGCCTTTCCCACCCACTCCTCTTGGAAGAAATAATGCAGATATTGAAGCAAAGATTAAAATTTCATGCTGAAATTCATAAAAAAATATCTTCTTAGAAAATCTCTTCTTTAAACAGCATACACAACTTGGCCAACTTGGTGATTGATAAGTCAGTTTGTTTCATGGTGTAAATCTTTAATTTCATTTGCTGCCCTTGTTACTCTGACCCTAGCAATATTCCATAAATATTTAGGTAGCTTTCCACCAGCATGCTTTCAGCTTTTGAATACTAATGCCAGCTGTAGTGAAGAAGAAAAGGAATTGCTGTAATGGAGCACGGAACTAGCTGTGAATACGTAACCTGCTGTTTGTCAGGGATCCTGTTTGCTGGAATTAAAGCAGTCATTACTAGCACATGGGAACCCATCACATTCTTAATGAATTGTGAAGCTGTGTTGGGAAAATAACAAATATCTTTACCTGAATAAGCATTAATGTTGTAACAACTTGAAAAAAAGAAATCAATAGCTGTATAAAGCCTAAGGGCTAAGAACAGGAAGACAAGACTGGCATGCATACAGATAACCTTACCAGTGAAGAAATCAAAGAGTTTCTGGTTTACTCTGCATCTCATCATGGTGCCTGACAGATTATCAACAACTTTAAAAGTATCCTTTGATATAAGCACAGTCAAGGCCCAGGGACATGACCTTCTACTACCTGTATTCCTTCATTCTGCAACACCCCAAGCTCATTAGAGTTCAAAGAAAGGACTTTATGAGACCATTCTTGGCAAAGCAGCAGTGTGCAATTGCATGGTGAGCCTTCCCGCTGCTCCAGCCAGAAGGAACACATGCTGTGGAGGAGAGTTACAGAACATCCCTTGTTTCCTTGGTCAGCGGATGCAGCATCCACTTTCAGTCTCCAAGGGGACAGTCATTCAGTCCATGAAGAGGTGCTTCCCTGCCAGATCCCTCAGACACACCGGATGCAGAAGCAATTCTTTGCCATTCCCACTGAAGAGAAGTGTTGAGCATAAGAAACCATTACCAGCAGAAAAGAGAGCAGCAGTAGAAAAAATGCCAAAATTCATCTCAACCTTGTTCCCCACTTCCACTATAGCCTTGTCTAGACTTTAGTCACTTCTCATCTATGCTACTGAAACTGCTTTTAAAATTACCTTATTGTACTGCTGTGCTTTCAGAACTGTAACAAGGAGTTGTGAACTGCAGAAAGCTCATATGACTTCATCTGTAAAGTCACAACTAACCTCCTAATTTTAGAGGCCATCTTTTAATTTTTCCCATAAATCCAAACCTCTCTCTTTATGTCTTTCTATCAAGGACCATCCAGACTGGAGAATCAAGTACCAGAAAGAGTTACCTTTGATACCCACCACAATTTGGTAAAAATGTCCACTCTTCCCACACAAACACACATCCCCCATTTCTTTTCAGGTAACACTCTTGAAAATATATTATAAGGTTGAATAAGGCAGACTAATTTCTTGATTTTAGGGAAAAAAGAAAAAAACATGAACAAGGACACAAAACTAGAAGGGTACTGAAGTCCAAAATTTGCTTTAGGATTCACCAGAGTGAACTGCATCAGTGCATGTCCTCCCATCTCTCCTCTTTCATTTTCTCCTGGGCCTAAGCTGAAAACAGAAGCCTTTGGCTGCTAACTGTATGAGCAATGACAAAGCAACCCTACCATTGTATTAAAACCAACAAGTAAAATGAAACCACTTTCTTCACATTGCATCAAGAAGCTTTTGCATGTGCAGAAGTCGCCTTCTTTGCAAGGAACAATGACAGCTTGTAGTCTGGCCTCTGCTATAGGGTTCAAACCCATCTTGGCTTGTCTAACCTACACAGACACCCTTTTCTTTCCTCAAAAGGAGGATGTGTGTGTTTGCAGGGGGAGGGAAAAAAATAAAAAAAAGAAGTAAAAAAGCTGTTTCACCAACTTCTCTACCACAGTTGAGTTAATAGGTTTCCTTAATCCCGGACTGGAGTTACCAGTAAGAAGGTGGTTCCTCTAAATCCTAAACAGACAACTGTTTCCTCTTTACACTGCTTTGTAAGCCGCTCTCAAGTCCACTACAAGACCATCTGCCAAGCACATCTCAGCGGCTACCATTTTATTCTTGGAGTCCTGCTGCATGAGTAAGAGCGAAGCACACAGCAGAGCTCACAATAAGGACAAGTAGGCTGTCTTTACCTTAAATTTCAGTCACAACTGAGATAAGCATCCATTGAGCATTAGTAGGTTGGAAACTATTTTCTTATCCAAGTAAAGGAGCTCCTTTGTTGCTGCCACTGGATTGCAAGTTCTGTGTAGATAGCTCAGCAGTAAGTTTGAACAGCTGTTATTTGCTTTATAGTTGTTACTAAGAGGATTTTCATTAGAAGATTTTTTCTTGTAAAATGAAAAATCACTTAGACACTATTTCTCAGAATACACTGACCCAGACAAAAAGCACATCTCCTAAATAGACCAGAGCTTCAGAATCCTAACATGTATTTTCAGAATATAAGCCTCTAATACTTGAGCACAAAATCATCTTACAGTGATACACCTTACTTCCAGTATTTACACCTAAAGCCAGGGTCTAACACCTACTGCTGTACGAAGAATAATTCTTTTCAATCTTCACACCAACTGAGGGTTTGAGGGTCTCTTTCAACTGCAAATTATCTACTCAAGGTAACGTGCTTACATACACAACCATTAAAAACTTGGTGAAACAATCAGTAATAACTGAGCCAAAAGCCATTTTCTACAAATACTGCCTGTTTAACCAGTTTTCAAAGAGATTTAGTGACACATTGGGAAGAGTTAATAGCGAGATTTTTTTCACTTTGAAGAGTTTAAGAAAATAGTAGATGCTAATAATAATGTCAAACCATGGCAGTTTCTTAATGACGTATCATTGAAAAGCACTTTGCCTATCTGTTTTTTGTTTGTTTTTCCTCCCCAGTCATTGCTTTCACAAGTAACCCAACCATTATTACACTCATGCAAAGTTCCTAGCAAGGTCTCTTTTATAGACAACATACCTCCATTCAAGGCAATGCAACTTGACTGATTTACATGCCTCAGCGTTCTCCCCCAAAACCATAACTGTCCTAAAACCCCCAAATAAGTATACATACACATCCCATCAAACATAACATTTTCCAAAAGTACAATCTGCCCATTCAGCTGGTATTCAGCCCACTGTATTGCAAACACACATAGCATTTCCACATTAAGCTTTCTTTGTGCAAAAACAAGAGTTTAAAAACAAAATACATAATGCTATCCTTCCTCTTCCATCAGGATTTTAGCAGATCTACTGTTGCTGATGCAAACTAAAAATCCTTTTAGTATCATGCTCTGAGTTCTGAATTGGCAGAATGAACTGTAAGTGAAACCTGTAAGCACAGTTATTTAAAAAAAAAAAAGTGTACTGTACATAAGCTACAAAGAAGTTTGACAGAGAAAGAACATCTTTCAAGCCAGGGTCCTTTTACTCATACTTCTTCAAGATTAGGAATCCAGCAGCACTGGCAGTGCAGATACAGAATACATTAAGCACTTCATCAACAACACCAGCTCAGAAGCATCAGCAGCCTGGTTGAACAAGAAGGGCATCATATGTTGAAATCCTCACAAAAACTGTACTTAAAGTACTCCTGCTGGTGCCCTACGCAGCATGGGGAAGTTGCACAGCTTCTGCCATGCTGACAGAAGTACCGGCTTTCAGGTAAGTACTTAAAACCAGGTTTCTTTTTGCTTATCTCTAGTGACTTTTAAAGATAAATTAAGGACCCCATGATTCTTTTCAAAATGCCTAGAGGGAATTAATCTGTATGTACCGGCCAACACAGCCTCTCTCAATAAAATGATAGTGCTAGCCACAGCTTTAGGTATTGCTAAACACTTAATAGCTGCTGGGATTTGCTATGGACAGTGTGCTGCTATTACTTAGATTTTCATTTTGAGAGCACTTCAGGATTCTTTGGGGATCAAAATCTCACAAACAACCCCACCAATGTCCTGTGCAGCACGCAGCAGGTTAGCACCTGTAAATTGGAAAGAGAAAATGCTGAGCCTGGCAGCTACTGCCACGTGACTGCCCAACAGACAACCGAATGTGTCTGCCCTTTGTGCTGCGACCCTTGGCATAGCTCAATTTGCACTGCTTCCCAGCACACAGTAGCACCAGCACCTTCAGGGTTCCCACCTTGAAGGGAATAAACTCACTGTGTGGGGACTGACACTTTTTCAGAGACGTTCTGAGCAAGTCCTGGTAAGGGAAAGCACAATGAATACCTGTGACAGACACAAGCCTGCATCATCTGCTCTGCCAGACTGAGCTGGACTTCAGTGATTCACCAAAGAGGTATCCCACTCCATGCAACTCAAAATTAATAACACGGCACTCACCTTCTTTGCACCAGCCTGATCAGATGATCACATCTTATAGGACAAACTTTAGGGGTAATATCTGTGATAGCTTGGAAAGGAAGATGTTTCAATCTTTTTCACTTGCCACTGTGAACTCTTAATGAAACTCAATCAAATTCTCTCAGCTCTTTAAGTATCTGAGCTGCCAACAATGGTCTAAAAAGATTTGACTCCTCCTCAGGTTTTCTCAAAGAGGAACTGCTTTAACTGCTTGCCATTCCTGTTCTATACCACACTGCAAAATTGCCCTGGAAGAACGAGGTTTACTTGATATTCAGCTGCATCTCCAAGCTCTCCTTAGCTACTCTGTTAGCCTCGTTCAGTTGCAGACTGCAGTGTTTTCTTTCCTTACTAGCAGCAGCCCGTACTCCTTGTCTGCTCAGGGATTTCATCACTGGGCTGCAGCCAGCTACAAGACTTCACGAGGCCAAGAAGTTTCAGAATTTTTAAGACTCTGTGTATCAGTAGTTGAAACCATCAGGTAGATTTTATATGAAATGAATCAGTTTAAAAGATTTTATATGATATAAATATTATATAAAATATGTACATGTATGTATAAATTTATATATCAAACTATTATATATATACATTTTTATATATTTATATATTATATATCTTATGTATAAATATATATTATATTATAATGTATAATATAATACATAATATATATTATAAATAACAATACATAAACATATGACATATATAATGACTTACCCAGCAGTTTTGTCTCTTGCTTAAATAAGGTAAGGCAGACTACACATTGATTGCATTAACCTCCAGTGTGAGATTAGTCACAACCAATTCTGTGAAACAGTCTCCTAAATTCAGACTCATATTCTCCCCACTATGCAATTCTTTTCCCAGATCCCCAAATCCTTGTCAAGATGGAAAACTACTATAAAAGCACACCTCTAGTGGCAGTAAAGTGACACAGCAGTACTCAAGTCAATCAGGTACTTGCTCGAATGTTTTCAGACTTTTTTTTTTTTTTACACCAGAATCTGCTAGAATCTACATGGAAAATAGTACAACAATCAAATCAAACACATACACAATATTCATGAGATAAAGGCATCTTGCAGCTAATTTATGTTAATCATTAATATTCTATTCCTGAAATGGTGTTGTATTTGGTCTTCCCAGTTAACTTCTGCATCTCATTTCGCTCATGATTGTGTACAGTGATGGTGTTCTGGCCCCTCAAAGTTGTTTTTTGTTTGTTTGTTTGTTTTCCCTCCTACTGTTTTTCTCCTTTGTGGTTTTGTACAGGTAAATCATATTGAATACATACTATGATCTGTATCCACTTTCTGCCAGATACGAGGCAACAGGAGCCAAGATTCTATTAAAGTTATCTTTTATCTACAAGTTTCAAATTATGTGATGCTAGACAACCACATTTAAATTCAGCACTTAAATTCCTTAAGTCAGCATTTGAATTCTTTGAGGTGTGAACGAGGTGTTAACTCTATTGCTGAATTACCGCATGTTATAGGAATATATTTTTACTCAAGTAATTGAGTTGCATAATGGTCTAATTCTTGAGCAGTAAGAATTCATTTAGCCTCAAATATGTTTGAATCACCAGACTACAAAGCAGCTGCACCTAAAAACCAAACAAGGTCAAGCCAGTGGTGGTAATTCTATTAGATATTAAGTTTAAGACACGACACACAGCGTAAGAAAATAATATTATCCAAGTATTTTACTGAATAAAAGCTGTAAGTAACAACCTCAAGGCCCTACCAAAGCAAATAATGCAACCAAAACTTGAACCCAGATTTTAAAAATAAAAGATGATTTTTTAGAACTGAAAAATAAGTTAAAACCGAAGGATAATTATTTTTTTTTGTTTGTTTTAAATATTTGTATTATAGCAGACATGATTTGGGTCGACTTCAAAGCTTTTATTGTTTTTTCCTCTTGGAAGATTATTCCTATTAATATTTCTCCATTGTTTTTGTTTGATTTGTTCTGTTACGGATTGAATTCAATGCTGGAAAAACAAATTTAATTATTTTGTGCTTACTTTAATCAGGCCTGAATCTGACTTCATAAATTTAATATAATATATACACACCCCATCACATGCCTCAACAGACTGCACATGCAGAAAAAGTGTCCAGCTCTACAGGCATCCACAGCTGGCACAGCACCAGAAAGCAAGCCATAATCTGCTCTCATTTACACAGGCATAAATCAGTAGCAAAGTAGCAAGAATTACATTCATTTAAAACAAATATGTTATGTATGTATATAAACACACAAAAACATACTGTTACAGTAGAATTGGAGCTTTATGTCCTCGTGATTCATCACAGGCTGGGGCAATGAGTGCTGCTGGCCTCCCGCCAACAGATCAGGACTCCAGTGCTTTACAGGTCTTGCTGCTGTAGCAATGACATCCCTCTCTACCAGATGGACACCTGCCCACACGCATTGCTACATAATGGGAAGGGAGAGCATGGCCAGGGAAGGAGCCAAGCATCTGCATATTTCATCGTGAAGCCATCGTACACATGAAGCCATCCTGAGGCTCTGATGCAGGCTGCCTGTTCATCTGGTTTATGCAACAGCATAGCAAAAGCTAACAATTCAAACTGTTCTTGCTTTACATCTGCCTTTTACTAATGCAGAAGTTGTAAAAGGGTCGAGATTAGCCTTGAATGAAAAGCATGTCACGTGGCATGCCTTTACGTCATGCTTGAGGTCTTCTGATGAAAATTTCAAATAGTAAAATGAAAAATGGAAAAGTGACGTTCCCCCTTTTGGGTGTTCATTCTAGGCTTTGTAGCCTCTTCTACACTGTCTTTAATTCTGACCTATCTGTATGAGCACAGCTTTCTTGCAATTCCTGCATAAGAATTTCAGAATTCCAAGAAGCAATCAGTGATGTTCTCAGATTGTGTAAATATTCAGATTAATATTCAGCTACATTTTTCAAAGATACCTACAGCTGTACCAATGGAAATCACTCTGTACTCAGTTGGTCTATTATCATATTCATACAAAGTTATTTGTTTTATAGACTTGAAATCCCTTTGTGGTGGATTTTATTATTTGTTCTTTGTTACATTAGCACTGTTGTGCCCTTGGAAATACCCATGGCACTGGTTTGTGATTTTTTTTCCATGTGATCTATTTCAACAAGAGAAAATGCTTTCTTCTAGCTCTTAATAATAAGGACACAGCTTTTGGTGTACACAGAATTTATACCAAGCAGGTGAAGAGGAAGAAGAAATAACTGAACACTGAGCAAGAGGTTCAGATAAATTACTCAAATTTATGGCTTTAACAAGGGTGTAAAGGAAGTCAGTAACTTGTATTTAGAATCAGCTTCAAATGGCAACAAAGGTAGTGCTGTGCCCTGCCATGACATTTACCTCTGCCGTAATTTAAACCAAGATAAGTTCTAGTATTTTTGCACTGAATAGCTGGTAGAGAACAGGCACATAGATCACAGTGATAAAGAGACAGGTATTTTCATTAGGAGATAAGTAATAAATTTTAGGAGATAATGAATGTTATGATTTCCACATGAAATTTAAAATCCACTGTAAACTCAAAAACACAGGCTTTTTTCTTTAATGTGGATTGATTATTTTTGATAATAAAGTCTTGTAATAAAGGGCTGTTAATCTGAAAACAATTAAAGGTCCCCTATAGCACTCACTGTTCAATGGCAACTCAATTTTGAAAACATCATAATTAAGAAAAAAATATTTTTGCAGGTTTTTCTAGCTATACCACTGCAATCTTCCCTTCAAAACCCTACTGGCAATCTTCACATTGTGCCAACTTGGATTTAACCACCGCAGATCATTTTCTAGATACCTTAAAGCCCGCAAACAGATTACTGAATTCAACTGTACAACTACATCAGTTATGCATTTTATGTGTATTTTTATTCTCTAAGCCTAAGGAAAACTGGCATTAAGGAAGTGTTAGAAGTTGCATCATTCAATTCAGGGTTTCCTGGTACCTGCTCACAAGGAGCAAGGACTCCTGTAATTGTAATTCAGAGTACAGGAACAACTGATGTTTTCCTCTGCTCAATTTACACCATTAAAAATGGTAAATTTGACTCCACAAAACTCCAAAGCCACTGTAAACAAAGGGCAGCAGATTTTGCCTCTCTGAACTGTAAATAGAAGACACTAGGAAAAAAAAATTCCTGTCAGGTTAGTTCTTAAGACAAAATGCCATTAATTTCCCAAATAAACAAAGTGGCTGAGGCCGGAAGGTGGGATCACCGCATCCATCCCTTAGTCAAGCAGGCTCAGCAGCAGCAGGCTGGCCAGGATCATAACAACTTCTCCGTAGAATTCAGCAGTTGCTATGAAAACGTCCCTTCATGATAAAGACCCTCAATTTCTGAAGAAAAAAAAAAAAAACAAAAAACACTTGATTTAATTATATGGACTCTTTAGATAGAGTTCAGTTTTATGCTGTTGCTTTTATCCTCACTAAATTCTTAGTCTTCCCTTGTTAGATATTATGCAAACACTGTATTTTTTTATTATTATTAAAAAGCAGCATGTTTCTCCATAGCTGTTCACTTACACTCATTGTTACGGGATTTGCTGCCAAAATCCAGATAGACTAGTTTTTCTTAATCAGTTATGTTCCCCGGTACAACCTGTCATTTAGCATATATGGTATATTCAAAATAATTCAGACCTAGATAACCCCTAGGTATATTTCATTGTTTTACACTGCAGAGTCTTAGATTCAGAGATGAAACTGAAAGAAAACTAGATTTTGCACAAGTTTTCTATTCATGTTCCGTCAAAAGAGAAATGACATTGAAAGCTGAAAGTGGGTTTACATGGGTAAATTTAAAATCACTCTCATTGTAGTTATAACACACATACAAGATTACATCTAATAATTTTATGCAAGCTCCTGAGTATCTAAATGATGCTACACAGAATCAAGGGACCAATTTTTCCTATACTAAACAAATCATGTAAAATGAAGCAGAAGAAACACTTTTGCCAAACTACTTGTAGGTGGAAAGTGACTGCTTCTAGTTGAGCTATTGTTAAGTAAGAATTAATGGTCAGAAGCAGCTCTGTATTTCTCAATACATAATAGCAAATCGGTTCATTTTCATTTTCGTATCCCCAAAGCAATTAGGGTCAGTAATAAGTTTTAAAAGTTAAATCCATTTGTGGTTTTGACAGTCACAGATGAACATTAAAAGGAAAGAAATTAGAATATGCAAGCCAAAATAATAAGAGGTATTGATAAAGTCAGATGCATAAATACAAGGTACAACTGAACCACCACACCCTTTGACATGTGGCTTCAAACAAGAGGTGGCTATTTAACAGTCTAGAAGTGGCTTAAAGAGTAACTAACGGTTTGTCAAAGGACATGAATCAGTAGAAGAGCAATTGCCTGTTAAGAGTAATAATCATTAAAGATGCTATATCCATGACTTTCCTGATACAGATTAAATGGGATAGAATGGGATAGATACTATGAACAAAAAATTGTACTTTCTGTAGCTTTAAATTCACTTAGACACTTTGCTGTTATACTAACCAAGACAATATTGCCATGGTCTAGTCTAACCTTGCTCGTAAATCTTCGTCTCCAGCAGAACTTAAAACTACAGATAAAAATTAATACATATGCCCTTGGCTAGAGCACAAGGAGTTATTTTCAAAGGCATTTCCGAAAATGAATCATCTGTAGAGGCAGAAAAGTTCTTTTCGCTTTCTGCACCAATCGGGATGTTTGGAATTTGAACCTACTACCCTGAAAAACATTATTGTTCGGTAACTCAATTAGATCAGTACTTATCAAAGCTGTGAACTACATGGGTTGGGTTAATGAGACCTGTGTGTGCACATTTTATGCTCTGGTGAACAGAAGCTTAACAACTTTCATAGTGTATCCAGAGGATATACCTTCTTGTTTGCAGAGATGTTCCATGTCCATTTCAGGAACATGCTTAGGTTTATACATTTAAAAGGAATAGTTGTGCTGAAAATTGCAAGTTTGTTCCTTGCAAAACAATTTGAGTTTAATTCATTCCATCTCTTCGATTATCATTTAATTTTAAAACTGCATATCTGTAAATTCTCCTTGTTTGATATTAACAGAACTGTTCTCAACCATATTTCCCATAGAATGGTTTGGGTTGGAAGGGACCTTGAAGCTTATCTAGTTCCAACCCACTGCAATTGGCAGGGACACCTCCCACTAGAATAGGTTGCCGAAAGCCCCACCCAGCCTGGCATTGAACACTTCCAGGGAAGGGGCATCCACAGCTTCTCTGGGCAGCCTGTACCAGTGCCTCACCACTATCTTAACAAACAATTACTTCCTCATGTCTAATCTAAATCTTTCTTTTAATTTAAAGAAATTACAACCCCTTTTCTTGTCACTGCCCTCCCTGACAAAAGTCCCTCCCCAGCTTTTCTGTAGGTGTCCTGTAGGTACAAGGCTGCTATAAAGTCTCTCTGGAGCCTTCTTTTCTCCAGGCTGAATAAATTCCACTCTGAAGAAATTCTCACTCTGTCTTCATAGAAGAGATGCTCCAGACCACTGATCATATTTCACGATCCTCCTCTGGACTCTTTCTAATACATCATCTTCTAACACATTCCATAGATATATTTGAACAACTATACAAATATGATAGAGCACACTTTGAAAAATGTTTTAAATACATACTTTTTTCTGCAACAAATGGCTTTTGAAATGGTGTAAGGGGTTTATAACACAGCTCCAAAGTAACCGCTGTTACCTATGGTAATTTCAAAATACCATGACATGGTCCTCTGTGATGCTGGTCTTGCTACTATTGCTGTTTCTAGGGTAACCCATATTCAGCTAGAGACCATATAGTGCAGCTAGCATCTTTAGAGACCTCAGGCCTGTACCTCAAACAGATGAATATTTAATGTGCTATGGGCTAGCTTCAACCCATGCAGCAGCATTAAAAAAACCTCTACAGCAACATTCTCTAATCTCAGAGCCTCTTATGAGCTGTAGAAGAATTTCACAAGAAAAAGTCAAGAACAAGAGCAAACTCTCCCCCCCCTTTAAAAAAAAAAAAAAAAAAAAAAGCGAACACTTCCTCAGATGGATATGGAGGCTATTTCTCACCAGGAGAAAGAAATAAGTTTTAATGGCAAATAACTGAGGCTGAACAATCAAATTCCGCCAGCATAGGTTTTCATAGATTCATAGAATATCCCGAGTTTTACCTGTGTCTCACCTCAACTAATTATTGTATGGGGTACACTAATGATTTACTGGCTTCAAAAGTCTGGTTCTATTTATGTTCATACACTGGTTAACATAAGCAGCAACTGCCTGACAGAAAACCCCTTGAAGTCAGAAATCACCCCGTTGACAGCTCTTTGAAGCCCCAAGCTGCATGATCTGCAAGAGTAAATGAATCCAATTGCCTCTCCAAAAAGATGAAACTCAAGTCAACAAGAAGCATGAAGACCTCACCATGTCATTGTTCAACTAAAATGCAATGTTTTGCAAGACCATGTTGGAGGTATGGTCACTTAACTAAAATAGTTCAGACTGATCACACTGAGCACCTTTTAAGAACTGAGAATTTGTTATGCAGTGGAAACCCTGTAAAGTTGTTTATCTTATTGCTAAGAGTAAAGGCCAGCAGATCCCTCTGAAGACAACAGGATTAAAAAAAACTCTAGTCCCACAGAACAGTATTTCTGGACTGAAATAAAGTAGATGCAGGCAACGCCCCCAGTAAGAGTCCAGATTTTGTAAGTTATTCCAGAATTCCCTAGAACAGTCCTGAAAGCAAAGTGGTTGTAACTGCACGAACAGTTCAGAGAAATGGTCACAGTAACTGAAAGTGAATGAAGATGATTAAACCTATTGGTTTGCAGCTGGTTTCTCTGCCCATTGTTTACACAGATTGTAGCTTGCAGGACTGTAAATCCTGTTTATCTTCCAAATACAGTGTGCAAACATTTATATACACAATTCCTACATTTAAAGCTGTAGTCAAGCTATACATATTATACAAGATAGAAGAAGAGAATAAAAGAAGGAATCTATTGGTAATTATTTAGCAGAGACTTTGTTACTATGGTGATAGGTTTCCTATAAGTACCTTAGTCAGAGACACAGCAACACACATTTCGGCAACATATCTTTATTTTTCAATTATGTTCAGAACTGTACTCTTGTCATGAACTACAGAACTATCTTTATCCCCCTCTAATGCTTCCAAAACAGACCAGAATACCAATAGCATTCCAATAGATTCAATAGATTTGACAGGTAGAAAGCAGAAAGATAGAAAGATTATGATTTTTCCTTATGCTTTAAAACACAAATATTAGGCAAATACACTGTTGAAAGAAACATCAACACTGATCTTTGTACTTGAAGTATATATTAAATTAAACAAAGGCACAAGACAGTAAGTTTTAATACTGACTAAAACAAGCCCTCATTCTTTGCAATTGCATGCTGTTTTATTACAATACGCACTGTGACACAGGTACAATATTGTTTTTAAGAGCAACCCTCCAGTTAGAGTTCAATACATGGACCAGTAATAAAGGTGAGTTTTGGATTTATAGCAGTGCTCCAGATCTCTAGAGGCTGGTGGAAATCTCCAATTACAGTTGATACTTGTAGTTTGGAGGGCGTATATTACCCCAAATGAAGAGGATTTCCACCCAACCTAAAGGTGGCAGCAACCAGCTGAACAGTCACCTCCTATCAGAGTTACCCAGTTTGCTGTTGGAGCCAGGACAGTGCTCAGAGACAGGGCTTTTCCCAAGGGATTAACTGGGTTACAGACACATAGCTGCTATTTGTGCTTCTGAGAAACTCCCTCCATAAAAATTAAGCAAGCTAGAATGGGAGAGGTAACACTTCTCACATACCTACCCACTCATCTCCCATCCTCATCAGTCCCTACCCACTTCTGCTTACAGTACCATTTTCAGAAGTTCTCAACCTTCACATTCAAATCCAGACAGGTCCGTAGGTTTTATTTATTTTTTAATGGCAGTACCTTTTGACACTTGAAAACTCAGTTTCTAGGTAGGATAACAACGAAGGTCATCCCACAATCTAGAAGTTAACTGCAATAAAGAAAGATACAAGGCAGTATTTTGCAACTTCCATTAGACTATGATTCCAACTCTGTGTATATTTTGTTAGGGGATTAGCTGACCGTCATTCATTTCTTCGAAAAAAGAAAATCATGGGAAGTGGTGAAAGCCGTTCACAGGAAGCATCAAGGCCCTGAGTACCCTTGGCTGCAGTTGCAATCTCTGGGCTGCCAGGGCAGACTAGCTCTCAGTATCCGACCCTACATTCTAATATTAGACAGGATTAGGCTCATGGCATCTACACTCTGCTTTTACTCATCTCATTGAAAGAGACATTTGGCATCAAAAGCAACATACTAGCTGAAGCATGTGCACATCACTAGAACAAACTGGCATATGGCTATTTTCAGATAATCTACATTTGGCATGAGGTGAATAATTTTTCTGAATTCTAGAATCTGACCTTTCTGACACCAAAATGACTGAACTTTGTGCCTGAGTCCTGTAGCAACAGCTTTTCAGGGGAGTGATTATAACCACTGGGGAACAGTTAAAGGTTTTAAATACTGCAACAAATGAAGTTGATCCTCTCCCACAGTCCCCCGATATTTTGCTAGATTCAAAAGTGATGGATATAAATGCATAGTCCTGTTCTCACTGCTTATAATAAGCTATTCATTTCGTCTTCCTTAGTAAAGAAAGCGGTCCTTACAAATGTGTATGTTTTTTAACCCAAGATGAAAAATAATGTTATTATTTGTTCATGAGTATGCATGCTAATACCTTGTTGATTCGAGATTATTCCATAATACTGTAAAAGTCAAAACCACACATAGATAGCAGCGAAAGTGGATTAACTGGAAGGAAGGATGGGGACTAGTAGAAATAGCAACCTCAGGGCTTCTACATCACTCCCCAGCAGGGAGGGGTGGGACCCACTGGAAGTGCTGAGGATCACTCACAGCAATAGGTAGAACATCACACCTAGACTCACTCCAGGTACCTTCTAGCTCTGAAACTTTTCCTTAATTACCAATCTTGCATTTAAATGCTGGTAATCACTACAGATACATTCGAATGACAAGACAAACACCTTCCACAGACATAAAGGTCATACTTTAATTAGAGATAACTATGGCCACAGCAAGAACAGTTTTGCTTTCTCTCCCCAGCTCCCAGCTACATGGTGTGGAAAGCATCAAATGCAGCTGACCTATTTAATATCGTCTTCTCACAACTGTCTCTGAATCTTGATCTTTATTGACAAGATTTGTGCAAAGGTTATTACCTCGCATCACCACTGGTGTTTTACTGAAGACTCAAATCTAGGCCTACTGAAATCGTAGTAATTAGTACCCTTTTCACACCATTTTAGAGAAGCCAATAATTCAGCTGATACAGCTCAGCTCCTGTTAGAGCTGGCTTTTCGAAACAAGCTTGGTGTCACTGGTATTGGAACATTTGAAACTTTCTGGCTGCTTGGTACATAGAGGATTGTATTTTCTAGGATTCATTTTACTATTAGAGAAGATTTATTTACTTTACATATCGACATAACTCCTATTATGAAAGGAAGATTTTTAAATCAAAACTATGAAGATGCTCAATGTGACAAAGGCATTCGGATCTTCCCACTTTCTCTTTCCTCCAAACTACAGCCACAATGGATTTCATATTAACAGAGGAGCGATTTTAATTGGAATTTATTCTTTTCCCAGCTTGAGAAAGGAATGCAGATCCTCTCACTGAAAGCAGACTCTCAGACAAGCAGCCAGGTCAATGAGCTGTGCTAGTGAACACTGGAAACAGGACCCTCCAGTTACGAGCCTGAAGGAAGAGAGAGGAACATCTCATCCTTTTTCTCATCTAATTAAGCAGGGGAAGTGCAGCTCACAGGAGAAGGGCCAGCAATAGCAGGGATCACAGCTTGGTGGAAGCATTATTGAGCAGCCAACTCAGGAAACAGCTATGATTTGGAAGCCAGTTTCTCTCAGCTGGACCAAACCGCCTCCACAATCCAGCCCAACTCTCATTCCAGTCAAAGAAATGCATAAACTACTTTGACATCAAGATGCATTTTTTCTTTTATCATTTTTCATAGATAGTTCGCAACAAGCCATGCTCATTTTTCCCAGTGATGCTCTGGCCAACAGATTTGACCTTTCCTATACTTTGCATCTCAGATTAATTCTCAACAGTAGATGGGTTATTGGTCACAGAAAATGCTGTCATCCCTTCTGAAACCATATCCTCAGTACGGTGGCATTTTCTAAAATATATTTCTTGCTTATTAAATGCCTCTCTAATAACTCTAAAAAAGCACTTCCTAATCACTGGCTGTCATCTGTCATTCCTGCAACACAAAAATGACACGCTCCTATAGAACAGTCTTTTGCCTGTCTCAGAAATCTGAAAAAAACTTGGCCATGACTGGTTTGCCCAGGATTTAATCCTTTATTTGATCAAGTCAAAAGCATTATGTTAAGAGTTGTTTGCCAGTCAAAAGGTTACTTTCCAGAAGTTAAACCTGATACTGTAATTGCAATCTAGATATGGTGCACTGCTCTGAGCAGTCTTACAGCTCTGATTCAAATTCAAAAATACATTAAAAATAAATAAAAAAAATAAAAACAAGCTCTACCAGGTTGCAAAAATATTTGTCCATTTTGAAAAATCAGAAAGGAAAAAAATTCCACTGTAGTCAGCCAGTTCATGGCTGCTATAACAACACCAATATACTGTGATACCAGGGCTTGATAACAGCCATTATTTGTTGGCTGCAGCCAGGGTAGATCACTTTGGGAGATCTCTATCAAGACAGCTTGCAGAGGAGTACTAATTAATGGCAGTAAGTGGGAGAAAGAGAGGAAAGAAAACAGGAAGATAAGAAGTACGGGGAAGACCTAGCGTACAGGAAAAGTGTGGGTAGTAGCAAAGGAAAAATAGGAACAAAAGTGTAGAGGGAACAAGAATGGACAAATATGTCTGGTCTAACCTTGTTGAAACAGAATTCCAACTGTAATATGGAACTATTCATCCATGGAAGTAGGGCCCAGGAAGAGTTTGTCTTCTTCCCTACTGCTGATAAAACCTCCAGTTTACCATACTTTTTATAATGCAAAAGTGATATGAGCACAACATTGGTCCTCAATGGAAAAGCTCTAGATCTTTGTAGAATTGTCATTTCATCCTTCAAACCATCCTTTATATTTTCCTTCATTAGCGTTGCCAAGGAGTAATGTGAGTTGAGAAAAAGACAACCGAAGATGTTCAATTTGATTCATTTGAAATCACTGAAGCTGTCAGGAAATATTGAAATATCTTTCCTGTCTTTCAGTTAGTCTACAATTCATATAACAGAAAAGGATGACTATGCAGCAAAACCAGCTAAGTTTAAAACAGAACAGATGATGCACAGATCTTTTACAACTAGCTATGTAGTAAGACTGTGGCCCTGTTAAGAAAACTAGACCTTAAAACAAGCTTTAAAAAAATTTTCCCCCAATTACAACCCTAATACTGTACTAACTTGTCTTCCTGTATTACATTTTAATATCAAACTTGAAAGCTTGGAACAGAGTGTTCGCCTTTGTCAGGATTTGTCACAAAAAATAAAAACTACTTAAGCAATCATAAGATTAACTAAATATAGAATAATAATCTCTTTACATATTTTATTTCATTTAAAAGTAGTCATTAAAATAATATGAAAGACTGAATTAATACAGTCTAGCAATTCAATAAAACAGATTTTTCTCAACGTGTAAGTGCATTACTGAGAGTCCTTTTAAATGAAACAGCTTGCAAAGAATCTTTCCTGCATATAATATTGAAACATTTTTAGCTCATTGTGCTGCATTTAAGCTTTTCTAAACTATCTGCATTACAACCAACAATAAAACCTCACTATTGCAGCTGTTGCATCATGCGTAATGTAAACAACATGTACACACTTATCAATATTGCTACATATGTGTAAAATAATTGCGTATACAGTTTAGTGAGCCATAGTAAGCCACTTTGTTACTTAGCACAAGCCCTTAGTCCTCCCTCAACTTTGTTTTTCTTTTGCTTACCCCACATACTCCTCCAGACACCAAGTAACTCAAGTAAGAAGCAGTAATTGTTAGTCCTGAAGAAAGTTAACCTTCCCTTTCATCCCTTGGGTTCCATGTCCCAAGCCACCACATCAGCTACACCCACAGCCCTGCTCAGCCCAGCAGTGAACACAAGCTGGCTCACAATACAGGGCAGCTGGGAAATACAGCATGGGGCAATGATTCCACCTCACCCAGCCAAGGGACTGACAAAAGTAACATGCTTGCACCGTGCATTCATACAGAACACATGAATTTCTGTGTATGCATGCACACATGCAAGCAAGTCTGTTTTCCTGTCAAATCATTTTTTAAATTGTGCACTCGCTAAGCAAACCTGTGTAAACAATCAAATCCCTGAGTGCCAGAAGAGGAAACACCACCCATGTACCAAATGGAGGGAGCTGGGATCCTGCCTGGAATATGC
Source organism: Anas acuta (assembly GCF_963932015.1). Taxonomy (NCBI): domain Eukaryota; kingdom Metazoa; phylum Chordata; class Aves; order Anseriformes; family Anatidae; genus Anas; species Anas acuta. The sequence continues at coordinate 9,723,582 of NC_088985.1, forward strand.
TCAAACCTCCTCCTTACTTCGCTATTTTTATGAGTGCTAATGTGTACAAAAGGAATGAACAATCTGTCACCTTGGTTCTATGCCTTTTAATGCCCAAAACAACACACACAGCAATGCAAGCAACCCTTGCCTACTGAATGCTTCAACCCTGTCGTTCCCTTGTTTTTCCTTACTGAGCAAGGTAAGAGATGAGCAAGAACTCTTACTTGTGCTAGGACAGAATCACAGAATTAGCATCAGGACTTCCTGGCATAGTGGCTTTTGTGTCAGCCAGCTGCCAGCTATGGAAAGAAGCAAGCTGGCAGGGAGCAGCTAAGCCACTTGCACTCATAACTCCCTCCTGAAAACCTGAAGGAACTGCTATAAGGTTCACTGCAGGAAGCTCTCCTGGAATAGCCCTGTCTTCTGGCTTTCCAAGGTCTTGTGACTGTCCATCACAACAAGATTTAGAACATGTCTAGGAAAGCTGGCCACACAACTCATTGTCACTCCACCTTTTTTAATAGCTTAAACTATACTCCCACATCAGATCAATTAGGGTCAATAGTTTCATGCATATTTTCCGTATCTATCAAATGATTTATACAACAAAATAGTAAATACCAGGCAAGCATCACCATGAAAAAGATGGTATTGGAATAAAATTTCACCTATCAGGCCAGTAGACTCGTGTCCTGTGAGCAGTTAATTTTTCTAATTGAAAGGCTGTTAACTGACTCACTGAAAAATCAAGAGCAGTTAAGTCCATTCAAGATAGACAACAAAGATAAGTTTACTAGAATAATAACTTGATAATTTTCTTCTAACTTGATGTGTGTGCTAAATACATACACATCACCAAATGTGTATATACATAGTTTTACACAAATATAAACTTTATATGGAACTATAACACTTGCAGGTATATTTCAGACAAGCTAGGAAAACAGCAAAATTACCTGGTTCTTCCCTTTGGAGGGACAAACTGGCAGGCTGTGCAAACTTGACCCTCTCTGTTTTTGGTATCCCAGAGAACTTTATGGACTACCAATATCATTTTACTAGTTTTTGTATACATTTTTTCTAAATTCAAGATGCCACACTGTGAGAAATGAACAAAATCAAGAAGTTTAGGGATGTTCCTTCTAGTTAAATGGGTTAATTTTGCTACTAATGTTTCAGTCCAGCAAACTGAAATCTTGATTTAACCATTACTTTGAAAGTCTCTAACCTGGTGATGGTTAGACTTCACATCTAGTCATGATGAAATGAGAGAAAAGAACTCTTAGACTGAAATCAGTCTACTTCTCAGGCAAGTTCTCACATTGCTAACATGAAGAAACGTGCATATTTTTCCCTGCTGCATCCTTCATGGGTTCAAACTGCCCTCATACATACATGCATCCACTGAAGTGCTTTAAATTCTACAATTTAAATGTTTGTTCAGCTTGAATTGTGTTTCACTGAATTTACCATTTTTCATCAAGAACCTTCCTAAAAAAAAAAAGTTTCCTTCTTTCTACAGAATAATTAGGAGGCAGTTAGCTGAAAAAAAAAAAAAAAAAAAGCTGGTTCTTGAGGACAAAGTAAAAATCAAACATTTTTAACGGCTTTCTTTTTTTTGTTAAGAAAATTATGCAGTCTATCATAACCTTGTGTCACAAGTCTGTATTTACATGGTTTGTGTTCCCAGAGATAATGTTATGGTCTCCCAGGTGCCTCTGGTTCAACGCAAGATGTTGGAGAATATTATGAATTACCTCTGCAGTGATTTCACACTGAATTTGCAGTGGTATGTAGCAAACAGTAAAAATGGAAAAGAGATGTTTCTCTGGAAACACATGATCCTTTATCTCCAATACAGAAAATAAGTAGTAATAGTACTTGTAATATGCTTACAGACAGAACCTTAGGGTTTGTAGAGATAAGTCTGTTAACAAAGTAGTTAATTAAGATGGAAAACGGCATTATTTGTGTTAAATTCAAAATGAGCAATTTTGCCTGGGGGGGGGAAAAAAAAAAAAAAGAAAAGATCATTAGCAACCTGAAGTTACAATGGAATTTGCAAAAGATGCTATTTAGTAGTTGTATTTACTGTAGCTATAGAAAAATTCTTTTTATGTGATGGTTCTGTGTAGGTACAAAATCCTATTCTGTTTGGTCAATATAGGAAATAGAGCGATATTCACTGTTTTTGAAGCCTGTACATCGTATTTACAACCACCACCTTTTCTGAAATAAAGAAAAATATGAATCAGCTTTTTTCTTCCTTTCCTGTTCTTGTCATATTACTCTTTCCTTTTATTCTTTACACAGGATCTTTGATTCTTGAGATAGAAAAGATTATAATGGAAAGATGCAGTTACAATGCAAAGATTTGTTGCATTGTTTCCAGTTTTTTCATGTCTAAACATTAGCACTCAAGCTCAGAAGTTATTTTCAAGATAACTCATATTAGCATTGACAACTCCCTAAGCAGAAACACAAGACAAAATGTTACCTAATTCATCTTCAAAAATTAAAGTTAGTTTGAGACCATTAACATAGTAATACCATAATCAAAAGCTTGTCACATAATTCCGGGAAGAACCAGAACTGTATAGAAACCTTAACTGAGCGTGTCCTCAAGTTTTAAAGGTTAGTTTTCCTTGAAACATCGTCTTAACCCTCAACTTTCTGTTTACAAGGTTTAAACACTAGTAATCCAAAATCAGGTTTAGGTTCCATTCCAATCTTATTTGTTTACTACAATAAAGTACTAGTTAACCGATGCATCCTGCTGCTGTGTGCATAACTTAAAGGAGAACCACTAAGTACTTAGTAACAATTTTTCATTATTGCTAGATATTAACACAGGTTCAGATTAAGGCCTAGTTAAAAATGAAAAATTAATCAACCTTCTTTAGACATGCTCATTTACAGCCTTAAGTAGTCATGAGTAAGTACAGTTGCCCAGTAGAGTAGATTTAAAACAACCAATTGTTTAAGGCCCAATGTTTTCTTTCTGTTCCTCTTTCAACATTTCACGTCACTTTCCAACTAAGAAACATTGTACAAACAGGAGCAGCTCAGACAAGTTTTTTTTTGTTTGTTTGTTTACTTAATTCACTTTGAATTTCTTAGAAGGTCACCAAAAACTAACTGATAGGAACTTTGAATCAAAACTCTTAATTTTTTTCACTATAATCTGATTCACCCATGGCATAGAGATGGTCTCATGAGACTAACAGGATTGCTGAGTACATGGTGCTCAGTTAAAGCAAACAAACATTACAGCTGAATGGTTTATTAAAAGTTACTGTCTTTGCTATCTGGCTAGTCCCTTGATCAATGCAGTAGTAGGCATTTAGTTCTGACTGTGTTTTCTAGCCAGTGACATCCACCAGAATTGGGCTAATTCAGGAAGATGCAGGATGAACTAGATAGTCATTTATGTAAGGAGAAGCCAGAGGATGACACAATACAAGAAAAAATAAATATGTTCCCCTTTAGGCTTCCCAAATCAGTGAAGCAGAAGGAAAGCAGAAGGGGTAATCCACAACAGCAATCCACAAACACAAGCTAAGGAAAACAGAGTGTTTGCTACAAGTGTGAAGAAAAAAAAAAAAAAAAAAAAAACACACAAAAAAACATGAAATAGCAAGAATGCTTTGGGTATTCTGAAAAATAAGTACTTCACAATAACACATCACTGTGATTGAAAACCATAATAAAACGCCCCTCTGATGCTAATAATACGTTCTGGGCTGAGGTTTTGTGCTGGGTCTGTGCAGCGGTGGGTTTAAACCACCACAGGTATAAACAGAGTGGGGGTCAGTACCTTAGCCTTCCACAGCCAAGTATGTGTCCTACTCTACTGTTTCTCCTTCCAGGGAAAAATTTTCAAATGCTTGTACTTCTACAAGTAGTGGACTTGGATAGTTGAGAACCCCTTTTTAAACTTTTTAACATTTCTCTTGTATATAAGAAACTGAGGTACCTGTAGCTTAAGCTACCCAAGATCTTATACAAAACTCAGGAAGAGATGATCACTCAGCTTTCAGCCCATCACGTTAGACATAAGTTCAGATTTTACTCTATGCATATGATCACAGAACAAATATAAAACCTACTTGATGCTGACCAAAAAGGCAATCCACAGCAAGCAGACTCCTATTATCAGCCTACACTGGAAACAAATCTATTTTGAACTGGACACTGCTGTCCATTTGGCTTATTTTTATATGGCTTTAGTCAGACTGGGATTTGTGAAGTGAAATCTAGCTTCCCATTGATGGAACAAGGCTCAGAAATTCTAGCGAGTGATAAACCAAGTTCTGTAAAGCTCAGATCCATATATATACACACACACTACATATATATATATATGTATATATATATAAATGAAGAACACAAGAGTTTGGAGAATGGTGCTATCAGAAAACCAACACAATATTACATTGCTTTGTGTTTTGTTGGGTACTTCCTCCCTCTAATGAGATTAAATTTTGATGGCTGAAAACAGAAGCAAATCAAGGCAGAAAACCAAATGTCTTCCATTCAGCTTTTAAGGGTAATGAAAGCCCTCAGGAGCCTGAATTTTCCTTGTTATTGAAGTACAAGCAATTCACAGAAGCCTACACTGACAATAAAAATACATGTAACCTGGAAATGTAACTTGGAATATCATTTGGGAAAATTACAAACAAAAGTTTAAAGAAAGAAAACTTCACCTACCTGCAGCATAAAATGTCACAGGAAAACAGGGGGGAAATAAATATTATTGAAAAGGCTGATTATTAAAAATATTCTGAGGCCTTTCCTGATGGTTACATAAGTACTGTAAAAGCAAGATGTTCTTGGCAATCAGCGTAGCTTCACTGTGCTTGCTACACTGGTTTCATTAACTATTACATCATGCTTAATTTCCATAATTGGCTTCAACTTCACTTTATAAGCCAGTCTAATTTAGTTTTTATGCATATTTCAATTTAATACAGTGTGTTCTCCACTGCAAACCCTTCATGGGCCACATATTCATCCTGCACTACCTCATTTAGAGCTTTCCCTAAGAGCAAAACTAAAAGGACAAAGACCACAGTGTCTAGGAAGTGACCTTTTATTTCAGCTCTGACAGCAAAAACTCTCATCCAGGCCCTCACCATGCAGATCCGACTAGCAAATCCTTCTCTCCTTGTGCACCCGAGACACAGGACACACTCCCAACAAAACACAGCTACTAAAAGCTGGGTTTTATTGACATGATTCTTTTACTTGTATAAGTTCCTCTACTAATCCCCTTTTCTTTGCACAGAAGAAAGTTTTTTAGCCTTAACCTTCTTGGCTTCTCTATTTTAAAGCACATTTTTTATTTTATCCAGATCCACAGTTCAGGATTATCCATAAAACTTCTGGGGAATTAGGATTTGGCACCTGCTACACTGCAGTAACATCAGACTCCATAGCTCAGGCAGCCATTTCTCCCATGACAAATCCTGCTTTGCACCCCCCAGTTCTGCTTATTTGGCTGCAGTGTACCCTTCACGTTCCCATCTGCTCCATTTTCCTGACTCACATCTCCTCCAGATCTTGTTTTATGCTGACAACTGTGAGGATTGGCTAACAAAGGTCATTCTTTCTTCTATGTACCTTTCTTTATACATGTTCCACTTTTAGTGAGTAAATTCAGAGTGTTTACTGATGTAATATATCCACTTCCCACCTTTTTTCTCATCTTTACTTGTTATATCCTGTTTCCAAATGTCTAAAATTAGAGTGGTATCTCCTGAGGGAAGAGCGTACTTTGTTATTTGAAGCCTGACAACTTTTGTAGCACAGCTTTTACAGATACAATATCAAATATAACACTAACATATACAATACGTGAAAACCTAACACCAACGTAATAGAGCTCAGCACACCGTTTGCACTGATTGCCTTTCAGAGCAGAAGTGCACTTTAAAGGAAGGCAGTGACCTAGAAAGGGAGGCATTATTTGGATAGCTTTGTTATCCACTCAGCTTTAAACCTTACTCACTTTAAAGACACAGATGCCATCTATGCTGGGGAAATGTTTACATTGCTAACACGATTAAGCTCAGTAGTTACTCAGTGTAACTGGGCCTCCAGCTGCTGCTCAATAACATAATGGGTACCTGGCCACTGCTCCAGGGCCCTGCAGAACAAGTGCCGGAAGGAGCTGGGGGACCTTAAGGAACAGTTCCCACACACCCCTCCTCATCCAAGTGGTCCAGGATCTGACTATGTTAACCAAATACAGAACAAACATCTGTGTTTAGAAATTAGATTCATCGTGATCTCTTGGATCTTTTATGATTTTTTTTTTTAAGCTGAAAAAAAATCAGTAGTTTATTGGCTTTTGCAAAGTATTCAAATATATATATAAAAAAGGAAGCCTGTAATGACTAAAATTACATTATGTATCAACTTCCACAAAAAAAAGATCATAGATTCTTAGACTGAATACAATCCAGCCACAACAATTTAATGTTCTCCAGTAATCCTCTAAATCTTAGATTTGTACATCATGCGACCCACAGCACTTCCCAAATGGTTCTGAAAATAAATAGGTCAGCAGACATCTATCTGTTAATATGATATTATAGGGCTCAGATTAGGGCAGGGACCTTGGGATACTGGCCACAGAGTCACTCTCAGCCCTAAGCCAATAACCCACTGACAGCACTGCACGCACCTGCCTGAGCTGGCACCAGAAGCCCAGCCACAGAGCTGGGGCTGGCCTCAGAGCACCCTGGGATCATCCTGCTCTGTCACCAGAATCCCATACCTGACAAAAACACGGGGACATTTCATCATGTTGTCCTGTGGTCTGGTCACTTGTGGAAATAACAGAAGGAAGTTTAAAATTTGGTGACTGAACCCCTCTCCTGGGATTTCTACTTCACCAGTTTTTGTTTCAATACTACTATTTGTGAAATAGTTCTAAGGGATGTTTTGAACAAGCAAGGGACACAGTATGGATACAGAACTCCCGTCTCCCCTGTACTAATCACGGTAAATATCACTCACTTGCATTAATGGCTTTAGGCTCAGGACCTACAAATGGTCCAGAGAACTACAAACAGTTATTGAGCTGCCACTGTGGTCTACACTTTCAGCTTTGAATGGTTTCCCATGCCAAGATATTTTCTTTCCTCTTGTGAAATACCAACTAAACAAAGCTTTGAAAATGAAGATCTACCATGCAAGAGAGACTCAGAGCACTTTTGTCATCTTTTTGTTATTTTTTGTTCTTTTCCAGTCATGCCTCCATAATGCCTACAGCCCTTCAGTCAGTACATGCTCTGTTGTGCTCATCTCAGAGGTAAGGGTGCCTAGAGGGAATGGCAGACAATGTCGGAGCCAAAAAGGTTTTAAATCAAGAAAACTTGTGTTAGATTAATTATATAGGAGTCATTTGAAGCTCCCAAAGAATCCTATTCCCAGTAGCAGCCACCACACCAAAGGGGTTTAAATTTCTCTGAGAAATTAAGTGCTTAAGTAATTTATAGGTACAAACATTTTGGTCCAGATCCAGTTCAGCAGAGCAGCAATTCCTCAATCTGAGCTAAGTGGGTTCCCACTCAGCTTTCTCATCACTAGCAGACTTTCCTCATTGTGGCTTTAGCACAGCAGGAGCCTCCTGTCCTAGATCTTACTAAAGCAAGCTTTATTCTGACAATATTTATGCCACTTTTGCAGGAGTTGACATTCAGCCATTCCAGCACATCAGATACCAAACAGATCCCTTCAACAAGGAACTTAAAGGCTTGAAAGTCTCTTTTGTGCACTGAGGTACTATAGGTTAGTTTATTTTATATTTCTTCCACACTGTAGTTATGTTCTTGGCAATAGCAGACACCTTCTTCCTGTTCAGTTTTTTGTTGATACATGGATGGACTTCACGAGTCAATTATTTCTTGGTCATATTATACAACTTGTTAAACCTTGCAGTACTATAGTTCAGTATCTATAGGAATTTTTGCTTGTCTTAGGAGGAGTTAAGTGAGTTCTAAAACACAATCAGGTAGCAAGGTGTTCTCTGTCAAGCTCACAGACAAGCTCAGAGCTGTCTTCCCCACAGAGCCCTACATGTACTGCAGGGAGCCCCAAAACTGATTATCCTTCTGCTATCTCACTCTCAGCTTCTCTAAAGCTAAGGCAACAAATGAGCCAAGCAGTGGATAAAGCTGCTAAGTGGGGTTAGGAGCAATCTGAAAATACTTCCATTTTCAAGCAATAAAATTGAGTACAAGCCTCTAAAGGTTGGTGTGCACACTTAGATAGTGTATCAACCTTTAGACAATTTTAACAAAAGGCTAAGGTATATTCTCCAAAGGTTGGAAGGCACAAAAGAGCAGTTTACCTTACAGCACCTGCTTACTTCAAAAGGATGCGAGATGAGGCTGGGTGAAGACTTTCAGTTCAGGTTTTTCTCTCAAATCAGAAAACCAAAAGAGCATAGAAAGAACAGCAGAATTTGGTAATGTGGTGACAAATAAAGTTTTAACAGATTTGTTTCCATACTGTCAAATTGTCTGCATGTTTTTAAAGACAAAAAACTCTTAGCATTTTCTAAGAAAGCATTTCAGTTTTTCATTGTTTTTGTCCCCTTTATTTGAAACTACATCACACTGATTTTAAAGCAATAAAAGCTCCATCTAAAATTCATTAGATCTGTCAATACATCAATATTATGGAACTATCATTTGCATCAAATAAAATGCTCCATTCAATGCCAAACAGTTTTTCTACTGTCTCAAATGTCTAAATGCGTATTTTGAGTTCTGTCAGCCCAAAGAGATATCTTTGCCCATTTTCAGTATTGTGTAAGTTAAATAATAATTTTTTAAAACTGTGCTACAATCATTTGATTTCTATCAATATTTTTTTGTAAAGAGACTTCTACACAAATTTTTCGTTTTTCTAAACACCCAGCATAGATCTGACACGCTATTGTTTAAAAAATGTAAATACCTGCCGTAGCCTTAGTATTGATAGAAGTAAGAATCCAGCATGACAAAACCCACGAGCTGGTAGATGGACTGACTCACTTGTGCTGGGGTACTTTTATAGTGCTATGGTTATACCATCCTCTTCTTCATCGATGATGTCAAAACCACAGAACTGAAGAGTTTTAAAACTTGTTTTATAAACTAAAATTGCTCAGAACTATGCGATTATATGAAGTTTGAAGTTATACAAGTTATTGTGTTACAGTTTAAGGAACAGTTTAAATATATTTCAATACATTTTATAACATATTATAGAAGTACATGATACATACATTATATATGATAAATAAAGCTATAACATGCTGCTCAAAACCCATTACCTAGAAAGTACAGAGAAACTTAATGAGATGTCCCTACTTAAAATAAGAGGACTACTTAGCTATTACTTAGAAAATTACTATTTATAATTACTGTCTCAGTTCCTGCTTTGGGTCAAGAAGCAAGGAAAGTTCTCCATCTGATGACTGACCTTGCGTCACTGAATAAATTTTGGAAAAAAACGTGTAACAGAATTTCCCAGCTATTGAGAAATAATCACCTATAGACACGCTGCATGGCTTAATTAATGTTTTATGAACTACCCACTGTTACTCACTTTGCACACACCTCCATGAACACCCCTACAATAAAAAGTTACACAGCAGAGATTGCCTAAAAATCAGTTCAGCCTTGCTTGCATTGTTATACAATCTTTATTATATGATCTTACTCCCCCCCACCCAGAAGTCTTCTTATGCTACCCAATGCACTGAAAAGAAGGAACTCACCTAATAAGTGGTATGAATAACAGGGAAAAATAGTGTCTGTGACTACCCCTTATTTTTCCACACGTTAAACTTTAAACACAAATGCTCATTTCCTACCAGAGTTTTTCTATGGTATGCATTTATTAATCAGGCAAGTACTAGGAAAACAAGTTTCATTCACCACACCCATTCTACACATGGAATAGTGAGTGACCCACATTAGAAATGTTGGCTATCCAGTTCAAAAAATGGTAAAACCCATGAAGAAATAGCAACCTACAGAAAGACTGATTTGGTGCGATATGCTTAGCATCACACTGGAGTTTTGTAACAAAAGCAGTCAACTGGCTTTACATTCCAAAACTTCTATGCAGAAGATTCTTACATCAAGTAATTTTGCCAACATCCCCACATCCAAATTCAAAGACTTTCGAGAGACTTGTGGCCTTCCCTCCCCATCTCACCCACCCTCCTCCATTCTGAGACAGCAAAGAGCTACATTAAATTCAGAAATAGCAACCTCTTATCCCAGATCCAAGTCAAGAAGCTTGCAGACATTGGGTGGGACAGTGTCTGAAGCTATTGGCCAAAGCAGACATGCCTTGGCAGGTGACGTATATGCACTGAACCCACTGAATCTAGCCACTACCTGGTCATTATATATTTGAGTAACTCATTTTGGTTGCTGGCATTCTATGGTCACCAGAAGGTGAATCCTGCTCTCATCCTCTTCCACTCCGCAGGTTTGCAATCCACATACAGCATGCTATCACTTTCAATTAGCTGCCAGCACACAGATGATGCTCTTTTTGAAAAACGGTCCAAATCCTACAACACATTCCTCCTCACACATGCCTCAAAGAAGGAGATAAAGATACATGAGTGGAAGCAAATTATTTCAGATATGTGTATGTGTGTGTATATACATATATAAAGGAAAATTAATAGAAGAATAAACAGTAATTAGATGCAAAAAGTCAGTGAGAACTTGGCACCTAATTCCCATTTGGCATATGAAAGATCTCCCTGTCAGAGTTCAATCATTTGCCAAGGTTCTGAAAAAAAAATCTGTAATCTGATGCTAGCATTCCTGCTAACAGTGCCCACACTTACAGCTAGGAAAAGGTTATAAGACCAAACGTTCTTACAAAAGAATTTTTCACAGAAAAATAAAATCTTTCTGCACAGGTTTACCAATACCATTGGTATTCACCAGATATGTTGTTTATGGTACAAGATTTTGTTCAAAAGATGGAACTACTTTTCATCTGAGGAGAAAAGGCTAACCACATAAATACATTTTCATTGGTTTCTAGTTAATGATTGTTTCTGAAATGTACAACACTTCAGATATGCCCAAACTTTTGTAATGAATTATATTTTGTAAGTCATTTCTTGGCATTCATTCAAACGTAGTTAATGCTACAGACACACATTAAGTGATTACACTTTACAGTACTCTAGTCTTGGAGGACTATTAATGGGGATATAAAATTTTTCACTCTATTTGGGTAATTAAAGCCTTGTTGTCCTATGTCCAGACAGCGTCAATGTTCAGACTATCAGCTTCATGGCTAACGCTCAATGAGCAGCACATGAGGAAGAATTGTGTAGAGTAAAAATGACTTCTTCCCCTTTTAAGGGAAAGCATGCAGCAAGGTCATTTCCCATGGATAAGTTGGAAATCACCACCCTTTCAGACTAAGCTATTTTTTCTTGACATGTGAATAAAAATTCTAGACTTGGATGTCTTTAACTTGGCATTGCATATTTTTTAAAACAAAGCTGACATAGAACTAGAGTTTCACATTAGTCTGTTGAACATCAGTTTTCTTTTTGTTTCAGAAAAATCTTATAAGCTACGTCATCATCTCTGTCTCATTAAAAGTCATATATATCGCTCCAATCCCTATGGATAATTCAAAACACAAGCAACCTTCCATTCTGCTTACTCATTCGGATCTCTGGCCAACGAGATGCCCAGCTATAGTAAAATACTTTAGACTTTTATTTATATATACATACATATATAAACTTCATATAAAAAGCCTCAGTACTTTAATCTGTACTAGAAATGGGCCAGAGTCATGAAGCCTTGCTAAAGAACACTTTCTTAGAAACTACCATAAGAAAAAGATCATGCCTTCCTGAGTAGCTGCTAGAGCAGAATGAGAAAAGGAAACACTTCGCTATTTCAAGGAGAAATAAAGTCCCTCAGTAAGACATTTCTGTTCGTTTACACCAACTCATTAGCTGCCAAAATTGACCTCTGCCTTTAAACCACATTTCTCCCTTCCAAGTGGCATTTTCATTAAGATGAAACACTGCTCAAAGATTTCAGAGAATTTGCATTTGGTAGACGCAGCACATTGTCATCAAATTGTACACAATTAACCTGAAATTAGAACGAGCTACAGAAAGGCAATAAAAACAAACTATCAAAGAAAAAAAAAATGGTATCTCTTCAGTGAACACTTTTTGGAACAAGTACTGGTGGCTTGCAACAGGTCTATTACACAATACAGCATAAACTTCCTGTCATTCTAGAAGCTTTCCAGGCAAGCAGCTGTCTTACCATGCCAAATTTTGCTCATGTTTTTCTGACATCCTTTTCAGCATCCATCTTCGACATTAGAACTTGATGAAACTGAATTTGCTCTTTATTAAAGCTTACCAGGCTGCAAAAATATGGACATAACCAGCAAATATATTATCTGTTTGCGGGTTTGGTTTATTTGGGGAATGTAGGGGAGAGTGGGATACTTAAAAACAAAACAAAAAAAACAAAACAATGCTGAGAGTAACTGTGGAGCCAGGACAATTCCTCAAGCACCATCTCATGAAGGACCATCAGAAAAGCTGTATGCTCCTCAACTCAACAGCTTGATGAAAAGTTCTAACAAGTCATTAGGGTCTTTGCATTTCCTTCACAAGGCTTTGTTTTAACTCCTTCTGGGCATTAAAATTCATAATCTACACATGCATCATTATGGATTTCATGGAAAACAGCTTCCTATTCTGTGCCCACAAAGCAGTCAATGTTCTCAGTGAGTCACAGCCCTAAAGCAGCTCGTGCCCAGATGCAAATTATCATTCTCTATACCAAACCACAAATGTATTCGGTCCTTTTCATGCAAACAAATATTTCCCAGAGCTGAGCTTGAAATTGCCTTTAGTTAAGGCACTAGCATGATACTAGTTGTTAAACAGGATAACAGGGGAGAAAACATAGACTATGCTAAGACTTTTGTTTGTATTATGATAACTCTACCCTGTCCTGGTTGCAAAAGCCAAATAAACCTCCATACTGCAGTCACTCACATTTCAACACAAAGTTATTAGTACTTTCTGTGCATTTGCATTTCTTTACATATTGTCATAGTTGCACTTCACCTTTTTTCTTTTGCCTCAGCTCAGAGTTCTCAGGGAAAGACACATCCCTGAGGATAACATAGAGCATGTAGAGTGGGAGAGTTCAGAAGGGAAAAAGCAAAGCTGCATCTCTAAACAATTGGCTTGCTGCTGTATTCTGCAGAGGTAAAGGAGGAAGGGAACCAGACCTTTTGCTTTCTAAGAGCAACACTCCAGCCATAAGCTGCACGTGCTTCAGGATACATAAACTGCAGCCCAATGTACTCATTGCTATGGTAACTAAGCTGCTTTTATTCCTTCTTTTACAAAAAAAATACAAAATAAATAAAATAAACATTTTAAAATATAGATGCTGAAAAAGCAGTTCTGCTTTCTTGTTCTGGAAATGTGGAGAGAAATAAAGCTTGACTTGGCATTACTTAAAGAAAATGTTCACACTACACATCACCATGTCCCTGCCCACCCTCCAAAAACAGCCCCACCATCAAATGTCAACAGTCAGACAATCTGTGCACCTAACCTCAAGCCATATTTTAAGGCACTCCTAGGGAAAATATTATACTGAGTTTTGACTAATTGTCCCATTTTCATAAGTAATCCTAAGGTTCAGACCTTAAAGTAACACTGGCTATTATATTCGCGCTGCTAATTAATGTGAGAATTTTTTTTTTCTCCCTAACCTTTAGATAGCTTTAGAAAACAAAAATGAAATGATAGCAGAAATTTTAACAGTAGCAGGTAGCATTTGCAAGCTGCCATTATCATAAACAAATGTAAATGCATTCATGAATCTAGAAATAGTACCACAGTTTGAGAAAACATCTAGTAAACCAAACTTTGTCACTACATTGCCTTCCTGCAGATCATTTCTGTGCAGCAGCTGTACCCCTTTGAAAAGGACGTGACCTTATGGAAATTGGGCATTAGACTACTGCACTGGTACCTAGCCTCCTTTTCATATTTTGATTGTTTCTACAGTCTTACCATGGATTTTGTACTCCGCTCTGCCAAGTTCATTACTAGTTTCCCAAACACCTTCTTTCATTATTTTAAGTTGTAGTTTTTATCTTTTATATGTTATTTCAGATCTAAAACTGCAAATGCAAGAACAAGTTCAGCATTCTTCCCTCTATCAGTTGCAAGATACTTTCTTCCAAGATGGAAATAAGGAAAGCTTTGCAATGTCCGTTGGCCAGCCCAGCACCAGTGGCACACTCTGGAAGCCCAATGGTCTTTATAAGGAAGCACAGGAAAACCAACTGGCCCAGTCACCTTGCTGTGCTAGGAGTAACACCAAGAAAGTCCCTGAATTCTCTGAAGCAGCACTTGATCAAATATATTTATCAGTAACACTATCCTGTACTGCTCCCCACTATGGAAAAATGGAATTTCAGTTAAGATAAACTACAGAGGCCCCTATATAATCTCGGCCAAAGTTTCTATTTAAGCCTATACGTTTTTAAATTGCTTGGAGATCTTCTCATTTCTGCTATTTATCATGCTAGAAACTAAGTCTACTTAGCTTAAGCAAGCCTAATCTTGCAGAAAACAATTTTCCTTTCCAGGATCCTTTTTAAATCAGTTGCATCTCATGACCAGAAGGACTGAGGGTAGTGTGTACACCTACCACATCTGGATTTTCATATAAAATCTGACCTTAACAGCTTGAAAGATTTAGCTATTCACACCACCTGGTTAATAAACCATAACTATCTTCTCTATCACAGAGGTGCAGACTGCTTAATGATCATACAACTACATGAGGTGCTACTGATCTAAACCTACAAGCAACCTAGGATTTCTAGCTGTTGACCCCTCATCATCTTAAGAAAAAAACTCTAATAGAATTTATTGCAATAAGAGATGTAGAACAAGCAATTTTCAAAAGGTTTGTCAAGCTAATTACAACACTGGATGACAACCATGGCACAGCACTTTTATTTGATTTCTTTTCAAATACCTTTAAGTAGCCATTTCCAGATTAAAGGATTCAACCTGTTCCGAAACTGGGGCTGTTTCACATGACCTCCATAGCCAGTTGGGAGTTAAATTCCTCCAAGTCAGACCTGAGTGGGGCTGGCTTGAGTTTTAGACCATGGAAGGAAGAGGGGTGGTTGATTTGCTTTTCCATGTTACACAGACTAATTGCTTCTAGTCAGGTGGGCAAGGCAGTCGTGTTAAATCTTGTTTCTGCTGTTTGACTGAAGGTATAGCAGAGTATAGCAATAGTAATGGAAAAACACCAGGGGAGCTATAGAGATAGATCACAGAAAGCCACACTGTTTGAAACAGGACGCAGTCTGCCTGTATTGTTATCCGTGCATTCAGCACAGTTGTTCCAGCAGCGCCCTGCCTCCTAGAGCACAGGATAGAACCAAAAAAATCTCTTATACACTGAGCTCCGCTATGACGTTTCAGTTTGAAACTAAA
The DNA here is from genome assembly GCF_963932015.1 of Anas acuta. Lineage (NCBI taxonomy): Eukaryota > Metazoa > Chordata > Aves > Anseriformes > Anatidae > Anas > Anas acuta. The sequence continues at coordinate 9,739,123 of NC_088985.1, forward strand.
AGGGAAAAAATAAACGACCATACAAAGCGTTCAAGGGGTTTGAGCCAATGCATTCTCCCTCTCCCACAGCCAATGAAACCAGAAGCTGGAGGTTCAAACAATAAACCAGACATTCAAAACCACCCCTTCTCATGCAAAACAGTTTGTAAGGACTTGGCTTACTACCTCAACAGCTTCTCCCACAATACTTTTATTTAATTCTGGCTGGCTTATCTTGTCAGACAGTTGGTAAACTAATACTAACATTTATGTTGTTGGCTGGTATCACCTCATTGTTTTCTCAGATATCTAGGTCTGTAACTAGGTATTAATTTTTATACTTTGATTATAAATCCATGATAGAAGGGGAAGAGCTGACTTCTGCAATTCACAACACCAATAATAAACCAGTGAATTAACACATGTAAACACTGACTTTCTGCCAACAGCTCTCAACCTCTCAAATTAAGTGTGAATTACAGAAACAAACAGATGAGGCAGGAAGGAAACCATTTTAATAATTACTGAATTATGTATATTGAGATAAGATTTAGAATCTTGATTAAGACTTTGGCCTTTCCTTAAGCACTGTATCAACAAGGATGCAGAGCCATTAGCCAGCAGAGACAAAAGTGAAACAGATGAGCATCAATCATTGTAGGCAAATTTTAAGCAGAATTCTTCAAAGAACTATTAATAAACCTTATAAGTTAATTGAAGAGTTCTATATGAATGATAGCAGAAGTTGCATGCTTATTTTAAAAAATGCTTGTACTTTGATCCAATAAAAAACAGCGTTATATAGATTCAAAGTTCTCATCTTTTTTATAATTATTCTCTAATATTTGTTTACTTGCAATATTTTGCTTGAGGTGACATATGGGTCTAACAAGGAAGACTTTTATATAACTATCCCGAATTCTTTCTCAGTAAAAACATATCGTTTCCTTCCCAACATGCTTTCTATGCCATGTTTTTTTCTGCTTACAAAGCCACACATGCCTTTGGTGCATCACAAACAGCAGAAACAGTCCATAAAGCACAGACATTGCGGAGTACCTGCTGCCTTGTTCCTGACATCTGGAAAAGCACCTGCATGTCTGATTTCTATGATCTATAAAGAATGAACACTGCAAGATTTACTTCTTCCTAGGAAGTGTCTCAAAAGCATGAATGCTCATCTCCAAAAGCAACACACAAATTTGTGCCAAAGTTACACAGTGAAAACAGTCACCTGATACTGGCAGGTCAAATGTAAAAACAAAAGCTATTTTACAGCATACTGCTATCACCACTGAGGAGAAAACCTTCACTTTTCCTGACTCCATCTGTGAGGATATGAACTGTTGCCACACCTAGCTAGCAGTGAAGGAAATGTTCACAGCTGAGTCACTCAACATTCTACTACTGCTGATCAGGTGAAGCTTCCAGCTTCTTGCGCTTCCACTATAGGCATAAAGGAAACAGTAAGACAAACTTTCTGGTGACAGATGTTACTTCTTAATCACGCATCTTCCATTTCAATTAGAACTTCGAAAAATATATATAACTTATATTGCTCTTAGAAGATTTCTTTTAAGTTAATGTTCAGTGCGTCACAAAAGCCAGAGACAGAAATGCATCAAGTAGAATAAGTCTGCTAACCGGATCAAACCTCAGGGTCCCCAAATATAAATCACACAGAGAACAAAGCACTAGCCAAGCTTCACTAACAGATTTGCAAACATGTCTGATGGTCTTCATTTCATTTGGTTCCCACTGGTGTGAGGCCAGAGTTCAGCTGCCTTCAGGGGACGAAGGCAAGCAGAAGGAAGGAGAGAAGGGGAAGCAGGAGATAGGGGCAGAGCAAATATTTACACTTCCCTTTCTAGTCTACTTCTAAATTTGAAGCAGCAGCTACAAAAGTACAACTCCCTGAACTATGTCTTGGTTAGCTCTTCCCTAAGGGAGGCCAAAACCACAGGACAAACATGGATGTGATGAATATGTAAAAACACGTCTCCAGCACAGGCTCACAGGCTGACCCAGTAACTGAAAGGTTGAACTGAGGAAACGTTACCCCTTTCCCAATGGTACAATAAGACCTGACAGCGGCCCAGTGTTCCTGCACAAAACAGGATGACAACACAGAGCAACAGTATTTGGTCTCTCTCTGTTTTTTTTGTTTGTTTGTTTTTACTTCCACATACATATATCTCAGCAGACTCTTTCAGAAAGACAAATCTTTGAGTACTACTGCACCCTATGTACAAGAACTTGATTATACATCCCTACTGGGAAACTATGTCCATCTCAACAGTAATGAGGATGTTTCATTCTGTCACCTGCTGCTCCTACAGTGTGCTTCTCTCCTCCTTCCAGAGGCAGAAAAGATGAAAATTCTCAAGAATTTTTATTTGGTACCAGGTGAAAGTAGAACTTAACTCCAGCCTCTGGCTTACAGACTCCTACATTATAGCATACAGGTTTCAAGCAACATATAAGCATTAGGGTCTGTTCTAACAAATCCACTCACCCAACAGGTGGTCCTACACTACTGGGACAGGGCTGATTTTCAGAGGGCATTATAAGTCTACTAAAACTCAAGGGGCCTGGGAACGAAAACAAGAGTTATGGTCTTACAGTGACATTTCATGGTCACTAGCAGTACTTTGCTACCAACAGAGGGGTTTTCCTTCATGACAAAGACCTTTGCTTGAGAAATGGTGGGTTTCTGTTTTAAATGGAAGCTATCTACCTTGTGGAAAGGAATATGCAAACGGTAAGCTATTTGTGTGTACTAGAAAATAGGGCAGTTAGAGCAGGTTTCCTCCCATGAAAACTTCTCTTTCAGATCACTAAGCCAACTGCCACTTGACAGAGTAACTGGTAGTCCTAAACTAGATGCACAGCTGGAGGAGCACAAATCCCCTATTTTAAATTGGACTTATCCCTTCACTAGTCAGACAATAATTCCAATTTCGTAATTCCATTGCCCAAGCACTGCATGGGCTGGAAATCCGCTCTCTCAAAAAGGTGAATTCTCTTCCACAAGTACTGTTATGAAATAAACACACTGCTCTCTGTGCCCTTGCAATACAGGAGAGATGTTCCAGGAAAGGAAATTAATTGACATGAAATAAATTATCAAATAGCTAGGCAAGTACTACCATAGCTGCTGTAAGCAAGCAGAACACATTGAAGAGTTAGAGAAAGAGCAGCAGTACCAATCTGGACTGCCTCTAGCTGAAGAAAAGAACTTCACAGCTACCTCTACTTCAGCACAACAGCAAACAGCTGTACCTGGAGATCATGGATTTCACATATAGAATGTGAATGTAAAATGTGTATTTTCCTTCGGATGACAATTCTTAATGAGCCTTCTGTTTTCAGATCATGAACTGAAAAGCAATTGTTAGAGATATGTCTGCAGAAAAGAGCCACCAGTATTTCCTGTTTTTTTCCTCCATTTTCTTTTAATGGATTACAAAAAGAAAACACGGTATTCGTTACAAGGTGATTTATGTTCTCATTGTTCTTTTTCCATATAAAAATCAAAGATTTTTATTTAGAAGATTGCTATATCTTCACTACCAGGGTGAAAGGTAGAGCATGACTTCACATGGAGAAATAAGCACAAGCAACATCTGAAAAGCTTAAAAAAAAAAAAAAGCAAAAAGAAAGGTGAGAGGGAAGGAAACTTAAATGAGGGAATAAAAATTAAAAGCATTTCAAATAGACTTGTTCCATATACAACATTGTTAATTAAATAGTGCAATAAGTCTGTAAGTTAGAAAGAGTAAGCATTTGTATGTGTTTGATGCATAATAAAACCAGTTTTCTTCCTGGATGACTTACAGGAAGGAAGTACATATCAACAGATGATCCAAACATGGAGCAGTCTGCATGTTAAATAAAATCTGTTGGGCCTAATGAAAGAAACTAAGTTATTTGGCACGTGGATTCCTAAACCAAGTTGCTCTTAACTCACATCGTCTTTGTGTCAGACAAGAGAGTCTTGCTAACAAGGCATTTGCAGGCTTCTAAAATTGAATGCTGATTCAATGTGTTTTATTCTGCCTCAGAAAAATTCCAAAGGGTGCACTGCACTGGAAAAAAAAATGGTGACATGCCATCTGGAAGTTCACAATAGCATAGATGTAAATATTTAGAGTTTTGATGAGAGTCTCCCTTCTTTCTCTCTGGGGGTCTCCACAGTTTTGTTTCTTGTAATTCAATTGGACACCTGAAAAGCTTTTGAATAAATGCAAGAAGTAAGGCCAACCCTGGTGAAAAGCAGCCTGAGGCTCATAGGGAATCTTTACTCCTAGAGCTCCCAGCCCAGCCCTCCTGCTGCCCCATTAGCATGTGATCCACCAGAAGCACAGAACTTACATCTCATATAAGTGCACAGAACAGCTTCTGCTCTGTGCATCCAGACAGCGACAGAGCATACAGACCATCAGAAGGCACAAGAGTGAGCTCTCCTTCCACAGCACCCAGGTACCAATCTGTTCTCTTCCAGGTGAGAACACAGACTCAGCTCTTGGAAAGTGAAGCACACAGTAGGTAAGCAGGTTAGGAGCGCACAGGGCTGGGGTCATGCTTTGTAGAGTAAAGGAGACATGGTAAGATGGCTTCCAAGTGGCATGGTGTTGCTTCCTCACTGCACAGTACATTTCAACACATATAGTGCTGTTAAAGTGTTCCACAACAACATCAATACTTAAACATTTCCCTTCTGACTCCACTAAGAAAGAATTTGGTAAAAACTAATGTTGCATCACGGTAATCCAATTGTGCACAGATTCTACAATTTAAGACCTTCAGCATACACAGCTAGTGATTTGCATCATTCCAGGGGCTGTACACATACTTGAGAAGCCTGTTTGATTCACAGTTCCTTAGTGATAGTGCCCATGTCTCTGCCTTAACAGTTACACAATTGTTCCCTCTGGCCTGTGACCTGATGGCAAACCGAGATGATGCAAATGAACGTGGCACAGTCCATCCTCTTTTTTCTTAATTCTCCTGGGATTATTGAATACATGCTGGCAGGGTTTCAAAGCAGAAGAACTTGATATTTCAATCTTTGTTTTTTTTCAGACTTACAAATCCTACTATATAGTAGAGTAGAGAGAAGGGAGTGATGGTTCAAGAAAGCAAGACTACAGCCAAATTTATAGAAATAAAAACAATTATACTGAATCTTACTTTCATAAGTAAGATTTGAAACATGCAAAAAAATCACTTTGGAATCATTACTCTGAAAAATTTGTAAATCATGTTTCCAATATGCATGACTTCACATTTAATTAAAACTGAATAAGGTAATTACTATGTGTTAAAAAGCAACTTAAAAGCTAGTTGAGTTGAACAGCTATACAGTTACTATGTGCTGACTCTTCTGCACAATTGCAATAGACTTACTATGGAAATTCATACGTTTTTAGTCTCAGGAGACTTTACTAAACAATCAGTCCTCTTTTCATAAAATCTACTTACAAGATTTGATGCAATTCCCATTCTTCATTTGTTTGGTCAGTGAAGCTGACCGTACACATGACACTGCTATTCTGTACAGAACCTTTCACCACTCACCATCAACTTCATTACATCTGATCTAAATCTTGTCCAGTAAAGACCAGTTCTGTACTTCAAGAACCAGATGTCTGCAAGATGAAAGCATGAGAAGTTTTGTTTTTCAAATCTTTATCTCTACTGCAGAATAACAGCAAGCAGAAAAATACCTAGAGAATTATTATTAAGTATACTATTTCTGAATCCATGTAAGGCAGAGTATTCATCACAACTTGATAATAAGAGAAATCATTAATTCTTAGCATTGCTTATCCAAGATTCCTCTAGGTCATGGATAAACCTCAGGCCCAGGGAAGGGACCTGGCTGGAAAGTGAAAGCAATCAAAGTTGATGAAACAACTCCAGTCTTTAAAAAACAAAAAAACTCATTGTATAAGACTATACAAACAAATCTGTTTCTCTCTGTTCTTCTGAAGAGGAAGAAACTGAGGAGCAAAGCAAACTGGACACATCCTGGAGAGCAAAAATGGCAGGAACAAATATGAAGAGCTCTCCTGACTCCATGTGTGGTATTGTGCTTGCTAAACCACCCACACTGTTTCTCACTACTCTAATACTGCAACTCCAATAAACAACATTTATGAATGGAAGGCTTAAACAGATTCAACTATCAGAGTGCAGTAAGAGAGAAGAAATACATATCAGACCAAATATTGTAATAACTAGAGACAGTTTCATTGTCAACTCTCAAATGCTATTCAAAATCAAGGCAAGAGGCAAAGCCTAGAGAAATTGTGTTTGGAAATATCTAGCCACTTCTGCAGGTCATATTATGCATGAGTATTATTTTTTTAGGCCATACATGTTTCAATAAAACTTTTCCTGAGTCCCTCAACTACTAGCACACTGCTTATTTGAGAGCTACAGTAAACCACCTGTGCCCAAGAGAGTCACACTACAACCATTTTCTTCCTCAAGGCTAAACAGAAAACAGCCACAAAGCCATCCTACATCATACCAGGTAGGTGGACATACATTATGTTTCACAATTTGGAGTGATAGCCTTCCAACTTATTCACACAGAAGAAAATTAAACTATTTCCCAGACACTTCTGTGTTAGCAATCCAGCATTCCCTTAGCTAAAACCACTCTTCCCAGTAAGAAGGTAAATAAGGTAATGCCAACAGACAGAGTTAGGACTAGGTCTGGGCATCCAAGGAGGCTTTAATAGAATCACTCAAAGCTTTACAAAACATCTGTGCTATACAAAAACATTAAGGAACAATCTGGATAAGTATAAGTCAGAGAACCTGGGCCTGAACTGATGCTGACTGGTAATAAGCTCCTGCCTCCATGACACAGTGTAACTTTCCAAAGTTTCCCTACTCTTTTACTTTTGTGTCTTACACACAGGATTATTTGCAAAATGAAGTCTCAGGTGGATCCATATGATGCATACATCTGCTGGATCCAGATCAGGCCTGCACAAATAACTGTACATCTCATCCTCAAAAAAGCATCCAATTCCTTCACATTAATAAATAAATTTTCATTGCTGAGTTCAAACCCATTCCATCCCTCCACAACCTCTTGCATGGAGAACAGTGGTAATGCTGTAACAAAAGTTAACACGAAAAGTGACATACATAGGACAATTTAAAAGAGCCAGGTAAAGACACTATCTAATACACAGATAGAAGACTGAAACAGAAGACAGGGATCCAGGACCTGCTACGTCATACATAACATCCTAAAAGACTTAAGCAGCTCAGCATGACCCTTGATGGGTCTGTTAGCCCACCAATATACTTAAGACAACAGCCACTGTACCCATGGCCTGAAAAATAAAACCAGTAATCATTTTGCAATTCATGCATGGCTCAGTAGCACCTTCAGCTCCCAGACCTCAGTGTGCATCTTTGCTGCTTCTGACTTGGGACAGCACCTAAGTGTTCACAGTTCTTGTTTTCCAAGCAGAGAAGAAATGCAACAAATCTGACAGGACCCTCTAGTGACTAGGAAACCAGGACCATGGGACATACTTTTTGATTTCTCTTAAAGATCCAGTTAACTAACAAACTTTACAATAGTTTAATTTGTAAGGCTCATAAATTAACTAGAAGTACTTTTTCCTGAATTTCATTTGTAATTGTGGGCCAAATATGCTTTCTATCATTAACCAGCTAGTTGTGAAGTTCCCTTCAATGTATTTACAATAAGGGACTTTACATTAAATATAGATATTTAAAAGTCTGGTTAGATGATCTGTTAAAGTCAATGCAGATGCAAAGCTCATTTTAGTATTTTGTCTTGGTTTATTTTGTTTGCTTTTAATACCACATCACTGCCAAAGTTTACACAGCACTAAAGTATGTTTGCAGATATGCCTTTTAGCCCTTATGTCTTTTAGGGCATGGAAATTTATTTAATGAAAAATCATTACTGGCTCTGAATAATAATACTTAATCATGAAAGAAGATATAGAAGAAGAGAAAGACAGATGTCCTGTTTAAAAAAAAAAAAGATAATTTAAAATATTTTTAAACCTTTTTCTATGGTGAAGATCAGAGATTGCTTTGCATGAGTCTGTAGGTCCATCTCTGAAGTACTTTGCCTTTTTCTGCCAGGTACCATTTCTGATAATTAAGCTTACTGGACCTCTGATTCAACTTCCTACATGGTGACCTCATGCTGACATCCTTTCAAAATAAATTTCCTTATAAATTACTGATTTTATGCCAGCCAAGAGGCAACCATCAGACTGTTAAACTGACTAGTGAGTAACTCTAACATTACCCTGTGGGAGGAACATTGTAAGTATAGATATAAACAAAGGAATTTTTAAAGAAAGAATAAAAGATTCTCAAATTTGATTTAATAAGTTTTTTGCTTTTGATGTAGTAGACATGAAATAATAGTTAACTGACTGCAGAAGGCAGGGAGAATTGCTGTTAGACATTTTGTATCCCCACAGCTTCTGAAGAAAACACTTTGAAATGCCAGAAAACACAAGAGATGGTAATAAGGATAAACAGAAAGATGTGCCTTGCTATAGATTTAAGGACACCACTAGAGAACTTCACACTGATTCATCCTGTTTTTATGGAGCTATGAAAATAAATAGCGCAATAGCAGGCAGAACTCCATCACCTCTTCAACACAGCCAGAGAACCGTCAGAGAGCGCTGTGACAAATCCACTACGATACAAGTCATTTAACAGTGGAGAAGCTGGGAAGCATAGACACTGTATTAAGGGAGATGGCCTGTCTCCCTGGTAGTGGGTTTCTATTTGAAAGCCTTACCTCTGCTGAATACAGCTTGCAGGGAAATGAAACAACTCTACTTTAAAGCACGTAGAGACAACAGTCCTCTCCAAGTATAACCCACCGTCCTTCTGATGGAAGAGCTTTCATACCAAGTGCACTAGAAGTTTTAGCTTTATATGGCCTCTCAAAAAGGCCTCTGAAAGCAAAATGGTTTTCTATTCTTGTTAGCATTCTTCCTCAGTACAGAACTTTCCACGCTTTTATAAAGAATGGTGAGACATCACAACTGTTCGTTTGGTAGAAACAAAAGTATGTAAGATTAATTGGCCTCCTTCAGGCACAGAAAGAGATGAGCATTTGAAACAAGCATAATAGTAAAAGAAGGATAAGTAATTAACCTTTTTGACTTGTCTGTCTCCCTCTGCTTGCAGCTGGGCATACAACTTTTTCCCATTAATGCAAAAATAACTGATACAGGTACTAGTGCTTTCATCAGTTAGGTATTCTTCAGTGTTCTCTGTGAGATCAAAATAAAGCATATTCCTGTTCTGAACCAGCATGGATATGAGAATAGACAGCGTATTTCCAAATGCAAAATCCATCCAAAAGTGAGTTCTTTATTACAGGAAGAGGTTTCATGTCACAGTTCAGCAACTAGTACAGATGTGTATCAATGGAAAACGTGTTGCAATAACCATTTCTGAAACAATGTTCTGTATAGGAGGTAACCACATACCTGGAGATGGGGAGCTCAGCTTTTATCCAACCAATCCCCTGATTATTATTATTTTTAAGATCTAAATCAGCCCTAACTGGCTGATTCATTGGAATAGGTTAGATCACCAAAATCCAAAAGGCACTCTGTGCAGAAATCTGATGAAGCTTATCATTCAGCAATAGGCTTGCAATGAAAACCAAGAGATCACTGTTGTTGAAATCATAACAGAAAGAGAAAAGAAACTGAGCATAATATTGAGTTATAATCCTATCATATTGTAGTATGTTACTACTCTCCTTTCACTTCATTTTCCCATTAAGACAACAGAAGACTCCTTTCAACAGAAATCACTCTTCTAGTATACGCTACCTCTTGCTTTAATTGAAAAAGGAAAAAAAAAAAAAGAAAAAGGAAAAGCAATAAAATTGCCTTGTGTCACAGTGATATGCTGGAAGTATAGCCCATAGCACTATCCCAGTTCTGGGTGGAAAGACCAGCTCCATAAACAGCCGAAACACTTCTCTGCTTGCTTGTTGAGCACCAGCACCATCTCCAGTGCCCAGAGTGGGGAGGCCTGCCCACAGCTGGACAAATGATCCCTGAGTAGGGAAAGTAACTAAAACTTCCTATAGTTATACTTCCAAGTGTAAAAGAGAAAACTCCTTTTTAATTCAGTAACCTTATCACTGATAACAATGACGGTAAGTGCATCCAGTGATAATGATCAGATCTCAGACTCCTTCCTCTCTTCTTCCCACCTATTTCCTTCCTGTCATCCACACCAAGCGACAATATCTTGCAGTTTGTTTTATGACAGCCTTCCAGAAAGAAAATTTATTAGCTAGCAGTTTGCACAGATCCAGACTTGCAGAAAAAAAATCTTTTGCAAACTACAACTTGACTGGTTTTGAATTGCACATAATCTCCAGTCATCTCAAGATTTAGTTCCCTGGTCCAAGAAAGAGAGTGATCTTGATGTTGTTTTGGAGAGCACAGCCGCTAATCCCGCAGGCCTTATTCCCTTCCTGCATCACATACAAGGGGAAGACTGATGTTGTGCCTGCAGCACAAAACATAGCGACAGCAGGATTGCCAAGCTTTAAAGAGAAAACCTTGGCAGCGCAAAGTCTACAAGACTTTTTTTTTTCCCTGCAGGTCATTCATTTGACTTTTGTCCAAGTCAATAGCACACAAAGGTTGTTACCATCTAGTGCCTGATCTTGCAAAGTGCTAAGCCATCTGAGGCTCTGATGGTTAGAAGAATTTCGCTGACTTTAATCCCTAAAGGCTACTCTGACATATCTGGAAAGGCGGGGGAGATTGTATTTAACTGCTGAGCATGAACCCACAGAAAAACACCCCCATTATATCTGCCACCTTTATTTTCAGCTCTCAAGCTTCTTCAGCTTGAGAGTGAGTGTCTCCTGAGAACAAGTGACCTCAACTGTACAGCAGCGATTCCCAAAGGATAAGGCAGCTCATTGACAAAACAGAGATTATACCTATATCTGCTTCACAGGTTATGATTTTCCCTTTGATTAGTCAAGGGCTTTCTACAGAAGGCAAATGCTAATGCAATAAAAACTAATAATGCAAAAAATTAACAAGTAACACCTTATAACTGAAAGGTAATAAGGCTAACAGACCTAATAATTGCAAAGAAAACATCAAAAAAAAATTCTACTAGTGAAAGTGAGAGGAAGAGTTTGTATTAAACCAGAGGAGAGTAGAAGACAAGCATCCTAAAACTTGTAGAGTTGAAACATTTAATCTTCTGTCAACATTAATATTACTTATTTCTACATATGGATGCAATCCAACGGAAGTAATATTTGTGATGAATGCCAATTTGTTACACCACTTCACACTAAAATCTCTAACTTTTAAACCCTGAAAGGATCCAGACTTTTAAGTTATTTATTTTAATATTTCATTTTTGTCCATTGCTCCAGACCTAGATTTGAAAATAAAACTGTTCTAAGCTCCAAAAAGATCCTATTCAGTCTTTCTCTGCATCCAGGTTACAGTTTTAGCATCATAAAACCCCACACAATTACAAGTGGGAATTTCCAAATCATCCTTACACCCCTTACATCCAGGTCTGGAAGGTGCACAGACACATGACCTACAATCTGTAATTTTTTCATATATCATGAGACTATTTTAGGTTGCTTTTATGAGATGCATAAAATTTATAACTTCATTTTCCCTTTCCTTTGGAGTCCACATGTTAAGGAAGAGGCCTCGTAGGTAGCAGGGACCAAAAAAAAGACAAGATGAAAAACAAAAGAAGCCCTGTAAATTATAGGGAGTACATCACAGCATGGTATGACACAGGTTGCTCTTTATCATTCAAGATACCTTTGGCAATTTCTAAGTACGTGTGAAGTCTGTGTTATAATATAAATGATATCATAAGTATCTAATTCAAATGACTTCCAAACATTTAAATGTTTTAATTGGTCATCAAATATTTCTGAGGAATTAGAACTTTAAAATAATGATAAAAATTTAAATCCCTAATATTATACAGGCATTAAGCTCTTCAGATCCATAAAGTATTTTACATTATTCCTATCACACAAAAGAAAATTCATATTCATTAGTTAAAAAAACACAAAGCCCAAATATATTTCTCTGAATATTTAGAATGGTTTAGATCTTGCTTTTCATATTTAAAATACTTGAATTAAGTGGCTAAGGTTATTTAGTGGGGAGGCAGGACAACTACCAGTGAAGAACTACTTTGTTTCAAATTTACAGTCTGCAGTTCCGTAAGAGTAAAGTAGCACTACTGAGTTTCACATGTGATCAAATTATCTCTAAGCTACATCAGTAGATTAGGATCTTTCACTTAGTCATATTTTTCTCATAGGGCTTTGCAATTTTTTTAAACCAATATTTTACTATTAATAAGATGTAGTCTACAGATCAGTGTAAAACACTATGTTGGTATGAATCTCTGTAGTTGGAAATTATGATTTTATTAGTTTTAAAATCTTCATTGGTTTTAATGTCTTCTCTATATTTTACTCTACACATTTATCTAAAGATGCGTGTACTGCATCGTGTCCATTTTAAAGCATAAATAGATGCAAGAAGTGTTTTTAAGTAGGGGAAATTGCACTTAACTGCACATGCTGCCTTAAAAAATGTGAAGTACAAACTTACCATTATATTTATCTTCCAAACAAAGAACAGAAGAACCATTTTTCAGTAAGTTGTGAACAACTCTCAGAAGCTGTATGTTCAGCTTAAATTGAATAACTTAGCCCATATACACCATTAATTAGGCACAGTATTTTTAAGATAGATTTTCCCAACAAAAGAAAATAGACTCAGCATTTGAGAAAGACTGCACAATGCATACATGCAATTACATTCTTTATATCAAATGCAGACCACTAATATTCACACAGATGGAGTTGTATGACCAGTGCAAGAGCAGAAAGCTGAATCCACTATCCTGCAAGCAAACATAATGCCAGAAGAGCTGTGCCTTACTACAACACAAGCTATCAAAGAAAATGTTTCCAATCTAGAGACATTCTTAAAAAAAAAAAAAAAGCACATTAAAATAGAAATAATGGCAATCAAGTCTCTAATAACATAACATAATGTAGCCACTGTTTAAAAACAAACAAAACCAGAAAACATACAGACGTCTTGGTGTAACCAGATAACAATTATCTTTAGAGAAATCTCTGAATAATCAGCAAAGCCAAGCCAAGCCCTGCTTTCCACTCACATAGAAATTTGGTGGTGAAAAGCTGATATAGAACAGTGACAATTATATTTAGACATTTAAGATTTTCTTCCATACACCAAGTCTTCTGCCTCAGCTTCATGAATCCATAGATAAACCAAGGTGACCCATTAGCCTAACAAAGCTACCTTAAGCCAGTTCCCACAGCTACAGGCTAAAGAAAAGGGTACAGCTTTTTCCTCCTTGGTTCATATGACCAGCAGAATCAAGGGAGGAAAAGGAGAGATGGTTAACTTTCAGGAAAAAAAAAAAATTGGAGCAAAGCTCAAAATTACAGTTTTGGATGAAAAATCCCAACAGTACTTGCTCATTTCCCCATCCTTCTTTATCTTCCTTCTGCTCGTGGCTCACATAAGATTCAGTTTGAAAGGATAGTTAGGCAAACATTAAGCTCGAAGAGATGAGGTTCCTGTTGACTTCAGAAGTCTACTTGTATGCCTGCTCAGCAACTGACAAATACCACGCTGAGTATCTTTCAGGGCAATGTTTATCAGGTCTTCATTTTACCAAAACACAACTCCTTCAATTTAAAGAACTAAACAAGGTTTTAAGCACATAAGCCTGTAAACTCATTTCCCAAAATGCCCAATGAAACTACCATTAATTATATTCCTTGATCAAAGAGGAGAATCACAGATTGCAGGTTACTCACCACCTTATTGAAAGACAGCAATGTAACAGTGTATAATGACAGTCAGCTATCAGTGCTCAGTCTCAAGCATGATGAGCACTTATTGTAACCAGAGGCTTAATGCCTTGCAAAGGCAGCATCTTCCATGGGGGCTGCTGAGTGACTACATAACACATGCAGCTCCAGTAGCACCCGAAAAAAACTCTCAGTGCCTTCTGACCAGGCTGCACAGCAAATATTAGTATTTGGTTGACTGCTTTCTGCAATTGTTGTCAGAGAACTATCAGAGTTGAAAAACTCAAATTATCTCTTTCTTAGCACTCACTCCCCACAGGAGTTGTGCAGTTGGGCAATGCATCCTTGAATGAAGCCATAAAAGCAAGTGTGCCAAATGTTTCTGTACTTAAAATTTTTGTACAATATTCCAAGGTCACATAGTGTTGATATCAAGTTCATACAGCTATTGTGTGTTTGAACTGTACAAGAGTTTGTCGTAGAACTGTGGAGGTAACAGAAGCCTGTTGCGGTACTTGGTGTTGAATGACACCAGTGAAACTATAAACAAAATAGTTTTGTGCTTTGCAAGGAAAATATAGCTGGAGTAATAGTCTGTATTGATAACAAAGATGATTTACTACTGTTTTGTATTGGATTTGATTGAAGAGAATGATGTTTCTAATGGTTTGGAAACCACTTAAAGAATGAGCATTTCTAATAAATATTTCTACAATACTGATGTATTATTCAGGCCAGAGAAAGGCTAACCTTTTCATAAAGCAGTGGGGGAGATACTGAGCTTCTTACCATGTCATGGAACAATGTACGAAGCGGATTACAAATGTTTCAGAGTGCTAGAGAGTCTTGGATGCTGAATTGCTTGACAAGGTACTCATGAGTTTAATAGAGCCTTGAATGTAAAACATCCAACTGTTATATGCTGTGAACTAGCATGTCCTAAGTACCTGCAAGCCACATTTAGAATTAGCTTTTTATTCACAACACATTAATTCTTGGATACCACATCGGAAGCCGGGTTATCATGTTCTGCATAACTCCTGTGTTTGTGGGGAATGAGTGCTGAGACAGATTGACAGTATTTTCATCAGTTAGCTTCATCACAGGTTTCATGTTGCTTTGTTAAGAAATGAAAGCTCACACACACAAAAAAAAAATGGTAGTAGCATGGATATATGTAACTTCTCCAGTATGCTGGATTCTTGTTTCTCCTAGGGAAAAAATTTGTTTTCAGCAATGTAGAAAGCATAGTCCGGCCTCAAAGGACACCAGTCATGTCAAGCCATCAAAATATTTGACATTCTCAAAATAAAAACACAAAAATCAGAACTCATCCTTGTGGATAAATAGTGGGACACTATTCCTGACAGCCACAATGACCAACAAGCTCTCAGGAGAAAAAAATAAAAAATAAAAGAAAAAAGGAATTATCACCCAGGATGCAGATCAAGAAGAAAATGTGTAAGATGTGAAGGAAAACTAGCAGAAAATGATGAAAGTAACACATTTGCACAGCCTTAATTACTTAGATCGGGCCTTTGTTCCTCTCACCCCAGTCTGCATTTGCTTAATCTTGTGGAATTTAAACTATCTTTTTCTTTTAATATTTTTACTAACACAGTCCTGAAACTAGAACTCAATCTTCATTAAAAACATGACATACACCATGCACATTGATGAAGCTGTCCCGTTTTGCACCATATGACTGGATCAGGGACTGATTCCTTCTCCCTCACTTTTCATACAGTATGCATTTACTCAACTAACAAAGTGGAACTCCTTCATGGAAGATGCTGAAAGCAAATAAACCATCCTATAATTGCTTACAAAGCTGGCCTCTCCTACACTACCATAAGAAAGCTGTGTTTAACTCTCAAAGGAGACGATAAAAGATGATTCTTCCATATCTCAAGAAAGCATAATCATCCCTTGTCCTTTGTGAACAGTATAAAAAGTGAGATTTTCATTTATCCCCAAACTAAAAAAAAATAAAAAAAAATCCAAGTTTAAATAGTAAGTTTTGTTGTTGTTGTGTTTTTGGTTTTTTTTGTTTTGTTTTGTTTTTCCAAATGAGGAGGACTTCGATTCTGATGCTTTCCGTTCACCTCAACAGGGATTTCACATTTCCCCCTTCATCACTCAACTTCAGTCCCAAATGACCCACTCTATTTGAACTGCAAGCATGCACACACACACACACTGAACACTTCATCTATATTAGCAACTAACTTAAAACAACATGAGCAGATGTCCCAAGCAGCGGATCAGCTGGTAAGGTTTAACCTGGGACTATCATTGATTCAATGCCACAGGCTGTGTCCTTCAGAAGCTTTGTGCGCACTCCTGGAGAGCATTTTCCTGTTTAATTTTATCTGAAAAGGCACAGTTTGTGAGTATGAAATCGGTTAATGACACAAACCAAAAGTCAGTAACTAGGGAAGAGACTGGCTAATGATTAGCCTGCTGATTCAAGTTTGCACATCCATATACAACCGAGTCCCAGTTGCAATTTCAAATTTATTTTATATGGACGTCAACTATGAAAACATGCCCAGTATCTTCATTCACACATGAAAAAAATTCTTCTCATAGCTCTCATTTCTACTGGAAGTGATGAAGAGGCTCAGTCCGAGATCAGTGCAAGAGTAGGCAAACCAGAGGTGCTGTTTTACAGTCCACAGAGATCCTACACCTGGCTCCTCACTGCACAATCCATTCCTCAACAACGAAAGCATAAAATCACTCCAAGATTAACTTGCAAAAGCCATTATGTCAAGAGCTTAAACTTCCCATGAAATAAATTGCTATGAATCTTTGTCTCTTAAACATCAGCTTCCACATGCAAGCCTCTGCTTCTAAATTCTCTGAAGAAGAGTCAGCCTATATGAACCAGGTTAAAAAAAAAAAAACAAAAAAAAACTTGTGAGCTAAAACAAGCTGCAAGATATGCACATACTAAGTCTAAAATTCCCAATTATAGTGAGACTTACATACGAGTTTAAAAAAGTAAACGATTTGGAGTTGACTGTAGGTTTTGTTATTTTTCCAGAAGCAGGCTCTTCATTATTTTTCCCCCTGTATAATACTGCAACAAAAAAAGTCTTGAGAAATTAGAGCTTCATGGTTAGAATTAATCACATTTTATAGCTGTCAGTTCAGAATAGAGATCCTCACTGAATATAAATCCAGACAAAAGTTCAAATAAATGACAGAAGAAAGTGTCTGATGAACTTAAATTTAAAATAATATTTAATTTTGAATTTTAAATCTTAAAAAAAAAAAAAATATTTTTTAAATGATTTTGACACAGAACATAGGTCTGGAAGAACCAAAGTATTTACAAAAGCAAACTAACATGTCATGATGCAACTTCTGGACAGGACAGAGCTTCTGGAAGCTCTAATCACTTGTGCTGGAGCATATCCAATAATCCCAAATTAATACACTGCCCTATTTGGACTGTGGTAGGTCTCAGCAACAGCTGACACTTAGCCTTCAAATTTTGCATATATCTGACAGCAAAGAGATAAGACAATTCAAGAGTGAAGAGAAACAAATCTCTAACATACCTTACAAAGTTTGAGTAAATACATCCTATGTTCTTACTTGAGAGGGTTGGAAGAAATCCCTTGTACAGAGTGGTTATCAAATAAATTAATTCATTATATTAAAGCAGAGGAGCTACCTCAACTTCAGATCTGGGCCTGAATGGAATAGGTTCCATTTAGCAGAAGCTGAAGGTCTAAAGATGTACACTGCTTGGCTGGAGCTCCCAAAGACAGTCTGCAGACACTGCTGTTTCATTAAATTAGTTTTCCTTTTTCCCTTTCCAGAGCTACTTGGACCTGGGCTTCACTGCCAGTAAGCTTTCCTGGTGGGAAACTTGTAGCAGGCTACTAAAGGAGCCATCCCTGACAACGGCAATTATTCTTCCCACCTCTCAGGAAAGACATGTTTTTGAGAAGTAAAGCAACCCATCCTGCCACACCACAAACAGTTAACAACAGTGTAAGTTTTATCATTATTAGCAGCACACCAGATAAGAGCTTTCAGTGATGACAGTTTATGGTTGATAGAGCAATGTTAAAGCAGTGCTATGAACAGTAGAAAAAAGTAATCAATGAACTGGGTTATGCATGTACACCATGACACAAGTCAGTCATTCAAAGTGTAAACTAAAATAAAAACCTCTCTCTAGATGAGCTAGTGGAATCAACAGTAATCCTTCACAGCTGGAAGCCTGCATGCTCCAACACTCCACAGAGCTCACTGAATATCATTGAGGAGCTCATTTACACACTGGTAGTTTAAGAACACGGAACTCCCTCCTCACTGATAGATGCCTCACAGTTTTTGCTGCCTTTGAAATAAATCCTTGTAATTCATGACGTGCCATTATCATTCACAAAAGGTGAAAAAGTCCATCTAAATAGAAGCAAAAATTACCACAGAGCAGTTGTTCACCAGCTTTTGCAACAAGCCAGTACAAAAAAACTTGTGTTTACTAACAGCTAGTAATTAATGTACACCATAGGGTACACCTTGTTTAATTTCATAGTCCTGTATTTTATGTGAATGAGGCATCTAGTAGAAGAAGAAAAATGAACCATCTGTTAAAACGCAACAGAAACATCCTTGATTATAAACCACAGTAGGATTCAATTGGTCCTTGAAGAAATTTGGTTGTACTTCCCTAATACCCAAGCTTAGCTATTGCATTGCCAAGTTTTTCCAATCCCATTCTTAACTGTACTTCCTCTAGTTTTATAAAGGGGATATAGTTACAGAAAGAGAACCACGACCACCAATGTATTATCTTGCAACTTGTATAGTTTCTTACACCCACAACACCATTAAGAGCAAGACTTTTCTGTGTCTTTTGCACCCACTTTGCATAGGTGAAAAGGATTTCATAAAACAAGTATCAGGAGAGAATCAGTCCACAGCATACAGAAGACAGTGGTTGCTACCCAGCATAAAATAGATACGCAAGTACAAAGTATTTCCTGGTACACCTCTTTTTTCACAATTTGTACTGCTCGTTTGAACCCCATAACATATCAAAGTCATCATCAGCTTATTCTGGTTTTCTAACAATGAAGGGACAATGCAGAAGTCAAACTGCACTAAAACAAACAGTATGCAAGTCTACTGAAATATACTTTATAATATTTTAAACATGCATATATATATACATATTATAATTACTGAACATGCAGTAGAGTTGTCTCTGCAGGCACAACAGTTACCTGCCCGTGACTTCCAGGCATCCAACATATCTCAATACCAGGTAAGTAGCAATCCAATAACTCCCTACCCAAAGGAGCTGTTAGGGCTACAAAGTGGATAGATTTTTCCTCAGTCTTGTGGTTGATATTTGACTTCTTGCGCCCCAAATACTTTCCATACATCAATCTCACAATAAGGTAGCCCTAGAAAAAATTTATGCCTTACCTAGCTCACAAAAATAAAACATTTCTCCCAAACAAATGAAAACCATATCCTCAAAATGGGTAAAAGCAACCCCCCAAAAAAGTTATAAATAAATCATTTGTTACCTGCACAGGCAATTAATATCATCTCCTTCTAAAACAGAAAAATACTACAACTGTGCTCAAAGGCAGATGTCCAAAAGACCACAACACCTTCCCCCCAGGAGCACCACAGCCATCTTTCTGCACCCAGCAAGGTCACACTCCAGCCAGGCCTTGCAAATTCCCTTTTAAAAGTTCCCCACAGCTGCCTTCCCCTGCTGCACATCAAGCCCACATGCTGCTCTCCAATCTGCCCTTCACCTGGAGTCATCTGCTGGCCCTTAATTGAACCCTTTAACTACCCTGTGTATCTATGGCATGTATAAAACTGTTAGAAATCATACAACAAAACAGAGGTGAATTCAAGGTACCTGCTAAAAGGATTGTGTAAATCTAGGCTTGTCCCTTTTTCTGTTGAAGTCGGTTGTAACTATCCCCATTGATTTCAATGCAACAAGGTCAGCTTTCCTGCAGGGGAGCTGCTATATTCCATGGTGTTCAAGGAGAGAGCGCATCAGGAGAAAGATGCAGGCTTCTGTCCCTCAGTGATGGGAGCAATCAGTCTTTTCACTGACAGACAGAGAGTTCAACTGGAAGAACTGCTGCAGATGCAAAATTTGTCCTCAACAGAATAAAAAAAAAATATTTCTTGAGCCCAAAAAGATGCATATCCATATCTCCGAGAGGCAGAAGTTTTGCTATTGACCTTGCTAGAAGCAGGATCAGGAATACTTCTTTCTTCAAGAAACCACGTTCTCAACTGAATCAAAGTAATGAACAGGAAGTCAATAACACCTCATTTATTCTATAGCATTCCTATAAAATTCATAATAAATATTTCTGGTGGTTTTCCTAAATATCACTTAATCCTCAATACTCGTGTTAAGATAATGGAACTTGTCAAGAAGAGACTGAAACACAAACTACAATCATCTGCACACGAAAGTCTTGATAAATTGATGATGCCAAACAAATGCGGGCAGTTGTTTCCCTCTGCATCTGAAAGCTCAGTTTCTTGAGTTTGTCATATTTAATAAACACTATCCATTAGATGATGGAGAAAATGAATCCTGCTGCATGCAAGTAATATAAAAAATTCATTTGAATTGCTGGATTTCATCTAAAAAACATGGCCCGTTTCCAAAGGGAAGTAGTAAAAAGTAACATCATTTGTTTTAGCATAATACATACTTCATATGGGTTTGTTGTTCTTTATATGTTGCTAGATTTTACTTAACTCTTAAAATTAAAATCTATATTGTACTACCTTTATTTCTGCACAAAATAACATATTTGTAAGCATAATGCACACAGCAATAATTATGTCAAAAGATTCTGAAAATAATATCGAGTAAAACAATAAATATTTAATTTAATAAATAATTAATATATGGGTAGATTGTGGCTTCATGCAGCACAAGCTTGAGAAAGACACAGTGCATTGGCTGCAGCCATCAGTCGTCCAGGGAAACGTTAGAAGTCCCAGGTGTGAAGAGGGTATTAATCTGAGCTTCTTCTTCCGTGAGCAAATATATAAGCAAAGTCCCAGTTGCCTGTCTCAAGAAGTTCTGAAAGTTTCAACCAGCCAGTACTACTAAACCCCTTGAAGGCTGTATAAGCACTTCTATCTCCATTTCATAAAATAAAAATAAATGCATTAAAATAATAATTTTTAAAAAGTGTTAAGACAAAATGACAACCACTGCCACGACACACCCTTCATAGGAGTTCAACTCCGAGGCAAAGGGATACAGCAGAACAAAGTTGGATAAAATGAGGGAAGGTTTCTCAGAGGGCAAAGAAGAATGAAATCCGGTTCCTAGCCATGACTCCACAATAAACCTGTTAACTCCTTTAATAATCTCTATCATGAGTTTCTTATCTACAGAAAAAAATTAGCTGTTCTCTGAAGGTATGAGGAGATCATATACATTTGTTAAATAAGCAGGCCACTTGGATTGCAGTGCCATAAAGTGAAAAGCTTTATTATAAACTTAGATGCAGTCATGATAATTATGCCATTTTATTAGTAATAGCCAGCATTTATCCAAGGCAGGATACAAATCCCTTAGGGAATAATTTTAAAACTCTCCATAATCTTAAGGAGTCCACAATCTAAAAAATCTAAAATCTAAAACACACATTTAGAAGATGCATTCTAGAACCTTTGTCAACAACCCCAAAAAGAGAATGAAAATATCTCACATTTCTCCTTTCACTGACCTCTCTTTACTTCACCTGAACTGCAGTAGAATCAATATCTTACCAAATCATACCTAATTCTCACAATCACAAAATTCATTTGCTCAGAAAGCAATAAAATCTTAACATAAATCACTCTAATTGTTCACCATAATAAAAGACTTAAGAGTGACTCTTCATCCATGCTATTACTTTTTAATATCAATTTAAGTAAAACATATAGAATACAGAGAAAAAAAAATATATGGCTTGAAGTTATACTGCTTGCACATCAGGCACCTGGACTCTAGCAACTGGATTATTGTCTATTCTCTCTGACATCCATTTCTACATGCTCCACAAAGATCCAGTATTGTGAATATTTACCCTAAATCTGAGGCAGTAAGGTGAAAGAGGGAAATAGAAAGAAGACAAAAATGTTACTTGATATTTGTTGGGCCATACTGCAGAATGAAATGCCCTTTATACATCCCAGGCTCTTCCCTCCATGCCTGAACAACCTTTTCCCTTTCTGCCAAAGCCTGTATGCAGGAAAACTTTCCTAGTTCCTATCACCATCATCCCTCAGAAACATGGGGAGTGAGTCCCCCATCATTATCCATCTGCAAAACACTATAAAAGTACCTTATTTAATTTGCCTGGTGATGAAACATCCTTAAAAGGAAGGTTTCTATATCAAAAAAAATTGTCTTCTAATAAGCAGGAAAAATTACCCAGGTTTTCACCATTTAGGTACTTCAAGATTAGTTTGGTACTCACCACTTTGATGGTGTATTTGACTTAAGGGTCCGAGGACCAAGAATGCAACATAAAATAAAATAAAATAAAATAAAATAAAATAAAATAAAATAAAATAAAATAAAATAAAATAAAATAAAATAAAATAAAATAAAATAAAATAAAATAAAATAAAATAAAATAAAATAAAATGCAAACCATAAACCTCGATTACCATCAACACCTTCAAAACCTCTAAATTCCCGGTCTATTTGAAAATGCACCCTCCATTCTAGCTACAAATAGTGAACTCCTGATGTGGTTGCCAAGAAACCAGTACTTGCAATTCAGAGAGTTCATGTTTGAGAGATATTTGCACTTAAAAACAGTTATGAAAGCAAAACTGAGGTAAACCTGAAAATGTGCTATAATTCCTCTTAAACTTTGTCAGCATCATCCTAAAACAAAGCACATATCCCATACCTCCCATTCTCACATTATTATGTTATCTAAGAAGTATTTGTGGACTGTCATTCTAAATTTTATTCTGAAACACTGATTACCCAGGTACTTTGTCACACCTGCACTTTCCGGGTTTTGCTGACATCTCTTCATGAATTGTCACACTGTCACTAGGGTCCTCACCAACACCACGCTCTTCTAACTCATTGTCCCACTTTGTAGATTGCTGCACTAGTTCCCTGATTAAATCCAGAGTTAATCATGATTTACGTGCTGTAAAGCACCTTGGGAGACATGGCATGAAAAGTACTAAAAAAAATGCATTTGAATTTGATTACTCTGTATCTTCTCAAACCTATTTATATGTTAAAGACTTTCTTTTATTACATTCAATATTATGTTTCATACAAACTCCGGTCTCAATCCAATTTTTCTGTGCCATTTTTAATTATTAGCATTACTATTTGCAACTAGAGACTTTGACAAGGTTGGGTCCTCTTTGTGCTAGATCCTGTACAGACATAAAATGAATGACAGTTCCTGACAAAGAGAATCTGCTAGGTGTAACAGCCAGTAAAAGACATGAAGGATGAGATACAACTGTCTGAGACAAGCCAAAAGAAAGTGGAAGGAAAACAGCAAGGGAACAATAGAAAGTTGTCTTGTAACTCATTTAAACAAAATCAGTTCCTGCTCTTTAACTTCTTCAAAATATATCTATTTTCACTAGCTTTCAGTTAAGCAATTTTGAAAAAAAAAAAAAAAAAAAAACACAAAAAAAAAACCTCACTTTTATGGGATTGAGAATAAATAAAACATGTAGACGAGAAAGTTACAGTTCATCCTGAAAATCTAAATCTAAAGATTGAACTTCTATGAGATTCACCAGCACATTCCTGTGTTTACCTCATAGCATCTCATTACAACAGAGTACGTCATATTATGACCTACAACAGATTTCTGTTATTGGGATTCCATAGATACACATTAGAAGACGTGATAAGATGTGCCTTGACACTTCCATTGCTCTGGAGACAGTCTGTTTTGCAGCTTATTATCTGATCCTTGCTCCACTAACTTACTCAAACAGACACTTTACTTTTTTTTTTTTCTTTTTCACTTCTTCTTTTTCTTCGAATTTTGTCCAGTCAGGGTGTCATGGTAGAGGTATGAAAATGATAGGAGTGGTCCCTGAGTTAGACAGAAGAGTAAATGTGTGTGAAGTGGGAACGGTAAAACTCTGTGAGGTGTTCTACAAATCTTTCAGGAATAAGCAGCAATTCAGAAAGGGTAGAAGGCCTCAAAATGGTATGATATACCAAAAGTTTCTAAAGGAGCTTCCCAGCATATTCTCTGAGATCAGTTGACCTTCCACTCTTCAAATGGATAGCTTTTCCAAAAGGAACAGATATCACTGAAGATTGTTTGTGGCATATCCAATATTATTTTGGATTATTAGTATATTATATTAGTATTATATGACATCTGATTTCCAATGCCAATTTTCAAGGAAAGCAAGACAAAATGCACAGTATAGCAGACCAAATAATCTAGCCACAGATTTAGAAATCTACAAGGATACATTTACATTTTCCCTTTGAGGAATGTTTATTTCGTTTAATAAAGAAGAACAAAAGAATTAGGAAAAAGTCAGGGTCATGGCTGTACTTTGGCTTAGTTCAATTAATGCATTCTACCAGTTCTTGTATCCTGAACTCTATCATAACACCTAATTTTTGTTTTTAAAAAATATCTTTTTTTTTCTTTTTTTAATATGAAAAAATTGTCTTTCCTCTGTTTAACTTTGCCATCCATAACAGGTTTCCTTTACTACAATGTGTGATAAACTATAACTAAACCACTTTAATTTGATAACAGCATAGGGTTCTGCAGT
Source organism: Anas acuta (assembly GCF_963932015.1). Taxonomy (NCBI): domain Eukaryota; kingdom Metazoa; phylum Chordata; class Aves; order Anseriformes; family Anatidae; genus Anas; species Anas acuta. The sequence goes on from NC_088985.1 coordinate 9,763,829, forward strand.
ATCAAATGAAATAATAAACCCACCACCTTGCAGACTTGCAGGCAAACAAGTGGAAATTGTAAATTCACAAAAAGAAATTCACAAAAAGAACATTCTTACTTATCTGATCGGTCCTGTCAATCTTCATGTATTAAGGTTATACATTTACAGCATTATCCTATTTACCATCTTAAAATATACAGAGCTTTAAGTCTAACCTCTCTAAATATCAGTGACAAGCAAAATTCTGTTCTGATAAGGAACAATTATCTTTCTGTTTAAGAAAGCAAGTGAAGGAAAGAAATAAAATCAATTAACACCATCTGTCTCTAGCAGCCACTGCAATGCCCCTTATTTTAATTTCTGTTTTTATTAAGGCCTTCATCTAAGCAGAGATATCAGAATAGAAATCTAAAATGATGCCAGAACAGGTTTATACTTGTGATGACTGATGACTCGGAATCATAATTTTTTAGTCACTAGACAAAGAAAGGAGGAGGAACAGGGGGTGGGATTGCATTGTGGTAATTATTAGTCTATGTTTATTAGGAAAAGATGTTTTTAAGCAGTCTAAAATAACACAGTATACAACATAAAGAAAATATGCACACATGCAAAACAAGTGAGGAATTTCTCCTTAACTTTTTATACAAATACAGATAGTACAATAGCAAAGCTGAGCAAGCTGATTTTATTCCTGATTTCCCTTTTCAGCATCTATGTCAAAAATGAACTCAGTTTATGAAGTGTATTCTCATAACAAAACAGCAACCAAGTTTTATTTTTATATCACAGGATGTACTCTTTTAAATGATCAAGGTCACTCTTATACAAACTTGTTCTCACTCTAGTTGTGCCTGTATCAGCCTTTAAAGAATTCAAAACAAACAGTAACTATATTCTAGGGGTTCTTTGATTACTGTCACATTCATCACCATTGTCCAAAACCCAGACATTTGCCAAAGTGACTCAGCAGTTGGCCCTGTGCTGGCTGGAGAAAGCTGAGTCACTGCTTCTGATCTGACAAAAATGTCCTGCATCAGATTCAGTATACACATCAGTATGTTGTTTACCAGCCTAGGAGGAAAATAAATTATTTCTATGAGTCACAGAGGGAAGGGAAAAAACACAGAAATGAAAATGAATGATAGGAACACAGAACAACCGGAAACAATAAACCAAACTCTGACATGCACAGAAAGCAGGAACCGAGTGCCAGGAAAAGACAAATACTGCTATAGTTTCAGATGTCTTCTTTTTTGTTAACAACCACAAAGATTAGTGTTTGCTGCCAGCTAAATCACAAAGAAAAATCTTCTACTGTCCTGTACATTAGGCTGTATATTAGATTGTATTGAACTGTGTAATTAGGCCATCACTAAATTAAGTACAGCAAAAGTTCAAATTCACTTTATATAAATATTAATATGCTAAATTAAAGGTTTTGCTTGGTGAAAATCAATAGTGATATATTCGTGCATCATCTTAACGTCTAAGATGACATGTTTCCGTTCCATTATAGAGCTTCAGATTCGCCGTGATTAAAGAATCAAAGCGATGAGGATGAACCTTTCAGAACCAGGCAGGAGGGATCAGCTCAGCCCTAGTTCTGGCAGAAAGAAACTCATCACCAACAAAATGAACTAAGGAAGGAGGGTGTTTTCAGTGTATCAACTGAAAAGTATAATCAAGAAGAAGATTACAAGCATGCTTGTTCTGAATGATTCATGAAGCATAATTTCTGCTCTTGCCCGGGTAATTAGAAGGCTTTCAATTCCAGTGCAGATATCTGTTTGGGGGCATTTCTCATTCTCAAACCTATTAAGCTAATAGAGTCTTTTCTTGCTTTCAAACATTGACATCAAGGCAAGAGGTGTAGAAATGTAAAACATGCTTTCATCAGTCTGTAAGAGTCCAAGATTTAAAGTTCCCCAGTAACAGTCAAGGAGGAAAGAAAAACCTGCTGCAGGGTGAATTTCTGAGTACCTCTGTGGTACCCTTGGTCAGAAAGGAAACTTATGGAAAAGGCACACGGTGGGGAATTTCAAAGGATATCTGTAGGGCAAAACATATCACATCTACTCACAAGACCTTTTGACTCTGATCTTAGTAATTAAGGAAGAAAACCAAAAAATAAAAACAACCCATGATCAAAAAACTACTACTGACTCTGCTTGGAAACTTAGGAGAACTCTCAGCGTAGAAAACTGATCTGAGTGCCTACACCTGCAGACTTTACAAAGATTAGGTTTACAAGACAGAGATGTGTTATTTTATGCTGTGTGATGAGCTAGTTTATTAGATCATTTTAATTTGCTTCTTGCATTATGTCTTAATGAATGTCTTACATTGGATAATGTACAAAACTTGTAGTGAAAGATGAGCTTTTAGATGTAACATTCTCCTCCTCAGTCCAGCTCAGGAAAACATAAAGTTCCTAATAAAGGAGTGTCGAAGATCTGTTGATGAAGCATGAAAAATTTTCCTGAATAAACTAACAGCCTCTTGGGGGAGTGAAAAACACTTCCTCAAACAACATCAGAATGCCTGTCCTATTTTTAGCCCTTCCCAAATGTTTTTATTTTATTGTCTTTGTTGTTATTTTCTAAGTAGTTTCTTTTTATAAGGTATGTTAGTGGTTTCTTTCCACCTTCAGAATAATATTTTTTAATTCTCACTCTGGCCTTAAGAATTCCCCTCACATACTCTATCGGCATTACTGTAAACATTTGTAACACTAAGTAGCTCTAAAATGTAATCTAAACTTTTGACACAGGTTTTAGATTTTGTAGAAAGACAGCTCAACAACTGTCATAGCATAGCACTTTTGCCTGCTCTGGATTAAAAAATGACAGAAACATGAAATATCCTACATTCTCATCAATCACCTCAGCCATCCAGTTACAAACCTTTTTTTCCATTATTTTTACAGTGTCTTTTTATTCCAGAAAGATTATCCATAACAGAGTTTAAGGGGAAGAAGCTCCATCCATTCTCTAGTCCTTTAAATGATTGTTTACTTTGTTCTAAAGCAAGATGGTCTGAAAAGCCTGTTTCCTGTAGCTTTTAGCTACCTGAGATAGGGAGCCAAGCTTTACAAAATTGTTTCAATTTTAAGTTACTACAGGGCAGAGAGTGACTAAATTTCATGCAATCCTAGCTCCTGGCTTCAGAGTATTCCTTGATTAAAATTCTCTGTTCGCTGGACACTTGCATATCTATGTGAGTGCACATAAACAGCCTTCTGGCAGCCTGCGTTCAGGTGATTATATTAGGATGGAATTATACTCATTCCAAACATTTGTGGTCACTTTTACCATAGCAGAAGAAACAAAGAACTTTAGACAACAAGGTATAATGATATGCTAAGGAGATAAAAGGGAGAAAACTTGTCAATAAGTTTATTGACAACACTACCCAACCTCTGCAAGATCAAATCAGTAATAGGGATAGAGCAGGCTGCAACCTTACTCTAGGAGTCAGTAACTGAGATTACATCTACAACAATAATACACATTTTATTTTCCTGTTTCAAAACAATAAATGAGAGAAATATTGAACATTCATCCTTCTCCACTCTCCCCTACACTTGCATTTCTAGACTTTGACAGGATGCAGAGATTTTATGATATTCATTTTCTATTTTACAGCAATAAACAGTTTGGGTTGTTACAAAGCAGCAAAGCATCAATGGTCTAAGGGATTAAGATGTGTAATTTTATGACTGTCTTCCCCCCTGGCTCCTGGCATTTTACAGACACAACTGTAGTCTTGTGGCACTGTCCAGAGGCAAGAAAACATTGATTCCAGTTCACTGAAGCAGGCCTGCAGGGCGCAGTGAATAAGTATCCCAAGCAACATTACACATCCATTATCCGTGGCAGAACCAGGATATTCTAGGTGAACAGAGATCTTCTGGAACTCCGGAAGAAAAAAAGATCTGCCTGAGGGCTGGAAGGTTCTGCAGAGGGATCTGGATAGGCTGGATTGATGGGCCACATGCAGCTGTGTGGCACTCAACAAAGCTAGATGCTGGTGCTGCACTTGGGTCCTAACAACCTCATGGAGTGGGACAGTCTTGTGGAAGTGTTGCTGGAAAGCTGCATGGCAGAAAAGGGCCCAGGAGTGCTGGCTGACAGCTGGCTGAACATGAGCTGGCCCAGGGACCAGGAAGGCCGACGGCAGCAGGAAAACTGTGGTCAGCTGGACTAGAGAAGTGACTGTCCCTCTGTACTTGGCACTGGTGAGCCCGCACCTCAAGTACTGTGCCCAGTTTGGGGCCCTTCACTACAAGAAGGACATCAAGTTGCTGGAATGCATTCAGAGAATAGCAGCCAGGCTGGTGAAGGCAGTAGAAAACAAGACACATGAGGAGTGGCTGAGGGAAGTGGGGTTGTTTTGTTTGGAGAAAAGGAGGTTCACGGGAGACTTCATCTCTCTCTATAACTACCTGAATGCAAGAAGGGCATCAGTCTGTTTTCACAAGTGACAACTGATAGGACACAAGGAAATGGCTTCAAGTTGTTCCAGAAGAGGTTTAGACTGGATATCAGGAAGAATTTCTTCACAGAAATGGTGGTTAGACATCAGAACAGGCTGCCCAGGGAGGTGGTGGAGTCAACATCTCTCGAGCTGTTTAAGAGACATGTGGATGTGGTACTTAGGGACATGTTTTAGTGGTGAACTTGGTAGTTAGGTGGATGGTTGCACTTGATCTTTATGGTCTTTTCCAACCTAAATAATTCTATGACTGGTTGAATTATATAGTTCCTGGGCTTGACTTAAGAAGTTAAGGAGACTTAACCTATGAAAGCATGCTTTCCCATTCCACAGAACAGGGTGAATTTATACAACAAAGTAAGTATGGTTATACAAAACCCTTCAGTATAGTGGATAGAGCCTAAAATTGCCTTTCCACTAGCTAGACTAGGAATATGAAACCAAGCTTTCATAAAGCTCAGTAGTCTTGCATATAACCTATAGAGATGAAAGGCAAAGTAATCTGAATTGCACTGAAATTCATTCTGCAATAATAATTGTTATCAATGTCTAAGCCAGCTTGTTTAAAACAAACCAACAGATTCTACTACAATCTAAAATGCAGACACATTTGTGAGTTGGGGTTCTAGCCTGGGACGTGACAAAACAAGTTACCACTTTCAGTTCTGCCTTACACATCTTCTTTCACATTAGGAAAGCCACAGTCCAACCTGTGGTTCAGTTACCCAGTTTTAAAATAAGGATAGCAATTTTCTGCTAAGAATATCATTTTTCTGACTCAGAATTTTGTTCAGGAGCAAACTGTAACAAAAAATCATAAAACACCAGGAAGCATTGTGGTCACCTCAAAGAAATACCCAAGAAACATACTGGTAAACTTTCTTTTTCCAGGAATCTCTCTAGCCCGTTATTCTCACTGGAAGACTGTTTATCACTAGCCATTAAATTCTTATATTTGCAGTTATTAATTTCTCATATCCTAAATGCAAAGAAATTTAATTAAACTTATGTTAGATCCCTCTTTACAAATAATCTCTCATTTATTTTTCATATAAGCAACCGTAAAATCCTTTCTTCCCCCAAGTTACTTATTTGTAGTTTACATTGCCATATGCTAATGCTTCAGAGTTACAAAAGCTAACAAGCTGCTGAAATTGCAAGCTCTACTCTATGTAAAACAAGCCTAAAAAGCAAAATAAAATAACTTGTAGCATGTATTACAGAAATATATATATATAAAATAGAACTGTCCTATAATAACTATAATAACTCTAATTCATAGTTGGACCAAAGTAATATGCTTGAAAAAGAGCTGTGACCTTCCTGAAGGAGGGCCCTGTCATTTACTCATCCCCTCTGATAGGGCAGAGTAATTATGCTCTTCTAGCTTCCTATGAACTACAAGGGAATGTGCCACCCTTCTTTTCCAAAGACGTCCTTTGATTTACTCTCTGGAGACTCATTTCTCTCCCCTAGTACTAACAGGCATGTCTACACTATTTCTTTTTGCTCCAAAATAATGATAACTTCACTTATCTGTCTCCTCCACTGTGTCACTGCATTCATTACTCTGAACCTCTCCAGCTTCTGAAACAATAGGATGCTGATCCAGACAACTCCTGGAAAACAGAACGCATCTTTCTTCCATTAAAACAAAGCCATCAAGGAAGACAAAGAGAGAGCGATTGGAAAACAAATGCTGAAGGAAATCTCTGAGAGTCACAGCCAATGAAATATCCATAGGATAAAACAAACAAATAAATATGTAAAATAAACTATTCAGACACTCAGGACAGCAGACAAGAACCAAGGAATGTCCTTTTAAAACCTACTCCCCTTGGATTTTACCAGATTCCAATGGGACAAAATGTTTAATATTACATTTATAAAGCCTTTATTGTCCATCTTTAGAAATTCTCTGTATTTAAGCATTTATTGACACTGAGAGGAAGAAGTTTATTCTGGCAGTTTTAAATGAATACAAGATTAACAATTGTATAAAAATTAAGGACTGAAGTTCCTTTAATTTATTGTTTTGAGGTGAATATTTCACTTTCTGCAACAAATCCTTACCCCTGGGATTATATACTTGCACAATAAATAAAGGATTATCTTCACCTACAGGAAATAAAGAGATCCCCTTTGTGTTGTATACACCATAAATGTTCCTTTTATTGTTAATATAGTGATTTTTTTTTTCCATTGAGCCAAGGACAAAATTACAGTGATTATTCTCCTTTCTGAACTATTTTTCCTACTTTATGGACATGGTCAACTTTTTCAAAGGGAAGCTGCAGTCTAACCTGGTAGAAAGATCTTTGCATCCAGAACTCTAGGTCTGCATGCTTGTACTAGACAAGCTTTAAACTCTCTAGCAGTAATTGCTTTTGAAGTTGATGAGCCAAATAACCTGGTCTGATTTGTTGGTTGAGTGCAATACTGACTACTAGTATTCACTTTATATTGAACCTACATAAACTCATTTGGGGAATTCCTAATCCTGAGATAAGACAAATAGCTTGGTGGGCCATCTGAACAATGGCCAAAGAATACTGATTCAAACAATGAACATCTGCTATTTGAACATCTCAGAAAACAACTTCTTTCTTCATAGAGACAGATCAATATTATTTATTAACTGGAAAATAAATAAATAAATAAAAATGCACTCCTGTCATAAGAAACTGTGGTGAAGACCCCCTTAACAAGTGTGAGAAATGTATATTTCGCCCTCTGATACTCATATGGATTGTGGAATCTACATCCTTGGAAACACTCAGAATTCAACTGGACAAGGTCTTCAGCAACCTCGTCTCCACTGGCCCTGCTCTAAGCAAGGGGACAAGAGGACCTTCAAAAATTTCCTCAACACTGCATTATCCTATGATCCCCCTTCTTTTGAAATTAACTCTACTTTAGGGTGTCTTCACTGAACCAAAACATTTCAGTTTAAGTTACCACTTTGATATATAACCATTGGTACTATTACTCAAGGTTTCTGTCCTTACATCTCTATTTCCATTTCTTCTAAAATAACAAAGTGACCAGGGCTGAAGTGTTTCAAATTATCAGTAGTCACTAATACAAGGAGAAAGCAATTTCTTTGGTCTAATTTAATGCACTTCTGAATCCTGTAATTTATTTTGATTCTGTGTTCTCTCTTCCTTTCCAGGCACTCTGCCAAAGAAGTTAAAGAGGGTTTTTCTAGCTAGATTTCCAATATTCTTCCCAGTTTGGTTTGTTGAAGTCTACAGACATAGGTGGATTCACGGCACAGAGCCAAGCTGAAGTCATTAGTAAGCATTAAGCCATATGAAGCTGGTATTAGAGTAGAGAAAGAGAACACCTCTTACTGTGGCAAAGTATACCTTGAGAAAAAGGAAGTAGACATCTTTTCTTCTAGAGCACATATAGATAGAAATGTTTCCCAAGAAAGAAATTTTTGTTTGTTCAAGAGTGATCTTACACAGAGAGCTCTTCAAGACTTTAGGAAGAGGCCTGAAGAGTTTTACCTTTGTGCCTGCATCTTGTACTTGACGAGATACACAGGGACAGAAATTTTAGTCAATTTGTACAGTGGGCAGAATAGGATCTCCAAGAGGTATTATGCCATAAAGTAACTTACACAATAGTAATAATAATAATATGTGGAGCAATATGCATCAAATTTAATTATGGACTCTGTACTCCTTTATAGCCATTTACATGGTAAATGGACCACCCTGACACTCCACTGACTGCTTTTTAATAGCTCCTTTTCCTGGTAAAGAACAAAACGCAGTATGAAGTGTAATCAAACAGAAAAAACAGGAGGAGAGCTTCCACTTCTCTTTATCCTGACCCCTTCCCTTTCTACAAAAGAGTAATCAGGCACATTAAAGACACTACTGCATGTTTTCTTGAACCAGCTGGCATCTTCACCAATCAAACATGGGACCCTGCCTCAACTCCCATCCACAAACATGAAGATGCGGCTCCAGCTTGGACCTGAGGCACTGCTGAGGACACATGGGCTCTCAGGCCATGGATGCACATCCCCAGAGGGAGCAGGACAGAAGATCATGGGCTAGAGCATCAACAGCTGCCTGCACACTCCAGTGAGTGGAAAGCAGGCATGGACACACAAACCTCGCAAGGGCACTGTTCAAACCTTTCTTCCCTTTGTTAGTTTTCCTGGAGTATAAAGAGCTTCTACAGCTGAGCAATGATCCATAAAGGAACATCAAGGCCAAACACCACAGCCACCCCCTGATGGTTATGACAGGTGTACCAGCAGGGAAGGAATTTAAACCTCCATGCAAAAACACAGTTGCTTCAATTCCAAGCATCAGGACAACTTCTAATATTAAGTGTCTATAGCAGCATGGCTTTTACTCTGCCTGCCTGTTAGCTACAGAAACTATTTAGAGATGGTCACTGTCTATTACACAAAAATACTAACCTAGGAAATTAAATTACATATCATTGCCCCACAGAAAATGTACAGGTGCTCCATATAACAGCTATATGATACGAGGCTGCAGAAACAATGTGATGAGAATTTTCAAAATTGGCTTCAGGTCTTCTTTCCCAATATTGGGTAAAGAATGGAATTTTTCACTTAAATAATAATAATATTAATAAAAGTGCCATGGAATATTTCCCCGTTAATTACCTGACCTCATTTGTCACAGTATGAGATGCTGAGCAATCAGCTCTCTGAAAACATCGCTTCTCAGTAACGTGCCAAAAAGGGAAAAGTAAAAATCCCATGTCCTTGTGTACAGAAAACAAGAGACTAAATTTATAATTAGAACACATCTAATAAGGGGGACTGTCACCTGCTTTCATTTTCTTGTCCAACTAAGGCTGCTCCTACTATACACCTTGCTGAAGAAAACAGAAAAGAAAGAAATTCAAAACATGGAGCTCACATTTAGTTCACAACATATTAAAAAGGAGTGAGGTGGTATGGCGTTACTTTATTCTAGACCTGAACATTTCTACTGATTGTAGGCCAGTGTGAGAGCAAATGTTCTTCAGAAGGTAAAAATTATCTAAAGCAGAAAATATTCCCAATGATACCTGCGCATCTTTTATTTTTGAAGTTGCTTAATCTCTCCTATGTAACTTGTTTTAATACTACTGCATTCTCTGTATGTCATGTACTAATGTAATACTGAATACAAATGTATAAAAAAACTTTGTCCAGAAAGGAAAAATATAGTATAAAGATGAGCCTTAATAATAGAATTTATTATGATCATTCTCTAAGTGAAGAGATTAAATGAGGAAGGCTTTTTTGCACTACCAGATCCTGAAACACAATTTAATACATTTGTATTGTGTTAAAATAAAAATGTGGGGGGGGGGAAATGTGGGGGGGGGGGGGGGGGGGTAAATGGTAAAAGGACAGTTCAGTGTTGTTTCCTTTTCAAGGCTGTAAGTGGTGACACAGTGCTCTTCAAGACTTCACCATTTAAAAAGGTTAACAGCAACTTGCTATCAGAAAGGACTTGCTATCTAAAAAGACTGATCACTTCAAAACATGAACTGTCGGTAGCATCCTGTATTTGTCAAATGCTGTTCTCTTAGTCCTTGATATTGATTAGCATTCCACTTGGATGAGGAGATAATGAAGTAGATTATTTTTTTCTGCAGTGCACCTGACACAATCAGAAAAGCTGACAAAGAATATTTTTCTACTTCCCAATTTGTCTGCCCCACCTATTTTCTTTTCTTTGAAGGCCACAGGGGAGAATGGATGGGAATTAAATTAAGACATTCTAGAAAATAACTGAGAACAGTAATGAGGTGCGTTTAAATTCCACATGAGACACAGGAGGGATGAATTTTGTAAAGCAAATATCGTGTGTTGCCTCCTTTGCTAACTATGAAAATATAGAGTTAAAGTAGTTAAATATTTCTCTAAGGTTTTACATTTGTTATGTCTGCTACTATAGAAAGAAAAATCTTTCACCAAAATAATGTCTCTAACTTTAGAGCTGTTTTTCTTCTGGCTATATACATAGACACACAGAGAAAATCTCACCCTGCATGTTCATGTACTGAAGGTGTCAGGGTAAGTATGGAAGTAATTGTGATTGCTAATTCAGTCACAAAACCAGAAGCAGACAATGACAATATGGATTTCTTCAACCAACAAGACACTGGGGCTGAATGTTAAGGACAATCCCAGGAGCATATAGCCTCTAAGAGGCTCACGCTATGAAACCTTCTTTCATGTTACTATTTATGTACTGGCTGTCCAGCCAAGTCTATTACATGGCTGTGCGATCCCAGCTTCCCGAAATGCTTGTGAGTTCAGCCAACTGCAGAGTAAAACAACCTGCTCTGGCACCTGTAGCAGGAGCCCATCCTATTTAGGGCCCCATCCTCCCCTGCAGCAGGCAAATCTGTGTGAGGGAAGCACAGCAGGACCCTAGCACGGACAGAGCTCCACCCAGAGAAGTGAACAAAAGATGAAGATACTAGTATTTACTGTATAAAAGAGGAATGTGGTGTATAGATACTGCAAAGGTTTAAAAGGCACCATATTCAGCAAAAGACCCAGGGGAGCGGTTCATTTAGCTGTATCGCTAAGCCTTACTAACTTCAGCTAAACTCTGGGCTTTGCTGACTTACGGCCTGCAGCAGAGGAGAAATTTGTTTGCAAATGACTGTAGCTGCTTGACTGCCAAACAGAAACAAGTCTCATCCATGTTTCACATCATATACAACGCCGCCTCTGAGTATGATGCAGAAGCATAGAATATGCAGTCTGACCAGGATTTCTGTTAGTTCCAGGAACTGTACACAATCCTTTTCCCCAGCCTCTCCTCACCCCTTTCCTCCTGGGCTTCTTTTACCTTCATCTTTGGGGAAGTTGAAATTCATAGGATTTTTTTTAAAGTTTGGGATTTTTTAAGGCAAAAGTCCAATTGTGCTACTGTTGAGAATTGTTATTATCCCTTTTACAAGACTGAGCACAATTAAGAATATAAAGTTAAATTAACAAGACGCTATGTTCTGAAGACAGGCTCATTCCTTTTTCCATGATCTAACTCTGATGTCAAGGTTTGATTTTGTTTGTTTGTTTGTTTGTGTTTTTCAAGACAGTTTTCAACATTGTCTGTCAAATCCCAATGACTGCATAAAAGCAAAAATGATTTTCTATTTACCTGACATCTCACCATACTTACCTAATCTACCATATTTACCATAATATGTAAGTACCATATTTACCTAAATCTCACCATACTGGAGATGCTTAGCTATAAATAATCAACAAATTCCAGAAAAAAAAAAAAAAAAAAAAAACTTATTTTCTTTTCCTATGTTCAAGCAATGTCCAGTTGTTTTCTACAAACTAAATAAATCTTTTTTTTTTTTAATTGTTCTTTTTTTTTTTTTTTTTTTTCCAGTTTTTCTATCAATTCCTCAGGCACATTTATCCACAACTCCAACAGCACAGTCTGCAAGCAAGTGAGATGTACGTTACCAAGTCTTGAACAGCTATTGTTTGCTCCACTGAGTAACAGTTAAATGATTTCCCTTTCAGGTTATTTTACTTGTTAATTATCTTTGAGAATTGCACTCATGTTTTTGTTTCTTATATAAAGCATTCACATTGTGAAGTATTACATTAATTACACTGTGTAGTATTAGTCATGTTACCTGGCACCACATTTGTGTTGTGTTATAATGTTTCAAAAGCCATCGTGCTGTGATAAGCTGTACTTTAAAAGAATATGACACTTAGAAATGCAAGATAATTTTTAATAAAATGCGTTTCTTAGAAATCAGAATGTATGTTCTAGATTAACATTCAGACACATTAGAAAGCCTACGGGAAAAGCATGGAAAATAAAAGGGTATGGCTTTGAAATATTACTCTTTTTTATTAGTTCTGTAAGCCAACAGAGTATTTCACAGAGTTCACATTTTAAATGCCTACTAAAATATTATGTTATGGATATAGTGTTGCTTCTTCAAATACAGCCTTTAAATGGTCTCTTAAAATTCAGCTAAAAAAGCAAAACAAAACAAACAAACAAACAACTTCAAATTCTTCTCAATTAACAATCAAGTCTTGGGCTTAACTAAAAAGGGCCGCACATAGGTCAGGCAGAAATCTTCACAATACTCCCTTTCCCAAGACGCTGCCTTTGGGAGTGTCATTGAAAGACTATAATGTGAGAGATGTGAGATTATCATGAAGAAATATAAAGAGGTCTTCAGCCTTTCACACGTAAATAAGATAGGATAAGAAACTTACACCCTATATTCAAAGTACTTTTGGAAATTTGCACTTTTTGGGGAAAAAAATCCCAAAACTGCAAGGTAGAGAAGGGCATGCAGAGATCAGCCAGTAGTCTGATGACCACAGTATTCAAATGATATCTACTAACTAGCTTTATTCTGACCTATTCACAAATTAGCTTTATTCTGACCAATTTAGAACACCAGGGTCTCATATCCCAGCAAGTGCCACGCCCAGGGGATGCCAAGACTTTGTGTAACTGCAACACCATACGTTTACATATTCAATCAGAAATAGCCTGATTTCACATCCCTCAATGTTTAAACTTAACTAGCAGGCTATTCATTATCTGAAATTAGATTCAGCCCCCTTCTCAGGAAAGTCTTTTATGGACCTGAGTGACTATTCCTGCTGGTGCTTTCTCAACCAATTGGTATTTTCTGATTAAAACCAAGTTTTAATCATGTTTTTAAGGGGCAGTAGAAACAGCTTCATCTGCTTAAGCATATGACATATAGGGCTCAAAGGATGGTCTCTTTCCCTGCTTTCCAGCAAGGTGTGAAGTGCTATATGAAACTACCTCTTTTGCTTCTTCATAAAAATAAGAGCAACAAGCATTTCTTACAGAAGAATGAAGCATCTTTAGAAACAGAATTATATGTAAGCATTTAACAGTATTTGACAGCTAAGAAAACAGAAGGTCAAACTCTCCTCTTTGTAACCTAGCATCCGTGTTAATGGGCATGAATGACATGTTTTCACAGTAGTAAATATTTAAAAATTGAGCTTGATACTATTATTCTTTCCTGATTTGGTTTGGGTTACTACCACCCTTAAATAAAGGCATAAAAGCTGTCATAAAGGACATTAATGCATTGTTATGATTATTAATAAACATTTTCAGAACACTGAAAGTGTTTTGCTGACTGAACCCAGCAGTCAGTCCAAAACATAGAGCCCAGAACCACAGTTACTTATCTCCCACGTGACAACTTCTTCATCCCTTCGCTTTTGGCAAAATGATTTGGGAATGGGAGCCTAGGTGGTGTCGCCTACACTAACTTTTTTCTCTCCAGAGAAAAGTAGAAGTTTCACAACTTCTATATTTCTCTTGAGGCCTTTCATAGTTTGAAAGGGAAGCTTGCAGTGGTGGAGTTCTTCCTTGGCAGTCACCCTCACCTAAATTAAAGGTAGTAAAGTGCCTTTCAATCAGAAAGACATTTAGTACACAGTTTTTAAATCAGATGTTATGTTGTACTAAGTGTTAAACAAGCCTTCCTATTAAAATGAAAACCTCTCCCTGGACATAGCCATCACAGTATCAAACTTGTCCCTTCAACAACCCTGCGATCAGCACCCAGACTCCTCAGACTGAGCAAGGGGAGCTTGTTTATTCACAACTGCAAATCACAAAGCTATGGTGCTGACAGAGACTACAGATATGAACAAAATCTGTGGAGTATCTCAGCTAGATCAGATGAAAAAGAAGAAAGGAGGTCCGGCATGATCCGCTCTAACTCAAAGGATCGGTGATCACAACAGCCCTAGGGAGCAGGAAACCCGAGTTCAGCAGTCCAAGCAGAGGAGCTAGCACATAAGCTGAAGTTTCTCACCCTCCAAGACAACATTGTGTGCATCATCAGTGGTAGAACTATGGACTGGGAGGAACTCTGCATGCCAAAACTTCAGCCCCCACGGGGTTAGAAACTACTTCAGCAAAGGTCAGGAGAATCTTTGTGTTACCTAAATATTTAATTCATTTTCTATGTTTGGCACTCAAAACGCTCATGCTAGCAAAGCAGTTTCCTTCAATCCAAGTTTTTAGATGAAGCTTTGATATGCATTTGAATAGTCTTCATCAGACTGTGCCTTGTACAACAGTCACAATCACCTCTTATTTGCTAATTTACATTAATTTAGCTTTGCTGAAAGAGAAAACTTGCAAAGGGACTTGATAATATTTAATTTGCAAAAGATTAACATGATTCATTTTGAGGAGTATCTCATACCCAGGTATTTATTGTTAGGCATTGGATTGTTTTTTGGCTTTTATTATTTATTTTTTTTTATTTTGGGGTGAGAGAAGAAAGGAAAAGAGGAAAAAGAGCAAGAGAATTAAAACAATAAAAAGGATTTTCAAGATCATATTTATATCAAGTAATTCCCATGAAATAAAAATATTTAGGGAGCTCCAACTGGAAAATAATTGTGATGTTTGTTCTCTGAAGACATTCCCTGAGTTTAAGTTTCATTTAAGAATTAAATAAGAGAGAGTTATTTTACACTGTTTCCTTAAAAATAAAACTACTAGTAAAAACAACTGGCAAGAAAAAGAAAATTCTTTTCATTTTTTTCACAGAAACAAGCACAATATGTAGATTACTTAATTGGAGAATTCTTTTCACATGGGTTAGCTCTACAGGACATTCCTGTCTGAAATAACAAATGTTCAAGTACCTAATTACAAATGTTGCTATAAATAAGGTACTTTGTGCAACTATTTTAGTCATTATGCTAAATAACTACTGTAATCATTATATTTAAAATATGCTGAAATGTTGCAAGTATTCAGATTTGGTATCCTTGTCTTTTTATTCTGCATGTGAAATATAATGTTAACAAATATTTAACTTTGTAAACCACATTCAGTTATTAATTTTTTTCATCCCATTGACACATTCATCTCCAATTCCAGATTCCTTTCAGCTCACATTTATTGCACACCAAGCGCCCCACAATAATATCATTATCCTCACAGTGCCTATCAATTATTTCCTTTTAGAGCTGTTAATTTTGATATTGTAAACATCATGAATAATCAGATGAAAGAAAATTAAAAAAAAAAAAACTGATAACCATCATCAATCCATTCTCTCATCTTCTCTCCTTGACAATTGCTACACAGACAGATTCAGACCAGTGTACCAGCAACACCTAAAGTGAAGCAGATCTGCTGTCCCTGCAATATGTTTAAATTTTTGTAGTTTTTTCACTCTTCCCCATGCTTGGCATTTCTCCTTTCTGTGCCAAATGCCACATCTACTGCTTGCTTTGCTGTCTTCTAGGTAAGGATATTAAGAAAATAGTAACAAAAACAAGAAAAGCAATTGGATCATTTGTAAAAAGAGTAATCAGTAAAACAACTACTCATTGACAGCCATATTCCATAGAGCTTGCATGATATGCCTCTGTGGAACAGCTGACTGGGAAACAGACTGCTCTGCCACCGTGAGCCCATATTACACGATATGCAGACACGTATGCACATGATATGCATGCATTTAATGGAATGTCTTTTTCTAAGTCAAATTGAAAAGGAGAGAATGGCGAAAAGAGAGTGATTTTGCTTTTTTAGTGAAGAGCAGACAGGGGAGAGGACCAGGTGCTGCAACAGCAAGTGTAACACCAGTTGTAGAGCAAATGCAAGCCAAGTGCTGCCTGAACACCAAGACTGACACATCAGTGTCAAAGGAGCCCTGCACATTCCTCTTCTGCAGAATGTCTTGGAATAGCTGTCTGCATGAAAGCAAGCAAATAAATAAAGAAAGGTCTGCTGGGACAAGTACAGCAAGACAATGTCAGAATACAAGTAATGAGACTAGCTGTTTCACAACAGTATCCAATTTGAGTACAAGATACCATGAATATCTGAAGTGAAACATTGCTATAAAAGTACTATATTTGTGGAAAATGAAGAAAAAGTTGTTTGAGGTGTTTTCTGTAACAGCTAAGACAAAAGACAAGAGACACAATGGTTTCAAAAATAAGATACTGAATTTTGAAGGCTGTCTTTAGATTGCTTTACTACACACTCAGTGTTTCCCTCGGGCATTGCTTCATCTTGCTGCTTCACCCAAAACAAGTCAAAAAATAATGCTTTCCTTTTTAATCTTCTTGACTTTCAGTAAGAGCTGCTTCCCACTAGTATCTTATGGGACTCTGGAGCATAGGGAGGTTCAGCCCATTTGAGACTCACATAAAACCAAACAGTCCTTGAAAATGTAGATTCAGAATATGAAAAAAGCATTCAGATATTACCCCTTTGATATTATCTCTCCTATGTGAGAATTACTATGTTGTTTGGTTCATGTCTGAAGTTTTACATTAGACTACCAAAGTCATGCTACTTTAATATGAATGTACGCAAACCAGTCATCTTAAAAAATATCTATAATAATCCTAGAAGCCCCACAAGCAGCAATTCTGTGTTCCTCATCCTTCCTAGCTACAGGAGCCTGTCTGTCATTACAAGAAAAAAAAAAAAAAAAAAAAAAAAAAAAAAAAAAAAAAGCCTGTCTGGCATTAAAAGAAAAGGTAACAATTTCACAAAATCTTCACAATATCTACATTAATTCTGAGAGTTACCACAAATAGTTTTAGTGTATCATTACCCCATGTTATTTGTTTGTCCATGCATTTAAAAGCATCATAACTTATGTTTTACTTGGTTTGTTTAGCTTGTCTTTGAATGAAGCTAGAGAGACGTAGTGAAGCAGTAATAATATTTGCTATCAAAACCAAGAACATTCTTCAAAAGAAGAATAAGAATAATCACCTCCAGAAGCTTACTTTGCTGTCCAGATCGCCTACCTGCCTTGTAGTTTTTGATATATCTACTATCACAGTCAATTTTAGGCAGCACTTTTACATGGTGTTTGTGTATCAGAGACTATTTAGAACATATAAAAGCAGCAATGGTTCCAGCTTGTTATTTTTGGTTTGGATATGCAGCACTCAGTCTCCACTGACTAAGGTGATAAAACTATAAAGCACTGTGACAAATTGACTGAATTTTACAAGCTTTCCCAAAGTGCTTTTTCATATTGTTTAAAGCTTTCCAGGGAAAACATGTTGGCAGTATTAGCTGGGCAGGGTACTGACATGCACAGAATTAAAAGGGAACTAATACAGTGCTCTGTGTGCTAAAATGTGTTATGATACCAGCCTGTAAGCAATCTGCTTCTCTTTATGCATCTTGTATGGCTTGAAGAGAAAGTAGCTGCAAGCATCTCTAAATAGGACTGAGCAAAAGCATGTGTGATAAACAGCTACTCTTCAAAGCTTTCTTCCCTCTGGTATTTGAATTCTTTCACATCCTTACAGTAGACAAGCACTTTGACAGGGTCCTACTCAGGGCATGTTTGTTTTGTACTACTTCTTCAGGCTCTGTGCAGCACCTTGTGGTGTTCAACTACTTTCTGCACCAGCAATTTAATTTCTTGCAGCAAGGTGCTTCCTCATTCTTTCTTGAGCATGGAAAACACCTCCAGATGTCCCTTGAGATTCCTTAAATTACAAAAGGATGGATAAAATAAAGTAAAGTAAAGTAAAGTAAAGTAAAGTAAAGTAAAGTAAAGTAAAGTAAAGTAAAGTAAAGATGATAATGCATTTCTGCAAATTAAGCAGCAACATAAGCAGAACTAGCTGTATTGTGTGGCAGGCTCAGTGTGGACAACATTCAGAGAGATTTGTGAGTTCTACAATGGAATCTCAAATTTTTTTTACTGCAATTGGAAGAAACATGAGTTTAAATTTTCTGTATTGGTGTTTTTCTTCACATTGAAATGCAGACTTTATCTCAAAACAACAGATGAAACCAAGATATGAAACAAAAATAGACAGTACCAAATTTTTTACTACACTTCTCCTGAAGAGCTGTGAATTTCAGCTATTGAAATAGAGGCTCATAATACCAAAGGATTAGTCAAATACACACTCTAATTCATACTCTGACACTCCATTCTAAATCTCTGTTCTGAAACACTCGGACATTCATCATCTCACCAACCACTAAACCCCACTACAACAAAATCGTCTTCCAGTCTGGCAATGCATTGGCCTAAATACTCTAGAACACGACTTGCTTTCTGGCATTTTTCAGTTAATTCAATCTCCTATTGATTTTTCTAACAGAAACAGATATAGAAGATATAGATAGCAAAGTATTCATTTACTGGCTGTCAAAAGCATGCTTTGTATCTTGTGTTTTTCTTGATAAATGAATTAATGCAGAGATGGGTATAGTATGCCTAAGAACTGCAGAACAGGAAAACAGATTACAGGCTACAAACAATTCTTGTGGTTAATTGTTTCTTTGTCAGTTTTGTTTTTCTTTTGACTTCACTGTTATCTCAGAAATGTTTTTAAATCTTGACTCATAAATATCTTAATCTCATAAATATCTTCCAAATCATATATTATACCTAATATGGCAAACATAGTCAATAAATATTTTCATCACTAGTTTGGCCATGGACAAACTTGTCACTCTTCCAGGTAAAAATTATACTTTTTCTTCTACCCATATGTTTATATTCTTAAATATCAGTGCTTTCTATACGCCATGTTCATGAAAGGATTCCTACAGAAGAGAAAATGGACAAGATAAACTTGTTATCTTCAAAATAATACTCATGGCTCAGGAATCCAACCATTTTCAGACTAGGGTTTCCTGACATGGATATAGTTTGTCTGTATTTTTTCGGTACATTTATCTACTATGAACTTTACTAGTCTTCCCTCTGTTGATGTCAAATTTTACCTCCACAGCAATCTGTTGCAAGAAAAAACACATTCTTTCATTTCAAATTTGCCACCCCCTCCTTTCACCTGATAAACCCTAGTGCTTGCATTAGAATAGGCTGTACAGTTGATCCCTCTCTATGTTGATCAAGATTTTATAGACTCTTATCATTTTCTGCTGCAGCCATCTCCTTGATAGAGTTAAAACACTTCTTTCAGTTCATGTATATTGATTCACAAAGTACTTCTAGCATGGAGAGAAGACAAGATGTCACCTTATTTCACCAATTTACAAAACAAAGTTAATCATAAATTAAATGCTTCTAGATAACATAAGCACAACTGTCCACTAGAAACACAGATAAATTGGCAGACTGGGATGGGAAAAATGAATTTTGTTTACCTCCTAGATAGCTGATTATAACCCAGCTTGTATTAGACATGTTATCTCGATACATGCTAGCTGACCTACTTGAAATGAGTTTATAGTCCCCATAAAGTTGCCGTCATGACCGCCCACTTTTGCAAGAAGATTCCCAAACAGGAATTACAAATGACAAAGAAAGAATAAAGGTCTAATCCAGCGATCAGGTAGCAATATGCAGAGATAATATTTGGCTAGGTTAACATGATGGTATAGAGCATTTGGAAATTTCTGGGCAAAAAAAGAAAAACAAACAAACAAACAAACAAACAAGTTAGCTCTTAATAGCTGGTGTATACATTTTTTTATGCTTCCTAGTATAAATGAGGTGTAAATGTGTGCATATACATGCCTACACAAACCCAAATATATCTTCCAGCAGAAAGTAATTTCTTTAAGTGTCTCACTTCTGATTTGAATTTGCTATTTAAATCTTTAAACTGACTTCACCACAGGACTAGAGGTTCTTTGCTTCCTCCCACCACCGTTAAAACAGAAAAATATTTGCAAGAATGGGAATGCCTTTAGAAAATGTAAATATGCTCATTGTAGGTGGAATCACCTACTAGTGTGGCAATTAATATGACTGAGAAGAAAAAAGCACCCAATGCAAAATGTAATAAATGCTTAAGTCTACAAGAAGTCTATTAGATGTCTGACACTATTCTTTTTAAAATTATCCCCAACATAATACATCCTTGGGCATGCTAAAGATTCTTTGATTTTTTTTTAAGCCGCTTTTATATCTTCTCATTGCAAGTCTGTCTGGAGAGAGAGATCTGCAATGTCTCTTTGGTCACTGCTAAAGTACAAAAGAGAAATGTATTGCTGAAAGCAGTGTTGTAAATAACACTGAACGGAAGGATTCAACCAATATAAATCTCAAGCTCCTTCTTATGGATAAAGCTAAAGCTAACCTGGTCTACACTCCCATAGACTTCCATTTTTGATTCTCTAATGATTTTTTTTTTTTCCAGCAAAATACATTTAAGTATAATAACTCCAAACAGACAAGATTATGAGCCTATCGTAATTATACTGAGTACTTGAGACGTACACAAATCTTAGTGGACATTTTTATTTGAAATGTGTTAATTCCCAGTCCCAAGTCATTCCTAATACCTTTCAGAAATTAGTGTGCTCTTTTTAAGCAATGAGAACATACGCACACAAAACTCAGAAGGTATGGCCAAGTTAAGGAAAGAACTGCTTAAGTGACCTTGTTTTAAGCCTCATCTCTATCACAAATTGTGTGCTGCAAGTTTGCATCTGCAGGAGGACACTTCATTTTTTCCCATAGATCCCACTGTAGTAATTCTAAGCTCTGAAGAGCCTACGTTACTATACACTGATTTCTCTTAAGACTTCTCACTGTCTTTAAACACATTAAAATAATAAGTAAGTAAATTAAAATCAAAAAATCCCTCTGTACTTTCTGATCAGTTCAAAAAAAAAAAAAAAAAAAGGATGAATATTATTCTTCAACTACAACCTAAGGGTGCAAATTCATCTGCTGTAAGTGCATTTAAGTGAATGGAGTGACTCCAAGAAAAAAGATTTCCTGCTGTCCAGAAAGGTGGACATTTGAATGTCCAGAAATTCCTTTATTAAGTTAATTGTACTGAGTGCACCCATCCTGTCCACAGATCCATTGCTTAGTAGTTATGACAGGTCAAAAGCAAAATCTATTATTAGCCAATTTACTGAAATGGAGTTTTTCATTTTCAGAATCACTAGCCACTGTCTTGAGGGTACCAGATCCTAATTAAAACACAAAGACCTAATCTTAATTTAAACTTCAAAATAGTGATACACATGAAGGGTTAAAGAGGAGAATCTTGGAATATGCTATAATTAAAGAAAATCTCACTAAAAAGGTTTATTTCTTCAAAGCTGTTTCCTTATTTCAAGATAATATAAAGCAGAAGCTTCCCTGCTGGATCTATGTAAAATTCTCTGTGCCACGGTGCCAACTGGTGGCCAGGCACTAAAGCAGAATTAACCAATTAGTAAAGTTTCCCATCTGGAACAGCCTGGACTTACTGCGTATCCCCACATTGCATTACCATGATGGAAACTTCTAACTGACATCTTTAACAAGAAAACATCCCTCACTCTGAAACATCTTTCTTTTCATCTTTTCTACACACAAAACCAAACATGGTCACTTCAGAGAGAGACAGAGCATTCAGAGTTGGCCCATTCTCACCATGAAAGGTGTTTTTTGTTTTTTTGTTTTTTTGTTTTTTTGTTTTTTTTTTTGTTGTTGTTGTTGTTGTTTTTTATTTTTTTATGCAGACTTCCCTAGGTCAGTTCACAGATTCTTCAGCTATGAGCAGAGATAAAATACAGACATGTATCCCTTTAAGAAGCACAGTGGGTCTGGGCAAATAATTTTAAATTACTGAAGAAAACCAAACAAACAAACATAAATACATCTGTTGTCATATAGCCAAGATTCCTCTTATTATTTATAGAAAGAAACTAGAAGATTCTAGTCTAACAACTCTGGACAATAAACTTTTCTTCTTGGAAGACAAGAAGCCCAAGCTTCCTGTAATGCAAAGTTTGCACTGCCGTGAACTTGGAAAGGTACCTGTATGTTCAAAAAATTTGATTCTGTATTTACACTGTCTTTCGTGATTGATCAAATTGTTAATCAGGATGTCAGCTATTAGAGAGATAGCAGTAAGAGGGATAACACACTGGAAACCGGTGTGAAACTGGCAAAGCAGCAGTCTGGTAGCAAGGTTTCACAATGATTCTGATCCTTGCAGAATCTGAAGTGGTGACCTGGAGGTGAAAAACTTCAATATCTAGTGTCTGAAGCCACCTATCACCCTCACAACTTGCATAATTTGAAACAGAAGTCAAATGAAGCATTCACATCTCTCTATGGAAAAAAATAACAGGCCTTTAAAGCCAAGTCTCTTCACCATGTCTGCAATTTGCAACATTTCAGTAGTCTCTTCCATCTCTAAGGATGTGATATTTAAGCCTTGCACAGTTTGGTCTGTGGTGCTAGACAAGATTACTGCAATGCAGCTGATATGAAGTCATGGGAATGTATTTAGTCTGAAGGAGCCATGCATAAAAGGAAGCACATCACTCCTTGCACTGCACATGTACTCATGCAAACTGGAAGAGGTAATTCTCCATTCTTTAGAGCCAAAAAATAAAGCAGGCTAATTTGCCATACTGATAGGTATTTCTTTTCTTATTATCTTCACCATACAGTCTAATTTTCAGCAACAGATAAGTAGTGACTAAGTGTACCAAAGCTTCTGCTACAACCCTCTTCTAACAGTCAATACTTGCAACTTGCTCAATGGTGCTAAGATTCTGAATTATTTCCATTAACGCTTATTAAAATAAATAACAAAACTTGATTTACTATTATAAAATTCAAGTTTTCATGTAAGGTCTTCAGATATAAGTGAATTTGATATTTGAATCAAATAAATATACAAACAGAGATGTTCTGCAGTTTCTTTCTACACCAGAAAAGCATTTCTACCATGTTAAGTCTGGAAATCTTGTTCATAAAACCTAGTAACAAATATAACAACGACAAAACCTTCCCTACTCAAACAGGAAATACTACCAGAAACAGTAGGAAATAACACTTATTTGCAATTTAGTGGCTATACAGTGTTCAAGAGTGTATTTATTTTCTGAAATTACATATTTTTGTATATATACATCAGTGAATGACACATTAAATTTAGGAGATTGGAAGAGTCATTTCCTAGTTTAGATTTTTTGGGTTTTATTTTTTTTTAGAATAACTTTTTGGGGCAAAAAGTTGTTTGTTATTCCAAAAATATTTGTGAAACTGGGAAACATCTAATACCTTCAACTTGAAAAATACTTCTGTGGCTTAGAAAGTTAATGAGACTAGAAACAGAGATGTCTTTTCACCCCAAAATATAATGTTTATAGCACTTTACTAGATCAGATGAAGCTCAATATCCTCCTCCTCAGAGAATTTGTGTCCATTTTCTTAGGACATTAAAAAGTAATAAATTTTAAGTCAACTTGTGATTAGAATCTTCAGTTTTCTAGGCTTGTATCCCAACACTGAGGCCCAGTGCATTTGGGGGTGGGCTTCTCTCTCAAAAAAATCTGAGGAAAAGGTAATAAATGATTGGGCAGTCATCTAGGAAATGGAATATTAAATTTCCTGCAGAGCCTCACATTTTCTCCAAACTTATTTTATAATCTTAGTGGGTTCCAGAAAAAAAAAAAAAAAAAAAAGCAAGGGTGTCATTTCAGAGGATATATGCAAGAGATCAAAGCTATGAAGTTCAATTATACTTACTCTTTGTAAAAAGCTTTAATGTTTTCAGATACATTTTATGACTTTTAGTTCTTTTCTTTTTTTTTTGTTTTTTGTTTTTTTTTCTCTATCAATAATTCTGCAGAAGCAAGGAAAGCAAAAAATACAACTGAAAATAAAGCTTAGACTTTAGTGCAGCTTACCAGATTCAGTACAGCACAGATTAAATCCAAAGAAAAAAAGAGATGAGACTACATCTGTAGTGATAGCCAGATGAACTTATACAAACTATTGGTAAAAGAAAAAGAGTTATTGAGGAAAGGAAAAGATTAAAATCAAAGCCAAAAAGTAGGTCAGCTAGTACTTCAGGTATGAAAGTATGTAAAATGACAACACATCCACTGCTGTGTTCAGAGAGCAGGCTCTCTCTGTCTGAAAGTAGGACTCTCTCTGGAAACGCACTGCTGGTCACTTTGCCTCTAGGGACGAGATCTGTGTTCGAAGTCCTAGCACAAAAGTAGTCCTACCACCATCACTCTAGTAAAAGCTCACCTCTTTTCTGGGGAAACCACGTACACAACAGAGAAGATGCCTGTTCCAATCAGAAGAGATATACCATATACACCAAACCACAATACAACCCATTTATTAAATTAAATTTGCAACATTTATTTCTTTAAAAAAAAAAAAAAAGATGCAATGGGATGAGAGAGATGAAGAATAAAGACCCAGGAGCTGCTGATAGCTGACACGCACAGAAAGATCTTCATTGCCATGTAAAAAAAAAAGTCTTCATTGGTAAGATTTTACCTTTCTGCTAGCAAATACGATTTTTTTGCTTTGAACATAGGAAAACAGCACCCTTGACCAATCCTGAAGGAATGGGGAGTTCTCTCTATTGAGGAAAATCTATTGGTAGCATTATTTTTCAAAGCAGTGTGACTCTGCATAAATTTGCATTTTTCTAGTGTGCATACAGTGCTCCGTTTTATAAGATTTCAATGACATAGTTGAGGGAAGGAAAAAGAAGGCATAGGATTGTTATGAAACAATTAAATACCAGTAAAAAAGCAAGGAAAAAAAATCCCAGAGGATTTTTCCCCATCAAGACACACTAAACCCATTCCGAGGATGCCTGGAAAAAAAATGATATTTATAGATTTTTATTTATGTTGAAACCGTATCAGTATACAGCTACCATTCAATAGGCAAATTCTTTGTAAACACACAGACTCTGCAGCACTGCAAATTGGATTTGGCAGGGTTGCCCCAAGGTTTGTTCACCAACACTGCTACGCTTCTGCATGTGCCTTGACATAACCCTGAAGTTTCAGCTATACTAACAAGTATTAAAATGAAAAATGAATGCGTAAGCCAATTGTGAAAAGCTGCTTTGAAAACACACTTGCCTAATACACTGGTGCTCAGAAAACAAACCAGGCAAATGAAGACAGGAGAGAGAACTGAACATTCAAAAGCTTTTTATAAAAAAAAAAAAAAAAAAAAAAAAAAAAAAAAAAAAGCTAATTTAAGTGTGTCAGAATCTTTGACAAGAAAATAGCGATTCTACTGAAACTTTCAATGGAAGTTCATTGATCAGTCTCCATCTATTACAACTGGCAATCTAGTGTGCTGAAACATCTAAACCACCTCTGCAAAATTTGAGAACATGCTCCAAAAACTTGACGTTTGATAAAAATTCTTCCAAAAATCAATAAGAAAGTGTAAGGAAGGAAATACTGATGTGATGGTATGTCCTATTTTCTGCACCTTGCATGCCCATGTTTCAGTTTTGCAGCAACAAAATTCAAAAAGGAAGAGAGCAAAAAACAGGTCTAATTTTCTCCTCTCAACAACACACAACACTCCAACTTTTCTAACTGTTTGGATGAATATAGTTTCTTTTTTTCAGGCTAGGACATCTAAATAAGGAATACATTGTTAGAAATAGTAGTATTTATGGCTGCATAGACAAACTAGGCTTTGAAAAAGACCAGAAAGATTGCTGGACACATGCTTCATTCTTCTGTAATTCCCAAAACACACAATAAGTTCTCATGAAATTGACGTTCTTCTCAGTACGTTTGCAAATCAACATAGAACCAACTTCTCAAGTGGTCCAAGACAACAACTCACTTGGAAGGTGTTTACTGGCACTTTTGTCATGTAATGAATCTACAAGGTTCTCAATCTAAGACTGCCTTCCATTTATAAAAAGCAGGCTTGGAACATTGTGACTCATTTTCGAAGAGAAGTTTTAATTGCACTTCATTTTGAGGTCCATAAACAATATAGGGTTCTGTTTACTGGCCAAACACTAAATTTCCTTTTTTTGATGAAATAAAAAATAATAAATTTGAAAATATAAATAATAATTTGAAAATAAATGAAGGTCCTGAAAGTCCCAAAGCTTGTACTGAATCCGTTCAAGTGCACAGCCACAGCTCTTAGGAGAATCAACTTCAAATTTCCACTTTTCTGATTTTATTATTATATTATGTTTTTACTTTTTCTTATTTGGTTCTTACAAACAAAAATAAAAGAAACAATGTAGCACAACAACCTCAAGGAAAAAAAAAAAAATCTGAATGGATATAAATCCAGGCATCAAGTTAATTTCTACAGCTATATTTCATTAAACTTACAAGTATTAAAAATTGTTTTCATGACAAACTTCTCTGTTAGCTAGGAAGACTCAAGTGGCAGGGGGCACAAGGGACACATTGTTTATTTGCTTTTTTCCATCATTCTAAGCTGCTTGTTATGATGTTGTTCATATATATTTTTAATTTACTGAAGTTCTTTGGCAAAGACAGTTTGAAATGTTCAGTTGCTTTTGGAATAGTCTGTTTGCAAGTAGTATTTGAACTATGATAGCATACATACGACAGCCTTCGACAGGTAGCCAGAACTAACCTCGCAGTGCTTTATAATCAAAGTATAGACTTAAACCCAACAACCTCCCTTTTCCCTTATGAATGAATCTCTAGTTTAAGTCACTGAAGTCTGCGCTCATCTAAATAGCTCAAGCTAGCAATACCAACTTTACAGATCTGCAAAGAAAATTATCTTGTTTCTCTGTGAACGAGGATAAATATTATACATCCAAACCTTACCACAGAGCTGTGGAGCCCATTAGTTGCTAAATTTCTTTTTACAAACCTACAAGCAACCCTGAATTATCAAATCAATCTCTGCCTTCACAAATGAAGTGCACAACAATACCTTAAAAATAAAGATTTAAACATGAAAAAGCATCTTTTGACAAGATGTAACATGAAAATATGCCTGGATATATAAAAATGTAGCATCTGCATTTTAAAAGATTTAGTGCATTGTCAAAAAGTTGCAGGCTCTCATAAAACTCCAATTACCAAAATCCTCACACGAAAGAAACCCTGATATGTGGAAGCCTTATTTAAAAATCTCAACTCTACTATAACAGCCACCAAGAAAAATAAGTAACAGACAACTAAGTGTTAGAGTCATGCAACTACACTTTTAAGACCTATTAAAGGTGTTGCTGTGTCAGATAGCTGCCCCCATTTGCAGGGAGGAAAAGGTCACATTCCTGTCTTCTAGTTTATTAACACTACACAAATAAATATTTGAAAAGAGCATGAATAATTGATTGCCTATGCAACACTGGTGCCTTGGGCTTCTTACTACTGAATATATTAGGTCTGAATTTTCAAAATCATAGGAAAGAAGGAGGTGAAATCACAAATGGCTTGGGAATATATACAGAAGACAGGAGAGGAGAGAGAACTAGGCAGCATGGGACCTTAAAGCAAGAGAAAATCCTTCATTTTTGGCTTTCGTTGGATATTATATGTATTAGTATGCAACAGCATCCAGAAACATTAGCTGAGGTTACAGTCACCTCATTTTAAGTACTGTTTATAGTAGGAGACAGTCCTAGCTCAGACAACTTAGTGCCTCAATAGGCAAAACAAATTATCTCCATTTATAGAACTTCATGTCAACCAGACTCAGGAATAGTACTGCATTAGCACAGATCTCACAAAGCATGGGGAGAGTCACTGCCTGTGTTAAACACATGGTACATGTTAGATGGCTTACAGTAATTAATGGTTAGGATTTCTTTTAAATAAATAAAATAAAAATCCACTATATAATGAAACACCTCTTCAATCAAGCAAACACACCAGAGAATCTGGCCATCTCTACAGCACTTTCTACACGTTAACAGTGTATCTGCATATTGGATTGGATATAAGACAGTTCAGTGGGAAGGGGCATTCAGAGGTCACCGAGTCCAACTGCCTGCCCATGCTGGGGCTCACCAGAAGTTAATGAGGGCAGTGTCCAAATGCCCCTTGTGCACTGGCAGGCATGAGGCACCATCCACCTCGCTGGACAGTCTGCTCCAGCCTTTGGCCACCCTCACAAGAAAGCAATGTCCCCTCCTGCCCAGCCTGAGCTCCCCCGGTGCAGCTTGGTGCCACTGGTGCCCAGGGAGCGGAGCCCAGCCCCCACCTCTGTGTGAGGTCACCTCCTGGCCTCCTGTCAGCCTCCTCTCCTCCAGGCTGGGCAGCCAGAGCCTCCTCAGCCTCTCCTCACAGCACGTGTCCTCCTGCCCTAGGCCAGCCTTGTTGCCCTACTCTGGGTGCCTTCAAGGACCTTACCATCCTTTTTGTATTGTGGATTTATATTGGTAAGTGGCTTTTAGTGTTAGCACATTGTTATTATTCATAATGCAACAAAAAAAAAATAATAATAGCATGGAAAAATATCTCTCTCAGACTTTGAAAGGAATCTCTTTCTGTTTCTATGACAGGTGAAGTCACTTCTCCGCTTCCAAGGAAAGGCTGTGGTTTCTATTGTTTGATTTTGAAGCAGAAGAAGGGGACAAGAAGAGAAGATCAGAAAAGAAGATGAAGTTATTTTAGTACAGGAATTGGGCTTCTTAAGCCCTTAGTCTATTGTGGCTTATCTGTATCCCCTGCTACATTTTAAGAACTAAATTATGAAACATTAGTATTCAAACACAGCATGGCATTTATTGCAAGCTAAACTATTTCTTTAAAACAAGATAATTAAAATGAGTTGTGGTAGGCATGAAATGCCTATGAAATCTTTCTATTAATGTTCACAGTGCTTGCCCTTGGACACAAGCTCATGACTGACAATGAAAGCACCCTGCCTATGCAAAGAACGAATACACTTTTGTAATTTTCTGACAGCAGAGGCTATTGAATTAAGTGACTCATTATTAGCGTTTACCCTTTTGAAGTTATTTCTAATTTGTTTTGATATGGTGCAAAAGAAAGAATGGTAGACTAGCCAGAACCGAGGCTTACAATAAACTACATAAAACAGACTAGTAGAGTTTGACTGTACAATTACATGGACTCCTTTAGTGTCTCACTTGGTGCAGAGAGATCCTTTTGACTTCCTGGGGAACAAATTGTCACTGGAATGAAGGGACGGCATTTCACAATACCATCACCTGATGCAACACCATTCACAGTTAAATGTTGAAGGCTCGGTCTCATGCAGTACAGCTGCCAGCATTGCAGACAAGCCTGAGACATACGAGCAAAATTTTGTGGGGAATCTTGCACAGTGTATCATCTGAAGCTTGTCTGTACAGTGGCTGACTTGAGCCAGGGCATCTGGTCCCTAAGCAACACATTCACTGATGGATTTTTGAAGAAAAGCAAGCAGTTATCAAACCACCCAATGGTAGAGGGTTGTAACCTTTCCTTTAGGGATGCATCGTCGTAAAGGAGTGTTACAAGAATCACATCAGGGGAGAAATCTAATAACCCTGGAGATTTTCAGAAATCACAGAACAAACATTTATAGCCCCAACGTTGCAAAAATATTTTGTGTTCTCTGTCAGTAACTGTTATCACCTATGCCCCAAGTGGCCCAATTTGAACCATAGGGAATTCAGATGCCATTGCATTAAAGAAAATGAACTTTGAGATTTACTTTTTTGGGGAAAAAAAAAAATCACTTTCCTGTAACACTGGTCTCCTTAACTAAAAAGAAAAATTGTGTTCTACTGCAATTGGTAATTGATGAACACCACCAAAGCACAGATCCTGGGAGAAGGAGCTTTATTTCCAAATACTGAAGTTAGCAACACAGTGTTTAGAGATAATGTTTTGATCATGAAATATCTCATCTTAAATTATTTTTACACAGCTGAGTTCTAAAAAAATGTTAAGTAAAATACAAAATGTGCTAGTCCATTGTCCTAGAAACAACACTACAGGAAACAAACTTTTAACAGTACACAGAATCAATTACATTTATTTCTTCACTGTTAAACTCTGGATGAATAGCTAAAAGACTCTTTCAAGCCTCATGACACAGTGAGAAAGAGGAGAAGCACACAATCTACTTCCTTATGGCAATGCAATCCAAAGTATTTTGTTGCTGCATCTAGCGATCTCAAACACAAACAGATATGATCATGAGGGGTGATGGCAAATGCATGTGTCACTTGGGACCACAAAGCTTCCAGTACATAAGAAATCTGCCTAAAACCATACCCGGGAACTCTTCCTAGGTTAAAAATAATAATAATAACAATGTAATGGAGCTACTCAAGCATGAGCACAAGTACCGGCATGAGGTTCTAAAAACATTGAAATATACCTGAATGGTCAATAATATTGCAGATTACTAGCAGGTTTAAATAGACACCTGACATTAGTCCATTAACCAGAAAAAAACAATAACAAGATGAGAACTTGTACAGCATTTAACATACATACAGAGGCCCAAATCATACTGAAAAGGATAAAGTAAATCTGAGGACTACGGGTGACATTAGATGAGAGTTGCCTTAGAATAATCCAAAAAATTAAGATGCTAGGAAAACATTTGTTTTAGTATATGTTTTACTGTATCAAGAGATTTTTGAGCTTTCATTTATCACTCACATGAAGGTAACTTTCACCTTCTTCTCTTGGATTAATCTTTTGACCAACTTTATTCTGATTTGCTGTCTTCCAAAATTTTGAATATCACATGAGATATATGAGCAAAATACAACCCCACATTCTCTAGAGCTCAGCAACTGACTTTTATTTATTACATTAGTCAAGATATTCCAAAAGAAAGTAGACATACGATTAATAACTAATTTAGAAGAGATCATTTTTTAGTACACATCACTTATGTGAGAACCAAAATCTTTGTTAGTGCATTGCCCTCTGTCTCACACGATAATATTGTAAAGCATCAAGTCTGCCTACCAGCCACCAGAGATGTATTTACTAGATTAGATTTATTAAGCATTTATCATTTTAAGTGAGTCACATCTTTATATAAAGCCACATTAAAAATTGCGGCAGATTGAAAACATGTTTCAGAATAGGCAATGTATTGCTAAGTCAACGTGAAACAGTTCTTATGGCAAACTTGGCAGCTATGTCCTCTCCAAATTCATGAGGGAAGCCACGGGGATCTGATCACCGTTGGGAGCCTACTCCACTATTCCAAACTCTCATGCTCTCTGTTTTTGTTTTGAGTCTTCCTTAGCTCATTTCTTTCTTCAAATGGCTTTTATATTTTCAAATGCTAACATTAAACAAGGTCTCAGTCTGTACACAGCAACCTTTTCCACAATACTTTCTTTTTCCCCTAAACTTTCTTAAGTCATTCCAGATTCTCAGAGTATTTTCTTCCATACACTTAAAGAAATTCTTATTATTTATTAGGAAAACATAGGATAATGAAAAAATGGAAACCACTTGAGAAACCATTAGTAGCACTTAACCAAATCAATCTTGCTTGCTACCTCATCTTAGATTAAAAACGAACATGCCTCAGTCAATATAAAATTTGCAGCCCAACCTCATAGCCTTCTGGACAACATTAGAAAAACTTCTTATGTAGAGAAGACAGACTTGGACAGCATGCCCTAGCAGCATCATGAAGACCAGACTCAGACAAACTATATCAAAATATGAAGTTGATTGCTGATATGTCCTTTAAGGTCCTTCTGTTTTCAACATTGGCCCTATTGATTTCAACATTGCAAAATCACTTTCTGAGGGGAAAAAAAAAAAAAAAAAAAAGACAATATTGCATGTAAATCTAATCTAAAATGCAAGGAAGTGGGAAAGCAAAAATTCATGGATACTATTTTTTCTCATTATGAATACTGAATTACAGTAATCATCAGCTATGAACTCAGTCAAATATTCTGCAAGCTCATTTTTCATTCCTTAAGTTCATGAGAGCTTAATCATTCTAAGTGCTTAATCATTCTAAGTCATGTGAGCTTCACGGTAAAAAACTACACATATAATTTTATATCCTTCCATTATCTGATATAAACATTAAAAATAAAAATAAAAAGCAATTCAGCTGTATGACAAACAGTCTAGGAATAGTCATTGACAAAGAGCTGATAAAAAGTTCTTGGGAAAGCTTAGTATTTATAAATTGAATGGATATACATGATCAGGTTTTACAGAATGAAGAAAAGAAATTTCACGTCTCTGTTATTATTTTAAGAAATGAAAAATTATTCTATAACCAGGAAATGCAGAAAAAAATATTGAGTAAATGTTCAGAAAATGAAAGAAAGGTTATCATCACAGACAAAATAACAGACCAGGTAATAAGAAAAAGTTTCAGCAGAGAGCATAACAAAAAAGAGATTGATGAATAACCTGTGGCCATGAAGACAGCATCTTGCAATACCTGATAACATGCTACAATGGAAATAATATAAAATATCTGACAGCAATAACTTAATAAATTTTCTCCCAGAGTTTTGGTTTTTATGTAAGAACTTCCTTCAGGAATCATTTTGACTCTGAGCATAGTTATTCTTTCACATAAATGCCTTACTAGAGAGGGGTACTTTTCTTACATGGCTTCAAAATTCATTTAAAACCTTGATGAATAACATTATTTAAATACATAAAAATTTTAAGTGGTTGCAATGAGAAAAGCATGGGGGATAATAAAATGACTTGTTTTAGGTCTTGTCACTTAACAGCTGATAGAAGACTGGGTGAAGAATAAGGTTAATGAAATTCATTCGTAAATAGGAATGTGCAAAAACAAGAGTGAGAAAGAAAGGAAACGTTAAAAAAATCAAAACAAAATAAAACAACAACAACACCAAAAACAAACAAACAAACAAACAAACAACAAAAAAACAGGGAGCCATGATTTAAGTGCATTAAAATGACAGCTGAGAAAAGGAAACAATCAACGAATCAGGAAAACAATTCACAACATGAATAACACTGGAAAAATTAGTTGTGATAAGAGAATTTATGGACAAGCTTTTCAAGCACTACAAGAGCAGAAAATGCCAATGTAGTTTGGACTAGGTTGTCAGATAGGGAATAGGAAATGACCCTGATGGTCAGAAGGATGAGCATTGGCTGTGTTGAAGATTCTTAAGTTGGGAATCCTAACATAATACTGTGGGAAGAGCTGTAATGACATTTTGCAGTCCAGAGCAAGGCAGAAATCTTTCTGTTCCAGCTATCCTCTTGCCAAGCCTACTACAGTTGCATTAGCACCCTTCTAATACTTAGGCCCTGTGCAAGAGATATTTTTGTCTCTTTGTGCACAGCTGTGAACAGCTCCTACTTTTTTATGTAGGTATTTCAGTAATATATTTGCCTAAGCAGATACTGAAAAAAATGAGACTTTCTTCCAGGAAGACATTGTAAAAGATAGTATACTTCAACTACACAAGTAAACATAATTCATCCTGATTGTCACTATAATACCTTTCATGGGTGGAAAAAAGGGCTTTGATTTTTGTACAGTATTGCTACAACATTTTTTAAAAAGTTCTGTGTTTTCTCTTAATGCAGGAAAGGTATTTGCAAGGTTTTCTTCCCTCTACACTCTGCTTTTTCTTCCCTGATAATGTCAAGGACTACTCCTTCATATGAAGACGTGTCAGCACACTGGCTGATACTTCTTACAGTGTGTAAGCTTTGAAATATAAGACAGCAAAGATCATAGTGTAATAGAGATCGGGCTGAAGAGTGTAGGCAATAAAATCCCTTGCTAAGAAAGAGAACTAGAAATTCAGCTCCATGCAATTTGATTGGAAGGAGAAGCACTTTATCTTTCTGTGCAAATTAATGGCTTAACTGAACTGTGTTTAGTTCAAATGTTAAGAGCATTGCATTAATCCTCTGAACAATTTAAAAGCCCTAAACCCACCAAAACAGACTTCTAAGAAAGCTATCAACAATACTGATAAAACAACATGAAGAACAGCGACTACATGATTGTCCTAAAATTCTGTCTTACAACTTTCAGATTCTTTAACATTAGTCTTATGCGTATAGAAGTAATTTTTATTTCATTCCAATGAGTAAAGTTTGTTTTCTTCAGGATGGGAACAAAACACAATCTATGACTCCCTGAGCCCTGCAACAGATCTAAAGGGATTCATCCAGGTCATCATTTTTTAACAGTTTGCCAGGAAACTTTAGACTATGCCAGACCTGAGAAGCTATGTTGGGAGGGAACAAATGGCAGGGAATACTTTGCCTCAAGATCATGTTCTCAGTGACTTGTCTTGAGGAGTAACACACTATAATAGTATTTTCCAAGCAGAATGTCTTTCCCCACAAAACAGGAAAAGGATTTCCTTGAAAATTTGTATGAGTAATTATAAAGATGCTTCCAAGTAATGTTAACTCAGCTACCTATTTCATCACTATTACCACATTCTAAAAATAGTTCTCAACATTTTCTCTGCAAAGCACTGGTCCTGAGAAGGAAGCAGTTCTCTTTCTCGCCTTCAAAATGTTGAACCTTAATTTTTTTTAAAAACTATTGTTTTTTTAAAATGTTTAAACACCAAAATTTGAAAAAAAAGACTTTGTTTCTATAAGGGAAAAATGATTTATTATCTGAGCTCCTCAAAGATAATAATAATAATAATAAAAAAAAAAAAACATAGCAAAATAAAACAAACTATCTTACAACATATAAATTAAAGAAGAAACAACTCCATCAAATTGGTAGTGTTTCTAAACTCACAGCATGGCGTTAAATGAAGTCAGTGACATTTAAATAAGTGCACCTGTATGCATACAAAAATAATTTCCTAATTAATTATCTCTGCAGCTCTTGATGCCCTATCAGGTCAAAAGTACGTTAATTATATCTAAATGAACAAAAATCTTTTACAGGTGGCCACAAAACAAGTGAATATATGAATATATCCTAATAGTTCTGGTTCCTGCGCTAGTGCATAAGGTCAAATATTCACTTACCACATACTTCAGCGATAGGAAATATCATTGGAGGGAAGATGTTATATTATTACTGAGTGTAATTACACAGGTTGAGCTCAACCTTATGTACACAGACACATAAGACAGCACTGTCCTGGTCAGAGTGAGCTGCACGCTACTGGAGACAGGTATAGCTATGTGTTTTGAACAGTGGCATATTGAGACAGGAAGAGTGCGTGTCAAGAAAGGAAATAGACCAGCACTAGAATAGTATGGGTAAGGGAGAGAATAGAACTGAGACATGGTGATAAAAACCCTCAATTATGGGGGGAAGCACTTACCAGAAAGGATGCTAAATGTTTATCAAGCATCTGCACAGCCATGCACTGTCATTCTGCTAGAGTCTCTGCAGAGCATGCGCATCTGTTTGCCTAAAATATGTTCACTGTGTTCTGTATTTACAAAATAGATGATCAAGTTTAAAATTACTGGATGATCCAAACCTGTTTTAAAGACTCAAATTCATTTTTTGTTTGCATTTAAAGGAGGAAATTCACACTCAAGTAAAACATCAATTCAATCATACAGCTGTCTTTCAACAAAAAGTTCTTTCTTCAACTTTTATTGCAGTCTTCAACTGAAGAGGCAATCAGCTGGAATTAGAACTTCTCCTGTAAGTCCCTGTGAAAAGTCCTGTATCCTGTACCTTTCTTTATATATTTATTTTTATATTTATATATTAGAAAGTACACATACCAACAAAAATTTCTAGAATCAGAGCAATGCACCTAAATTCCATGACTCTATGAAATTAAGATTTATAAATTAAAGAAACTTATATCCTGAAAACTTGTGTACTTCCATGAGGATTAGAAACAAATGTGGCCAGGATAGATAATTCTTAAATATGAATACAATTTAAAGAAATATCATGCTTGTGTTGCTAAATCTTTCTATAACTTCAAAAAAAAAATAATTAAAAAAAAAAAAATCAGTAATCTCTATGGAAAAGATGACCTAAAATGAAGCTGCAAAGGCTGCACACTCCATCTTCAGGAGGGCAGTGAAAAGGAGTGAAGAACCCAAGACCTGAAGAACTGATGAGTACCTCTCAATAGCAATAACTATGCAAGAAACAGATCTAAGTGCACTTATTTTTACATTCAGATTTTGGGGTTTAGTTCATTAGGTAGTTAAAGCATGTTTAAAATCAGGTGTGTTATCAAGTCACATTCATAAAATACACTTTTTGCGACTGGCTTCTTTTAGGCCTGTCTATTAGACGTTTGTTGTTATATCAAACTGAGACCATTATTTGCAGGAATGGTGAGGGATTTCAGAAGAGCAGGAGATAGTATTCCCAAAGGTAATGAAGCAATTTGATTGCCATTCAAATAACAATAAAGGCACTGGCTAGATTATATACAGTGGTGCTACTCATTTAAACATGCTTAGTTTTGTTAGGTGAGCTAAAATTTCAAGAAAAGTAACACTATGATTTTACTAGAATTTTACTGTACTTTACTATAATTGCTTTGCTATCCCAGGCACAGAGTGAATGGTTCTAAAGGAAGAGTGAGCCAGCGTTACATATAGAATGTGGCAAGTCTCAGTACTGACTTTGTGAACATCACCCACTGCTATATGGATTTCCCAAGTAGGGCAGGAAGCTGGAAAGTGATCTACATATTCGTTTAAAAATAAAATAAAATAAAATAAAATAAAATAAAATAAAATAAAATAAAATAAAATAAAATAAAATAAAATAAAATAAAATAAAATAAAATAAAATAAAATAAAATAAAAAATAAAATCACAAGTTCTTTTCAATTTAAGCTAGATCTATTGTACAGATTTTTCCTCCATGAGGACACAAAAGTCTCGAGAACTTAACCCACAAACAATACATATAAATTCAAAGTGGTAGAAAATTAGAAAATTCATGGACAGGTTCTGATAAGTGAATTGTGTCTGAACACTTCCAGATGCTATCTACAGAAAGTAGAGTCTGGCTCTGTTATCATTTCCAAAAAAAAAGACTAGGTTAATCCACCATCCTTAAGTTGGCTGTTTACTGTGTACGTGTACAACTCTGTGACTGTTTAACTACTGCAAGCTGTGTTCTACAGTATTCTTGAAATAAATAAATTTGGTCAGAATTTGACATTCTTGTGGTTCCTTTCACTCTGTAAAACTCATTTGCTTGTACTGCTTCATTAAGATGTTCTCTTTTGGACTTTCCAGATACCTCCATATCAAGGAGGGTCAAGAGTGATGAAAGTGATCAGATGAATGCTAAAAAAGATTAGCTTGGTTGGGACGAAAGTAATATGGATTTCATTTTGTGTTATATTGTCTCAAGACTGACTGCGTGGTTTCTTCTTTCAGAATAAACAAATCAAAATTGGAGCAACAAGGCATTGCAAAATTCTTACCAACAAACCCCATGTTAATCACACCACATAAAAAATGTAACTAACTGATCAACCTAAAAGAGTGATTTCGAGACAATCCATTGAATTGAAATCTCTGCAAACTATTTGACTTTACATTGAAAAAAAATACCATTAGTAAGTAAGAATATGGGGAAATAGACAGACTGCCATGTGATTTTCTATGAAAAGATGAAATGACAGAATCAATAAAAGATTTGTATAACACATTATTGATAATCTGATTTCCAACAATCTTTTAAAGAAACTGAAAAATACCCACTAAACAGATTAGATTTTAATGAAGATTATTAGCCTTGACAGAACAATTACTTTATTATTTTCCTTTCTCTGTGCATTTTTAATGAAAAGTGACACTGAAATACGACCGGCTAAATATAAACCCATGCTGCAAAATAACTGAAGAATAGGTTTGTGACCTTCAAAACTCTTGTCTCTCAGGCCAGTGGGGAAATTAAAACAGCAGAGAATTTAACAAGTTCAATTTTCTTAGCTGAATATAAGGTTTTTCTCCATAGCAGAAGAACTAGTCAGCATCTATACTTATCTGTGGACAATACAAAGGCACCAGAACCTCAAAGTGTTGTCACAATACCAACATGTAAAGACTGACAACCTCATCTCTAGTCTCTGATCTTCACTCATTTCTGAGGGGCAGGTCAGCTACTTAATTACAGCAATTTCAGGACAGGAAGTGAGGACTATCACAATCATTAAATCAAAACTCATATAACTGTATTTTAGCTTGTTGCTCATAATGATGATGCAGAAGGACAATAAAGTAAATTTGTAGATGAGAGAAATCCACTAAAAGTGGTAAATGCAACAGCTCTCCCTATGTGTTATGAGATTTTTTACACCATAAAGTAGCTGTAGTATGTGTTTTGAAAAAGTTAATCCACCTAATGTTTAGAAAAGTTGAAGAACTGGGACAATACAAGTCCAAGTAATGGTGCATTATCATCAGACTACCCCACAACACACTGGTATGCCCTTGCAAAGGTCTTTCACACACAAACAGAACTGGCCCAGCACAGCATTATTATGAAAACAAACAAACAAAAAACCCAACACTGTGCTTAAAAACTAGAACAGAGAGCATAAGAAAGAGAAACTCTAACCTAGCACCTGTTACAGTTGCCTGAGCATCTATTGATTCACTGAAAACTACTCATTTTTGGAAAAAACTCAGTGATTCTGCAGTTGTGGAAGATACCATCCAATACAGTTACACCAGAATCAACTTCTGGTAATGCTTCCTGCAGTCACAAGCTGCAGAGTTAGCAGTTCTGTCATCCTTCACAACTGTCATCCCCACACCAGTATTTTCTAAGTTATGTAAATGCACAGTACATCAAAACGCAATCAGCCAACATAAAAAAATTCATGTCATGCCCTGGAGAGCTTTCATGTTAACAGAAAAGATATGCACTATATTGTGGGGCAAAATGTCTTTGTTACATTTTTCCACTGCCACAGTGCAAACTGAAAGCTCCTCAACATGGCAGGAAACAAAGAGAATGAAAACTGGAAGGAATGCATTTTGCACAGTCATTTTGGTTACAGGACTCCCATTTCCCTGCAAATACAACTTCATGGATACTGTTAAAGTAAACCCTAGAAGGTAAGTCAAAAACAAGCAGTGAGAAAGGGGGAAAGAGGTGCACTCTCTTAGGTATTGTTTAGCTGCTCAGGTATTATGGAGAAAAATACTGCTATTCTCTCAGGAGACAAGTACTGCCAAGCAAGATTTCAAGTGCAGAACGGGATTAAAGGAAGAAGTCTTTCTTCAGTCCAAATGCTTCTCAAATTAGTAGTCGTAAACACGTTTATTCAAGATTCTACTTTCACTTCTGATGTTTTAGGTCCTAGATACATGTACATTTCTCAGAGCTTCTAGCCATACACAACTACAAGGAAATTTAACAGAAGATGGAAGCAGTAATCCTCTCTGAAAACAGATTTCAAAGGAGACCATGAAGTATGCTGCCAACCAACCCCTGCATCTCCTATAAACACTAAGTTACTTTTCAGAGCATGTCTCCTGACTTTTCCATAAGAAACACATCAGAATGTAACTTACCCAGCTGTAACATACCAGTACTACTGAATTTTCCTTCTTAATCAGTAAGGCAGCAAACAAGCACTTCTGCTGTTTTCACTGTAAACTCACCTCCCATACTCTATTGCTACCCACAGGAGCTGCAACTAAGAGGTCTACAACATCATTAGGCTGCTAATAATTTGGATCTATCAGCAAATACAGAAAAGTTATTTACTTTTTCTTCTATCTACGGTCAAAAAAAAAAAAAAAAAAAAAGAGAGAGAGAGAAGCCCCTTTGCCTTTTGTCAGAAGGTAAGCCCCTTTGATTGCTGTGTAGTTATCAAGCTGTTAGAAGCCACTCAGCATCATGAGAAACCAGCAGATTGAGCATCACTGTAACCTTGCTGGTCTTACTAAATTCCCACTTTCACTTATGAGCTTGCAGGTGTTTTGCCACTGTAAAATCACTTGAACTCTCCCTAGAGAGCATAGGAAACATACTGCATTTTGCTGGAAAATGCTTAAAATATTTGGGTTTGTGTCAAACCTCCCAACTTCTCCTTTGATTCTTTAGGCTCACAGCACAAATTATAAGATTTTTTTCACTGCTACACAGCTGTTACAACAGAGCTGATGAGTGTGTTGGCACTTCAGCATAAAGGTGGCACACAGCTTTGCTGCCCACACTGGATGAGCTGGATTGTAATCACTGCAATCTGTAACCACCCTGACCGAGGGGATAGGAAAGAGAAAGCTTTTACAAAAGCAAGTGCCCTCCTTTCTCTAAGATGTAGGAGACAGGTGGTTCTCTTACATTTGACTAGCAGTTTGATGGGGTGGGAAAGGCTAAACCTGTGTAAGAACCTTTAGCATTTTGGTACGATATAAAACTTACTTTTATATTTCCAATTGTGCTTCAGTAAAACTCTTCTCAATAAAGCAGAGAGTTAGTCTCTCTTATCCTCTCCACTTACGCTTAGAAACGAGGAGACTTGCTCTGATGGCTTAAGGACAGGGTTTGTTCTTCCTTTGACACTTGAGTGTAATTCTCATTAATGGGAGAGGGAGTTTTGTGTGTGCACAAAGGGGAAAATTAGACCCATATAGCCATCATAGTCCAGTTTCTTAAGGGACTAACCACTAATCACTAAATTTCAGCAACATCCACTCCTTCCTATTAATTTGTTTTCAGCTTGTAAATTTCCAAAGGAAAACAGTGGTAAACAGAACTCTCCTTTGTATCAGCAGTGCTTTGACCTCTTTAGGAACATAAACCTCTGCAGCTAGTCCTTGAGTGCTTGCCCTGGAAGAGTCTTAGCTCCTCTAGAGCACCTTGTTACATTCACTTGGAATTAAGTACTACAGAGCAAATTACAGAAAAGCATACAGAAACTGAGAACCCAACTGTCATATTTTTCTAGGAACATCTGCTACTGAAAGTACAACCAAGTTAAAATAAATTAAAAAAAAATAGTGAAACTTCTCAATGCTGAAGTAGTAATAAGGATCATCGCATTTGGAAGTTGTTTTAGGTACCTGAAACATGACAAAAAGCAGTATAGGTGTGGGATGAAAATGTAATCAGTATATTGTTTTAAATGCAAATTTGTGAGCTCAAGTCAGTCCTGAGACAATTAGACTGTTTCATTCGATTTAGTTTTTAGATTAATCATTAAGTAAGTAAAAATGGCAAAGTCTGGAAGATTTTTTCCACATGAATAAATCAGAGCAAAATCCATGTAAAAATTAGAAAAAGTTTAATTACAGAAAAAGAACACAGATGCTTACAGAACTTCTAAATATATAAAAATAAAAAATAAAACCAACACAAAGTAAACTCAGAGAGCATATTTTAAGTTTTTAATTTTCTCAATTGCAAATCTAACTTGAAAATAAAACAGCATACAAAGTTTGTGAAGCATAAAAGTGAATATGGTCTCCGCATGGCCAAACCATCAAAAAATGCTCCTGAGAAAAAATGCATGCCATATGCAAACAATGATCTTGTCCCAGAAAACTATCCCAGTACAAGGACAAATACAAAGATTTGAACAGATTTCCAAAAAATACCCAACCAAAAATAATAAAATACAAATATGGACAAATCACACAAAGAAAAAACAGGATCGTCAATGCAGCCAACCTTAACAAAGGAGAAATTGATACCACAGAACACTTTATGACAGAGTGCAACACAAGAGAATTATTATTTTTTTTCCCTCAGACAGCCGTAATTTATTCAAGAAAATTAAAAAAAAAAAAAAAGACAGAATAGGAACTGCAGCCCACTTTATAGGGACCTGGTACTACTTCTGTTATATACCAAGTGTCTTTGCTCATTTTCTGTAATGAAACTTTAAAGATCTACTTTCTAATTTTGATATAGATTTTGCACTACTTTATTCATGCAGAAAAAATCAACATCCCTTAGTGCTATGAAGGACGTATCTCTTTCTTCTATGCTTTGGCACTATTGTTATAATCTAGCATGGCAATGCAGCCTGATGGAAGTGACAAGGAGAATGGTAGTTCGCATACTACAGATTCTGCAGTATTTTTTCATATGAGATTGCTGAGTCATTAAAATCTG
Source organism: Anas acuta (assembly GCF_963932015.1). Taxonomy (NCBI): domain Eukaryota; kingdom Metazoa; phylum Chordata; class Aves; order Anseriformes; family Anatidae; genus Anas; species Anas acuta. The sequence goes on from NC_088985.1 coordinate 9,806,072, forward strand.
AAAGTTTCATGGCAGTGTTAATTTTTAATATCTAATTCCTAAATGGGAAGGATAATCTAAATTTTTCTAAGAATTTTCATTATTTCATTCCTTTTCAAAATTGATCTTAATTGATTTTATTGAACTAGAATTTCACCAAGATGGAAACTATTATTCTGTGTATTTTTTTTTTTTTTTGGTTGGTTGGTTGGTTTGGTTTGTTTTTTCCTGGGCCAACTGTATTTTATTTTTTTTTTATATTTCATGTTCAGAAACCACAGTAACAAAGTATAATAAAGTGGACATGAAACTGTCATAAGAGAAATAGCCTACAGGAAAAAAAAAAAAAGTAAAAAAATGTAAGGATAGAGAAGGGATTGGAAGTGACAGGAGAAAGGCCTAATAATGAGTATAAAAAAAGGGGAGAGTGCTTTGTCACATTTTAACACATGAGTAGTAGATATCATATTTACTCCCAACTTGTTTGACTAAATTATTTCATGACCTTGGGCAAAGACTGTCTTAATCCTATGTGGCATATTTATTCCAGCATCTATAAAACAGATGTCATTCCTTTGCCTCTGTCAATATTTTTCCCACCTATCTACTACGGAATAACATAAGATTCTGGCAAGAAGGTGTCCTGGTTTCAGTTAGAATTTTCTTCCTAGTAGCTGGTGGAATGCTGTGTTTTGGCTTGGGATGAGAAGTATGCTGATAACACCCCGATGTTTTAATTGTTGCAGAGCAGTGCTTATACCAAGCCAAGGACATCTCAGCCTTTTGCTCTGTCCTGCCAACAGGCAGGCTGGGGGTGCAGTAAGAGCTGGGAGGGGACAGACCCAGGACAGGTGACCCAAACTAGCCAAAGGGGTATTCCATACCATCTGACGTCATGCTAAACAATATATAGGGGTGGCTAGCCAGGGGAGGGGGCCGGACTGCTCGGTGTTAGGCTGGTCATCGGTCAGCGGGTGGTGAGCAATTGCATTGTGCATCACTTGTTTGTACATATTAGTAGTAGTAGTACTATTATCACCATGGTATTATTATTATTATTATTATTATTATTGTTGTTGTTGTTGTTGTTGTTGTTATTATTATTTTCCTGTCTTATTAAACTGTCTTTATCTCAACTCAGGGGCTTCACTTTCCATCTCTCTCCCCCGTCCCAGAGAGGGAGGGGGAGGGTGAGCGAACGGCTGCATGGTGTTTAGCTGCTGGCCGGGTTAAACCACGACAGAAGGTAAGTCAGATTTGAGTCAATCTTATTTGTTATGCTGTATGCCATTTCTTTTTGCAGATCTTCTGTTATTGCTTTACTATAATACCTGTAATATACTACAAGAAATGATGAAGCTCTACCTTTATATCTATAGAAGAAATGAAAAGTAAGTTCCGCACCTTAGCCACATTAATTCTGCCTGTGATGATAAACCAGCATGTACAAATATCTCATTGTAAAAGACAAAGAAAACATTCACTCCTATAAATCAAAAGATGTCCTAGGATAAGACAAACTGTCAGCCAACAATTTCAAAAATGAAAAACACAAGAGCAAAGCCAATCCTATGCTGATCTAATAGAAGCCTGTTTGTGCAGTTTATTCTTCCTATTAGTGCCCTGTTTTAAAAGAACATAAAAACTCTGTTGTTATATTAAATTAAACTGAAAAATAAGGCACTTGATATTCCTTTAGCTATACCATACCTTACATATAGCTACCATTTCAAAATAGTTTCATCCCAGAACAGTCATGTTTGTGTTTTTATCAGTTTCTAAAAATGTATGTTATCACTATTTCTTCAATTAGACAAAAGAGATTAGAAAGATAACCTTAACTAAAAACAAAACAAAATAAAATAACCTGCCAAATGGATAATAAGAAGTCATATACCTATTGTATCTTTTATGCTGTAGCATTGAAAATTAGAATTACTTTTTCTTCCACCCTCTAGAATAGCCATTTTTGAGTGCCTCATAAAATAGGATAGATGTACTTGTACATGGCAAAAAAAAATAAAAGAATTACCTTAGTTTTACTGGTACAGCAGTGGGCCAGAAGCTGTCTTATCTTGGCAAAGAAATTGAATGAATTTTGTCTTTTCTCTTCAGCAGAAGAACCTGCTTCTTTTCTCTTTATTCCCCTCTGTGTGGAATTCAGACACATTGAAAATATCCCCTCAAACTTCCTCTTCTCCAAGCTAGGAAGTCCCAGCTCTCACCAGATTGAGTTCCAGATGCCATTTGGCTCTTTTTAACCCCAACCTCGCACATTGAGGCACTATCTCTGTATTCCTCATGGGTGACCTGATCCTGCTTCCACATCTCATAAGCTTCCTTTTTGGGTTTGAGTTTTGTCAGAAGCTCTTTGTTTATCCATGCAGACTTCTGGCCACCAGGTCCCAAATGGGGATGCAATGGCCCATAACAGCATCTGTCCCTGAGACACAGTGACAGAACAGCCAGGGGCACCTGGGGTGCCTGGGAGGAAGCTCTCACCAACTGCTTCCTCACTCTCCCATTTCCTTCTTCCCAATACCTGGAGACTTCATCTCTGCACTTGTGCTCAGCTCCCAGTTTGCCATCTGGAGCAGGCAATTTCTTCAGGACCCAGCCATCACTGTCCTCCCATCCTCCCAGTCACATCTTGCTCATCTTGGGGGCTGACTACAAATGTCTTCAGAGCAAGGCAGCCAGGCAGGTCGGGGGAAGGCTCTCACTACTGCATCTGACGACGTGTGTTTTCACTTACGTGAGAACAACCTAACCCAGCCACTTCCACAGCCTTGTAAGTCGTGCAGTGCCCTGCAGGCAGCTAGGATGCTGCCCACGAGCAAAGCATATGGCCTGCTCCTCAGGGCTGCTGCGACTGTCAGTGCTGCCCCAGTCACCTGCCACTGCCACTTCCAGGGGATTGGCGGGAAGCACTACAGAGTAGAGACCCCGTGCTGACCTGGAAGCGTCAGAGGAGACATAATCAGCACGTCTTCTGTTCTACCTGTCACTTCAGCAGGGTCACAGTGCTCATAGAGCTGTGCCTCCATCTGAAAGAGACTGTTGAGAGTCACTTCAGGCTCCAGCCTCCCTTGAGCTCCTGAGTCCATGGGGACTGGATATGTCACCTTTTGCTCCAGTAAAATAAAGCCAGTTAGCTTCTGTCAGCAGGCCCTTACCTCTTGGAGAGTAAAAAGATTCTGAAGTCCTGTTAATCTCAGAAATACAGTCTTATTAGTTAATCTCCAATTTTCTTACTTCTTTTATTAGTTAATCTCCAATTTTCTTACTTCTTTTTATTCTCTACTGTACTTCCATCTACTAACTCTCGAAAGGGATATATTCCAATTACCAGTCTTGCCCCAACCTGTGAATTCAGGAGCTCCAGTTTACTGGAAAGTTCAATATAAAACTGTGAATGTACGATGCATACATTTAGTGATCAGTCAGCAGGTATGAGTTTGTACATGCACACAGCACCTAACAGGCATTTGCAAAACCATTTTTTGCAGTCTAAGCATGTATATGGAGTACAGGGCAAGGCCACGTGAGGGGGAACAGTGCAGAGATATTACATGAGCACAAAAGGTTAGCAATATTTAAGGCATAATTAATGAGTGCTAACTAATTACAGGGTAGGACTGCAGTAATAAAGGAGGAAAAGGGGAGTGCAGCTTAACCAACTTATTTGGTTATCTGTTAGGATTTAGCAGTATGTTAATCACAGTATGCTGACAACGTATAAATATTAGACACATTAAACAGCTATAAGACATTTACTTCTCATGCAATGTCTAATACATATCTATATGTTCCCAACTGATTTATTTCCCAAATGATAAATATACTATTAAACTCAAATTAAATACCTAGTTCTATGCACTTATGTAGTGGATAACTCTTTTGCACGTATTATTATTACTTTTTTAGTAATGACAACTAAGAAGTAATTAGTAATAATAAGTAATAAAATTTATATTACTAATTAGTAATATTGCTAATAAGTAATTAGTAATAAAAAGTAATAGAAAAAAGTAAAAATAACTAAAAAGGATTGACCAGCAGTCAGTGTAATGTTTAAAATACTTGTACTTTATTTTTCTGTTTCTTAAAACAGAAGTAACTAAGACCAAACACTGCTATAAACAGACCTTCTTCATATGCTGCTGTGGATTTTTTTCTCATGGAAAAATAAATACGCAAACATGATTTAAAAGTTTAACAAAGTAACCTGGCACAAACATCTAAATTAGTATCACCAAACCACAGATGCCAATGCTTTAGTTCTGGCTTCTGGATCTTACAGAAATTCACATTCAAAATAAAATGTAAAAAATATAGCCGGTTTTATTCTGTACAGCTGTTTCCTCATTTTTGCAAGAAAGAACTGCGATCGGGACTTCTATGACCTGAAATGCATTCTCACTGCATCAGCTGGGAGGAGCTGTTACAGGCTAGACTCTAGAGGATGGGCTTTAGAGGCTGGACTAGTCACTAGCAGCCTCAGTTGGGTTTAAGTATATTTGAGGCTATAATCACTTATGTTGTATTTGCTGCTTGTAAAGGGGAAAGGAATGTCTTCCCCATCCCATATCCTCATTCAAGCATCCTGGATGTCTCTCTTGTTTTGGCCCAGTGCTTAGCATGTGGCAGTAAAGTTGCCAACATTGTGACAAAATTGCCTTTTTAGCCTCAAAAGGAGAAATACCTGTATTTTGGCCATAAAAAGCATGTGATGCTTCTACATCACAAGGCACCATGAGACCTTAGGAAATGGAGCAGAGAAGAGACTTTCTGAACAATTCTGTCCTGCAGTCCCCTTCTCAGAGTAATTATAAGCAATCCTGAAGAAAGGAAAAGAGGTACAGACTATGTAAATCTTTCCATGGTCTTGCAGGTCAAGCATCCTGTCGAGAACATTCATGCTCATGACATCTTGTATCTTCTAAGCAACAGAAGCCTGACTATGAGCTAGGTTTATAATGCAATTAAAATATCATTAAACAGGAAGACAAAAGGAAACTTTTCTCCTTTATAAGCTTTTTCTCTCTGAATCTCCTAAACTGCTGATGTAGAGATGGCTGATAGAGAACTGGAGTTCATTGCAGAATTTTGCTTTGTGTTTTTTAAAATAATGTTGCCCATAGAATGTATATATGGGATGTCACACCTAATAGCTGGTACTATCAGCCAGCAAACATTACCTGTCAATTACAATTGTTATATCCAGTCTGAAAAATTCACTAGTGTTCTTTGTTATCCACATACAAAGCATAGACACAACATAGATTTACACTCATTTCACTAAAATGTAACTTCTAAATTCTTCAAGATTATTTCTCTATATTTTCATTGGAAGGTGGAGAGCAGAAAGAAAACAAAAACATTATAAATCAATCAGTCACTAGTATTTTACTCCAACAAGTTCTCATTCATCATCAGATTTTGCAAAGGGCTCTATTTCTTGCTGCATTACTCTTGATAACTTCTTGAAGTAAAACAGTGACCTTTACTTCGGAGTCAGTAGTGCTCTTGATTCTGTCAAATCAATACTTTCTTTAGATTGTTAAAAGAAAACTGACCTCTATTTTAAGGACTCTAAGTTAAAGTGTTGTTTTGTTTTTGTTTTTAAAGTTTTTTTGTTTTGATTTGTTTTTTAACCTGTTCTATCGAGCAGAAGGTAAGAAATTACTCAAGGCTGTTGACTTTTTTTTTCCCCAAAAATCCTTTGTTATATGGTAAGCGCATTGGCATAAACATAACAAAAGGCTTTCTGGGACCTCTTTGTAAACAGGTTTGTTTGTTGCTTTCTTGCTGTCAACTATTTCAATCATCAGATCAAAAGATAAAGACTGAGAAGTGATATAAAAGATAAAGTTGCTTACAGATTTTTTTTTTTTTTTTTAGGGATGAGTACCATAATGAATGGTGAATGATTCCCAGTAAGATATGAAACCACTGAAGAAAAAAAAAAAAAAAAAAAAAACACAAAGTTACGTGTTTGCTTCAGTAAGCCAGAATTAGAAACTAGACAAGAATTGCTAAACAGGACTCCTGACAAAGTGACAGAGGGGGAGAAGGGATGACAAAATGCGAGAAAAAGACTGTAGCACCCTTCTAATCATAAAAAAAAAAAAAAAAAAAAAAAAAAAAAAAAAAAAAAAACACTTCCTGTGATGTGTTGAAGACATAGTATTTTTGTACTGCTATCACAAGACATGAAGGTTAAGTTAGTGAGTTATCCAAGTGCAAAATAACCTTAAAAAAAAAAAAAAAAAAAAAGAATTTAGTATTGAAAGATGAAAGTTATATATGTATGTATCTAATGATCTAATGTACATACAAATACTGAATAAGGTACTCTACCAAGGATGTAACATTCCATTGTGCAAAGGGTTTTTTTTTCTTTTAATTCTGATTTGAAATAAGTCTGTTTATTTCTAAAGGTTAGCAGATTGTTTACAAATTTTCCCAAAATAATTTATTTTAAAGTGTTATTTGAAAACATATATATTTTCCATTATTTCACATAATGGGTTAGTACCGACATCATTACGTGATGCAACGATAAAAAAAAAAAAAAAAAAAAAAAGTTAAAAACAAACAATTGATTTTAAAAATTCTTTTCTTAAAAAGAAGATAGTTTTTATCACTGATTTTCTCAGAAAGATTGTTCAGAAGCATATGGATGAGAAACATCCAATTAATCACAATTTTTTAGAACTAAAAAAAAAAAAAGGTGAAATACTGAACAAATATATACATTAACTGTAACACAAAAATGGTAGCTTCGAGTGACTTTAATGCAAGTGACAATAAATATGACAAGTCAAAATTCAGAGATGCAAAAAGTTAACCTTGAAGTTACTGATGAAGTTCACATTTCTAAATATCCATACAGCGTCATAGATCTGCTTGGGCATGCCTTGAATAGATTTACTTTAGAAAACCACTCTTTTACTCATGGTGGACCAGTAACTTGTAATCAGAAGCAGTGTGCTCATGACACATTATAACCTTATGACCCCAAGGATGTTCTATGTTCTTTTCAAATTCTAAAATCACAAAGATGCAAAGATGAAAGAACAGAATGGGGAAAAAAAAAAAAAAAAAAAAAAAAAAGCAAGCAATAAGCAATGTTATCACAAATGTATATATATATTGACATATATCTCATATATGTCATATATATCTCATTGACATATATCTCATACGTATATATATATATATATATTTGTGTTGGGTTGGTTTCCTCCTTCAGGAAAAATACAGATGTTGAAGGCATGACAAATTAAACAATATGTACACATTGCATTTATTGATTAATTCTTCATCTTAATTTTCTGATCTTTGCAATTACCCCTTAGGAGCTCTACCAAGACTATTTCTGTAGCTTGCAAGAGAAATTTAAGACTCTTGCAAAAGTTGTAATAAAACCAAGATACAGAGCATCCACTCTTTCAACCCTGCAGACAAGGTCTTCTCTTCCTAGCACAGAAGAAAATCAGATTTGCTTGACCTGATTGGCAGCGACTTATCTTCTCCTCAAACTGCAGGTGGTTACAAACAGCTTGTGTGTTTCAGAAATGTATTTAGGAACTGAATTGCCCAAATTAATAAACTCTTTCTCCTTCTCCTTCTTAGCCTCTTTTAAATATGGCTAAATTTCTGTCTTTCAGCTTTATCCACCCTCCAAAGGCTACCAAACGAGAGCCACTGCTGATCTGAAGTTCATTCCAGCAGCTTTTGAATATTGTATCACAAAGTCATACTGAGCTAATATGAAAACATTTTAACAACCGAAGTGTTAAGTGCAAAGTGCAACAGTCTTTCCCAAGCTGGGAGATACCTCACCCTTTTGTTATTTCTATTAAGTTTGATACCCTCTTGCTTATACTTGATTGTTTTGATGAAGACTTTTCTCTTTCAAAAGGCATTAAGAATATTGGCTTCTTAACACCATCTGCTGAAAAGTCTCACATCTATTGATAAGGAGGACCACAGTTTTTCTTGGTCTTCCTTTTCTGCTAATGCAATTAAAGAAGTATTTCTTGTTATCCTTACAGTTTCTTGCTAGACACATCTAATTTTCAGCCCTGGTTTTCTAAGTACTTCTCTATAAATCAGTGCTCCTCTTATGGCAGTTCTTAGTAAACTAACTCATTTCCCTTTCCACTTAAAACCAGTGGGGAGCTCATGATTTAGCCAAGTTGGTGTTTTAATAATCTTCCTCTACTATCCTTCTTCCACACAAGAATAATTTTGAGTTATGCTGTTAATGTCATCTATTTGAAAGCAGGTTACCTTCCTTACTGTTTTCCTTACTGTCCCCCAAGAGATTTTTAAGTTGTATGTCTGCCTTCTTAAAACCTTTTTTCCCCTTTCTTTTCCTTTCTAACTATCATGACCTCTGTCCCTCTAGCAGTTCTCACCTAAACAATCTTCCTCAGCATCAGATTTTTCTAGAGAAGATTGGAGGTTGTCTCAGCGATTTCCCTCTTTTCATACTGCCCCTACCAACTATACCTCAATTAAAAATTGCTTACCAGTTAACAAATCTGAAAAATTCCAAGACTTTTTTGAATATCCGCCACTTTTTTTTTTTTTTTTTTTAACTCCCATAATGACTCCTTATTTAAATTTCATGGTATGACAAATCTTGTATTCTCTATTATTACAAAATCATTCATTAAAAACCATCACACCAGACTGCTGATATCATCACCTTTTCTAAATTACTGAAATCATTTGGTCCCCATGCTGCACGATAATGACTTTCAGCTTTATACACTTGTCCATGTCGCTGGTATTTAGCTCATGTGATCCTTTGATCTTTGTTTAAAGTCATCTCATTAAACCAGTCAGCCAACAAAGATCCCACATCACTATTGCCCAGTGCTTAATCACATCTGTTTTAAAAGGCAAAGTTTTCCTAGTTATATATATATACCTCAAATACTTCTGGTCGGATAATCATGCATTGACTACTTTTTCACACTCACAAAAAAGGGTATATTAAACTGAAATCTCTTTATCCAAATGCACGGTATCATACGCGCTATTCATTCACATCCACAGACCTAAGCACTCTACTAGGCCAGTAATTTTACAGAAAATATTTTTTTTTTTAACATAAACTAAGACAGATTTCCATCAACTATATCTAACCTTCAGGTGCTTCATAGTTGAAAAACTGTGCACGTACGTGATCAGATATTATAGTCTGAGATTATATTTGATCTTTTGTTTTCTTAATGCATATGTTTAATATAAAAGGGGAAAAAAACAATATATGTCATGCCGTTAATGGTGACACCATAGGCAGTTTTAAGATCTGCCCTATTGCTTAGTGTTTTGTGCATCACTATGTTGTACCACACAGAACAGTTTTACCAGATCAGTGTCACCTACTGGTAATAAAAGAACCAAGAAAATATTTTGCTGTACTTTTTTAAACCTGTTCAAATCTTATTGTATGTTTTCCAGAAACAATCTAGATAGTTTACTTTTAATTAGAATGACATGGGGAAGAGAGCAAATTGTTAGGATATATAATACATTAAAACAGTAATTCCGCTAGAGATATTATCTCATTAACAGAAAGTATCTTTAAATGAAAATAATCATGAAGGCACAAAATTCAGAATACAAAAAGAACAAAACAACATTCATCAGGAACTTTACATGATTACTCAAATAATGAAGGATCCTCAAATAATTGAGGATCTTTCTAGATTGATACTATCTGGAAACAGAAACTAAAGTGAAATTAATCTACCAGACAGTCCCAAAAGATGTCCTCACAAGATGTGGATGCTTTCATCCATGCACAAATTGTTCCAGAGCACTCTGCAAAGTTTAAAGACTAAGGATATGAAAGGTGTTCTCATTTTTACTGACCTATATGGCCAAATAATAAGCCTGTTTAACAGTATTATCTATTTCATCTAGGTCTGCTTGTTGATTATGCGAAAGAACTGTAGAAATCAGGCATATAGCTTGAAAAGCATTGCAAATGCCCTTAGCAGCACGTCAAATGAACATCTTCCTGAACCCCGCAATGTTTCCTTCAGAAGTAAAGTGGTAGTAGCAACCTATCTATCACCAGGGAGAGCAAAGCACAGGAATGACAGAGAGGAGTTGGGACAAACCCCTTCCTAATATGTTCAGAACTTTTGAGTTTTGTGTTTCAGCTGGATATTGGAATGGAATTATCTGAACTTCCTTTTTAAATGAACATTTTCTATGCCAACATTTTTATTTGGATCAATGAAAAATTCCCCTTGTTAACATTTAGTTTCTCTTCTAAAACAGAAGCCAACAGGTGACTGCAGATCTACCACCTTTTTTTTTTTTTTTTTTTTTAACTCTTTGGTGAAAATTTAAAATACCATACTGAAATGAAAATACTGAAATACCATACTCACATTTTAATCTGAGGTCTAAATTGTAATTAAGGACTACATACAAGAAATCTCAAGATCAATGTTTCATCATAAAATCCCATTAAAACAACAACAACAACAAGAAAAGAACAAAAAATAAATAAATCATATTACATTTCTCTATGAAGAATAGGAGAGGATTGATAAATATGTTATGCAAGAAGAGGAGTGCAGATTTATTTTCATGGTAAATCCATTGGGTTCAGTCAAAACATTGAACATAGCAAGGACATAGGAAAAAACTCCTCCGAAACTAACTTTGAAACAATGCTGTTTTTCAAAACCATCTGATACTCCTTTACACAAATCTCCTTCAAAGTCAATGGCTAGTGACGGGTGAAGTCAGAGGGAAGGTGAAAAGCATCAGTTTCAGTGCTTTTAGAAAACTTGTTCTCTTAGTCAAAGTCTCCTGACATTAAAATGTTTCTCTAACATATATATATGTATGTATATATGATACACATATTTATTCATATATATAATAATTAACTCTATTAGGGATTTTTTTCCATCTCTGTCCAGGCAAAGAACACCCTTTGGAAATAGTTTTGAGAAGAGAAGCCCCTCCCTAAAGCAGTAACAGAGAAGAGTAAATAGGGAGAAGTGGAAGGAAAGAAGAGGCAACTGAATTTTTCAACAATTTTACGTCAACTTTGTGCATTGCTCTCATGAGACACTTTTGAAGTATGTCAGGTGAAGCCAGGCTGAAATTCCCAAACCTATTCTCTTTCCTTGGGTACAGTATTGGATGTGGAACTTAGCTCTAGATCCATTCTCAGTTTGAATGGAGTCATTCTGGTTCCTTATATTCTCCAGGACAGCTGAACTATGAAGAGAAGGGCTACTGTTCAATGTGGAACTGACAAAGGCAAGAGAAGGAAAACAAAACTGCTCCAGATGGCCTGTCAGAGCTGCAGACAAAATACATGGAGATGCTTATAAAATTAAATTAAGAAAGAACTGACTGCATCTACAATAATAGGAAAAACAACTTTGCCTATTGCAGTACAGCAGCCTTACAATAAGAGGCTTCAATACGCAAATTGCAACTCAAGAGCCAGGTGTGTGTTTATGAGCTCTGGGCCCTTGAAAGATGATAAATTCGCCATGGGAAATAAAGATAACTAGCTTTGGAGAAAGTTTGCTTTTATCTTCTAGCACTCAGACACAAGTAGCACCAAACATTCACTTCTCCCTCCCTCCTCCTCTCAGCTCCCCTGGCAATTCATCAGCCATTATGGACCATTTCAACACTTTACTGGGTTGGGTCTCGGCTTGTGCTCGAGTGAGTGTCCCTGCACACACGGGCGCTCTGCAGGAGCACCTGCCCTAGCAGCCATTTCCAGTACTCTACGAGTTGGCAAAGATCTTCCAGCAGATAACAAGCACTGATGAAAATATTTCTCCTGTTCCCTCAGTGAAAGAAAGATGGTCTCCCACTCCGTGTATGACATGAATAAAGGTTTGGGGAAAATGAAGTATCTGTTACTTTTTGTTACCATGGTGACCATCCTATTCGGAAGGCCAAGAGATTGCAGTTTGTCGACAGAATGATTTGTAACTGAGTTTTAGGAAAGTGTGCTGTTCATCATGTTTTGACTGAAACAACTCTTTTTTAGCTTTGTCTTTTACCTTGTCTTTGGTTTGCAGAACAATATGGCTAAAACATGAGAAAAACTGTTGATGTTATTTACTGTTCTGAAGCCCCTGGCACTAGCAAACAAAGAAGAATGCTGTTCAGCACCAAAAAATGTCTTCAGCACTTAACATGAAATGCCTTATCTCTCAGCCCCATAGGACCAAGGAGGAGACAACTTATTCTAGATGCAGTGTGCATTTCAGTCTGTCTAGAGTAAAAGATTCTGCATCTTAGCTTCAAATCTGTAACCAAAACATGGACTTCCTGGAAGTTTGACTGTACAAGTGCAGCTACAACAATTTCTGGAAGCTGTACACCTGGGACATTGCCCCATACAAGAGAGAAAGTCAGGACATGCTAAAAATCATATTTATTCAGATCAATACCATCTGAGACTCATAACTGCCCATTTAACAGAGTAACACCTGGCACAATGGGGCCAGCACACTGCAGGTCCTCTCAACATGCAGGGCACAGGGGAGGGCTCCCAGCAGGGACCCCAATGACCTTGGCACCAAGTCTGGCACTCAAGGGACTCCAGGTACAGCAGGAATTTAAGCATCTAAAAGCAGAAAAAAAGTACTATTGCTGTTACCAAGAAAAGACCTGCTTCCCTCTGGTCCCAGATGCTGCACTTTGTCCATGACACTCTCAACTCTCAGCCTTTGTGCCAGCATGGCTCCTTTTGTAGCTGCAGGGTCATCTGGATCCAAGGCTGAAATAAAGCCTATAAGAAGGCCCGCCACACAGTTAGGGAGGCATGAAAAGGGGGCAGGAAAATGGGCAGGAAGCTACAGCTTGCTTTCAGTGACAGTGCTAAGCAAAAGCCCTCTGAACTCCCCCAAAATTTGTTCTCAGGTTTGAAGCAATAGTTCAACATTCAACATGGAAGTTTTTATGGCATTAGAATTAAAAAAAAAAAAAAAAAAAAAAAAAAAAAAAAAAGTTACCAGTGTATATATATGTATATACTTTAGAATGTTTTCCATAATATTAATTATTTTTTCAAATTTTTCTATTTATGCTACAGTTTCATAAAACTTTTTCTTTGACATTCATTAACAGGAACATATTAAAGCAAAGCAATCATCCAGCACTCTTAAGTCTGTGAAGAGAAATTGCTGATCCCTCAAGCTGGTCATCTGTTTCTCTTTCAGAAACTGCAGTCAACATTCTGGAAGGAATTACTGTGCCAAGAGGATTCATTCTGGTGCAGAATTTCTTAGCAAGAGATATTACCTAAAAGACTTAACAGGTGCTTGGCCACCATCAAGCCAGCTTTACCTAAAATACCTTGTAACTGTCAAAATAAAATGTCCCAAGCAAACTCTGCTAAGAATACTCTGATCCAGGTTTCTTGAATTTATTGTTTTAGGTGTTGATTGGTTTTGGTTGGAAGCCAGACTTCTCAGGAGACTTTACAAGGTTCAGGAAGTCTCTCATTGGGAAAGGATTTTTGGACCCAGAATCAAAACCAGAAAAGCTGTACACCAAAGAACATTTATTAGCCCAGTGTCTATGTAACTTCTGGGAATATGAAAAAACAACACAAACATTCCTGTTTCGTCACTCCAAAATTCAAGGCAATTGCCTTCATTTCTTGCTTACAGAGTACTTCTCTCTTGGTTTCCTTTTGAATCAAAAAGCTCACACACTCATCTTGACATAAAAGGGAAGTTTTCAAAATCAGACACATGGCGTCCAGAGAAGGGCACTAAAATCCATCATATGAAGTAAGGTCTGCTTCCACATATTCCCAAGCATGTCAGTGACCTACCATCATTGCACTTGAAAGTAAACTCTCCAAAAGAGTTAATTAGAACAGTAGCTTGATATTTATCAGGGAGATGCCGTTCCCTAGCATGTGAGTTGCATTTACTCTACACTAATACTGAGTATAAATTTCATCTTTTATTGATTTATAAATACTTCACACTATGTAAAATATTGTCAGATTATAATTCTCTCTCCATAAAATGGCAAACAAACGTCCAGCCATCTGTTCAGCTAATGAGAACAATCACCCAGGCTACTTTTCAAGCATAACGCATCCCAGTTTGAAAATGCTTTCATTGTAAGCACCTGTTCATACATATCAATTAAAATGATAATTACTCTGTTAGTGAATATAATCAAAATAAAATAGTTACAGCTCTATTGTTTACTAATTAACACCGCTGAATTCACTGATAATATATTTCTGTACTCATTTGTTGTGTTTTTTTTTGTTTTGTTTTGTTTTTTGTTTTTTTTCCTGACCCATTCTAAGACCAGATCAATTTCACACTAATTCAAGGCAATACATGTTTCAACATCTAAGAGTGTAGATTTATAAAATGGGAAAACCACAGAAATCCCTCTGGAAGCAAACACTCCCCTGGATCATGTCTCTCTTCATGATAGGTCACATTGGCATAGCTTCCCATCAAAAAGAGAGGTGACTTCTATAAAAAAAAAAAAAAAAAGGACCATGCTCTCTAGGATGAACAACAAGAATGAAATGAATAATGGAACTCAGCAAGAACTGGAATTTTGTTCTTTGTACAGAGTTCTTACTAAAGGGTAATTATCAGATTTTTTTTTTATTATTAACAATTACTAGCAATCAGCAATTAACTCATTATACAAATTGGATTATGATGGCTTTTATAGCAGAAGTGTTAAAACATTAGACAACTCAAAAATGCATTATCAAAAGATATATTAAAACATCACCTAAAAAGAAAATGGGTATCTTATAATAATTTTAGAATTAATACATTTTAAATTCTAATTCTGCTCTTTCTAAGTAACAAAATACCTTTCTAAAAGTAGATAATCAGATCTCAAATCAGCAAACTAATCCATGTGCACATCTTAGAGAGAAACAAATCTCTGCACGTATTTCTTTTTAGTAAAAAATACAATTTATCTTCCTCATCCTAGCAAAAGAAGGGTCATGAATATAACCAAAGAAAAGTATGTCAGAAAGCCACTTTTCTAGGCAACAACAGTTCTTTCTGCAGAGGAAATGCAGCAACCCAGGCAGTGAGGAGCCCAACCCCTCCAATGCTCTCACTCCTGCCAGCCACAAGAAGCTGAAATGTTGTGAAGACATGAAGACTCATGTTATATTTCAAACATGGAAGCTGGAAAGAGCCTAGAAACATTAAGAAACTGAATCTTTGAAACTGAACAAAATTATCATGAAAACAAAATTGTTGCAGGAGATTACATAGGTTTACAAGCATCTAGATAGGTCTCTCAAACATTTGTTGGGGTAAGATTGCTTTCAGTAGGCTTTTACAACATTCTTATTCTTTCCTCCAACAAGAAGAAAAATAAAAAAAGAGAGGAAGAAAGGAAGTAAACATTTCTATAAAAATAGAAGGGAATAAACCCTCCCCTGTTAGTATCCTTTTGAACAAAGGTGCAGCTTCTGCACCTAAAAAGACTAGGACTGGACTACTGGAGATGTGCTAGGAAAAAAAGTACAAAAGTACTCATGTAATACTTGAATTCATGTCCCCCACTTACACAGACATTTTTCTTCAGCAGAGAAAGTAGTCTCAGAAACCTTACACATCCTTTCCATGAAACACAGTTGTTTAAAATCAGTGCACTGTGCCATTCCCAGCCCTGGAAGATGCTGAGTTCCAAAGATTCCTATCTGCTAAAAACCAAGCAGTTTAGTATCCAGGAGCCACAAGAAGCTGAAACATGCCTTCCACCAGTGCTGTATGGGGCCCTCTTATAAAGTCAGTAGAGGGGAATGAAGTGAAGCCTTTTCAGAACAAAATCATGTTCCTGCTGCATTAACATTTCTTGAGTTACCTCCTATGCTAAAGTTCAAACAAAGCTGGCAAATGCAACATCCTACTCCCATATACATTTTCTAATAGGGGCTTCAGGTATTATTGGAATTATGTTTCTTCTGAAATTGAACCTGATGTGGTGTTGATGAAGACAATTGATGTGAAGAATGTAATTGCTGTGAATCTGGATTCTAACTTTTATATGACTTTAATTTATTTTAATGTAAACAAGAAAAGGCAGCTCTCCACAATGATATAATACATATAATAATATAAATAAGCTTCTTCCTTGCTGGTATTTTACAGATCTAGCCATTTGATGTGAGAATTATATAAAGGAAGAAAGTAAATCCAGGTATTACACATAATCATATTGATGCATGGGCTATGGGACTAGTACTTGTGTGTTTGTATGATATACTTACAGTCAAACTGCTTTTTCTTGCACAATGGAAAGTGAAACTTCTTCATTTTCTTTAACAAGCTGAGAAACAGCTTCCAAATGAAAATGTTTTCATTTTCTAGACTAAACTGGTCTCTGGCAGCCAATGAAACAAAGCTCTGATTCTTGTTCTGCACCTTGCAAACTTCCTTGGAGCATATGTTTTTCCCCACTTTCTCTGACTCTTACCCTCATCAGTTTCCAAGTCAGTACTGGAACTGAATTCAGGGACCCTCATTGCACATAGGTTAAATGAAGTGACACGTGAGGTGACATCTCTGACAGCTGTGGCTACATCGGATTTATGCTAGAACATGCATGGAACAGGAAAGTTTGTGATTCGTATCCAGGTTCATCTTTGTTACCAGATAGAACTTGACACATCTATCAAATAAGAAAACTATTTTCTGGTTCATGACTATATATATATATATTATTTATTTATTTATTTATTTTTTACTCCAGGGAATCTCATTGCAAGTATTACTGTACAAAAAAAAAAAAAAAAAAAAAAAAAAAGCATTTGTATTTCACATACATTGCTGTGACTAGCAACACTTTAAGAGATAACACACTTTACCCATAGGTACTTTTTCATTTCACTGAAATGTGGATGTCTGTTATAACAGATATTAAATATTTTTCATCCTCTGTTTACACACACAGTCCATCACACGTTGACATCAGTAAACATGACTATGTTAACCAAACGCAACAGTTTCCAGTATAGTAGAAGTGCCTGGAAATTGACAGTGATTTTAATATTAGCTTTGACCAAGATAAATTCTGACATGACTTCCACCATATATAAAACTCCCTAAAGACCCTGATAGACAGAACCCATTTTATGTTTGCAGAGCAGCAAGTGCACCCTGTCATTTTGAAAGATTTGCTAGCCTTAAGTCACCCAAGCCACCATGGAAAAAAAAAAAAAAAAAAAATCTATTGTCTAGAGTACAGGAAACCCTGAATGAAAGAAATTTGATTTTTAAAATGGATCATACCTACTTAGTGATTTCTACTTTAAAAATTAAAAATTCCCCCTGGTTTATTTCCACATAAATAATTACTCTTTGACAAAATACCCCAAGGAAACGAGCAACCCTTATTTCAGAAAATTGCCAATAAAAATGGAACAGGTAACTGTGGTTATATGGTAGGCAAGTATGAAGAAAATATTCCCTTGCTCTACACCTAACATTTAAATTGTCAATTTTTGTTCAACTGGTGGAGAAATCATAAGATTATGTTCTAAAAAGGCATTCACACCTAATTTAAATTCTCAGAGATACAAAAAAAAATTTCTGCATCGTCTCACCAATTTTCTCTCTGTTCCTCCCATTCCAACTTGTATTTTCAATTTAATGTCTTTCCATGGATTTTTTAATTGCCTTTTGATCAACCACATGAAATTTGTACTGGAAATTTGATTTTTATTAGTTCCTGGTCTTTATGCAATTTTACTCTTACCTTTGAGTGAAAGTTGATGTGAAATCTGGTAACAGGTAACACCAAATTGCATTAATGACATTATTTAATTACTTCTGAAAGTTAGTCAAAGGAAACAATCCATCAATGCCCTAACCAGCCAGTGAGCATATTGAAAACACTACCATCAACTTCAGTGTTCTTTGGATTTTCTCCTAGATAGTCCCAGCACCACATTGAGTTTGACATGTCAAATATTTTAGTAGCCTTCTGAGAAAAAAAAAAATTATTTACAGAAAGACCTTGTTTTGTTACAAATTAAAAAGTGTTATATAGCAAATTCGATGTTAATAATAAGAAGCAATTAAAAAATGAACTTTACTAACAATACTTGGGAGTTTATAACAGAACTGATGATACAAGTTCATAAACTTCTTTTTTTTCCCCCCTCTTCATTTGGAGACTAAGGCTGTGACAGTGTCCCAAGACAGGCAATATGCTGAAATTCAAACACTGGCAGTGGTGCCATCCAATTATCAACAGCTTAGCTATTCATATTTTTTTCTACCGTCTAGCTGAGCATTACTAACCAGAACACACCTCTGGTATTTAAGTGGTCATACCTTCCCTTTCCCTCTGGAGCCATGGCTCCACTTGTTTTACCTGCAGCCTGGCTGCTAGGATACAGTGCATTACAGGAAGAGAAGTGGAGAAAAGAAGAGAGGAGAAAATCAGCCTTAGCATTTTCCTCCTCTGCCTCTTCCTTCCTCAGATAGGTCTGGAAACAAAAGAGCAGAAAACATTGTTTCTATTCCTACAGACATCACTAATCCTACCTAGTGAGTTTCTGGAGCCACAGTTCCCACTCCTACTGAGACAGGGAAGCAAAAGGTCCACACTGCATCATCTTGGGGAGCCCAGGGTTCAGTGAGAATGACAGCGTAGTGTTTTACAGTTGCCCTAAGGCTTTTCTTTTACTGTAAAATCTCATACAGTTCTTTTTGGGTCTACTTGTTTCTCAGTGTCTCTCAACCACAGCTTGAGTTTTTCGTTCAGCTAGATTCAAAAAGGAACACATCCAGATGCAACCTCATCCTTTTTTCTCTTCTTCCAAAGGGACTTCCCTTCTTCCCTTTGTAGTATTCACAGAAGCAGTGGTGTTTGCTTTCCCATCTGCTTTTTCCTATAGTTAACTTTAGCTTGTTTCTGCCAACAACTTCACCATGTTGGACTTACTCTTTCTCAATTAACAGCCCACCTTGATTCAAGCAACCCACATCAACAGATAGCCTGGTGCCCACACACTCCTCGCTGAATATAAACAAGGTAGCTTTATACCATCACCTAACACCTGACTAAACAAATGCCATCTGCAATGAAATGGTACAACAGCTAGTTAATTCACCACAGATACTCAGGTCTGTGAAATAGCATATTGTCACAGAGTATAGAAACTAACAGCTAGCAAGAGATCACAAACATCCCTGAGGAGAGAGATGTCATTCTGAAGGAGAGACTGACCAACTGAATGACAGGCGTTTATTCCATTTTCCTTCACAGAAATGTTGATTATCTTCCACCCCTGACCACCTTGCTCCAAAAGAACCTGGGCAGACAAAACTGCTCTGCATTCTTAGGCTCAGGGTAGCTGCGTGGGTCACAGCACCACAAATAACAAACTGCTGTCCTGCTACTTTGTTTTTCCTGTTATATTCCCACTGAGTGTTTTGAAACAGAGGTAAAGAAACTGAT
Source organism: Anas acuta (assembly GCF_963932015.1). Taxonomy (NCBI): domain Eukaryota; kingdom Metazoa; phylum Chordata; class Aves; order Anseriformes; family Anatidae; genus Anas; species Anas acuta. Next base: position 9,825,548 of record NC_088985.1, read on the forward strand.
TCCAAATTCCTTGATTGTACAGAAATACTCCTAAACAGCAGCCTAAGATTGTTTTATCTGTGCTCATCCGTACTCAGTAGCTGATCCCCACCTGTCCTGGGTAACACTCCAGTAGATCACAGAGTCATTTACAGCAAACTATGATCTATTTTCCACTTCTTGCATTAATATTTTGTTCTGCCTTATGAACTAACTTTTTGGTAGATGACACACATGATCATATTTTATATATATATTAAAAACAACAACAACAAAAACACTTTATAAGTGGAAACCTAAGAGCCACTGTCTAGTATCTAAGGGCTGCTCAGAAAGTGTCTTCTGAAAGCATCAAGAGACAAATGCTCTTTCAACAAATGTGGTTTCAGAGAGATGCTAAAGACAAAGAACCCAGATCCACCAAATACCATTTTGTGTGATTTCTGTTTATGAATAATAAATAAACCAATTTATTTCTCTGAAAACAAAACTCTCAGCTGCAACTCTTATGCATATGTTCTAGCAGTGTGTTTTATTTAATTCCACAGATGTAATTAAATGTGTCATTCATTTGTTCTCCATTGTGATATTTCAGTCAAACAGAAACTGCTTTCAGACTTCATTTGCAAGAAAGCTACTTTCAGACAAGAATCTGCTAACTTCATAGCAAGAGCTTGAGAGGTCTTCACAGGCATTTAGCTTTTCTCCCATCTATTTACAATGAAATTGAGACTAAACTTACACATGTGCATGCATATAGCTGTAAGTACCAATTTATCAGTTTAACACACTTAGCATAGAATGACAGATTCCTTCCCCCCACATACGTTGTGATAGATGATGCCTTTATGGCATGTTCCTCCTATTCTTGCTAGCTTATAATATATTTAATCATGCCTGTGGTTCAATGATGCTCTGTGGTTTCATTTCATTTGTACGGTTGGAAAATGAGTGCTGCTGGCAGTTATGTAATGGAGGCTGCTACTCTGCCTGAAATGGAAAAGAGGAGAAGGGCATATAGAAACTGTGAGGGGAAGGGCATAAAGAAATTGTGAGAGGAAGTGGAGTCTAGCGTTTAAGTCTTGTGTTTTAATAAACAAGTCCAGAAATCCAGCCTATCGAGGAATGTCCTGTCGTGTTACAAGTGATGTGGTTTGACTGTGCTTGAATTCAGCTCAGCCATCATCTGCCTGAAAAAGCCCATTTATAAATGGGGTGGTGATTGCAAAATGAATCCCGGGAAGCATTTTTTCAAAGAGAAGGCTATTGACAAGGCTGTCCTGCAAAAAGAATGCACTGTGAACAGAATTATCTGTCACAAGATAACTCACTGCAAGGTCAAACGTTGACCTTGCACTGATGAGGCAAAAGAGGCTCTCAGGAGGCAATAGAAGAGGAGTTGTTTGAAGGTGGAATTGGGCCAGATCAGCTTCCTTTAGAAGACTGCAAGCAACTGTCATTGCTTTCTAAAAGGATTAGCTACCAACACAGGATAGTTAGAACCTTTGGGGCTTTTCACCCTGATGTGCCAAAAGTCAGGATTTTCCCATCTCTCGTCTACTGCACTTTGTTTTCAAGACCTCAGGAAAGCCTGCACTTTTCTGTTATAAAAAGGTCTGTCCCCCTCCTCACTCATACCAAGCATAAACCAGCTAGAGCAATATAAATATGAGGCACCAGAATAATTAAGTGATCATCCATTAGTATTCAGTGTGTGCCCAAGATGAACTGGAATTTCTCATCATAGAATATTAACCAGAATTTCCAGAGTCCCCTTACTTAAATTCTTTAACATTCTGCAACATCATCTGCAGCAGTGTATGCTCCAGACTCTCCTTCGGTGCAATTCTACAGACCAACGGGTGGAAAGTTGTTATGGTGGCCCTTCCAAATGCCTGTACTACTGCACAAATACTTCAATACCCCACGTGCTGCCTGGGAGTCTATGACTCTACTAAGAGATGCTCATTTCTGTTAGACATTCAGCCTCCAACACAAAGCAACTCAGTGAGTCACTTGGTCTTGTCTTCCACCTTCTTGAGATCAAAATCACACTGTCCCTGGAAACAGAGCAGTATATTCAAGCATCCCTGTCAAGGCCTACTGGTGCTACACGTCTATGTATCTAGCTGCTACCCCATCTATAGCAGGACTAGAAAAATTTTAATCTTTCCATTGAATCTCAGTTATAAAATTAATTGTTCACAGCAGTAAAATCAACTTCTAAAATCGCTGTCTGTGCCTTCGATTAAAGCTTTCTTCTAATTAGATAATGAAGGTTGCAGTTTCTGTTTTTTTTAAGAGAAGTTTGGGCTGTTGGTTAAATATTTACTACTGCTAAAGCCCTACTTTTCCTTAAAAAAAAAAAAAAAAAAAAAAAAAGTAGATTTTAAGATACAAAAGATCTTCTCCTTTAATCTGTTTCTATTTCTGTACTTCTTACACAGCTTGCAGCTTTTTAATTCTCTGGTTTAACCTAATTGTAAATCATAAATTAAATACTTAGACAAAATGTTGCACATCTACTGGTCAGTGAAAAAGTGAAAGATCCTAAAATTCATTCTCTGAATCTAATAAAGTAAAATATCATCTTAAAAAGAAACTGAACAAAATTTTCCCGAGGGGAGGGAGGGGGAAGGGGGAGCTGGAAGAGCAAACACTATTGAAATAAGAACCTGTCCAAGCAGTACAAATTCAGCTGTTTTTTGTTTTGTTTTGTTTTTAATTATTATTATTATTATTATTTCAATATACTTTCATTTTTAAATGCATTTGCCATGGTCTTCTTCTATATTTTCCCCCACTAAATTTAACATGGATGTCATTATACCTCATAATTCTGTAATTACAAGTTTCAGTGGGGAGATGACTTATAATTAGATGTAATTACAGTCATTATGTAAATCCAACACTATAAATTAAAATTTACAGAAAAACATCCAAAAAAAATCACAACAAAAAAATTAAACAGACCCATGGGGTAATAAACTCAACAAAAGGAAAAACACGGATAAACAAAGTTAAGAAACTGTCCTCTAATATCCTCTCTCTCTTCCCACCCCTCTTTGAAATTTTGTTATTTAGCATAGGTTTTTATTTTACTTTTAAACACATTTGCAAGAATAGGACCAGCTCACACTACTTACAATCCATATTTTAAAAGTATTTGGAATATGAATCCCTCTCTTTCCCCAAATAGAAGCACTCTTGCTAACCAGGCAACAAAAGTTCCTGGGTTCATTCATAACCAATGCCTGAAGAGCTAACACATTTCTCTTCTAACCATTACCCTTTAACCTCCTTTACTGCACTACAGATTGTACAGCCAAACTCCTGTCTTTGCTATAATTGTTTAAGTCCTGGATAACTCTGAACTTAAGTCCTGGATAACTCTGAAGAAAACGCAATTGTGTGGCTTCACACAATAGCCACTGACAGCTTAAAGCTACTCCCCCTGTACATTGGCAAGAATACCTTAAAAAAAAAAAAATAATAAAAATAAAAATAAAAATAAAATAAAAATAAAAATAAAAATAAAAATAAAAATAAAAATAAAAATAAAAATAAAAATAAAAATAAAAATAAAAATAAAAATAAAAATAAAAATAAAAAAAGGAGGAGGATATTAGGAGTCATCCCGTTTTATTCAGATGGAGCTAGGTCAGGCTCAGACACAAGAATCTAGTCTAGAAGTTATTGATAGGCATTGGCGTAGCACTGTATCGTTTAAAACTTTGCCACTGTGACCATAAACTTGCCAAAGAAATTTGGGGTTGTTTGTAATGTCTCTTCAGAACTGATGGGAAATCTGAATAGTTTTTGTCTCTTTTTTCCATTGCTGACATTGTCAGTTATAATGACAGGATGATGTGCAGAACACAGTGCTTCACTGGGCAAACAAAGGGGAGAATAGATTTTGATATGTTCCCTGTTTAAACTATGGGGTATATATCAACTCCTAAACATAAGGCTCTATTCTGCTCCTAATCTACAGATCTTAAAAACTGAAAGCTGATTTTTTAAAAGCTTAGCCACTCATGTCTTATGTAGGCTTAGCTAACTGTGATAGTACCATTTGATTTGATGACTGAGATTTTGCAAGGTGAGATGAAGATTTTTTTTCCTGCCTGTGTCTACCAGAGATGCCAACCACTTTCCAGCTCTCTTGAACCACAGGTGGCCAGATGTTCAGTCTTTGTGCGAGTACTTTCAGTAGCAGCAGGAGCTGCTCACTATATTTCTGCAAGTGACAGTCTTTTCTGTAAGATTCAGCCTGTAATACTTGTCAATTCTCCATTGCTACTTTTGGTAGGAGTTTAAGACACCTGGATATTATTGCATTTGGTATCATTTAAACAAACAAAAGCTGTATTCCATAAAAAAAAATAATTATGTAGACATTTTATAACCATCCTTGGGACTTGAGGTAGAAGTCAAGGCCTATACAAAACATTTGTTTCCAAGACCAAAATATGCAAGTTATGATTTTGTAGCAGCATGTGGGCGGCTGTTGGTAAAGTAGCAGATGCATGTTAAAAATCCAATATGGGCTTTAGGAAAACATTTGTTATTTCCCATAGAATAATTCATCATATGCTCATAGTCAGACTATCCACAGGGCTCTGCTGACCAAGAAAATGGGAGCCATTTTTGTACCACAAGGCTGTACTACCCGCATTACACAAGGCAGAGCCTGGAATGGCTGTTGTTCAAGTGTATTCTGACATCTCTGAAAACCTGTAGACTTTGATCCTTCAGGACAAACAAAAAAGTAATCACTCGTGTCTTTTGTTCTTATTACACTACACATGAAAAGCAGCTTTACCAGCTCTCCATATAGTTCAAGCATATTTCCTCAGGTCCTCTTTTGTACAATACATTGTTGAATTTGGGTCTCTGAAAACTGTATATGCTAAAAAGAGACAGTGTATTTGCCCTGTAGATGAATTTATCATTCCCTTTATGCATGCACAAAGCCAGAACAAAAAACAAACAAACAAACAAACAAAGCCTTATCCACAAAAATGTAAAAATGTTAGAAGATCAAAACCTAACCACATATTCTAAAGGCCAGGTGTTTAGGCCTGGTCTGAATTCAGGTTTAAAAGAAATAAGAATAGATGACCACTTAGTAATACAGAAAATGTGTATGAAAACTCTCAATTCAAATTAAACCCTGCGTGATAGTTCATGCTAAAAAACACAGCTTACTCCAGCATAGCCAGATGCAGCTTTCATCATGCTACAAGTTTCATGAAACCTATACTCATTCAAATTTGAAAAAGGTTTGAATAGTAAACTTGTGGCTGTCAACCAGTTAAGCAAAAATCACCAATATCATTTTAATGCTGTTATATGCTGGAGCTGAAAAGGCTATTAGGTTGCTGAGTAAACAGTTCCCTAGTCTCTCCTACCTGCACATTTGTTTCCTGTACTTATTCTCAGTTTTATTTCTTCGTTCATACCAGCACCCACACTTCAATCAACCCACCCACTTTTCATCTGCCAAGTAATCACTCTTTGCTCCTTAAAACATAAAGCTACTTGGCAAGGACTCCCAACACTATTCTCCAAGGATACTCTCATCTGTCCCTATTTTAACAGTGAACCAGCATCATGGATGTATTTACAAATGCTGTAGTAGAAAGATTAGAGAAGCAGCTCCAAATGGGATTAAACTGTGTCCATGCAAGGATGAAAAATATAAGTGAACATTCAGTGTTGCCTAAAGACTGCTACCATTTTTTTTCCACCTATATTCCTTTCCTAAGAGCCAGGTTTAGACGGAGATTTGTCATGCACATAACACAGAGCATGAAAGACGGGGGAATAAAATTAGATTTGGAAGAGGATGGAGATCTGGAACCCAGAACAGATGAGCTCTCCACCTGATGCTGCGCTGCACATTGGTATCTGTCTTTTGTGGGGATCAGTTTAGCTTGACGTCAGCTTCCTAGGATACACTCACTTCATCAAAAGATTTCTGAGAAGGAAGAAGAAAATCCCCAGACTGCGAATCCTCAAAATATTTAATCAAGTTAAGACTCAAAAGGAAAGGTGTACGCTGAGAGAAGGAAAAGCAGAGAATTACTTCCAGAGAGAAAAGAGTTCTGCAGCAGCAGGTACATTTCTCTACCAATATTTCTGAGAAATGGGAGAATTTGAGGTCCTCATCTGAAGGATGGGGGAATCAAAGACAAAACTGAAACTATTGGTCTCCAGTGGGACAGTAAACGGATGGTACACTAGGTATTCTTCACAAAAATAAAGGTGAACATTTGCAATATGGCCCCAATTTCAATAATCAAAGCCTTAATAAAAATCAACTCATTACCTCCTGTATATTATTAAACTCGAAGAAAACTACTCAGTATAATATTTTTCTCCATATTTTCTTCAAGAAAAATGGACAAAGAAACAAAAACTGCTTTCAAAATAAACAAAACACTTTTTTCCTCTTGCTACAGATTTCATTCTGAAACTAATACATATATATATATATATATATGTATGTATAAATCATGATATAACCTCATAGTAGGTCATTCAAAAGGGTTTTCATTCAAAGGACTTTCAAGAGTCAACCTCATTTCAGTCTTTGATTTTCCATGATGGAAATCTATGTGGACCATATCAATCTGTTGGTTCATTTTCTCATGAGCGGTTTAGCTGACACTTAACTTTCTGCAAAAAGCCATGAGAAAGTGAAATATGAAACTGATAAGTGTTCTTTATCAGTCACTTCATCACGTTGTTAATTTAATCTAAGCTAAGGAAGACTGAGATGCTGTTGGTACTCTTGGATGGCATAGCACAAAGACATGCCACAGCAGTCCCAGGCTTGTTCTGGCCATGGTGGATCCACTTCCATCCATTCCTCCACATGTGGTGGATCCAGGTCCATGGGCTCCACAGTGTTGGGCAGAAGGCTAAGCCAGTCCTTGCCTGGGACTGCCCAAACGGGATGGCTTCCATCCCAAGTGTTTTCAGGCCAGGGTGCTGAACCAGGGAGTCATCCAGTCCCATGCCCCAGTCCCACACCACCATCAGCTTGGTTTTCATGCATGGGTCCAATGCTGCCCTCTGGCTTATGGCCATTGCTGGGTCCCACACTGTGTCCTGGACTATTGGCATGCCTCTGCTCCCTCCGCCCATGACACCTCTCCTGCTCAGGTACATTCCTTCTCGGTGCTTCACCGGACTGCATTGCTGTCCTCGCACACCAAGAGGCCTGCTGCTCACCTTGCTCTCCTGGTCTCCTTCCTGCCACCCCAGCTGGCAGTCACAGGGCCCAGATGCTCAGTGAGTGCTAGGCCAGCTGCAGGGAGCCTGCTTTATAGGGTCTGCAGCACAGGCAAGGCAGTGGTGGGCACTGTGACCTCAGCAAGCCTCTGGGATGGAGTGGCCAAAGGCAGCTGTGCTGGGAGCGGCCTAGAGGATGCCCTCACATGGACAAGGAGGAGGGTTGGGGGGGCTGAGGGACCCTTTTATGGGGCTGGCTCCCCTGCACCATATGGCTTGCCAGAGAGAAAGGCTGCCCCTCAGTCACGGGGACTGCCCTGCACCTCCCATCCTGTGCCCTGGGTTTATTTTTAACACCGTTTTTGAGGTAATTTCATTCTATTCTTTACAGAAAAGAATGGAAGCAAGGTGCATCTTCAGCCCTAATTCCCACGTGCACTTTGTGCTCCAAGTGAAGAATTTCCTCCTCACGTCACATCTCATCTAAATCTCCCCTCCATTTGTTCAAAGCCGTTATTCCTGGTTCCATGGCTACACTCCCTGATAGAGTCCCTCTCCAGCTTTCTTCTAGGCCACTTTTATGGGTAAGGTTAGGTGGCAAAAATCAGGACCTAGCAAATTGCAGCCTTATCTACCTTGTTCCACACGTTCCACATGATGTTTTCCAGCCCAGGCTCTAGCCACTCATCAGTGTAATGTAGAATCATGAAGGTTGGAAAAGACCTTCAGGATCATCTGGTCCGATGATCACCCTGCTACCAATGTCACCCTCTAAACCATGTCCCTATGTACCAGGTCCAACCTTTCCTTGAACACCCCCAGGGACAGTGACGCCACCACTTCCCTGGGCAACCCATTCCAATGCCTGACTGATCTTTCTGAGAAGAAATCACACACAAATAGTGTGTGAAAAGCAAAAGTTCAACAACAAGCCTGAAGATTTTGATAAGTACCAGATCAATAAATCTTGAAGTCTTCGATGGTTAAGGAATTCATGAGTCTACTGCAAAAAAACTGCAACACAAAACATGCTACCTCTACTCACAGTCATCTTCCGCAGGTGTGTGAATGAACTCACCAGCACAGTCACAAATGACTCCACATACTGAAATTACTTCCTACAAGTGTTCATCTTACAAAGAGTCATTCTTTAATAGGACTCAGTCCTTTGGATCTCGAGGAACTGAAAGCCAGTGCTGTAGCTGACCTTCAGCAAAAGTCACTGAGAAAGAAACAAGCGCAATTATAGGCAATGATACCTCCATAAATTCCCCTGACAAAATAGAAGGTATCCTTGAACAAATCTCTATGTCCGGAGAAGTTCTTTTATACAGCAAATCAGGAACTAGCTGATGGCATGTCCCATTCACACTGTACAAGACACTCAGGGCTATTCTCTCCTGCTTGTGTTGTTCAATTTAAGTTAATGATTTAAAAGTAATTAAATTCAATAAACCATGACAAATTAAATAAAAACTAATCAAAGTAAATGAATTACTAGCTTCATACATGTCTATTGTTTTGGGCTACAGAACAAAAGGAACTAGATGATGAGAGTAAACAAAAGCGAATAAAGCAAGAGGAAAAAGCCTTTAGCAGTTGAGACACATTACCACTGACTAAGATTAACTTTTCTGTCTGTTCCTCAGTAAAAAAAGACTCTGTATCAGCTAACAAGACAATCTAATGAGACCTATCAGGGGACTGTTATAACAAGGTTAGGAGAAGAACCAGTAGCAAGGCTGTTTCTGCACAATCGAGAAAAGGATTTGTATTTAATTAACAGCATTTATCTCAACAGTCCATTCCTAAGGAATAGTCTGAAAAAGGCAACCAGACTATTGAACCAATTGGTCATTTAGCCACAGAAATAGTTTTGAAAGAATAAACCTGGGATAACTATTTGTTGATTACTGTGAGGATATATTTGAACTAGCAATTTGGTTGACACTAAATTTTAAATAAATATGATTTAGCCCCGTGCATTCTCCTTCTAAATAATCCTTACCCAGGACAAAACATATGTATACAGTTAAAATCACTGTGAGCGGGTGTATAGCTCAAGTCACAAACACAACAAACCAAAGATTTTAGAGCTGTTCCCAAATCTGAGCCATAATGACAGCAGCAAGTTAATGGTAGAATACAGAAAAGTATCATACTCATCTGTATAATGGGTCTACTGAGACATGGGAATTAACTGCTAGAGCCTGAAGATAGATGCCTGGCAGTTAGTAATAAAAATAGTTTTGTACTAATAAGATTAGGAGAAACCTAGGAGAAATAAATGCCACAGAAGGATTAGTTTTAGTACTGGGATTAAATGTTACAAGTTTCCACCTCCCAGATCTACATTTAAATAATTCTTCTAATAACTCTTCACCATTATTTTTCTTATTGCAGCCTGAAAGACCTTGGCAAGTTCTTTAGAATATACTTCACATTTAAGTACAAAATAAGAAGTCTTGAAATATTTAGACAGCAAGTACATACACACTTCTGAAGAGTCCCTAAACTTGAACAGTTTAAAACAAGCACCATTTTGCACTGTTGACCCTAAAAGTTAAAGAGTCTTTTGTAGTCTAAAAGTAAGAGAGACTATTGTACAAGAACAATAGAAGTACAGTGATGATAGCTCTTTAATTCACATTTGTTCAGAACAGTGGAACCAGCATGCCCAGGTGCAATTTTGGGCTCTTTGTGAACCAGTACAGTCATCACTGGGAAAAGAGAAAAAAAAAAACAATCATAGGATATCCTGAGTTAGAAGAGATCCACAAGGATTGTCAAATACAAATCCTGGTTTCACACAGGACCATCAAAAAATCAAATCATGGGTATGAGACTGTTGTCCAAATGCTTCTTGAATTCCAGCAGGCTCAGTGTCATGACCACTTCCCTGGTGAGCCTGTTTCAGTGCCCAACCACCCGCCGGGTGAAGAACCTTTTCCTTATATCCGACCTGAACCTCCCCTGTTGCAGCTTCACACCATTCCCTCAGGTCAATCTCATTCCCTCTCCCACCTACCTTGGACAAAAATACCCAACAGCCCACCAGTTGCTCTGACAGAAACATGACAAATATAAAAGCCTCCTGATACTTAACTCTACCTGCTATTGTCAGTTTCTTTGCCATCTTATTCTGTTAATTTATACGAAACCATTATCACCAAGCAGCTAATTGGTATATAAAGCTTTCTGATGATACTTAAGCCTCAAAGCCTGTTCAGTACATAGGCAATAAAAGACTACGTAACTACTGCTGTCTCAAACTATTAACATTGTTCTTTCTAACTTTAGACTTTTCTAACATGGCTGATGGGTTTGCTGCAAGGCTCATAGCCATGCCAGATCTTTTTCAGACAAGAACTTCTTACAAGATCATTTCCTTGGTTTACTCCACACCACTTTGGAGGGTACTGACTCATTTCATAATGGGTATATTTCTTTCACAATAGTAACTGCAAAGGCTTCAGAGCAGTAGCATCATTGCATGAATCAGTTTAATAATCAGATTCTGTTGCACTATATGAAAATAGCAGAAAGTCTCCACCTACAGAATTCAAATGGCATACATAACTTCCTATTGCGTACAGACTAACAGCATTTAGATAGTCTTAGATTAAGCACTCAAGAAAAATTTTTAAGTATATTATCCTGAAAGCTTTTACAAATTAGATGTAAAACAACACAAGACCGGGAATAAGTCCTGGTTCCTTGCAAGCTTTATTTGCATTTCCAGTAACACTCTGTGACAAGTCCCTTCATGGACAATCTTTCTGTCAATAAGTCAGTACAATTGTATTTTTAACACAAAGCAAAAATTAATTTACCATTAACACAAATCTTTCCTGAAGATAATGAAGCTTCTCTTTCTCAGAGTAATATAAAAATTAACTCACGTTTCCCAAGATTTGTTTTCTGTGAGCACTTCAACACAAAGCTCTTGCAAGCTGTTTTTTAGCCCATGAGGAACCAATGCTCGCAGCTTTTGCACACAATAGTGCAACAGTTTATAAGGATGTACTATCTTCACACTTTACTTTAGAAACTAAACTTATGCTCACTCATGTCAATTCCTTCAAAGCAAAAGGAGGTAGAAGTAGTTCAAACCTTCTGAGTGCTAAGTCAAACAAGGTCAGGTGTAAAGAGCTGCTGCAGAGGGCTGGGAGCAAGCCCTGTTGTTGCTGAGACATCCCTCCACTCCAGCATAGCCACTACCCAAAATCTTCAATCCTAAGAGCAGCAAGTCACTCTTCAAAGCTCTGAAACTGAGAAGAAGGCATCAAGACTAAGGCTGCCCTTTCACAGGGATGACAGCAATAGCTGACCGCTCAAGGCAGTTGCACCTTACATCGAACTGAAGCCATACAGACAAAATTCTCCAAGTCTCAGTTACACAAAATGTGAACTCAGAACTGACTACTTCTTTCTTATCATCACCCTTGTGCTATTCCCTGCACACAGTTTTAGTACTAGGCAAGAGTGGCTAGCCACATTGGCTCTGCGTCAGGTGGTGCACAGAGAACAGGAGGAAGCATGGAACAGCTCTCCAGCTCCCAGTTGTTGCTTCTAGCATCCACATGGCATTAGCATTCTGAACGGATCCTTCCCCTTTACTTCATAGCATGCTATATTGATCAGTGGATGCTTGTACTCACCAGAGGCCTGATTTCGCTGCCTTTAATGAATTTAATTCTCTCAGCTCCAGCTAAGCAACTTGACACCTTTCTATTATAAGCCAATCTTTTGCTGGCTTAATAATCTTCTATAGTTTTGATCATTAACAACGTGCTGTTTCAGAGAACTCTGAGTTCATTTAGAGAGACTCCCTCCACCCCCATGTCAGTGAACACCAGAAACCCTACCAGATTTTTTTCTTGTTTTCCAATTCTCCAGAGCATAAAGAAAGTCATTAGTCTTGAACAAACTGAACATTTCATTTAATGGAATCCAGCCTTACAGAGCTCAGATTCTAAGTATTTATTTAGTCTATCAAAAAGCCACTTTCAATGCAGATCTTCTACAAGACTTGGTACTGTACTGCAAAAGACATGAAAGCTATTATTGTAACTGAATAATCAGACACCAGTAAAACCCTGTCTGCTTTTCATTATGGCACCTAATATTATGACAGACAGCTTTTTCTCCTTTTTATAACAGTGCTTGATAATTCTTCTGTAATTCACATTCCCCCCGTTTCCTAAGAAAATTGGAAGTGCTGATGGAAAACTACTGGAATTTAGCAGAAATTAAAAATTTATCAGTCACTTAAATGCACCTAATAATGACTTTGTAGCTGTAAAGGCTAAAACAAGCCCTTGAATTTTTTTTTAGATGATTCCCAAACAAAAATTTGAAAAGGGAAGGGGAATAAATGTTTTTATCGTTCACAGTAAGTATATCAGAAAAAAAAAAAATGCTTTGCATATATGCAACGCCAATTTCAGGAAGTCTTACACTGCATAATGCATCCAGTTCACAAATGAACATAGAGTACTTGGCTGTCCTGGAGTTTTACTGCAATCAAAACCAATATGATGCATATATATATAAAATACAACAAAAACATAAATGTTCATATTTTAGTATTGCTAGATGCATGAATACATTTAGAGATTTGAGATCTGATAGTAGTAAAATAAGGTAAACTTTTTGTTACATAATTCTGAGCACTCAAAATGTGCTGTACCAGTCACATGTTAACTAGAAGAGTAAAAAATTTTTTACACGTTTCTTGAACATATCACACTATTTGGATTCCTCCAACATACTACATCTCTTGGAAGGTGATCAAACTAATCCTACAGTTTCATATTTTCACTGCCTGACTAAATTGTGTTGTAAATCCTATCTTGCAAAATACTATTTTACTCTTTTTCATTTATAAGAAATAGAAAGATTTTCTTATAATAATCTCATAGGTCTTACCTAATGAAAGCATTCCCACCTAAATTCGCACATGAACAGGTTTGAGTCTCCCTAATCTTCAGCGTCAACAGATTGAAGCAAGAAGCTGGCATTTTAGATTTCCAGAAGAAAAATCACACCTGATAAGATATGTATCCTTTACTTTGCAAGAGATTTTTGTTTTCTTGGGCGATCACCAACCGCATGAAGTTCAATAAGAGCAAGTGCCGGGTCCTGCACCTGCGACGGGGAAACCCTGGCTGCATGTACAGACTGGGCGATGAGATGCTGGAGAGCAGCCTAGAAGAGAGGGATCTGGGGGTCGTGGTAGACAGCAAGTTGAATATGAGCCAGCAGTGTGCCCTGGCAGCCAGGAGGGCCAACCGTGTCCTGGGGTGCATCAAGCACGGCATTGCTAGTAGGTCGAGGGAGGTGATTGTCCCGCTCTACTCTGCGCTGGTGAGGCCTCACCTCGAGTACTGTGTGCAGTTCTGGGCACCACAGTATAAAAAGGACATGAAACTGTTGGAGAGTGTCCAGAGGAGGGCTACGAAGATGGTGAAAGGCCTGGAGGGGAAGACGTACGAGGAACGGCTGAGGGCACTGGGCCTGTTCAGCCTGGAGAAGAGGAGGCTGAGGGGAGACCTCATCGCAGTCTACAACTTCCTCGTAAGGGGGTGTCGAGAGGCAGGAGACCTTTTCTCCATTAACATCAGCGACAGGACCCGCGGGAACGGGGTTAAGCTGAGGCAGGGGAAGTTTAGGCTTGACATCAGGAGGGGGTTCTTCACAGAGAGAGTGGTTGCACACTGGAACAGGCTCCCCAGGGAAGTGGTCACTGCACCGAGCCTGACTGAATTTAAGAAGAGATTGGACTGTGCGCTTAGTCACATGGTCTGAACTTTTGGGTAGACCTGTGCGGTGTCAAGAGTTGGACTTGATGATCCTTAAGGGTCCCTTCCAACTCAGGATATTCTATGATTCTATGATTCTTCAAATTCCTTGGCACAATTTACCTAAGTCAATAGTTTCTCATGTATAGTAGGATTTGTGGCTTTTTACTAATGTGGCTACACATACTGTGAATACTTCAGAAAACTTTAATTCCCTATAATTTATCAATAACAAAAAGAAAAAGAGAAACTCATTCAAAAAGGAAAATCCACCTCCTAACACAGGTTTGGATATCCAAGGCTCCATGTGAAACATTTCTCCCACTGTGGCAACAGCAGCTCAGAGAAAGAGAGAGACTGCAGGATCAGTAAATAGCATCAGCAGAAACATTTGCTTTCCTCTGAGAAATCTACAGAGCACCACAAGTATCCCTAGGCTTGTGACTCACATGAACACTTCATCATCCTCTTCGATGCAAATTTGATTTACTGGACATTTACCTAACTTTCTTCATAGTAGTTGAGAAAGCTGACCATCATACTACTTAAAACAAAATAGGAGCACAAACATAATGACAATACAGGTACACAATGCACAAGAACACATCATCGGCAAAACAGGGAATCCCATCTGGAATCACTATGTCCTCACAATAACATTGACCATGCAGCAATTCGCAGTATACAAGAAGGACATCTAGATCACCAGTTTATTTAGCTATGATGATTTTATGCACTTTTAAATGTTTATTCCAATTCAGAGGTCATGCAGCATCAGCGGATTTTTTTTAAAGAGGCAAAACTGTTCTCATAGATAAATTCTGCACGAGCCAGAATAGATTATGCTTTTCACAAGTAAAGCCTGAATAAGTCATCAGTACATAGCATTTACAAGTCCTTCGTGTTTATGAGATGCAATCACTGTTCAGAATGGAGAAGACCAAAAAAAAAAATTTTTTTTTGAAACATGGTCATGTCTCTCACTGTGGCAAGGACGCCTGCTGCAGCCGCTTTATTTAGTACTCTGTTGGGCAGGATATGGTTTCGTAAAATGACTGGGAAAGAGATGAAAAGAAGTTTGTGATCTAAGTCTCCATGACCTTTTTGAGGCAGCCCAGGTGCAGTTATCACCTTTTAAGCTTAGCAATGAAGCAATTCTCAATTTGTATTATGGAAATTCAGAAAATATCAGTCTGAATAGCTAGATTCACACCAGGAGAAAAAGAATCAATTATTCCTTTTGACTAAAGTAGATGGCAGAGGCAGTAGTAATTGCTCTTTAAATAAAGTACACCATTCCCCACACAGGATTTAATCTTCTAGACTGAAAAAAGATTACAAGCCCTGGAATATCCCACGCATATTTATCATACTATGCTGCTGCAGAAGGAAGGGAAAATATCTCATTTTGTCTAGACAGACAAGTCAGAAAATAGTTTTCGATTTTTTTTTTCTAGACCCCACTGACCAGGAGAATCTGAAGAGCTCGTGACTAAATATAGTTCCAGTGCACAGCTGCACTTTGCCAGCTCATAGAATCGTTCAGGCTGGAAAAGACCTCCAACATCATTTTGTCCAACCTTTCCCCTAGCAACTAACTTCCTCAGTGATACCTTTGATTTGTGAATGTTTGTTTATTTTCCCTTAATTTCAAAATGAAATGGAGTTCCCTCCAAAATAATACTAAAATCAACAGAAGAAGAAAAAAAAAGAGAGAGAAAGAAAAAAATAAAACACATTCAAATGAAGTAAGTTTTTATAGTGATAGTCTCTTAAACAGTATAAAACAATTACTAAAACAGAACGAATTTGAATTATTCTTACTATGCTCTGTTCCTTCCTTACTTTTTAATCCAACCATGTAGAATTGTTTTGACTTTCCAATGCAAACATATGCAATCTGTGTAAGTTTCTAGCACTTATAAATGATACAGACAAACACTTCTCAAAACATGTGGTTTAACCCAGCAGGCAGCTAAGCACCACACAAACACTCCCTCCCTCCCTGCCCAGTAGGATAGGGAGAAGAACTGGAAACAGCTGAAACTCATGGGTTGAGATAAAGACAATTTAAAAGGACAGAAAATGAAATTAAAATTATTATTGTTGTTGTTGTTACTGTTGTTGTTTTCATATGTACACAAAATAAGTGATGCACAATACAATTGCTCACCACCCACCGGCCAATGCCCAGCCAGACCCCAGGCAGTGGCAGGTCCAAAGCCAACTCCCCCAGCCGTTATTGCTGACAGGATGCCATATGGTGTGGGATAGCCGCTCCTTTGGCCACTTTGGTCAGCTGTCCTGGTTCCAGCTCCTTGTACACTCCAATACCAGCAGGGCAGCATGAGAAGCTGGAAAGTCCTTGGCTTTGTGGGGGCACTTCTCGAAGACAACTAAAACATTGGTGTGTTAGCACCGTTTTTCTCCTAACTCCAGAAATAGCACCATACCAGCCACTAGAAGAAAATTAACTGTAACTCAGTCAAAACCAGTACAAAACATCGTTGTGGTTTTTGCATCATTCTTACAGTCTCCTGTTTCATTAATCAATATCTACTACAGATCCCATTGAATGAATAGGGGTGCACAAACTTATAGCAAATGCAAATCTCAAAGAAACCAAATTTACCTATACAACTAAGCTACAGGATCACAGAATCACAGAATCACAGAATTTCTAGGTTGGAAGAGACCTCAAGATCATCGAGTCCAACCTCTAACCTAACACTAACAGTCCCCACTAAACCATATCCCTAAGCTCTACATCTAAACGTCTTTTGAAGACTTCCAGGGATGGTGACTCCACCACCTCCCTGGGCAGCCTGTTCCAATGCCTCACAACCCTTTCAGTAAAGAAGCTCTTCCTAACATGAAACACAACGTACAAGAAAAGCAGGCAGAGAGAGCATTCAGGGAAGCATTTTACCATGGTAACATACTCACATGCTTTATGCTTCTATGAAGTTTGAAGGAACAGTAAAACTTGTCTGTTTTCTAATTTATCCAGTTAACTTATTTTTCTTTGTTCCGCTCTTCCAATTCAATAATCTTAGTTTTCTTAATACTGACTGACTTTGATTGATAAAGTACCTAGTATATTTTACAATGCACAGAGATTTAAAAAACATGTTCATTAGCAGTATAACAGCCACCAAGCAGATAGTCATCATTTGAGCTAAGCAATTGATTTGCAGTTAAAAGATTATTCCTAGCAATTTCACCTTCAATACTATAAGCTACAAGGTGCTGAGCCACAAACCCTTGTTCTCTATTCTCCCTATTCTCCCTTTGCCACAAGTCCACTAGGAAGAATTACTGTCCAAGACTTAACCTCTCCTGGCCAACAGTAACAAATGAAACATGTTAGATCCAGTCAGGGTCTTTATTGTGCAATGTCCGAGAAAAACTACCAGTTTCTACCAGTTTCCTGGTAGAAACTCAGCAAAGTATCCAGCCACATGCCTCTTTTAAGACTGATGTCAACAGGACCATCTGTGCTCTGTTATCTTTCTGTAGCCCAACACCAGTATGAGGCGAGGGGTGAAGCACTCAAGGGGACTGACTATCTCAAAGTTAGACCAGTGCACGACACATTTTGATCATGCAGCTAAGTGCTGTAGATATAAGAAACAAACAGTGCATAAACTCTATTCTGGTTATGATGTGACTAATGTTCTGTTTCATCCAACTTTACCAGCGATCTCCTGAAAATCTGTGTTTGCTGTTCTTTATGTGTCCATGCTATACTGAATAAACTAAGAAACCAGCAATAAGTATTTACATAAAAACAGAATTCAAAGCAGAAGGTAGTAACAGACTCTGAGAATGCAGAATTGCCTACTGTCTTAGCATCTAAAATTTGGAATAGCACTACAAAACTCAGAGAGTGAGTAATTAATCCTGCAAGTTGCCCTACAGTATAACCAGCCTCCAGCAGAAGGAATCACTGAAGTGGTCTTTGCATGTATAGGAGCACATGCTGTGTTACAGAGCCACTGCAAATGAAGCTTTGTTAAATGACATGACCATGGGGGAAAGGCATAAGGGGTTAATTATAGTCAAGTGCACGTGAAATATTTTGCTCTCCAGGATTTTAACCTGAAACTAATAGTGCAACTGAAACTGTCACCCTCCTGTTAACGGCATACTATGATATCATTTATATTAGTTTTCCCTTAGGTATAATAAGCATTGTATTATACGGGGGCTGTTAACAAGGGAATTCAGTAGAACTCAGTAGCTTATAACTCCTCTTTTATAAAGGTAATCACAGCAGAGCTACAGTCATAAAGACGGTACATTCATGTGAGATCTTGCGGCAGATTTACTCCTGTGAATACTATGAAAGAACAAAGGTTAAATATTTTGCAGATACTGAATTCTAAAGAGTGATTTGGACATATATAAACAGTGTCAGCAAAACAGTTTGGCCTATGACAAGCCTAAAAAGAGCAACCTACAGACCTTCAAGAATCAGAATTGACAACAAATCTCACTGTCACTCCTTATCTGACTGCATCCTTCAGTAGTGACACAGATTTTTCAACTACACAAATAATTCAAGGAAGATGTCACGTATTTCACACAAAGATTGCAAAACAAGAAAGATCCTGGGAATTTTATTTTTATTTTTCCATTTTGAAAAACACTACGCACATATAATTATGGAGAAAAGGCAAACTTTTCTTTGGATATCACTTACCTTCAACAGGAATATGCAGTGTGAATGCAGCACAAACAACAGTCAACTTGGCCTCAGTGTGGAGGAAACACTGTTTGCAAAACAATGGCTTTGGATTTACATGTACCGCATGTACTCACAGAAGTAAACGTGAGCATTGTTTCACCAGTCTTATAACATCTGAGCAACACTAAACCTAATAGTAAACAGTGAGTTTTTAATGAATCTCATTATCAAATCTACATTGCATCTCCCAGTAATATGCTAGATAAGATTAAAAAAAAAAATAACTTTCTAGAATAAGAAAATCAGTATCAAGTCAAACAATGGGAAAAAAAAAAAAAAACAAAAAAAAACATTACTACATCAATTTTAAGTGTTAGGTTACACACAACTGTGAGGATCCTGTTAAATGTTCATTAGGACCTCTGTAGACTTAATTGGTATGTCAGTTACACAACAAAGATAGGTGAGCTAGAAAGACTACAGAGACTGTTTTCCTTCAACATTAAGTATAATAAAATGATCAAATTATGACTTTCTACAGAATTTTAAAATCTGGTTAAAAGCCAGCACATATTGAATTTCATCTGTTCTCTCTGAGACTCATCTTCCAAGTGACAAAGTAACAAGGTTTCATGCATCACACTGAACCATAACCCAAATAGACATACATTATTTCTGCTTTTTCTTCTGCCATGAAACAATTTTGTTTTCTTACAGCACTACAGCACTACACTTGCAAGCTATTCTTTGAATAGGCCATTACCATTAATGATAAGTAAGACCATTATATGGCAAGAAGCTTTTTTTTCCTCACCAATCATGTCTACAAGTGAATTACAGACATAGAATGTGGGGAAATAAAATAACATTCTACTCATTTTATGTGCCATTGAAACAAAAACCAGATCTTTTCCACATTAGCACACTACAACATGTCTCTCTGCATAATAGTTGGACAGAATTACATATACAACCAGACAAAGCAGCCACACAATTATATTTCCCCAGTAGAAGAAATTTTCATTTTTACCTCTCTTTCTTCTTTAATGCTGACCTACAGCAGTAAAACACAGTGGTACAGATGCAAACTGAGAGCCGCAAACTCATATGCACAAAATTGTCCTATAAAATATCCATACAGTTGGATAACACATCAGAGACTGGGTTCACCTCTCCGGTTTCCAAGTGTCTATCAGTATTTGCAAAAAATGTAATAACATAACAAGTTCCTCAGAAAGCAAGATGGTAAATATAACCATACAACACCCATGCCTTACCACCAAAACCGTTTTAGATGCCTATCATAATGCTAAAAAATGTACCTATTTGGAATTCCAATATCCTGTCTATTCAGAGCAACAGATGTACAATGATTTTATACATAGAATTAGGACTGCAACTTAACTAAAAAAACTCTTGTATAAGAATGGAGAAAAGCTCAAGGATTAACCACTAAACTACATTTTAATACCCATTTTATATTACTGAAGCCAAGAGTTAATTGACAATTTAAAAGGCTCTGAGTGATATATATATATATATATGCAAGTTTGGTCATATTCACTTCTTCGGTCAAAAAGAAAAACTACTACATTATCTAATGTAGGCATAATTTTGTTCCATTAAGCAATCTGTGCTGAAAGTAATTCTGGGATTATAAATCTAATGAGAACAAAATAGGTCTTATTGTATCTGAACTAAAAGGTGCAGTAGAATGGTTCAGAATCTGACAAGTAGATTCAATCTGGTATTAAGGCACTCCAATGTCCCTTCCTCTGAATTCCTTGTAGATAATGGAAAAAAATGAGGGCTGAGTTTTGGGGTTTGGTTACTTTTATTTAATGTAACTATTAAAATATATATTTTTATATATTCTTTACCAAATAAACGTTTTCACTTCTGATTTTTGAAAATCACAGAGACATTATGCAGAAATAAGACTGGTTTTAGATTGGTTTCATACCCACACAGACAGACTGACAGGGTTCAGTTCCAATGAAGACCATTCATGCCATATTCACTCAGAAACTTGTCTTAGGAAATCTAGCCACAAGAGTGTACCGACCCTACATCGTTCTACATAAAATCTCTTATGAAAAAAATGACTACACCACTCTGAGATATCATGAAATGAAACAAACAAACAAAATAAACATCTGTGAGCAGGAAAGAATGAGAACAAAATTGTTATAACACAAACAAAACACCTACATCCAGTTCTATTGAATATTGGACTGAGAGTTGATCACTCTATTATCAAAAAAGAGCCTAGAAAGAGGACATCACACATATATTAAGGTTGTAGCCTAAGTCTTACAGTAAAAACCAATCCCTGCTGCTCACAGAAGTAATCCATTTGAAGAGAATGGGCCAATTTAGAAAAATACAGAATTGCCTGCTGTATTTCATGACAAGGAAAAGTAGGTTTTATCAGTGCTTTGCATCAGAACAAAGATACCTTTTTTTTTTTTTTACATAACTAGAAGAAATGCAACATGAAGAGACAGTTCTTCTTCTATTTATTTTTATCCCTATACAGTCATAGTAGAAAATAACTCCAATATCCTTTAAACTAAATATGAGAGCTTTACAAATACTACTGCACTGCTACCAATGACATAAAATCAACCTTCTGATGATGATGATCATAGCTGATAATTTTCTAGCCACTTATCTAGAAGGCTTCACATTTACTTCAGACTATTAGCAGTTACCAAAACAAAATGAGTAAGCCACTGCCTTTATGAAGTATCACTGTCACAGACAACTGGTATCCTTTAATTCTTCGCTTGTAAGTAGGATATAGTCTGAAGCAATATAAATGCAGTTGATTTCATTAATACACTCCACATCCCTTGCCTCCCTGCTTTCACCCTGAACTATCTCTAAAGATCTCAGTCAATACAGAAAATAAATAATTAATAATAATTTTTAAAAATGGCAATTTTCCATTGCCCTGCAGGTTGCCTCTGAAAAGATCAGTCAATACATAAAATCTGCAGAGAACCAAGCAACACAGAAACTTCTGTAGGCAACCAGGAAATGCTGTTAATGTAATTCTGGACTTCTTATTCCCTCTTGATTTCTCTAAGTTTCATTTATTTAGTGTCTTTAATAACACCTCAAAGATTCTTCAAGCATATGGACTTTAAGTGGGATACAAACCTGAATTACAACTCAGTGAGTTAAAAGCTTTGGAGCTCTTTGCTACAGCTGGAAGCCTGCAATTTGCTCAAAGTCCAACCAACCAGCTTCCTAATTAGAAAGTGACCTGAATGAGACTGTGTTTCCCTCTTAACTGCAGTAGTCTAAGATTAAATGGTAACTTCTTTCTTTTTTCTTTTAAACCAATATACCTGACAGTTTTAAGATCTGTATTTGTAACTCAGTTGAAGTACTGCTGCACAAATTACAAGATATCAACCAGTTCTGCTCTATCTCTTCCAAAACAAAAATAATTAGAAACAACCTGTAAGAAACACAAACCATCAAACTTTACAATATATTTTCAAGATATTGATGATGATGCAAAAGTTATGAAACTAGTATGAGCACATTAATATTGCAAAATGGGTAAATAAAATGCTTTTCTCAAGAAACAAAATATGACCGTTGTGTTTTTGACAAATTTATACTACCATATCAGAGAAAAACAGAATTAGAATTAAGAAAACAATCAGTGCTTAATAAACCTCTGTTTAAAACACATCAGTTTATGAACAAACAGGGGGTTCATGAAAAGCCAACAGTCATGGAAATGCTCATTCAGAGAAAGGATGTGAGATGTTCTCAGGGAGTGGAAGTAAAAGATCCTGAACCATGTTGTTTCCAAAGGTCAACTACAATAGAAAATCAAAAAAATATATTTGGAATATACAGCAAACAAATAAATATGCACAGGCAAATCTTCCTCTGCTGCTGAGATGTTATGATAACCTCTTCAAGCCACAAGATTGCTACTCATACCATTTATATTGGACACATCAGCAACTGCATAACAAATAAGTCTTCTGTATGGGTTTTAACAGCATTCCAAGAAATCTCGAGAACTAACATACCAGAAATGTATAAAAGAATGTCTGCCTGCAGAAATACTCTGAAATAAGAGAGAATTAACTGCTTTTCATAAATAACATTAAAATATGGCCAAAGTTTTTAATAAGGTTAATTCCTGTATGGAGAGATTGCTAGGTAGTAACTGGAAACAGATGAAGCTTCAGAGAGTACTGACATTTCCCAGCCAACGCTGCATATAAACAGCAATCGTGGCTAGTCCATCTGGTATACTCCATTGAGTTGGGTCAATAGAACTGATCCTGGGATATAAGACTTATTGAAGAAGTATAAAAAAAATCACAATCTTCTAGTTCTTAAAATTGATAAAACAAAAAATATTCAATTCTCTACCAAAATAGTTGTCCTGGAACAGACATGTGTAATGGGAGCTCCCTTGTGATTCATGGGGAGATAAATTTGTTCAGAGAACAAAGGAAGAGATTCTTATGACTTGTCCTCTTACAATTTCTCTTTTGTATTCATCGGGGCATTAGTCAATACTGCATCGCTTTTCTGTCCTTATTTTCTTTGCCATGTTTGTAACAAAGAGTACTAGATGAAAAAATAATTGGAGGAAGGAAAATCCCATAACATTACCTTCACACTATCTGTGCAGTCCTGAAAGTTGCATATTGGCATGCAGAGGAGGAAGCAAGCACTAATCTTCCCAATCACAATTTTGAACACTGCTAATAGGTGTTATTTTGATCATGACAAGTAAAAGGTTCCAAGAAAACTAATATCATCCAAACAGTTAGAGAATGACGAAAGGCAGCCTCCCATTAATAAATGCAGTCAACTCTTAGAAGCAGTGAAATAAAGGAGCATTTTTGCTCTCCTTGGCCCTCCTACTGCAATTAATCTGGACTACCAGAGTTCCAGTGAAACTAATTAATAGTTATTAAGGAACATGGTTAATGGCACAGTGAGCATGCATCAACACAGGCAACCCATTTGTAGCTTTGCCAGAAATAATGCATTTTTACTGCAGATAATTTGCAGACTTGATTTCTCACAACGTACTCTCTCCCTGTAGGGAATAATAGAACACAGGGCTGTCTGCATGCGCAGAAATATGCTGAGATATTTCATTTACCTATAATTATTTACCAGTTATAGCTTTTAGAATTATAGCTGGAACAAGTGTTTTTTAAGGGAGGAGGAGGAAGGAGGAGAAAGGAAAAAAAAATCTGCTACAGGACCAAAACACTGGAAAAATATTTCTTTTAATGTTTAATGCATATCGTATTTATTTTTCAACAATAATTCCTTTTAATTTGTGGAATGTTTAGGGACAAAAATTGGGATAGATTGGTTAGTAATACCTAGAGATATAAGAAAGCTGGCAAAGGGTACAGAAATTTCCCAGCCATTGCTTTATGTGAACAGCTATTAGGGTTCATCCCTGGGCTACTTGATTTCTAAAAGCAAAAAGTCACAATATTTTATTTGAAGACACTGCAAGAAATGTTGCAATACCTTTTTAATTTAAATTTTCTGAGAAAAATTACTTGCATTTCACCCTAAAATTGTCAATTTTATCCTTCCCCCTCCCAAAACTGCATGTTTGACAAATACTAAATCTACCAGGATCTAACTAGAAGTTCATATGAATAGCACAAGCTGTTTTTTAAAGCCATACATGTATACCCATCACACTACACTGACTTTTATGCATTTCCATATTTCCAACTATATCAATGAAGGGAAATTAAATCGAAAAGACAGGTTCAGTACTTTGGATCTTCAATAAACCCTGTTAAAATGCAGTGACTTAAAGCCCTTATTTCCAAAAGCCATAATGTCAGAAAGTGTCACTCTATTCTGTCTCCCTGATTCCCAAATATTAAGTCTCTAATGGAAATCCAAAGGACGTACCTCATAGAATGGCAAGGGTTAAAGGAGATGCCTCTTTGATTATCCTTACTAATAGTGCCGTAGAAGATTTTTAATATTATTTCAGATATTTTAAATTTTAGTTAAAGTATAAAAAAGGATGGGGGTCAATGTCTACTAAAAAGTATTTGAAAAAAATTTTTCATTATGTCCATCCTATTTCTGTCTTCATAAAAAAAAAGTGAAAGAATAAATTCCTTTTGCTAGAAAGAAAGACTAACAAGACACTGAAAATTTAAAGAGAAAATGAATAAAGACACTCAAACAAGCATACACAGGGAGAGCATGATATAGATAATAATCCTCCTGGTCTAACACTAAACTTATCAGAATGCAGCTATATTATGTTGATGACTGCATGGCTCTGGACTTGTTATTTTCCAGACCTCACAAAGAACCCTCTCATTTAATAAAATGAACCTTGACTCCGGATCCTCAGCCAAACTCAGAACGTAAGTCTGCAGATGCACAATTCCTTTAAACAATCATTTTGACTATCAGAGGTGCCAAATTAGCTGTTTTGAAGCTTCTGGAATAGGTAAAGCTGTAAACTTGTCTTACACATGCAGAGAACCTAAATTTCAGCCTTTGATTTAGGTAAGATGAAGCACAGCCAACTGTGCACATCCAATTTTTATAGCAGGCTGCTGTTAATTTATCAACAAGCAACACCAAGCACACAACAATGAGAGAGCATGTATGCCTCCTCTGGTCTCCCTTCTAAGGAAATTTGTTCCTCGTAAGAAACATGCACAGTCACCTGAAGGGAACAAGAAGTGAAACCAAGGCCTTCCTCCTTTTCCTATCAACGTACATAGAAGTCTCCTGTCACTTAACTGTTGTTGTGCCCAAAACGTTCTTTCTACTGTGCGCAAAATCCCAGTGCTTGCTAAGGGAAGAGAACTCACCTGAGGAAGATCAGAATCCCATGCCTCCCTGTCACACACCAAAGACATTTTCATGAGCAAACTGGAGACTGTCAGCTTTTGAACCTACAGCTCTGTCCTGGTTTCATACTCAGCACTATAAACCCCATATGAAACCAAAAGTTCATTGTCTTCCTGGTTCAACAAATTGGTTTCATGTTACCTCAAGTCATGAGAATAACTGAGTAATTTCATGTTTACTTATAAAATCCACAAAAACAGGTTAACATGAAGTACTTTCCTTACTCTTTTGGAAAATGGGACATTGCCTTACCTTACTTCTCCAAAGCAAAGTTAATTTGACAAATCGCTATTTTCCCACAGAAGGACGGATTCCAAAGCACCAGCCACCTCATGCTGAATAGTATGCAGAATGTCTTATTATTACATACATTTCTGAAGAGCTCGTCTCTCCATTGTGTCTGCAGATAACATATGCTGTTTAAAGATGAATAGTAGAAATGAAAGGGGAAACCATGGTGCTGGTGGGAAGCGAGAGCCAAGGCAGAGACTACAATGGAAGTCTTTTTGTGACTGCAGTGTTTGTTGCTGCAAACAATATAAGAATTCAGTGCTCATTTGAAGTGTATCCTTTTGAGTTCCAGCTGTGCTAATGCACAGAGGGGGTGGGGGGGGTGGGAACTTAAGGGATGAGATGTTTCAGTTCTTACACTGTAAATAGGAAATAGAGCATAGATAGAGAGGAAGAAAGTACACATTCCAGGATACATAAAATCTGAAAGCATGACCGATGTAGAAAATGTGTGCATGCAATGTGCTTGAGACCTGGATGGTTCAGGTCAGTTTAAATGGATCGTGCTCTGACTTTACACATAACCACATTTACCTACATCCAGTCTAAGATAAAAAACATGGGCAAAACAGAAAGGTGTGGTGAAAGGGTTTCCACTCTGGGTGAGGTCCTCAGGTTTCTGGTGAGTGAAGAACACAAGGATTTTCTTCTGGCACAAAGACACTTTGCACTTTGGCTTCCGTCACCATTAGAAATGTGTACTTTTGCTTCCTTTTTCTTTTCACATAAGTTTTCTGAAAGTACTAAGGAAAAGGACACTCTACATCACAAATATTTGACAACTCTGTGGCTTCCCTAGTAGAAGAGAGAAGAGAAGGGATGTACACAACTAATGGCAGACTAGGAAAATGAAAGGGACAGATGAGAAAAAAATAGTAAAGTCTGGTGTAGTAGTAATAAACCAAAAGCAATGGGTGGGAGGAAGGAAACAGATGAGCCTGAAGAGAATCCTTTATGGCACAGGAATGTGAAATGACAAGGGAGGAAACAAGACTGAGAGGGGCCAGAGAGCCATCAATATATCTGGAAAGGGAACTTGTTTGGGGTGCAGTGATTTACAGAATACAAAGCAAGAGTTTTGAAAAAAAAAAAGTTGTTCACACATTCAGAAAAGGAATAAAGTAGAAGAGATGATGTTCTAAAGGAAAAAAAAAAATGATAACATGATGAAAAATAAATACATTTGCTTCCCAGGGCAGTAAAGTTGCAGAACATAATTAGATCTGAAGGGAGATAAACTCAACCTTCAAGGAAGCTGGAAATGCATTCTGGCAGCTATCAAAGGTATGTAGCAAATGAAGATGAGTCTAAAAGGTAAACACAAACGGTGCTGTCTTTATTTATTTTCTTTTAGAAAATCACAGGCAGATATGAAGGGCCAAACCATGCCTTCAAGTAGCTCACTGAGGACACATGTAAAACTAGAGGAGCACAGGAAGAATTGGGAAAGATGACAGAAAATAATTTCAAGGCTTGAGGGACTTGGGCAGGGATTTTTCATCAAGTTACAGTATGTTGCCACTCTCTAGATTACAAAATAACAGTCCTTTTTTCAATATCATAAAAATATCTTCCATGTAAGATCCTGCCTCCTCCAAAGAAAAAAGTTCTTCTGAAAACATTGCAGCTGATCTGCAATGGAACTGAAGAAACGTCAGGAAAAAGAAGGTAAGGACCAAGGGTATTTAATTAGAAAGCTAAGAGTTATTTTAAGCAAAAGTGATCCTCATTCAGTGAAGTCCTGCTTTTTTTTTGTGTGTGTGTGATTAATCAACTAATTAAGTATTACTGATTGCCTCGTTTAAAACCTCAGACAACGTTGCAAACATTCTCAAAATAGTTACTACTATACAGCCTAGTGGTTGCAGCTTCAACAGAACCTTTTGCATTTCCTATTCAGTTTGGCCACTCACAAGATCTGCTGTCAAATTCTCTTTCAGATGGAAAATCAGACACCAGTGAGGAAGAGACACATAGGAACAGAAAGCTTTTGGTGCAAAGCCATCAAAAGGCAATAAGAACATCCATTTCTGATACTATTGCATGTAACTGGGTCCACCCACCCAGACCCCAACATCTGAAAACATATCTCTCAGGTCAAAATGGTGCAAGGCTTCGTCCTGACCTTTTATTCTAATGCAAATATAGAAAAGAAAAGCACTTCAAGTTCTTGTCGTGAAGGCAAGATATCTCTGAATAAAATACTTAAGAGCACGCCAAATATTCTTATCGGAACTTGTTAATTAATTCTCACAATGCTCCTCGCAAGTAGGTAGAGCAGATAGATTATATTATTACAGAGCAACCGTATCAGTATCTATGCAGTGATAGATGGTAAAATGGTCTAGAATGCTAAAATATTTCCATGTAAGAAAATACAGATTTAGCAGAAAGTGACTCCCTTTTTTCCTACTTCGAATAAAAACTAGGATTTTTAAACTCTGCTTGACAAGTCTGAAACTTGTAACCAAGCTGAACAATCAATGCGTTTGCATGTATCTATCTGCCTCTTTGAAACATTCACACTTCAAGAAACTTTGACATCGCTAAAATGACAAAGACTACATGTGAAACAAGATGGTAATAGTATCACCTTGCCTTGCTGTGTTCATCTAAATCCCCCTTGACAAAAGCCCTTTTAGAGTCTTTCACACCGAACTGACACACAGCTATTATACAAAACACAAAGGTTTACATCAAGCTAAAACTTTTGTCTAAGCCAAGTTCTCCTTCTTTGCTATGTGATAGGCTATAGGTTTGGGGATTTTTTAACCAATTTCAGTCTTTAGGGGGTAAGTGAAGAAAAAAAAATCCTCTACGTTGCCATGCTTTTCCTTTTTATGAGATCTGACAGCCCCGTGCAAGCAGCGATCTGTTCTTTTCAAGTATCTTTATGGAAACTCCTGGGAAGATTTCCCCTGGATAAGATGGCTTTGGGGGGCTGTAAATCAGACACACACTCCTGAGCCTTTCATGTCTCCAGGGATCTGGGTGAAGCAGCATTATCTCTCAAGACTATTTTGAAAGGAAATCCACAGCGCCATCTCAAGAGCAGTTAACAGCTCCATCACTGAGACATCCCATTAGAAGTAAGAAGGATGACAGCCTCTCTGTTTCCCATGCTTTAAAAAGTATTCCCTAATCAAACATACAAAACAGGTACACAGCAGCCTTCAATATTCCTTTCTGACACCTCCTAATTTTATTCTGAGCCTCCAGCTAATCAGCTATTTCTGAATTGGAATTGTTCAGTATCAAAAAACTTGGGCTTGGAAAGGTAAATCCCAGCACCATAGCTACTTCTGTCAGGAAAACTATTTTCAAGAGAAATATGTCTTCTTTCTGTTACAACAAATCAAACAGGACTGGCTTTATAGGAAGTTACAAAACACACATTGTTATACAACAAAGCGATTCTTAATGGGATCCAACTCATGTTAAAGCTTGCACAGAGTTGCTCCTCATGAAAGGTCATATTGAACGGGGAGGCACTATTCTGTGAGAAATAATGACACTGGGATGGCCTCTGAAGTACCTGATAGAAGACTTCCAGTGCAAATGCAAACACAAGGTGATGCAGCAGCAAGTGCTGCAGGGGCCACATTTCTCCAGAGCCGGAGCACAACCTGGAGCACAAACCCGGGCTGGAAGAGGCCTGGCCTGGAAGGGAGACACCAGAGCAGCCACAAAGCCACTGCCCAGTGCAGTGTTGCAATCAGCCTGCCCTGACTGCAAGGATTTTGTGAAGAAATTCCTCTGCAAGATGGTCTTAGCATAAAACAAGACATATATATTAGGAAACTTTTTTTTTTTTTTTTTTTAATAAGGAAACATCTGCAACAGACAAACTGTACTTTCTTCAACTTTAAAAAAAAAAAGTGAAATGAGGATTTTTTTTAACTGATTTTTCAAATCTCATTGAATGGGGTTTTAAAACAGTTTTGTTTTATCTGCATTTCCTGTTTCGCATTTTCTCAGTAGGATGATAAGAGAGCAAAGATGCCTACATGCCTTTTCAAAGCTCTGTTCTCATTTAGCTGCTGAGAGTGCTTAAAAACTAATGATGGATCTCTAATCTATTACAGAAAACATTCTGTGCTACATGTAGCCATTTTTGTGTATAAAAAAATTATAGGCTCGGAACTCTTATCTCCTGTATTTATGGTACTACCCAGTTACCGCAGCTACAGCTCTGCCATCTCTCTTGCCAGATTTGTTTCTAGATTCACTGTCTAAAGCCATAGTAAATTAGTAAATGCAGTGTGCATTTTGGAATAAGCAGATCCTTTCTCTTTAAGGATATTCCTAAGAATGGATATCAAGACCCAGTTGTAAGGCTGGCATTACAGCCCGGAAGACCTTTGTAGGGAATTGTCTGTTTTCATTCTCCTAACATTCATACTTGGCTAGCTTCGCTTACTTCTCTACAGTAGTCAGCTATCAGCTTATGAAAACATCTGACACTGATCATAAATCTGCAAACAGGCTCTCCTTGAAAGAGCTAGACACTCCCAAACCCTAATCAAGACTCCAGGAACTGTGAACTCCACTGATCAAACCCCTTAAATACCTCATTTCAGGAATTATTTGCCAATCACTAGTAAAACAGGCAATGAATTTTAAAGCTATGTTTTCTATAATTTTTACAGTCAGATTTAATACCTACTTTGGGTTCCATAACAAGTGTTGCAATAGATGCTTTTGGGATTAATGAAGACAGTCAAGCAAATTTATTGCCTATTTCTTCTACAGGATATTGAATAATTTTCAACAAATAACTTCCTCCAATATAGTCCTTACTTTAGTGCCTGTGTTGAATAGCCTATATCAGACTGTAGTTCTTTCTCTTAGAAATTAATCACTCCAAGTCTTTGCAAATCAGTCAAGTCCACTGCAACTCATCACTTAGCTGGAGGCAGTCACTCCAGTTACACTGTACTGTTTGTCTTTCCCTAGTTTCCCTCTTTTCTCAGCTAGTCAGCTGAGCGTGCCATCACCTGTAAGATGATCACCTGTATCTGAGTTAAAGGGGTGTAACTTTGAGAACACTCACCATTTCTTCAACTCTGTTCATCACACTAGTCCATTTTTACAATTATTTTCCTACTGGTCTTTTGGAAATTTGGACTCAGTTCCCACATAGGCAAAGCAGAGTATTTATCATAAGGACTGTTGAGCTAAGACAGCTCTCATCTCAGCAGTTTAGGCAGAATTGAATATTGATGACACAAGGATAAGAGGTTGTTTCTGGCTAAGTCCAGGCTGCTTTTGCCATAGGAAAGAAATATGAAAGGGCAAACCACAGGTGAAGTCTCCATGGTTCACTCAGGTGAGTGGAGCCTATCATTCCTGATGCCAGGTGTAGGAGAAGGGAAAACATGAGGAAGGGTACTCCTTTGCTACTGCCAGCAACAGCTGCCATTTCGCTTCTCAACCCTTCCTCTGGGGCAGCAGCAATAGCAGCAAGCCTTGCAGCACAGTCAAATTCATCACCAGAGCTAAAGCTGATGCTACTCTTTCAACCCTAGAAATGTCTGCTTTGCACGTGCCTTGAGCTATCCTGCCTTGAGGCCCATGACGGGAGAAGTTCCTCCCATGTGCAGGTCTGCCTGTGAAAGGACTAAGTATCATGTCTCAGAAATACCTGCAAAAGATTTCAAGTTACTTCAATACGTATATGCAATACACTGGTTTAATTGCTCTGTGGTGTAAGATGTCCACTCATTGAGGCTGAAGAGCCAAGCTAACTTAGAAGGAAAGAAAAAATGCATCAAAAAGCAGATTTTCATGTGTATGCCAAGCTCTCCTGTGCATGGCAGGGTAGAGTAGGTAACACTTGCAACCTGTACCTGTGGGTCTCCTTGGGACTGGATCTGGTTTATTTTCACAGTACTTACACTGTATTGGTCACAGGTCAGCTCTAAATGCGTGTGAGACTGGAAAGCTTTTCTATAAACCAATTCTCAGCCTGCTCACAGAATTTAACTGTAATTTGGACTATTTAAAATCAAAGAGTGGCCATGAGGTTATGTGTATTCTAGAACCTCAACTTTAACAAGCTTGAGGATCAAACTAGGCAAAAGTTCAGAAGGTTAGCAATGGTTATAAGGTTACTCGTTCAGATCTCTCTGAACAGAATAAGAGCAGGTTGTGTTTCTTGTAATAAAATTCTATGAATTGAACAGTGCTACAGAAACATTTAATTAATGTAATAAATTAGAGAGAACAGTAAAACAGTATTGCATACAGTAGTTTCTTGGAAAGATTTATTCATATTCCCGAAAAAAAGTTCTTCAAAATCCTCACAGACATAATCCTTTCTAGTTTTTACTTTAAGTAAATGGCCTGAGTTATTTACAAAATCATCAAATAGCTACTGTGTGATATTAATGGCAACAAGCATAATCAAAAGTTTACGCAGGATACACAGAAGGAAGAACTGCCTAGGAATTTGCTGCAATCAGTTCAAATGAGGTAGATAGGTAGGAAGATGCTATTCTTCTGATACAGTGAGTTAGTGCCAATATAGACTATGAATTTGGAGTAGTCAACAACATTGTTGAACAAGAAAGGTCCTGTTGTAGCATACTGCAATAACAGCAGCAAAACCCTTGAGAATTTTTCAGGTCTTCTTAGCCCTGAATGCTTTGATGAATGGTATAAACAGAGGATGAAATAATCACTCACTAGTTTACAAGCAGTGAAGTATAGCTGTTAAAGATTTCTAGTCCGCATTATGACAGTGGCACAGCCAGCTTGGCAAGCAGGCCAATATCTGATCTTATGGTTGTTAGATGCCCCGAATTCCCATCTTCATTTTATTTCTCTGGGGTTCATATGTCCAAGAACCTAGAGTTCTCCTCCTTCACGTTGTATTTCCCTACAGAAAACAACCTAGACTAGCAGGACCAAGGAACATTTTCTAAATCCTATACCACTGGTTTCAGCCTGTGGTTCATAGACCAATCTGGACATTAAGGGGAAAAAAAAAAAAAAAAAGTCTGTTGTAAATTGGACTTAAATTATTACCCCCTTTCACAAACTTTTCCAGAGGTATGGAAATTGAAAAAGCTTGAAAACAACTGGCATACAGCCATCCCAGCCTTCAGTAAAAGACCAAAGACCAGAACTACTATGTGACTCAAGAGGTGAACAAAGGAAATTCAGGCCACCATGCTGGCCCCAACAATATCAAGATATGTTATGTCAAATGGTTCAGACACTCCTAAGAAATGGATCACAATCCACACAACACACAGTACAAATGAAATAAGTACGAGGTTCCTATTTCTATGGCCAAGGTCTAAAAACTCTTCACAAGTCCAAATCTAGTTTAAGCCATTTCTGATTTAACCACACAAAGTTTAGCAATAACTGAATTAGCCAATCGGTGTACTAAGACACCAAACACATCATCACATCCTTTGGCTAGACTGGTGGTACTCAGTGTGATCAAAGTGTGTGAGTAAAGAGAAGGGAGGGAAGGAAATTAGATGAAACAGAAGACCATGTGCCTTAGATAATGTTTCAAGAGAAAGACGCCTTCTTGGGCCCTAAAGACAGGTCAGAAAGAGACATGAAGCGTGTGATAACCCAGCATGAGCACTGGGAAGAGGAACTCCAATCCCAAGGATGACTACAGAGCTCAAGAACTTGTTTTACAATGTAAAGTTTTACATTCATTATCCTTGCTGAGCAGAACTCAGCAAGCACATTGGAAACTACACTGCGAACACCATTTCTTTTAGCTAGCAATTCTCATTCCCCAGCAACCAGAGTTAGAGTCAAACTTGCACGGTTTAAAACCTCATGAGTATCCAGAATCATCCATCCACCATCCAGATCAGCTGACCTTCCTCTGTGTCAAGATAACTAATACCCTCAACTACGTTACTTATTTTTTTCTGTAGAAAATAAACAAACAAACAAACAAATAAATAAATAAATAGGTTTTTCTGTAAAATCTCATCAAAAAGAGAATATAATTACAGGAAGAATGGAATAATCCTTTTTTTAAGTTAATATATCCATCCCGAAACAACCTTCCATACATCACAGAATATTTCAAGCAATTTTATCAGCATTTAGGAATGAAAAAGAATGCCTTGAGGCCAGCCCTGTCAGCAAATATTTTCCATCTTCAGCTTAAATCTCAACATTATTCCAGATGAATGCACTGCAGACTTTTTTTAAGGGCAGTGAACAGTCTGTTATGTTGATGGCCACACTTTTCCCATGTGAGCCATTATTTGCAAACACCAGTACCCTGGAAAAAAGGTAACTAGCAATCTTCTGGAAAGAACACAGATACACTTCGTACTAAAAACCCCTTCAAAAGAAATTCAAAGGACGTTTTTAAAGTTAGATTTATGTAACCAACACCAAAGTGCATCTGCATTTATAGCTTTCTATGTTCATATATCTTAGAAGACTTTCTGCCCAAAATCTGAAATAACTTGACATAATTTTTAACATCAATATAGCCTCAAAATAAATATTAAAAAATAACAGTTGCATAGTTCTCATATAAATAGACTTTTGTTAAGAAGTTGTTTCATTTCCTCTCGTGAATTTGAGCTTTAGAACAGCTTCCTCAGCTAATTTACATTTTATCAACTGCATCATAAGCTTTTCTATCAATTTCCAAGTAGTTTAATGACATTGTAATAACTCACTAACCTTGAAGATCCTAGTTAAAATTCTAAGTTTCAAAGCGGACCCTAGGACCCATGACTATTTCCCAGTTAATCTGATAATCTGTCCAGCTATTTGCAAATTTTATATTCAAAGTAACCCTAAAGAGATGGAGATAGATTTTTAGGAGGCAGAACTCTCTAAATCCTTGTATTTGTTTGTATTTTCTAAGTACAATACAACTCACTAACAAAATAGGTGCAAACAAATTTCCAAAAACAAACATCTTTATTTAAATGGCAAATTGGCACAAGCCTTTATTTTGCCTTAAGGCACTTTCCAGGGACACCAAACCCAACAGGGCTTTTCCAGCTGTCACTATGCTGTTTTCCATTCAAAGAAACTCTTCCTATTTCTTCAAGCTCAGAGAGATCCATCTTACCTTGTCAGTTCACCAAATTGTCCCAGGAAGTGAACTGAGCAATGCAAGCCTATGCCTTTTTTCTGCCTGTCTCTTGACCATGTTGTGAGTGAGTTTAACTTGAATATGACTAGGTAAAGTGTTGTGCATATGATACATACTTTTCTCCAGGGCCTTGTACTTTGTTCTTTGGTCTCATGTTCACATGTTTTTTGGTCTCATGCACTGCATTTTATAGTGTACGAATTTTACAGTTAACTTACATTCTGTGCACAGGTTTTGTGCAAAGGTAAACTACACCCTTGGGCAACTGGCAGTGCTATTTCTGAAATAAAATAAAATAAAATAAAATAAACCCAACTTTATACATTATTGATCTGTCACAAGTTACAGACTATAACCTTTACTCCTTTGAAAACCCAAAAGAACAACATTTTAAAGTACATTTTCTCTTTTTACATACAAAGAGAGATCCAAAATAATCTTTCTCCACTAATTACCCGAAGTAACAGTTAATTCTTGTTTTTCTGAGAAAATAAATTTCAAAGAGACCCAAAACATCATGATCAACACATCTTGTTCCAAGCCTTACTCATACAGCTTCCTATCAAACATGCAGCACTTCCACTGACTCTGCACAACTGCCCGTAACTTCTTAGGCAAGAGACAAGACTCTGGTTTACAAATAATGTCCCTGCAGGCTGGTGGCAATAAAAAATTGATTAGCAAGATTAGCAAAATATAGTTTGGAGCCCCATTGCCACCATGAGTGCAGGACATGAACTCCTGTCTTCAAACGCCAAACTTTATTTTTTAAATACTTGCAAGGGACTTTTCTGCTTGTTTAACTGCCTAAAGGACAACCTCTCATTGAAGAAAATCAGCACAAGAAAGAAAACAAAAAGGCACAAAACTATGACAATATACAATCTGC
Organism: Anas acuta; assembly: GCF_963932015.1. Taxonomy (NCBI): domain Eukaryota; kingdom Metazoa; phylum Chordata; class Aves; order Anseriformes; family Anatidae; genus Anas; species Anas acuta. The sequence goes on from NC_088985.1 coordinate 9,861,442, forward strand.
CTTCTAGTTTGCTAATATTTTATGAAGAATTTTTGACCAAACTGTCATTTTAACCTGAACGCAGTTAACTGCCAGCACTGTCAGAATGCCCTGCAGCAAATATGATGGACCACTGTTGTAATTTCTTTTTTGCATTCTTGATATTTTGTAATTTTTTTGAATTAATGTGATGTTCTCGAGGAACACCCCTGGCTTCTCTTTTATGTGTGTTCTCCGTTTCCTTATGATGTTAGAGAAGCACACCTTTGAGGGTTAAAATCAAAAATTAAATTAAAAAGAGAAGAAGATTACATGTCATACCAGTGAAAGCAGGTTGAGAGACATAATTCTGTAATACAGACCCTCGGCTCCCTGCAGCAGGTAACATAGAGGAAGCTGCGTGGAACTTAAAGGTTTCCCCTGGCACTCACTGAAAGGCAGCAAGTCTCCCATAGACACCATAGACACACACTTCATTTCCATAATGCAGTTCTGCTTCTTTTAATGTAAATGGAAAAGATAAAACCTTAGTTTCCTCATGTAGACATAGTAACTATTTACAAACCTTAGAATATGCCCTGAAAAACATCTGTGTACTGCTGCCAACAGATGTTGGCATCAAGATGATTAAAATGCAATGGAAATAGAATAATCCAGCAAATCATAAAAGGCATGTTGATAAAATCTATTGCATTGAGCAGTGGCAGGGAAGAGGGAAGTATGGGGGAGCAATGTGCTACCATACAAGAGAAGGCAGGTACAGAAAAGGCATCAGAATTCAGAGAAAGAGTTTACATTTACAAACCTCACTAGGAACTAGAATGATGAATTTGCTGCTGTCCATACAAAACAGGGCACGGCATTATTGGCTGAAAGTGAGAAGGCAGCTCTGAAAAGGACAAACACAGAGAGGAAAGTATATGCCTCACCAGCTAGGTGACTTTGAGAAACTGGTGTTTGGGTGAAGAACCCAAACTATAAAAACACCAGCAATACCTATACAGTACATAACTTGGCAATAACGCACACACACACCAAAATAAAACAAAACAAAACAAACCTGAAGCAGATGACAGAAGGAAGAGCTTTTCCTGAGATAAATATTAGCTTATTGTAAAAATAAATAAATAAATACATAAATACATAAATACATAAATAAATAAATAAATAAATAATAATAATAATAATAATAAAATGGAAGACAGAAATAAAAATCTAATGAAAATTTGAGAACTAGGGTTGAAGATCTGATTCCAGAAGAATCAGGCTTCACTAGTCATTGCATTGCCTAGTTGACTCTGAGGTGGAACTGACATAATGTTTTATTTTTAATCAACATTGTAAAAGCAAAGAGGGCACACCACGGTCACGAAAATGTAAGCTGTCCTCAGCACATGACAAGGTGTTAAGCCTTTAGAAACCCATTTGTGAACCAATCTTGCCACAACAGCGGCACTGCCACGGGCAGAGAAGGGAAGATGACTGCAGCCACCTGCTTTGAGAAGGCTGGCTCTAATCACGGTTGACAACAGCGCTTCTGCTTGCCTGCACAACTGACTTTGTGAGCGCCTGTCCAGAGGCGAGGCAAGACCCCACTGGCTGCCAAAGCACCGAAACACATTTAATGGGTATGCCAACTTGTTGCTGAGGATACTGCTTTTCTAAAAGTTTTGCTGCAAGATGTTCCTCCCAAGTGCTCCCCTGGAGTTACCATACACAGTCCCTTACATTTATTTATTTATTTATTTATTTTTAAGAAAAAAACATCGAGGTATAGCTGAAATGTGAAATTACTTTTCACGTGGGTTGCACAACACTTTAATCTACTTACAGGCAGTGTCACTTCAAGCAGCCCTCAGCAGGCGACTTTCTACAAGCAGAAATTCAGCTGACCTCGGCTTCTTCTGGACAAGATCCTTCCTCATTTTGCCCTGTGAACACACTTTGGAAACACCTTTTCTTCTCTCAGAAAGGGAAATGCCTGCCTCTGGAGGCTGATTACTGGCTAACAGGGTGGCACCCCTGCCCTTCTGCAGCTTCTCTAAAAATCCAGATCCATACTTGTGCAAGCATCTTGCTAAGACCAGAGGGAGAGCAAACTTTTTCCTTGGGTTATGGTACTAAACCCAACCTATATCAAAATCACTGTTACTTCCACTGTGACTAAAGTATTTCAGACAGACGGAAGCAAGATGAAAGAAAAGAAAAATAAAGTTTCAGTAAAAAAGAAATAAACTTTAAGCTGGTAATTGCATTTTTCCTATATATTTTTCTTGCACACTTCAACATCCTAGTCCTCTGTGTTTTGACCCTTGCACACACTGCATCCTAAGTTCCTTTCCTCTGTCTCTCAGATAAGTGATCTCATTCCTCAAGTAGGAAATATCCTCAAGAACATAGAAAATGGGGAAAACATTGGTCTTTGGATTAAAATACTGCTAATATTCCATACAAAACAAAGTTTATTTTGTAACACAGCTTCCGTTAGAGTTCTAAAGCATTTTTTTAAATAAAAAATAAACTGAATATTTGCTAAAACCAAAAAAGACACCAAGAGTCTCTGTCTCCCATAAACCAACTCCACTTTCCCCCAAATCAAGTTTTACTTTTATCCAGGAGCTGAGAGGTTAGGAAAACAAAGAGCAACAGAAATGCTTCTCTATATCAATACACAATTTCTGTTATGAAAGTATAGCCATGCAACAAGTAACTAGTTAGTATTTCCTAACTATCAAGTAATGGTATAGAGGAGAGTCATTTACCTGCTGACAAAAGCAATTTTCATTAACTTTAAAACATTCACTCACATGGAAAATCCTTTTATTCACATTCTAAATAAGAACAAGACAGACTGTCAATGCGATTTTGAGGATACTGAAAGTATTCTATCAGCACTGCTACTAGTTAAAATCTCAAAGACTCACGTAAGTAAGTTAAAAAGCAGAGGACTAAATGGTTGAACTGAGAAACAGGATACATTTTGGAAGCTTGGACCAACTGAAAGTTTTTTTGGTGTAAGTTTGTTTTATTTTTAAGTGATCAAGTCATTGCTTAGATATTATTCTGTTGAATATAAGGGAAAAAAATGTTTTCTTACTGTCCTTATACTTCCTTTATGAAAGGTTGCTAGGGGAATGGTTCTTAGTAAGGACAAGCAGTAGAAACCCTGCTGTGTATTTTAATGTAGCCAAACACCACTTGAAATTAATGCCTCTTGGTTCTCCTTACCTTTAAATGTGAGCTATTAATGCTTTCCAATAATTCTTACTGCATATCTGAATATATAATAAAACAGGCAAAAGGAAAAAAAAAAAATGGACAGGCACCAAGATGCCACAAGGGGGTCAAAAGAAAGGAACTTAAGGTCGGCAGGGCTTGTACAGACAGACTTTTTCTGATAATACAAACCTTTCAGGCTATAAAGAGCACTTCAAGCCCACCAGCCTGAACACAGTTTCAAGCACAGCTAGCAGGTCTCCAAATTATAACTAAATGCAAGCTATTAGGAAAAACATAAAAGAAACCTTTTCAAAATATTTCTCATTTTAGATATTTATTGCCTTAATGGTATGTAAATGAAAGACATCTTGGCATATTAGCATATCATTATGATCTGCATCTGAAAGGACTACAGATCTATATATGATATAAAATGAAGATCTCAAAATGTTGTATGCTATTTAACAGTCTCACTGCAAATTTGTCATGGAGTAGAACCCTTACAATTCAAGAGCTACACCAAGGATCAGTGGTAGCTGGACCCATCCTCAGCACAGAGTGAGATAGAAAGGCTTTTCAGGTTGGCACCTAGATTTTAACATCAGAATTGACACATCTTTGCGTACAGTAGCCTGCACGTCTTAGATGTGCCTTGTGCATAAAACGTTTAATTCCTCAGTTTCAAATCTGGCTTTTCTCAGCAGGTTTACAAATGGAAAGAACTACATGTACATGTACTTCATGTAAGAAGAATCACTGCAAACTCTAGTATATCAAAAAAAAAAAAAAATGCCAAAATGCATAATTGAACATGTAACTGAACATGTGAGCCATTTTTCAAGCCAGGCCAAAGCATGAACTCAAATATCTGTAAATAATGGAAAAATTTCTTTCCGGAAAAGCAACAGCTGTGTGGGCCATTTCCTCTCTGGAAAGGCACTTCCAGATAAAGACAGCTGTTAAAAAAAAAAAAAAAAAAAAAAAAAGCATAATGTCATATAATTATAAGACCAACACAGCAGTATGATTCCAACAATGCATTTTAATTAATTTTTTTCAGAGGGGCAAATTGAAAAAACACCTCTAAGCAACAGATGACAGCAACAAATAAAGACACAGCAGGAATCCCCCTCTGAGGGAACTTATGAATAGAAGTAGGAAAAACATTCTGATCTTTGCCTAAAAAACAAGGAAGAGTTTGACTGTGGTTCCTTTGAGATGGCAAAAAGTTCAATCGGAAGAAACTATTTCAGCCACAGGCTTGCTGTGCTAAAGTCTTATATTCAGGCACTATTGTAGTTGTATAACTACGCTTTGTTTTCCTTCCAGTAAATAACTATGGTACACCACAAACATTTTTAATAAACACGATAATACCCCCTCTGTTCAAACAATTTGTAATTTTAACTCTTTTCATTGTATGGTTCAACCACACCATGATAAATCACGTCAAAATAACATATTGATTTAATTCTGCTAGGATTAAGACACCATTCAAAATGTAATAATTTGTCAGTCCTCTAATTGTCTGTATCTGGAAGACTCTGAACTTAGAAAAAAATCAAGGTTTATTCCCTGCTGGACACTTTACAGTTAAGTCTAGCAATTAAATTATTTGCACTTGGTATATATGCACGCATATATACTGCTTATATTTCACAGTTTAGGACAATTTTCTTTATCCATTATTTTAAATAGATCAGGCTGAAGCAGTTTTGTATACTCATTTCACATTTCCAGATCCTCCTCCACAGTAATAACTGAGAAAATCTGCTTCAGACAAACAAAAGCACTCCAAAAATTATTTTCTTTAAAAAAAAAAATAAAAAATCCTTAACCCTGAAATACATGTGCTAATATTTTTATGAACACTGCTTATTTCTGAGCTTTTGGGATAATTTCTAGCATGCAAGTTAATGATGTAGCATATTTTCTATAATGAAATCCTAGAATAAGAGACCCAACTGCAGCTCCTTGATAAATGAGCAGGATTGGCAGCAGGATCAGTGGGGAAAACCATTAGGTACTGAAAAAGAATTGCCGCCTAACCTGCAGCTGCTCTTTTGCACAAAAACCTTGAAATAGATGGGTGGCCCACACCTGTTGTGGAAATAAAGGTGTTAGCTAGTCTGCATATTAGAAGAAAGAGAAGAAATGAGCTTAGACAGCTATGCAGATGGAGGTAGTAAAATGATATTTCAGACAAAATTAAACCCCTTCAATTGCAAAGCACACAGCCACCCAAGGACTTCCTGCCATCCCACAGCAGGAAGCGTCTGGGACCTGAGCCCTGCACCCCTCCATCACCTCTTGGGCAGGACCCTGGGCTCAGAACAGGTCCCACCCACACTGCCACTGTTTCCACGACACCCGTTCCCCTTTCTACCTTGAGATGCTAAGCTGGGAAACACAGCTCCTCCTTCATCCCCTGGCCCCTCGCTGCCTGCTGCACTTCAGTGTAGGGCGCTGTCTGGAGCTCGCTTGCCAGGCAGCTCAGACCCAGCCCAAAATAATGTGAACCTCTCCAAAAGCAGCAAGTACGGCTGCAATGGAATTAATCTCCTTACATCCCAGTGAAGGGAGGAGAAAAAGAAAAAAAAAGAAAGAAAGAAAAAAAAAAAGCAATAGCAAGGATGCATTTCAGAGGCAATGCCTCCCAAAATACAAAATATTTTGCACCTGCAGTTTAGCTCTGACCAGAACCTGAGTAACACACAGAAAGAAACAACAAAACAAATGCGTATTTGGATGTTTGCCAACAGCTTGCCTACATCCTCAGCACCAAATGGACTCCTTTATGGGCTATTGGCTTCTTTCCTTCCTACTGAAGTTATCTGCAGGTTCTTGCTTTTAGCAAAACAAAACCACAAGAATCGCAAGAGACAGACATTTTAATTTGCTGGGATTTTAACTCTCTGAAACACCCTGGTTCATAATACACTGAGCCATGCAACTACAGAGCATAAAAACACAAGCACAATGATATAACAGTGTCACAGATGTCTTCACTGTGGCAGTCCTTAACAAGTCTTGGTTTGGTCTCAAAGGGCACAAGGAGGTAAAACTGTTAAGCTCATTCACCCCTCTGAGCAACAGCTTTTAACTGCAGCAGACTAGTAGAAAAAATGTGTAGTTACACAGCAAAGCCTCCCTGACCAGGGGAGGAATCCCCTACATGAACTCTTCCTGGGTGGCTTTCAAAAAGTGTTGAAAGCTCAGATTAAAACTAGAAAAAAAATGTATGTAACAATATGTTCTTTCTGGAGAGATCAGAGTTCAACTGTCAAAAACTTCTAAACAAGACACCATGTCCTGATGAAAACAGTGTGAAATCTGTGTTCAAGCAAGCTGTGGAAGAAGAGCAGATAAAGGTAATATTATGTGACAGTGAAGGACTTGAGAGAAATCACAGGAGGAAAAACTAATAGACAGTATATTGATATAAACCAATCCTTTGTTATTCTGGTCAAAAGAGAACTTATTTTTATGTTTTATGTTTAAAATGTAGGTCCAACCTATGATACTTCTTTTAGCTAGGTAACAAATTCCCCAATTCATTGCAGTCAATCAATAAATCAATAAATCATGGATTAAAATAAAATAATAATGAGTAGTAATAATTCTATATGTAATATTTTATTAATTTTTACCAGATTGTTTCTGTTTGTATTTGTCATGTTTTCCTTTTTCTCTCTACTCGTCCATTCTGGTATTAAAACATCCTGACTCTAAAAACTACAGCCTTCACTGCTGGGTCATGTGAAACCCTAGCTCAGCCAAACAACATGCCTTGCCCTGCATTTACACAAACACCTACTTGACACAGCTTTAAAAAGGGCTGGATCTGGGCTCACCCAAGGGCAAGGGGAGTGTTATCACCATGACTGATGGCTACCTTCTCACAGCGGCTGTGAAAAGAGGTCTTCCTCTTCTATATTTAATAGCCACTCAAGTTTAAATTCTCCCAGCAGAGAAAACAGTCCTTTAATTGAAGCCTGAACTCTATATTTCACTAAAATCAGGACACAACTTCTGACCTGCCTGTGGGTTCCAGTCAGGGTCACCTGCTCTACATCTGCATTAAGTCTCGTATTTGCAAAATGAGCTATGTGCAAAAATCCCAATATACGTTCACACACGTAAGTATACAGTTACTCTGCTCCTCCATGGTTCCCTATTACCAGGCAACACACATATGACAAGTACAGCTCTGCTTGGGATTTTAGCCAGGCAAATAAATGCAAGAATAGCAATGGAGCCAACAAGCCCCATTCTCCAGTTGTCTTGTTCACCTTACTTATCCCCACTCTGATCAGCTTATGCCTTCTCAACAAATAGAACTGTAAGAAAGCAACCATGGTAGTAACTTGAAATATATGTGCTGAGCCAAGACAGTTCAAGAACTCTGCCAAGCACATATCATTCCTGAGTCCTATACACTATAAGAGATCAGATTCACTCAATGGTGTACAAGAGACATCCAAAAAATCTGCAACTCTGAGTCGCTCTGAAACCACAGCAGCATACATGGGATTGACAATAAACCCATTTATGGAACACCATTCTTGCTCTCAAATCACATTCTGATTTTCCAAATTTGTTCTGGTTTCCAGAGCTGACAGCTTTTTAACATCAACAAGCATACATACAAGGCTGCTCAAATTAGAAACAATTCATTTGAAATTGCTATGCAGAGAGAACAGCAAGTTTCAGCTCCAGGAAAGCTCCATAGATGTGTAAGCATCATTCACTGAGAAACAGGGTTTTAAACAATTTCTGAATTACTATTTCCCTTGGATCTCCTTCTCCAAAGAGCACTAAGAAAGTTAAGTATTAGCTTTCCTGTGCCCCAGTTTTGACCTACTGCTGACTATTCCCCCTTCAAAAGTGACATCTTAAAAGCTTACACATTAGATTTGTTTGGTTTTTAGTTTAAACATACCATCACGTTTTCAAGCCCAGCTGGAAACTTGTTTGCCACCCATATGTCACACGCAAAGTGACTTTTCAACACCAATGGCAGGCTCAAAATTCCCAATTTGAACCAAAAGCTCTGAAGTGTTTCTTGTACTTTTGAGCTCACTTGAATGCTTGAATCACAAAAAGGTTACCACACTACTAGGTTAAATACACACCACACACAAACAAGCACTTACTATTTCCCTTCCCATCATCGGAAACTGAGCACATAGCTCCTTCAGAAGCTAGTATATAATTTAACATCATGTTTGTGATTTCAGCTGATTTCCTTAAAATTGTATGAAAAGAACAATGATTCCCCACGTATATTTTCTCCTGTGACAGCCAGTGAAAAAAACAATTTATCCCTTCAGTAATTGTCACATGCATAAAAGCAATATAAGACAAAATGCAACGACTGCTCATAAGCACAAACAGACAACAAAGTCCAATTTTATGAATACACCAGGGTCTGTTTGTTCTTTACTGTCACATCCCTTGCCTCTGAAATTCCTTCCATACACTTGCCACACTCTGCTATAAAACATGAGTTTGATGGAGCCAAAATAATCTTTTTACCTATCAGCACAACTGGATATTTTTTGCAATGTGTGGTGAAATAAAAGACAAAGATGGAACACAATTACAGTGTTTGATAATTACTATTCTCTGGTACCCTACACAACCATTATTATTATCACGAGCATCCAACAAGTCTTCGAAGAAAAAGGCCTCTGATTTTATTTCCCTACTGCAGTCACCAGAAACTATCAGAATAGCGCCCTCTTCTCTCTAAAGCGAAGTCCCTAGAGCCCTTATATTCAAAATCCTATTTCATTTCACCATACCTTCCATCACCAAAAACTACTCCATTTACAAAAGGCAAATTAGTTTCTTTAGTTCCACAAATGCACAGCTCCTGTTGAGAAAACCCAACAGGCACTGCTTTTCCATGCTTCCTACCCATGCAGAAGTTCTCCAATGGCACAAGGAAGGTCAGGTCAAACACGTGCTAATAACCATCACCATCCATAACTAAAGCCTTATTACTGTGTAATAGACCTTGTTACACAGAGAAATGACTTCCCATAATTTCACCAGCACGGTATCATTGTAACAAAGGTCCTTTGCTTGCAGCGCTCTTTAAAAAAGGTCTTAAGGAATAATTCACAATGTCCTTTCATAAAATTGTATAAAAGATGATTCAAATAAAAACAATATTTGTGGTTTGATTTACTGTGTGTACTATTCTGGCAGTAGTGTCACAGCAGTCTATTTTTATTTCTAGATTGTGTTTTACTATAAGAAGTTCCATTGCTATGAAACTAATGCTTGCAACATTGATTTCCATGGCACTGCTTAGAAAGACTGCAGAAGAATAATGTGGATGTCAGGGCATTTTATGTAGCAGCAGCAACATTCTGCAAGCAGTGTGGGCAGAGGATTTGCTCCAGGATATTTCGACTGCTATCTGCAATATTCTACCAAAATGAGCAGGGCACCGGTACAGTGAGATACAATGAGATTCTGAATAGTCAGAATGACACCAAGTAACACTCGGCAGAGCAACTTTGCACGGTAAGAATAGCCCAGCAACTCCTGTGTCCCATGTATCATTCTGTCAGCATGTTGTAAAACGGTTTCAAAAGTAGGAAATTAAATCTTAAAGAGAGAGAGAGAGAGAAAGAGAGACCAGACCTGAACTGACAAAGCAAGCCAGGAAATTGAGCAAAGGCTGACACTCTTCTCTTAGCTCTTCCACAGCCCACAGTGGTAAGGTTTTTACTCGCAGATAGGATCATTACATAGCTCTCCCAAAAGAAGACACCTTGATATGCCTTAATTAAGCAGTGACAGAGGACAACTTCTCTTTGGAACTGTGAGCATTCATCGATCACTTCCTTAATTCTCCAGCATGTGATCACACCATCAAAGAGCAATTTTAAATGCAATGGACACGTGAGCCCTGAAAGAGCATCTTGGAAAGGGTAGGAGGAAATATCTTTATTTACGTATATTCAGGTAGCACAAATAGTCTGTATCAAATAGATCAAAAAGCTGACCAGAATCATTTCTGTGGCTTCAGTATGGATTTTCAAGGTACCTTTGAAGATAGTCTTCTTAAATGCAATATGAATCTTCAAGAATAGTACAAGAGAGCAACAGCAATAACAAAATCCTACTAGATCAAGAAGAATCCTCCAGTTGGTTGTTCCCTTCTGCTCAACAAAACTGAGCAAAGGGACTCTGTCCACAAGAATGTCAGCTCAGATCCCAGGGCGCTCAGAATAGTTTTATAAAGTTTTACTTCTGAGAAGAGACATTGTTGAAAGCAATTGTTCAGCCAGCCAACTGCTGTCACTTCCATGAATTTGAATAAGCTCCAATACAGGACACTGAGCTTTTGCACATGTAGGAAGATGCAATTGTTCTGAGTTAATCTTTGCCAATAAATCAACACCACCATTATTTAGAGATTTTTATTTTCCTCTGGTGTGTGACTGTGTGGGTGGGGTTTTGTCTTAAAGTCCCCTTCTTCCACTTTCATAAAGCTTATTTTTCATACCTCCTTGCAAAGCTTTCAGAGCAGTAGGAGGAATCCCATTTATAATGGAATCAGACCCATGAAAAGGTAAATATTGTTGTTTCTCTTGAATGTGCGTATTAACTAGCACCTAATCGGGGGAAAGAATATAGCAAAAGAATTTGTTTGGAGTTCATGAAAATTAACATTTGATGTAATTTTGTATCCATAATTTGCATGTACACAACTTACATATAAATACATATGGATTAATGCAAATTTTCATAAGGGAAAGATTCACTCTGTGCTCTGCAAAAGTAAGGGCAAGGCTGGCGATGAATCATTTTTTTTTAAATATTCTAGTCTGGGTATATAAATAGCTCTCTGTTTCTAGAATAATTACTACTGAAAAACGCGGCTTCTGAAATAACATAGGCCATAATTAACCTTGGCTTCATTAAATCACAAATAATATATTTTTCAAGTCTTATTTGTAAAGGCAAGCTGATTAATTTAAACGTTTCCCTTTGGAGGAGGAGAAAAAAAAAATCTAATTGAAATGATTTACCTACGTTGCTACTTGTCAGATCTTGTAAACTCTGGCAGGTTTTCAGCCGGCGACTTGGCTACCCCGGTCTCCCCTCGCCCCCCGGCGGGGAGCTCCTGCCTCGGGAAGCGCCGTCCTCTGCTTCCCAGGGGAGGGAGACCCCGCCGCCGTCCCCCCGGCCCCTCGGGAGCCCCCCACCGGGCTGAGCCGTTCGTCTGCCCGGCCCTGCCCGCCTTTTCTCCCTCGGCCACGGAGAGCAGGGAGTCTTGCGGGCTCGGAAGCGACACGGAGCCCCCGGCCCCGCCGGGTCCCTCGCGGCTGCCCCCCCCCAGCCCGGCTGCCCCGGCACGGCACGGCACGGCACGGCACGGCACGGCGCCGCAGCAGCGCGCCATCCCTCCCGTTTCCTTGTAAGACAGCGCCGACCCCCGACGGAAGAAAAGTTTCCAGGCGAGCGCCAGGAGCGGGCCGGGGCTGCCGGCGGGGCCGAGACTCGCTCCCCGCGCACGGGTGGGTGCCGCCCGGGACTCACCTTCCTGCACCGCATGGAAGGGGTTGTTGGCCTCGATGAGCTTGATGGAGTAGGTGATCTTCTCGCTCTGGAGGATGTCGTCATTGAGGTTCAGATCCGACACCGCCTGCTTGAACACCTCGTCGTCCTTGGCAGCATTGCCTTCAAAAATGGCACCTGCGGGGAGGAAGGAGGCAGAGGCGGTGAGGGCGCTGCCCGCCGCCCCGGAGTCCCCCGTCGGGCCGGGCAGGGGGTTCGGGACCCGCACCGCCGGCAGGGGGGCGGCCCTGGGATTTAGACCAACTTTCTGCCCCCCGCCTGCTGCCTGCGGGCAGCGCTGCTATTCGGAGGGTCGCGCCCACGCGAAGGCGAAGCCGGGCTTTGCGTCCCGTAACCTGCCAGCTGCCATTTGGCCCTCCTGCCTGTGCCGTTAGCGCGGAAGCAGCTGGCGATGGGCGTTATGTAAGATGCCCCGTCTGCCCAGCGGCTGTGTGCGCGCACCGGCCCTGCCGCCCTGCCCTGCGGAGCGGTGGCAGACCTGCGGGGCTGGCAGCGGGAGCAAAGCGCTGCTGATTCACGCCCCGCGTGCCCGGGCCGCTGAAGTTTGCGCGGGGGGAAGCTGCGGTGACACCGTGCCCCGCGGGAGAAGCGGGGCCGAGGGGCAGAGCCGCGAGGACCCCCTCTGCCCAGACTCGGCGCTTCCCCGGGGCTCTTCCCAACCCCGGGGGGGCGCCCCGGGGCCGGATTCCCCCCGCTGCGGCCGGGGCTGCCCCTGGCTGCCTGATGGCTCCGCAATGCCGTCTGCCTGGGCTGCGCCCCCGGGCTCCCGAGGCGAGAGGCGCAGACCGGAGCCTCCTCCGCCGGCCCCGGGGCCGCTGCCCGCCCGTAACAGCATTACGGGGCCGCTCCTGATCGGCCCTTCCCCGCCCCGGGACTCTCCGCCCGTCCCCGCGGAGCATCCCTCGCCAGGACCGCTCCCGGCCCGGCCGCCTCCTTTCTTCCTTCCTTATTTTTATTTTTTTTTTTTTAATTTTTTTTTTTTATTAATTCCGCCACCCTCCCTAAAGGGCTGGTGGAATGACGGCTTTTCCTTCCCCGGCCGTTCTCGCGTCTCCTCCTCTACCACAGTCTTCCACAAGTGATGCTCTCCCCCCTCTCCGCCCCTAACCAGCCTCATCTCCTTCCTGCCGGTACCTTTCAACGCCAGCCAAAAGGTGACTGCAGAGCCTCGCCTCTGCTTGCCAGGCTTCCCGCGGACATTACCGTGCCTCGCTCCCAGAAGCCATAAAAGTTCACGGCAGCCTTTCCTTTGCCTCTTCTTCACCCCTCTCTCTTCCTCCCACGGCCGATCCAGCCTTCCCGTTGCCTGAGGGTTTTAAGGAGCTCTTCTTCAGACCCCAACAGTTGTGCGCACAGACACAGACACGCACACGCACGGAGCCGCTGCAAACCTCGCCTCTCTAACCCTTTCCCAGCCAAGTTCTCCCCCCGCATTCCGGCTCGGCTGACACCTGCTATGACAGGGGATGCGAGCCGAGGGCTCATCTCCCCGAAAGTTTTCCCTACGAGCACGTTCAGACGATGCCTCTCTCCTGCCCGCTTTGGGGGCCGGCTGGCTGTTTTCGGCGGCGGGGATGCGGCGGGGGAGCAGAAAGCCTTCCCCACGCAAACAGGTCCGGGCACGGGGCTCTCCGGCCACATGGGAGACCGCAGCGGCGGCCCCGGCGGTCCCCGCCCCGCAGCCCGGCCCGGCCCGGCCCGGCACAGCCCGCATTTCGCCCCTAACTTTGCAATCGGGGGGATTCGGCTGTCTTTGCCCCCTCCCTCCTCCGGTCTCTCCGCGGAGTTGGGCTCAGACGCTGCCCGTCGCGTTCCGGCGGTGAACGAGGCGATGCCTCCGTTTATTTATCTGCCGCGTTCCTCTTTCCCCCCCGCCTGCGCTCCCTTTCTTACCGATGTGGATGATGGAGTCCGCCCGCACCGAAACGCACTGAAATATCCAGGGGAAAAGCCAGAGCATCAACACTTCCATTTCCAGCCTCTCGCACAGCACATCAGCCCGGGTTTGGTGGAGAGGCAGACGGGGGAAAAGAAGAGAAAACGAGCAAGGGCAGGTGGAGCGAGGCGGCGGGGGGGAAGATGCCCTGACACCCCGAGAAAAAAAAAAAAAAAAAAATCCCAAATTCCCACGGAGGATTTTCCAAGACTGAGGAAAACGGGTGATGGGGAGAGAGGAGGGAAGACAGGAAAAAGAAAAAAAAAAAAAAAAAACGGGGACCAAAAAAAACGCACGGCGGTAGATCCGGGGTTGGCAGGCGGCGCGCCGGAGCCTCCAGCGCTCGGTGTGTGTGTGCCGGGGCGCCGGCAGCCCGCGAACTGCGGAGCGCCCCCCCCGCCGCCGCCGCCGCCGCCGCCCGCCCCCCGCGCCACGTGACTGCGGAGCTCGGGGCCGCCGGGGCACGGCAAGGCGGCGGCGGGCAGCGGGCACCGGGCGGCTCCGGGGGGAGCCGGGGCCGGGGCCGGGGAAGGGCCGCGCTGCGCCTGCCCCGGTGGCGGGGCTCTCGGCGCACGGAGGAGAGGAGGGGGCGAGGCGGTCCCGCGGGGCCGCCGCCCGGAGGATGCCCAGCGCGCTGCCCCGCTGCCGGTCCCGGTGCCGGTGTGACACCCCGCAGGTAAGGGCACGGGGCCGCGCCCGCTGCCGCTCGCCCGACTTGGGCACCTGCAGCCAGGTGGGAGCGGGGGGCTGCCCCCTGCGCTGGGGCCGGGGGTGTGGGGGGCGCAGCAAACCCGCTTCGTGTTTTGTTTTGTTCCAGCTTTCAGTGAAATCTAATTCAGAAATTGGACATGCTCGGGCTCAGAAGACTAATTCATCCCCTAAAACAAACGCATCAGTGATTGCAGGCACCCAAACGTGACGAGCGTCTCAATACGCCGCGGAGCCAGAAAAAACAAATTCATTCAGGAGCCCGAAACGTAATTAAAACTACTGCCAAGAAAACGCGGCGAGGGCAGGATGGCACCGAGATCAGCGAGCGGCGGCACGGCGCGCTGGAGCGGCGCGGACACCCAGCAAGCGGCAGCGCGGGGACGCCGCCAGGCAGAGCGGGCCCCGCAGGACCCCGCAGCCTCGCAGCCCCGAGCCCGCTGCTAAGGCGCTGCCCCCGATCCCACATCCCCGATCCCCCCGCATCTGCAGCGCACTCCTGCCGCCAGCAGCCGGCTCCGCGCTCCTTCCCGGGGTGAGTTCCCTGCTGGCAGGATCGCCGCGCTGAGCCCTGCCTAACCCAGGCGCGGTGCGGCAAAAGCGCTTCGTGCTCAGGGGCAGCGGCTTCGGAGGAGCTGCACCGCCGCCGGGGGGGCGTGCAGGGGGAGCGGGGTGCGAGGAGGAAGCTGCAGCGGCGGTGATGCCAACACGGATCCCTGTTGATCCTCATGCGTCAACAGGCGCCCGTTCGGGGGTAGTCACCGGCACGGCTTTTGAACAGGGAGAAGTGGGGGGTAAATGTACAAGGAGACGCACTTTGTAAAAATAAATCACTTGTTAACTACTCTTACTTACAGTCCTTGTCTTAAATATGCAATTGCACACCGATCAATGCAGCATGATTAAATACTGTATGCCATATTTCATGTAATAAAAACACTTAATCCAGATAATTGGCTTCTGAGACAAAGATCAATAGAAATGTTCCTTATTTGACTACGTTAGCAAGTCAAAATTAATTCTAATTTACATTTGCTTCAAATCAATACGCACTTAGTGACTTACACAGGCTCTTTAAAAAGTTAAACACCTGTATTGACCACTGTCATATATATGTCAGTAACAAGTACATGTGTGGGAACTACGTGGGCCAGAGGGGACGTGTTGCCACACAGACAATCTCTGATTTCCACAGAGGAAAGGAGGCTAAATTTATGTGCGTTTGAAAAGTGCATTGGGATCCTGGCCAGGAACCTGCAGAAACACAGCTATTAACCCTGCAATTTATACAGGCATCCAAATCCCAGCCAGTTATACTCCAAGCACTTGGGAGCAGGCTTGCCTCTTCAGTTTGCACAGTGAGGCTTTGACCTCAGCTGGAAGTCCTCTGGCTGCTATTTTAATAATAAAACATAATATAAAATATTAAAAGTCCAAAAATGCAGTGAATTAGACAAGTTAAAGAATTTCCTGACAAATCCACGAGCAAATACCCTGCATACCGACAAGGACCCAGGCCCAGGAGGCCTTCCTCCTGGAGGAGGAAAAAGGTCGGAAGCCCAAACAACTATAAAATAGATCAGTAGAAAAAGGCTCCCCCAAATGGTCAGGGGGCTAGTTGTCACAGCCAAAGGACAAGAAACAAGGAAAATGCCCAGAGGAAACCTCAAATGCCATAAAACCTCATTTGTAATATGTAAAGCACAGTGAGATTTATCTGCACTAGAGCGGAAGCAGAACTGGAGCTCACCTTGACCCCAAACAGAGCTGTGCAGAGCTATCCCCACTCCACCTGTGCTTTTCTTTGCTCAGTTTAGTTGAATGAAAAGAAGTGCCAAAGTAGGAAAGCAAACAAGCCATGATCCACAGTCATATCTTTCAGCATTGATCAAGTCCTTAGTGGCTGCAGCTGTCCATTAGAGGGCTGGATCAAGGCCTCCAAACCTTCAGGAGCCACATGCAAAGCTAGCCATCAAAAAGAGAGCAGGAATCTGTAAGAACTGAGCCACTGGGCCCAGCAGCAGAACAGCAATTTCAGCAGCATCTCTGCAAGATGGAGAGCTGTAGCATCAACACCGATGCATCTTGCTTCAAGCCTGATTTAAGTCAGGCCTTTGAAACTATTGCCACACAGATTTATTTTATTTTTTTAATTGGCTTAGATTAGATTTTTCATAATGCTTATTCCTCCCTCTTTAGATTCCCTCCTTATAAAAAAGGGATCCATGTTGAACTTCTAAGCCTGGTAAAAATGGGAGTGTTCATTTCAGTTCTGCCATCCACCACTCGCAGTGGGCAGAGCACCGACATTTTGCAGTGGGTGCACATTGTTCAGACAGCAGTCAGCACTAACAGACTAACCCATTTGCCATCATTTTGCATATTAAGAACATTACAAGTTGCCACGATATTCCATCATTGTGTAGGGGACAACTCCATGCACATTGCTACATAAAGTACCACTGGATTTACAGCAACCATGGAAGAAAGGCCTCTCGTTAGAAATATGCAAGGTAAATAGCCAACTCAAGTAACAGTCACTATTCAAAGTTCAACTCCTTGGCAACAGATGCAATTCTATGCACATCTCTAACAGCTCTATTACCTTTGCAAACCACTGTGGTGATTTTAAGCTAACCTATCATGAGATATCTCTGTGCTTATTTCTGTTGTCAGAATGAGCATGGAATGAAAACTGCACCGACTGGTTTTTGCTACCAGGAGAGAACGGCTTGAATACAGCTCTGAAAACTACACTGCAATTAGAAATGTAGAATACCCCAGGCAGGTGAACTGAAAGGCTTGTGCAATGCCACGCTCCAAGCCTGGCATTTGGGCTCTGTCCCTCTCTGCTGCCACAGCAAGCACAAGGTATATTGTGAACATCACCAGAACGACGGCTGCAGGGAACGCCTGGATCTGGAAAGCCCCTGATGTTTACTGAGCACATACAACAGCACGCACAAAGCTGCTTCCTAAGCAAGAGCTCTGCAAGACCAGAACATTGAGACTTTCACTGCACTATAGCCTATGATCAGAATAAACGGAGTGCCTTTGAGATTCAGCATTTCTCCTGCCTTTTTCTAACTTCCTTCCACTTGCTGTAGGCATTTGCTGAGGCTTCCCAATGTAAAAAATCAGAACAATGTTAAGTGCTTAAAACAGGGTGAGAAGCATTAGAGCGAAATTATGGATGTTGCCTGGGAAGGGGAAGAACAGAAAAAAGACTGACAGCGTGGGTAACCTAGACAGGAGAAATAACGTGCTCCAAAGCTACACCCAGAGTTTTCTCAAGAATCTTTTAACTCTAGCAGGGGGAGGGAAAGGTACTGGCTGGAAGGAGGGCATAGATTCTCCAGTCCCCCTGACAGCACAGATCCATAATGGTCTGTGCATTTACACCTAGCTAAGGTAAAAGCTGGATACGTAGCCATATTTAAAGGGCTATGCAGGTGCATGTGGCAATGATTATTATTCCCTCTGAAAGTGAATGGAACTCCTCTATCAGTCATACATGCATGAAGATGCAGTAAATTTCTCCAGGTGTTAGCTGCTCAGTCTACAGGGTTGTAAGCATTAAAACAAACAAACAAAAAAAAAATTCGATACATAGCATTGCAACAGTCTCCCTCTTTTCCCGATACCCAAGAGAAGGTCTATAGTAACAGAAAATATATATATTTATTGTACCTTTTATAAGGAAATTCAATAGCTCTCCTTCTCTTTGGAAACAATGGAAAAAAAAATCTCTATAAATTCTGGAATTCTTGTATTTAAATCATATCGTCATTCTCCTGTGGTGACAGCCCAAGATTTCAGTTGTTTTACTGAAAATTCTTCTAGCTTATTGAATTCTTCTAGCTAATTCTCTTCCCCCATATTGGTAGGGGAAAGTGAGCAAGGCACTGGGTGGTGCATAGCTTCTCACTGGGGTTAAACCACAACAGCAGGACAATTGCTGTTCTTGATTAATTTGTTGTGTGTCTACGAACGATCTGAAACTGTGCAACAGTCAACACTTTATTTGGATTGGTGTGTCTTTTAAGATACCACAAAGAAGGCAAAGCACTATTCATCTCAAATCTTTACCTGATTTAGTTCAGCAGAGTACACACAGCCTATATTTGATTTAATTCATACTTATGTTTGCTTAATTTCATTATTCAATATCTGATGCATCATGTTAAGATTCATATTTACTTCCCCACTCCTCTCTTCCATTTGGGCCTTTTCATGCCTCATTTTTCCTTAGCAGGCTTTTCTTCACAATAGACATGGACCTATACAGGTTTTTGCAACCTCCCACATTTTCCTAGTTGTATAAATACACTCTTATTTTAGTCCAAGGCAGGCTGTATCAGTGTTGGTAAGTTTAAACTCTGTCTAGGCATTTCTGTTTAATAAACACTGATTTGGAAGACACTCAAAAGGAATCTGTTTATTTACAACATCTTACTACCACCACAAGGTGTTTTGTAGAGAGCTCTAAAACACAGGCAGCCAAAGGATTCTTTGTCTCTGTCGTGACCACTGGGGATGCGAGTGTAACTCAGTTACAGGAAAAATCTTTTTTCCTTCATTGCTAAGCAACCCCCTTGTCATTATATCCACTGGACACTGACTGGAAAGGGCTAAACTCTGTAAGCTGCTTTTCTGAGTACAGAACCTTTTTTCCAAAAAATGGGAGTTTTGGAATAAAAAAAAGTATGATTGCCATCTCTGTGTTACCATACAAGTCCATAAGGATGCCAGCTCCTCGAGTAAAAAAAGTATTAATTACTCATAATTTAATAGTAGCCATACCAAAATAAATCTCTGAATTAACTTCATCAGCACCTATCTCAGAGGGAAATACATTACAAATTTCTCCACCAAATAGATCCAACCATCTTTCTGCTCTTAGATATTAGGGCAGACAGGAGAAATGATACAGCACCCATTCTCCAAGTTGTTAAAAGTTATTCAAAACCATCTTGGGTGGGTGCCTCATGTTGAATTATCCACAGTGAACATAGCGTCCAGTCTCACGAGTTGTTCAGGAAGCTGCCTTTCACAAATACCAAGGCCTTGCTAAAATGGCTGTCATTCTGCCATCAGCCCAAAAAGACAGGAAAGTCCAAAAAAGAAAGCCAAACATATTCTTGCTACTTCTCACTTTACTCACCTAGGCAGTAACAAAACCAGTAAAATAGGTGCTGCTGCACAGTGAGGCAGATGGCCAGAAAAGACTGAGCAGATCTGAAAATTTGGGCCCTCCAGCCAAGACACGGTAGCTGATCTTGTGTTTATTCCTACTTCATTGTAAACGCCACTGAGAAGTGTGTAAGCAGAAAGATTTTGCTACAAGCCAGGAACTTGAACACTACCCTTTGCTGCATCTCAGCCAAAGTCGAAGGATATGTTCTGTTGCACTAACTCAGTCCTTTGCCATCACTTAATACTGATGCAGTTTATATGTGCAGAGTCCTTTAAAAGCTCCACAATGAAAAGTACTCTAAGTGGAAAGTAATTTTACCTTTAAGAAAACCTGATCTTTCTCAACAGTCCAATCTAAAACATATTATATTTAATGACTGACTCACAATGGACCACTTCTTCCAGCTACTAAGGTCTCTCTTTTGACTTGTAGCGCTGTGTCATGGAGTGTTGGCAGTTTTTTTGTTGTTATTGTTTTATTTTGTTTTTTTCCCAGCATGGTTTTGCAACATCTATTTTGCAGCTGTTTGTGCAAACAAGGACATATTTGCCTTTTCAGTGACTCCATTAGCATTAATGGCAGCCACACACACAGAGAGGGGGAGAATAAATTCTCCTAGGGATGTGTTCTCTTCAGGAAAAGGTTGCCAGTCATGGAGTTCGTAATTCATACTCACGTTTCCAGGAATGAATGGATGAAATGAAGGTTTTATAACAGAAACATCAGCTTGATTCTCACTGTATGCCTGACTTTAAAATTAATCTTAGCAAAGCATTCAATTACTGTACATCTCTCACTTGGAGTGATGGGGGTGGAATTCAAACCAACCAGTATGCTAAACTGTGACCATATTTCTTGAACAGCATTTCTTACATTTCCTGCTCAAATTTATTTATTTATTTTTTAAAAGGCAGTACAATCCAGCAGTTGGAGCAGAAGGGCCATGATTCCTGGGCTCCATTCCCACCAGAGTCACCGATTCATTTCATGACTAATTGAGTGGACTGTTGCATGAACATTGTATTCAGTTCTCAATTTAGGGGGGAACAAGAACATCAAGTTCCTTTCCTCAGTTACTGCACTTGGTCAGCTGTCCTACTTCTCTAGGAGGTGTAGAGGAGACACGGTAGGTTTATTTTTTGGCAGGTCAAATGGTTAATTTCAAGTAATTTCAAGTTTGTGAATCATCCACTAAAGTACAAATATTTCTCATGCTTAAAATAATTTCAAACAGAAAATGCTTCATGTGGTCCTCAGGTCCAGACCATTCCACATAGCTGAGTCTGGATGCAAATGTCCAATAACCAAACTTCATTGCTGATCTGAATGACAGGATTTCAGCTCTCCAATTCTTTTTATTTGTTTTAATCCAGTATGAGACAGGGAAAAACAAACAAACAAAAACTTATATTGAGGGAGATAGGAAAAGCTCTGGAGAAAAGCCCGACCTGCACTACAACAGCACCCAGTGCTTTTACTGGCTTTTTTTCATTTATTCCAATTAGAAATGAACTTCAAATTATTACTCCACACATTTCTCACCTGACTCACCAGTTCTGAGAGACTGCATATAAAGACCCCAAAGTTTGTTTTTTTTTTCTGGTCTTCTGACCCATCAAAGATATTGTGATAAAGAGTTTATGCAAAGGGCAAGGATGATGCAAAGTAGGCAGCACTTTGAGCATCCAGCACTCCACAAGCCACAGTCCCTGCCATGGCACCCTTGGGAAACATCACTGACCAGTGTAAAAAAAAGCTCCTAAATTCATTGATATTTTCATAATATCATTAAATACACTTTATCTTATTTCTGATCTAAACAGTGCTGCATTACACAACAATATATTATACTGCAGCTGTGTACTATCCAGTTGAATGCAAGTCTGCAACTGAAATAGCTTTGTTTGCTGCAGTGCTGTATTATCATACATGACTATACCATGCAGCATTGATTTCTAAGCAATGGTATTGATTAGGAGTCTTATTTTAAAAATGCTGGCAGGATACAGCCTTTGGACCAAATTTGAATTACATTCCCCAGCAACAACAACCCTTTCTTTACAGGGACTGTATAATACTAGTAACAAGTAATGCTGCAGACTTCAACAAGTATTGAGGATTTATACCCGTATAACTTCAGTAGTATGAGTTTTTAGCATTTTGCACTTAGAAAATATGCTTTAGAATTATTATTTTTAAATGCAACCTTTTTTTTTTTCCCTACTCACTAGCTAAAAATAATGCTTTTATTTCCTAAGAGATAAGTTTATTAAATTGAATTTGACCTTTCAGAGCATACCTAGGTAGGGATTTCTGCTCCCTGGAAACACAGGCATGTTCTTCACATACTGCTCTGAGTCATGCAAGGCTCTACAAGCAAGTAAGCAAACCAATCATGGAAGAGCACTTTGCATTAAACAAATTATACACAGAAGAACAAGAAATATATATATATATATTCTAGGACCTAAATTTTAAATACCATACTTTGGGTAGAAAATGTTTACAACAGAGTTGTTACGTTCTCAAGAAGTCCTCCAGATTTATCATCAACATATCATTTCTTGACCAGTTTCCCTGCAGTGCTGCTTACTCCTTTCCAAAAATAACTTTTAAATACTTCCCTAGTACATCTGTGCTGCTTCTCATACCCCCAGTGGCTCCCAGGTTGGTAGAAATCTCCTAGTTATCTTACTGCTTTGCCGGCTGAATCCTAGTTTGCAAAGCAGGTTTGTTACAGTAACACAGGAGGACCATACATGTACTTTCTTAGTTCTGGTTTCTTCCTGCTGGGAAGGCTGAGTGCACCAGTGCCTTCATCTGTGCTGATCTATTTGCAGATCCACAAAGCCTGTTACCCACATAGCTAAACACACTCCTTTTTACACAGCAGGTGAAGAAAAAATCAAGAATAGTCAGTCCTTACCTTTCTTACTACAAACTCCTTCTTTCACTCCTGGTACTTAACAAGAACCAGGAATATATATCCTCAAGTACACTGCGACCTTTACATCACATGCTACAATAAAACGAGATTCTGTATCTAAGCCTCACCTCTTTACCTCTGGAGCATTACCTCTAAATTGTAATTAGTTGCTTATGCTTTTGATGGACTTACTGTTACAGACAAAGCATATTTTACTTTCACCAGTGGTTTGTTCAGAGAGCTTGGAGTCCACCACCTGACTCAGACATATTAAGAAAGGCAGGTTCCTCTGTCAAGGGGCAGATTTACAGTCAGGGTCCAAAGCAATCCAGCACAAACACTAATTGAAGATGCACCTACTATTCAATCACTCCTCATAGTTCCTATGTTTTACCAAGTAAAATGCGTTTAGGAGAGATAGGAGACATAGCAGCATTTGCCACCCTTAAGTCCTGTTGCTTCATCTCAGCTTCTCTATTCAACCTGCACTTGTGGATTTCTTCTTAGTTAAGGGCCAACCAGGCCTAAGAAATGAGTCAAAGCCAAGGCTGTTTCTTTTGAAAGCTCAGAAGTTTTTTTATGCTGCAAACTAGCTTCCAAACACCTCAGCATTATACACATAAAACAAGTCTCTTAATAAATATGTTATAGACACCTCTTAGTGAACCTTCACCTGCCTCTAAATTCCACATTGAATAAAATTGCTACTATAGTAAAGAGCAGTTAGAAAAGAACACATCCCTGCAAAGCCATGCTTGTTGGTACATTATATCAATTCAGTTACATCCTCTCATCCATTTAAGAAAACAAACCTGACAAGCATACATAATTATTAACTGCAGTACTTGATTTAACAGAGACTATTTTTCCCCTGCAACTGTTTTTCTTTTCAACCCAACATGCCCAAGACACCCAGTTTAACAAATTTTTGGTTATGTCTGATATGTTTGTAACACAGAACTTCCCTCTTCATAATAAAACTGAACATGTACACATGGACCTTGTGTAATCTTCTGGGACTGGTAGCTTTGCATTATAACCTGAGCTCATTACTGTTTTCAGCAGAGGCTTTTCTGGCCCTAGAAGTGGAAGCCCTCCAACAGTGACATCTTTCTGTCTCTTTCCCCACCCACACACATTCTCCACAGGATGAGAAACAAATCTATTCAGTCCTTCAGTGTCACAGATCATCATGATGATCCGGGGATGTACTCATATTTTATACATCTAGATCACTACTAATAAAAATCACAAGATCACAAGCTTCCATTATGTGGATACATACCCTAGCTCTGCAGGCCAACTGCAGGGCCAGCTGCCACTAGCTGGAGAATGACTCTGGAAATTTGCCTAGCCATGTTAAAGAGCCTGTATGTGCCAGCCAGCACCGCTCCCTGCCCTGAGGTCAAGCTGTGCGTATCTGGCTCCTGCACGACCCCTGCCAACCAGGTGCATGGGGACAAATCCACAGCTTCTCTCATGTTCAGTGGCAGTAGCTTGTCTGCTCAATTCCATCAGTAGTTGCCATCGTATTTTATTGTGCTTTGGCCAACACAGTCCAAGAGGATGTGTGTTAAAATGCAGTGAATGATTTCTTATATTTGGACTTGTAAATGTTGGGGCAGAAATTCTTTCTATCTGCAGTTAGAAGGGAATCACAATTTTCCTTGCACAGGATGAGAACACCTCTCTATTGATGAAGGTGGCACCACACCAGCTCAAACGATTTTCCATTAACACAAAAATCAAATTTTCTATTGCTTATAGAGGGAAAAGCAATCCAGGACACTGTCTGAGACTACAGGGGACTCTCGAACACCGATGAAGGAACAAATCCATGAGGCAAGTGAATTTCTCATGTGTTGGTTCCAGTAACCTTGAGCTCATGACTCTTGTTTCAGTGTAGTGGAATAAATCTGTTCTGAATATGTACGGATTTCATCTCAAGGCTGAACAAGAAAAAAAAAAAAAAACAAACAGTGGTGCTAAGATACTTCACTATACAGCTTTACTAAACTAATTAAAAATGGAATAATGCAATGAACAAAATTGAGTGAACAGTTACAATTAAATCAATAGGTTCAAAGGATCAGATCACTAAATTAATACAGCTAAGGATAACCAAAAAAGCTCACAAAAAGAACAAATTTTCTTCTTCACAGGAAAAAGAATGTATTGCTTCCGATTAATGCTTCACAAAGAGTACACAAAGAAGGTTTAAAGGAAGTACCAGTTCCCTTCCCCAGTAAGGCACCAGGCAGCAGTTGCTTGTATGTAGTACATAAACCACACTAGTATACTGTTTCAGACTTCATGGGACAATAAAATACAGGTAAAGAAGCCAAGCCAAGCAGCCAGCAGCCAGCTTGACCTCAGACACAAGCCAAGAGAAGGATCCTAATGCCAGGGGTGGAATTCCTTGGTTTTCAACTAATAAACTGGACTTACTGAGCTCCACAGCAACGTCATTTTACTTCCCATTTAAAGCTTCATTGTTATCATATACTACTGCATTGTGTTAATTTTTTTTAAATGACCAGAGGATGACTTAACAGCATCTTTTCAGCTTTGCTACCTAGTTCTCAAAATCTACTAATTTGCTCAAGCGTTTGTTTACTATTGCAGATTTTTTGAGGTGGCCTGTCCATCCACCCACTAATGCAACACGTAGTTATACAAAACAGAATTTGTTTACAACTGTAGCAAGACTGTTTTATAAACTTACACTGTAGCCTTCCCTCAGCAGGATTATTCATTTTGGCCTCTTTTCTCTACCTGCATGTCTATCAACATGGAACTTTTTTTTTTTTTTTTTTTTTTTTTGAAGGATAGGAAAATTACTGAAACACACACATGTGTTTCTCAGCTTTCTATGCCATATCTCTAGCTCACACAGCAGCCAGAAAGTCTTGGATAGTTTGAAATGCATGAGGCCTTTTTCCAAGCTGACTTTTTAGGACCTCTCCAGTCCTTTTTCATTTCCCTACCAGTGAAAAGTTTATTGGGAATACTCTCATAAACAAGCACAGCAGAATCTACTACCGACAGTAACATATATGTTAGAACAGAATCCATCCTCTGACATCTTGCTTCTCTAACACAAACAACAGGAACATAAAACTAATCCCTTGCTTATGATTTAATGATCATCCTCATAGACAAGGGCAACAGACTGCTATTCCAGGAAGCACACGATGATTGTGCATGTATGGAGTTTGTGGGTTTGTCCCATCCCTCCCAAGGATAGCTCAAAGCCCAGGTTTTGGACTTCCTTTCCTCCCAGCAGCACTCTGGCTGGGTAACAGTTGAATTAATGCAGCCCTCCTCCACAGCCACAGCCAACCCCAGCCACAAGGAAGGATCCAGAAAAGCCAACGCAGCTCTCAGGGCCAGCATATTGCAGCAGAGGGGCTGCACCAAGAAAACTATGGTGGAAGCTCAAGTTCTACCCTAAATATCCTTTCACAGCTACAGGTCCAAATCCCAGTTCTGTAATCATTCTGTATGCATTTTGACTAATAGACAAATAGCTATTAATGAGACTATTAGTATAGTGGTTTCGTTACTCGTTAAGACAAAGAGGCAGTTTTATTCCTTTCATGACATTATCTGCTGACAAACAGTGCAAAACAATTCACAAAAGAACAAAGCTTCTCTTTGTATGTTTGCAAGAATTTTTCCTTGTAAAAATGAGTATTTTCTTAAATAAAAGTATAGCAACGTCTATAATAAAGTGTCTACTTCCCATATGTAAAACTGGGCATATAAACCCTGGAATGCCACAAGCCAAACTAAGTGCTGGTAGGCACCATCTTCTTTCTTGAGAGCTGAGCAAGTCTCAAATGAACTGTTACCTTTGGAAAGAAGAATCTTTGCCAAGGAATCACTGGAACTGCTGATGCAAATCCAAAATTACTACATGGATATAGCCTCAACAAGGCCTTAATCAAGCTAACAGGAGATGTGCCAAATAATAGGGGTCCTTTTCTCTTTGATACCTTCTCTGTTCCAAAGCACAATTTTGATTTGTGGACCTTTTTTCTTCTAACAGGATGGTCTAGCTCATTACTTCTTACATGACTGCAAGCAGCTCATTGCTTTTCTTGCACAAACAAAAACAAACAAACAAACAAATAAATAAATAATAACCTTAAGGGAATTATGTGAGAAAAGGTAGAGTAACTTTACAACAGAAAGACTCTCATAATGACAGCACACAGAATAATAGTCTTAAGGAAGAATAATGAAAGGTAAGGTGTTTTATATATATATATATATATATATATATATATATATATATCTCCTTCATATATATAAACATCCTTTTAGATTGATTTTTCTACATTCCAAATGCTCCCATAACCATCTTTTGACATTTCTCCTGCACAGCTGGTTACACCATCCATAAGCAATCTCTGTCTACCTGGCATTATTATTATTTTAAAAGCTATTTCTTTCACCTCCTTTCAGCTCAGACTTATGTTATACCTAATTGCCAGTTACCACCCTCCCTTCTAGAAAAAGAAAATCTGATTTCCAACCGTTTGAAATCCATCCTTATTGTTAACTACGACATAATCATAATGCCCATATATGCACATTATAAGAATACAATTAGCAGAAGACCAAAAAAAGTGGGTGCCGTTTGCATTCTTGGCATTACATTCAAATGTTAACTCACAGATGAACACAACTTTACAATAATAACACCATGTATATTACAAAGAGTTTATCAGCAAGAGAAAAAAAATGGTATTAGTTGCTTGCTTATGATTAATAAATGTAGTTAACAGAGAAGGAATATTATTCTTGCTGGGTGCTCATTATGCATTTGATAATCTCTATTTATAGGACAATGAAACATGGGGTTTATAAAATGCCATCTGTTGGTTTCTTTTTAATGCATGGAATTTCTGACAGTTCAGGAGCTGCAGTTCAGCAGTGTTGATAATGCTACAGCATGTAATACTAAAGGCTTTGGTATGAGAACTTGAGCCATTAAACATCAAGAAACAGATTGGATAGATATGCTGAGGAGTGTATCTTCTGTCTTATGATTTTAATCTATTTAAAAAGCAATTTACACTTTCATGTAATTGATTTCAATCAGTCATTCAAATAGCATAACACACACAAACTCATATATTGCAATGATCCACAAATGTGATAGAAGTGATTTTGTTCTTTCATCTCTGCTGGAGAAGGTGTCTCATGAGAGAAGCTCACAGAGATCTAAAACTACTATAGGTAAAATGGTAACTACTCTTTTTTTTTTTTTCTTGAAAAATAAAAAAAAAAAAAAGAAAAAGAAAAAACAGGCATCAAAAAGTTATCTTAAAGCACAGAATTAGAATCAGATCTATTCGCATTAAATTTGTCAATACCTAAAGGTTGCATTGTTCTTGCATATTAGCCATGAAATTAAAGCACTCATAATGGAGGTTAATATTGGAGTATATCAACAGTAATAAGTTTGACTATCATCAACTTCAACATCTAATTAAGTCACCAAATGGCCCAATATTCAGAGCTTAGTTTCCCTTTGAGCATAAGCTGCTGCTTTTAATGCAATTAATAAAATTGTGATTGATTTTTTTGTGAAATGGGTCACTCTGTATTCATATCAGCATAAAGTTGAAGGGGGTTATATTGTTGGATAAAGGTCTAATTAGGACTATCGATCCCAACAGGAGCCACAGATATGGAGCTGTTCATAGGTCAAGCAAATACAGGAAGAAATAACTAAGCTCCATAAGGGACAATTTATAATTTGGCAGTTTCTTAGGGTTATCAGCATATGATTTCTGTTTCCACATTCAGTTGTTTCCACCTTGAATAGTCTCTGCTGTTACCTCAAGTCTTCATTGTGCTCCTCTGTCACAGCCTGTCAGATAACTGGAAGTGTCAGCTCCCTGGGACAGGAACTGTCGTCTTTGCTATTTGTCTACAGCACAACAAAAAGCAGCCTGTCTTAACCAACAGGATTATAATGCTTCCCATCCCAAAACATGAGATTCATATTTATCTAACCTCTAAGAGAGAAATAAGATATCGTTGCATTTCTACCAAAAAATGAAGTAGCTCTTTGACTGTTCACAGGTATCAGTGTTAAAACACCTTGACTTAAGTACTTCAGGTAAATTGTTAACTGTTGACAATAACTTTGCATTTGCGTTTTTTTTTTATACACAAAGAGCAGCTTGTGCTACTTAAAGCCTGGCCTCAGTCAGTCAAAGGAAGATCATCAAGCATCAAAAAAATATAGCAGTTTCTCGAAAGGGCACCCAACCAACCTCCAACATCAATCTTTTGAGTGATGTACCCATAAAGCAACCATGTGTTCTCTTAAAGACAGACCTTACAGGAAAAACTGGAATTTAGACAGAAGATTAAGAATAAGTGCAAATGGATTGGGGCTTTTGGGGTGGATATGGAGAAGTTTCTATTTGTTCCTATAAATGTTTGTCAAACACTGTTTTTCTAGCAAGCCACTGTCAGTGAGCTATTCTTACAAAACTCAGGGAGCTGTACGCTAAGGGAAGCTAAGTTTAGCAGATCAGGCAATTCAGTAAACCATGTCGGAACAAACCACGGCAACCTCACTTAGCTTATGAAATGTGATGCAGTAACAAGAAGTGAATAACAGCAAGAAAAGCTGAGATCGGGAACTAAAATGCTTTCAGGTGGCACAAATAATTCTAAAATGAAAATTGAAAAACATTGCCTGTAATTTACTTAAATGTCACTACTTAAAGTTTGTTCAAACTCATTTAAATGAATGGTGGTTGTCTCTAGATGCAGCAAATAAATAATCAATGTACCCTCGTGTTGAAATCTGCCTTAAGTGCAAACACAAATAAATGTTGTTTCCACCTCTTTGGAGAATATATATAGTCATGATTCAGCTTATGCTTGCTAATAATATCTCGTCCTTGTTAGACTAAAGGCTGCTCTTACATGGGTACCACAGAGTGTTTCGGTATTAACTGTGGTATGTTTGTTAAAGAAATGTTATAGGTTGTGCAACATTTATCATTCCTGTATTTTGCTTTGCGCTTTTGTGGTAGCCTACAATTCCCACATGCTTCATCTTTAAAAAGACACAGAATTCCCTAAATTGAGCCCTTGAGTGCGATACTATCCATGCTTAGCCTAGAGAGCCAAGTCTCTAGAGGTATTTTGGATCATTTTAATTAAATTAAAGGTCACCAAAGAGCACACAGATTTCAGTGAGCCAAATACTGGGTGGTTTCCACTGTCTGGAACTTCTTATCAATAGGAGCACTATAATCAAAGAGTTATAAAGATTGGATTTGTTTCATTGATCTGAAAGGAAAGGTAAATACAATCTTATACATGTCCAGAAATAAAAAAGAACCCCATTAGCACAATGCAGATTGTCCAACTCAACAAGAGCATGCTTGGAAACACGAAAAGTGAAGTACAATGGAGTTTATTTACAGGGTGTGCTCAAACCTTGTCCAGTTGAACCACTGAGCTGAAGAACACAACACAGATCTCCCTTTAACTGAAACTCCTCTCAGGCAGAGACCTGCTACCTTGATCTTTCCCTCACTTCCTTTAAGGAGTCCCAAAAGCTGTAAGGTGGAGCCATCTGGTTAACACACTTCCATCCCACACATCCTTTTCCCTCAGCCCCTGCACATTGCACTTTGGAACGTGACATCCCTCAGACCTCTCAGCTTGAAAAAAAACGTGACTGGGCTGTAAACTCTCCCTTTGATTACTTGCTCTAAACAGAAAGGATGCAGGGATGTAGCAGCCCAAACAGCTCTTACAGCCACTATTGCTTTACATCTTTAATCATTCCCAAAGACAGTTTCATTATGGGTCTCTATAACTCAATGACCTTTTATACACAAGTCCTTCTTTCAGAGTAAGCAATATTAACTGTGGATCAAATGAACTAAGGTGAAAAGATAAAGTACTTCCTATCCTAAGAAATGAAAAATAGATCTTCTTTTCAAAATAGGAGTGATCATTATACTATGACGTGATACTATGATCATTATACTATGATCACTCCCATAAGACTTTATTTGCAAGTCTGTAAAATATATTTATTGTTGTTATTATTATTAGTATTATTAACCAGGAACCTCCTAGTTAAAGGAATAATTTAAAAGAATTTACTTCAAGAGGAAGGAAAATATTAAGATTTCAAGGATGTAGCTTAAATGGATGAAGCAACACTAACACAACCATGTTGGAAGGAAGATGAATGCTTATCCATAAATCCACGACATAATTGTGTTGGTGCAAATACTCCCTCTGTAAACAAACAAGTCAGATAATGACTGTGTTACAATAGTAACCTTAAAAGGTCTACATCCAAAACTCTTATCCAAACAGAAATGTGCAACAGTTCACATCTTGAAGTCCAACCCAGGATGCTTCTTAAAGGAATATTCTACTTAATGTTTTTAATATGTATCCAGATAATGGCATATTTGTTAATTTTATAGCAATACAGAACCAGATTTAGGTTTAGATGTTGAGCAGCTAGATCAGTATTTGGAGTATCTGGCTACTCCAAATGCGAGTTCAGATTCATCTCTAGCTGTGGCAGATACACAATCAGGACATTTTGTAACTGCCTTTCAAAACCTTATTACAACTACACAGTTCAATACTCTTAAAATAAATAGTGCATCATCAGCTAAGTATTGAAATAAACATTTCACCACTCTACGCATCATCAGCCTCATTTCAGTGCCTGGTAGGTCATCAACATTTTGACTCACGGCCCAATTTCAGCTGTGCTAAGTGTATAAGTGCTACATATCTTCGATTTGTTTCACACAGACATTTCTCATCATGAACGGCAGGCAGAAGTGCAAGAGGAACACCATAGTCAAGTACTTTGGCTTGGTGACAGCACTTAATGCAGAACACTGAGTTTTGCATGATGTTCCACCAAATATTTTCTAACAGGTATGGTCAGTTTGAATTTCTAGGCTAAGATAATAATAATCAGTAATAAATGAGGAAATTTAGCTCTTTTCTTTTTAAACCCCTGAGGTAATGTCATGTTCTAAAATTCTTAAGTGAAATAATTTTCCAACAGTACTTCACTAATAGGTTCACTTTTCCCATTTCTACTTCTCACGAAGAAGTCACCACATTACCACACAAATGTGCATAGCACAATCAGGTACAACTTAAAAGTGAAAAATGCACTTTGCTCAATCAGGTAAAACTTAAAAGTGAAAAATGCACTTTGCTAATGAAAAGTAGAGTGTACAAAACAGCACTTGAAATAATGCTACCTTTACTATGCAAGCCCCCAAAGGAAACAAAAGCTGGGACATTTTTAGTGTATTTCTATTCATGATATTTCCAGGCTACCTCACAAATGTGACTGTGATGGTACTGCAATGACCAGAAGGAAGACAAGCAATCTTCTGAGACAGCTCCCAGCTCCTGGCTACTCCACTGGCTCTTAGCCTGTTCCAGCTAAGTGTTGGTGGTTCACTAAAATTTGGAGAATGCTGGGGGAAAAAAATGGTTCAGCATCTTTTCCACTAGATCCTTGTAATCTCTTTCTACAGGTGTCCTAAGGATAATAATCAATCTACTGCCTAGCAACGATCATTAGCAACTCAGCAAAGACAGGTTGAATATAGTTTTGAAAGAGGCATACTCCTGAAGTCATCACCAGAGTATCATAAAATAGCTGACCAACATTTCAACTTTCTAACACAGACTGTAAAACTGCTCTTAGTACATGTTTTCCATGCACTTGACCCTTGGGATCTAGGTATGGGCTTAGAATAAGCCAAAGGACTTCTTAGTTAATTATCTCTTTCTAGTGATGGATGAGAATCAGATGCCTTGTAATAATGCTGCTATTATTAGCTTGATTGGCTGCCTTTGATACTGTCACAGAAGCATACAGGTTATCTCTAATCTGATTTATCTTGTCCAGAAAATAAATTGACTTCCTTACAGTAGGAAGGCCTCAGAGTTGAGTCACCTACACACCTCAGCAAGCAGCAATAGGGCCTGTCCTTCAAGTGAGAAATCGAGCTCCAGTAGTAAAGCTGTTCATTCTTTCAGTTCTTCCCACAGATGGCAGGAAGGATGGAGGTGGGGAGAGGTGAGTTCAAGTTGAGTTTAAAAAAAAAAAAATTGTCCCAGAACTAAGCGTAGTACATATTTTATATTTTCTTTGAATACTAAATGTCACGCTGAAACCTTTTTTTAAGCACCAAGTAAAGTGGCCTGAAAAGTTATCTGTATTTTCTTCCTCTCCCCTTTAAAAAATAAATAAATAAATAAAGTACATGGAGTCACACCAAGAAACACAAATTGTTTCAGTTGACTCAGTCATACCTTTTCAGAGGACAGGAAAATTTTCAAAGACATACTTGGCACTTAACATTACTTCTTATTTATTTATATATTTAGAGTAGTTTCATTCTTTTCACTTCAGATGTTTCTGCTGGTCGTCACAGACATGGTCCTTTCTTCCACAAGAGGTTTCACAGTACCAGTGAAAGTGGCTGGTTTGTGATGAGGCTTCAGCAGGACACATGAATGCCAATGGTTTTTGCATCCTGACTCACCTCATCAGACTTGCACAGTGCAGCTCAGGACAACTGTCCATGCCTTACTGAAATATAGATGCAGGTGAAAATGAGACATCCACCATTCAAGTAAAACTAAAGAAGTCACAGTGGACTGGTGGAAAACAGCCAGAAGTAGCTGTACACCTCCAAGAAAAGGGACTGAATCAGTGAGTTAATTTTAGCCTTCATATTACAGCGACAGCCTGGTCAGCTTTTCTTACCATCTGTATTTTGAACACAGACCTTCTCATCATTACCTATGCTTTCATCACCTCAAGACTGAGGTGATTAACATCACATCTCAGATGGGACTCCATCTGAGAATCATCAAATGATTGAATCAGTTAGATACTGCACTGCCGTGTACTGATGCCGGTGCTCAAAATACAGGCTCAGACTACACTCAAGCACCAGCTCAAGTTGAAGGCATTGATCAAGATCTATTCTGTCGTACACACCAAAGCTCATCTTTCAAATGAAATCATTTTGGTCTATCTGCCACTATTCAATGACTGTGGTCAGACAAGACAAGCAAGTCAAATGTTGCTTTCATACACACACCTGTGCCTGCCCACGTGGACTAGGCATCCTTTAGAACTGTCCTCTTTCCCTGAGGAATTTATGGCTAACTTGAAGAAGACAACAACATTTTAAGGCTTTGGAGAAAGGAAGTTTGCAGTTTCCAGAATTTAAAGAAAAAAAAAAAAAAAGGAGAAGGGGGTTTCTCTAAGTGCTTGCTGGTTGAATTCTCATCCAAATGATTACAGCCACGGTGCTGAGAGTTTATTGTATTATTAATGATTTCTCAGAGCTTCACATAGGTGTTTCATTTCAAATCCAAAATAAATAGAGTTGCCTTAACCTAAGTCTACTGTTAACATGCAATTTAGAGTGCATGCTATCACATTATCTTTGGGGTTTTTAATCAAAATATAAAATTCACAGTAACCCAGATCTGATATTGTAGCAGAACTATTTCAAGAAAATCTTGCAATAATGCATCTGGTTCATCTGCTCCCTTCCTGGTAAATACCAAGACCTTTTTTATAAATAGAGACATTTTGGTTGGAAGGCTGAAGAGCTGCAGTGCAACAGTGCCATCCCCTGTCTGGAAAAATCATTGTCTCTCTTTCAGAAAACCCAAGGATTAAAATTCTCCACCAATGCCTGCTGTATCTAGGTGGAAGGTTACATGACAACAGCAATATGAGAGCAATGTGTGCTGCATCACAGTAATACTGCTGGCAAATTGCACCGTACAACCTAAATTCTGAAATTCCTTTCTAGTTAGCACCATCAACTTTACATCAAAGAAAATTGCATGAGATTCCACGGATTTTACATTTAAACTCAGTTGTCAGAATTTCACCCAGCATACAATCTGGGGGAGGGGAAGCAATTTGCATCCTTTTGTGGAAAGCAGAAAGGAGGAGATTCCCACACACTTCAAGATATGCCTGAAGAAAATTTGTTCCTCTATCCTACTGCTTTGCATGTTCACTCTTGTTTCTACTGTAAGCAAGGAGCACTTATCATCAAAAGTCTGTAAAAGTACTGTAGCAGCAATAACACCTCCCAGATCAACATAGTTCAAAAACTGATATGGAATTTTATGTGGAATTACATATTACATTTACCTATTACATGGAATTACGTATTACATGGAGTACTATAACACAAACCGGGATTCCAAATAAATTTAATTGGAAGCAAAATGATGCCCAAGGGTGTTTCTCCCCAGAATTTCTGGATTCTTTTTGCATACTTAACCAGTACTTTTCATTTACAGGACTCTCAGAGGGACAGACATGTCCCCCTGTGCCCATGTTAAGGGCACAGCCATGACACATTTACTCTGACTTTTTTTTTTTTTGCCTATTTTAGATGCTAACTTTCATCCTTTCCACAATAATAGGACAAGATCAATAAGAAAGCAAAACTAAGCACAAAGCTGGCCATAAAATTGGTCATGCACAGTTAACAATTCCCTGTACTTGGTAGCAGAAATTCAAGCTGATCATTTTTTGTGAAAGTTAGGAAGTAGTTTGCAAGATTTAGCAACAACTTTAGTTGCAACTGCCTTCTCCTCCTCTGGATGATAAAAAAAAAAAAAAAAAAAAAAAAAAAAAAAAGGATCCTATCTTGATATTCATGTTTGCAAGGGAGTGGGGAGAAAAATGCCCCACATAATTAGTATATTGCATTATTAATGTTGATTTCCTAAACATCTCAAATTAAGTGCAAGTACAGACAGAGCTGTTTATTTAACCTCTTCCAATCTTCTCTTCTTCCAGTATAACTCTCAGTCCTGTAAACCCTCCTCACAGCAAGCCTTCCTTCCAAAGAGAGAGAAGCTTTCTCTCTTACATACTATCAATCCTCTACTGCAGGCTACCATATGATTATCTTAAGGGAACATTAAACTTCACATCTCAGAGGTTGTTTATCCTGATTACCCTGTTTCCATCAACAGAGCTCAAAACCATCCTTAAAACAGCCACCAGTCTGTTCTGTCACATTTTTCATATCATTGTTATGATGGTTGCTTCCACCAAACAAGTACAGGAAACTACAGCCTTTTAAATCACTGGAGTTTGAAGTATTGCTTCTTTCAGTTAGGCTCTTGGGAAACTGCTGCTGCAACATACCTACAGGTTTTGCAGTTCTTATGCAGCTCCCTGCAATTCCTTTGCTTGATTAGGAATAAATGAAACATCCATGACCTGTCTTCTCCTGGGCTTATTTACACTCACAGTGACCCTCCTCGAGGCAACCAGTGATGGGACTCCACTGGGGCCCGGCCATCCCTGCCAAATCAGGTCACACATGTCCTTTTCATGTTTACAGCAGAAGAAGAGAAGCATACCAGGAAGAATAGAAAAGAAATCCCACTCTTAATTCGCTGCTGTCCCTATACCATTTTGATGAAACCTCAGCTTTCTCCTTTGTGTCTATTGACCTTTGCAGTAAAATATTCTACATACCTAGCCAGCATGCCAGGTTCACCTTGCTTAATGCTCCAGCTGCAGTCTTTGAGCTGCAGCTCAAAGCTCATAAAGTCACTCCATGCAGGAGATGATTTAAAAAAAAAAAAGCCTGAAATAATTTATTTCTTATTTAAGAAAATAAGAAATGAAATATTGAAAAAATAAACTATTTTATGAACCTGAAATACTTCATTTGAACCTTACCTATACTAGAAGCAGCATCTGATGGCAGCCTAACATTGGAGCATGCACAAAGCAAGTCAGCTTCCACTTTATTGTGAACAGTTTATTATAATTAAAACTAACAGGTAGAGCCTGATCCACAAGTGAAGTCATGGTGAAGAAAAAAAAAATCTAACCTCTGGAGTTAATAAATTGCCATTTAGCTCACTTTTTACGTAAACTAATTAACATTACATTAGAGTTGACAAGTTATCTCTGCCTTTGGGGAAGGTTGAGGTGATGTCTCCAACTTCAAACCATTTGTAATTACCTTGAGTTAAGTATTTTTAGCTAAATGTTGTTTTTAATTGCCGTAAAAGCTCACAGTAGCAAGTATCTTTGTCTAGCAAGAATTTAAGATAATCTTACCCAAACAAGCATGAATCAATGATCTGTCTTACACAAGAAAGAAAACTACAGACAAA
Organism: Anas acuta; assembly: GCF_963932015.1. Taxonomy (NCBI): domain Eukaryota; kingdom Metazoa; phylum Chordata; class Aves; order Anseriformes; family Anatidae; genus Anas; species Anas acuta. The sequence continues at coordinate 9,898,234 of NC_088985.1, forward strand.
TTGAAATAACCAGGAATTAGCTATGCTACCTATCTCAAAGAAGCAGGTTCAGAGTATTATAATTATATGAGGAAACATTGCTACAAGAGTCACCAGGGGGTGCTGTTAAAAAATGCTCATTTTACTAGAGGAATAACATTCTTTGAAGAGATCATGTCTTGTCAATGGATGCAAGAAAGCTCCCTGTCTTACAAATAATCTCAGCAAGACTGTGCTGGGAGGAGGAATACTTAGTCCTCTACCAAATTTACTGAAAGAGGTTTCCTTATGGTGTGCTTCTGAGCACTCTTGCTCCTAAACTGAATTTATAGGAAGCTCCGCTTACCTTACACTAAGAAAATACACAGATTTTGTTTCTAATATACAGAAAAATGACTTAGGAAACACAAGCTACAGGCTAAAACTGAGTAACATGTAGCAGCTACTACAAGAAGCCCAAGCTGTGTCCTGGACCCAAGAAATCTCAAACTATTTCCATCAGTTTAACTGAATTACCTGGTTAGTTCTGAGGCTGACTTCTTCATGTAGTGTTCCTTGGTAGAATATATATGCTTAGTAGCTATTACTCAGAAGAGAGATCATTTTCTAAGATACAGGATAAGACTTCTTTTCCCTTAAAGAGGTCTTTATTTTCACAGTTCTAACCACAAGTTACCAAACAATATTTCACTGAAGAAAACACTGAACTGGAGCCTACACAGAAGTGCAGCTTTTCTTAGTTGAATATTGTGAGTCATGCTGTGCCTAAAAAATTGCCCTAGAAGCTGGCAAAGGCATGAAAGACCTTTATCTCTGTCTGATTAGGATACTTTGAAAGACCTTTTTCCAAAGCAACTGATTTTCCTTCTGCTCCCTAGGAATAGCACTTGAACCAAATGGAGTGGTAAAAAAAAATATATATATATTATAAAATATATATATATTTATATTATATTATTTATATTATTATATTATATTATATATTATATTTATATATATAAAATATATATATATTTATATATATATTTTTTTTTGATCCATGATCATAGCAGGTCTTCTTTGGCATCTTCCGTGGTAACTTTAATGTACATGACACAACTAGCAAATAAATCCTAAAGAATTCCATCACCTGAACAAAATGGAGAAATGCTTTTGCAGGGAGAGGTAAAATGCAGGACCTGTTCCAGCAGATCTCCTGTTATATATTCATTGTTGCTATTTGCAAAATGAAGAAAAGTACTTCCTAAAGAAACATCCATATAAATTTTATATGGGCAATTAATTTCAATACTCAGATGATTCTGGGTAGATTCTTGTTATTTTTGCACTGTGTATAATGAGGTATACTTAAAGTTAGTTCTCTAATAGTATGGTTTTCTTCAAAGCTCAAGGAATCTTGCTGGCAGAGCTTAGCCTTCAAAAGATGCTGAGATAAAGCCAGCTAGAAAGATGAGTAAAATATTACAAATATAGTATGTGCCTCTCTATGTTCCATCTTTAAAATACCAATATCATGCTGTCAGCCACAGATTCTGCTGCAGAAAACAGAAAGTAAGAGTTCCTACCTAGAATGTGCTAGCACTATACAAAAAGAAAAGTACAACAAACTGGCTGTTCTCTGCTACCAGAAAGTTTGTAAAAGTATTTTTAAGAGTGCACCAGATAGAATAAGCCAATCCAGATTCAGGTGGCAGGCACCACCTCCACACACTGAGCAGTCATGCTACACCTATGTACAGTGCCACAGGGTCTTTTAAGGTTTCATAAGAAAGGTCAAGGATTTCACTTTTTGTGTTGTACTGTGTGACAAAATAAAGAGAAGTGCAGCCGTTCCAAGACTGTGTACAAAGCCCCTTGTTAACCCTTAACATCACAGCAATTTGAAGTCTGATATCTTTTGGCCCTGGCTGGAAATACTTACTTCTCCGGAACATCAAGTTTGCAAGAACCCAATGTAGTATCATTAAAGATACAAGCACACTTTTATGCTGTTTCAGCCAGACTTACATGAATGACCTTTTTGCCTTGGCCACTGGCACTGTCAGTCTTCATACTATGCCATCAGGAGTCTGGAGCTGCTTCACATTTAGGGAACTCCAGATCATCCTAAAAGCACACTGGATTGAATGGAAAGACTTTCTTAACAAACAAATAAGAAAAAAAAATCAGTTGTTTCAAAGATTTTTTTTAAACACACCCTACATAACTCCCTGTCTTGTTACATGTGTCTCTCCCACCTGCTCACTGCTAGCATTTAATTAACAATCTTCACAGTTTGCTGCTCACACTTCTCAGCAAGTCATGGTTTTACTTTAAGCCTCTGCTGACTCACCTCTCTGCAACCTCTCTTTCATGCTGACAACAGCTCTCTTCTTTCCAGTTAACCTCATTTAGGCCAGTTTCAACACAGCTCCATGCTCAGACATTAAGACAGACTGCTAAGCAGATCCAAACAACAGGTATAGTTAAAGCCATACTGAATTAAAAGCCTCCAGCATTAACTGTTTTAGAAATTGTGGGTCATTATCATTTTTATCTTATGCCAAAGCCAACTTTCATCCCATTGCTTCATCGTTTTTAAAAATAAAGACACACCTGTAGACTACAAGTGCAACACTAAATCACAGGAATTAATATCTAAATGATCTGTGGGAAGTTAGAGCAACAGTTTCCATAGAGAGAAGTGCTTGGGAACAAATGTTCTTTACAAAATATTTTCTAGATGGTCAATTTTAAGAGCAAAGTCTACTGAGAGTCCTCTTGCAGGAACAACTGTTGTGCTGCCTCCTGCCTGACAATAAATAACTTTGGATGGCAGTAAATGAGCCTGTGGGTCCAATATTAAAGATCCTCAAATCCTTAAAATGAGAAAGAAGGTTGCTCTCTTCTTGGCTGAAAACATCCAAACCACAAATGGAAGAAAATAGCCTAGCCCCTAACTGGGGGCTGTTCCTAACTGGGGAGCTATAAGTCTTTTTCAACAGTTATATTCTGCAAGAAAACAAGAATGGCCCTTTATGGCAAAGTACTGAAACAGCACATATCTCTCCTTTTACTCTTTATAATCCCAGTATACGGACAAACCAGTTTCTCAGGATTGCAAACAGCCTATGTTTCTGACTACACTGGAATAATAGAGGTAAGAATAATAGGGGTAATTAAGTACGTTGGTACCATCCTATGCCTTCAGACCCCTATACCAGTCCACAGAAGAAAGTCAAAGCACAGAGGTGTGATGTGGAAATACAGATCAGCTGCTGATGCTTGCTAGTGCACGCCCAGCCTTTAAAGGAAGACTACGCCCCAAATGTAGGATTCCTACATTTCTGTTATACTTAATAGATGTTTATTCAGTCCAGATACATATAATTGCATATGAAAATTCCCCCACAGATGGAAAGAAAAAAGTATGCAAGTATTAGCCAAACTGCAAAGGCTACTATCCCACCCTATCCTAATGGAAAAAAGCTCTGTACCCTAGTACAGAGATTTTAATACTACTCTTGAGGATGATGAATACCAAGAAAGCACTTAAATAACCTTTGAAGCCTTCACTCGTAACACTTACTATAAAGCCTAGCACATAGAGTTGTATAGATACTGTTTTCCTTCCATTTTAAATAAAACGAATCCCCAAGCTACTCTTCAGAGATTCTCAATGCAATTTTCAATCATGCTCACATGCACATCAGTTTCAAAGCTGTCATTACACACACTAATTTCAAGTATTGATCTAACACTTCACATAGCCAACATTGCATTTAGCTCAGTTTTCAGTCCTTGTGATACATCCTGGAAACTGAGTGAAAATAACTCTTTGCTATGGCTTTTGAGCACAAAACACAGGATCCAATGTTTAAACTCAGATGACAATAAGTACAAAAGCCCTCTTAAGCTTTGTGTGCTGGTAGAGTCACCCTTCACATGCTGGGATTTCTGAGCATAACTGCAGCTGGCAACTGCAGCTCTTATTTTTCTCTCAAAGCACATCATGATCAAATGTCGTTAGCAAAGAGAGTTGCTCCATGTTCTCCATACAATCTTCTCTGTACTTCTCCAAAACACATTAGGAGGGGAAAAAAAAAAAAAAAAAAAAAAAAAAAAAGACAGTCACCGTTTCACAATCTCTCCTTCAAACCAAACCCTTAAGATGAATATTCCAAAAGAAACCAAACTCAGCAAACATTCCATCAAGCTCCTTGCTAAGCTGTGAACATCTATTCATAATATGCTCCTCAAATAAGCTCCTGAAGGACAGGGGTGAGTGGAGAAATTAGGACCCTGTAGATAGAACGTATTCAAACAAGATAGAAATGAATTTGACCAAGAGTGTTATAAAGCAATTCAGAATCTCTCCTCTACCTGAATCCCAAAAGTATAAGAGCAAAGGTCAGAGTAACCAACTTTAAAAAAGGTGGGTGGGTGTCAGGCTTCTTGATTTTAAGACTGCTTCCTAAACTTTCCTCGAATCAAATCCTCCTTGGTCTATAGGAGTCCTTTAGGATGAACTCAGCTGGATACTTACACACTCCTTTAAATTAATATATACCGGAGATAAAAAGCAGTTGTCAGCATTAAACATACTATTTGTGAATCTATCATAGAGTAGGCCTCCTGACATCAGATTTTTTTTTATTTAGGAATAAGAATCTTAAGGAATAGGAGGGATTGTTTGTTTCTTAAGCAGTCTGAAACAAGACTTTAGATACCATGAGCCACACTTGCTCATTTCTTTCAGAGAAACTTAACTCTAAATAGTCTTTCTGTACCAAAATGAAGTCAAATTTGTGTTCACTTCTAACACCAAAGAAACATGTTGAGACTACATTTTTACCACAAGTTAATGGGTATTGAAGTTTGTCTTCTCCAGAAGACGCAAAATAGATTGGCAGGATACTCTGCAAAACTAAAACTTAAACAGAAAATTAAGAAAACAAACACACACACACAAAATAAATAAATAAATAAATAAAACAACCAAATTTACCCACAGTTGGATGAAGGCAACCTGAACACTCATAGGTGGTTTTCTACTCCAGGGAACAGAGGGAAGCAGAAATAGTACATCAATAGTAGTGCATATACAATATGATCATTTTAACGCAACTTATTTTTTGCCTTGATTATGATACCAACAAATGTTCACATCAGAACAGCTCCAGCCTTGATGAAACACAGTTTATCATGCAGTATATCCACAGAATTTACCCTGTCACTTCAGAAATGGCCTTAGTTAAGAAGTATTAGATCTACACAAAAGTCGTGATAATCAAGCTACAGAAATTGAGCACCCTTTTCCACCCATAAATACAAAAAGACAATGAAGTTTCCAAGCAACAATTCTGCTACTGAGACCTGCAAATGCTAGAGCAAGAGAGAAGAGAAATTGCAAAATTCAACAGATGGTAACAGAAAGCCCCACTTAACCATCTACAAACTGTTTGCCTCTGGAAAGGTAAAGCAGAGCTGGAGCTCCATTTTATATATCTTCCAAAAAATCTGTTTTACGGGTATGCCCTAGTGCACTGCAGAGGTATTATAGACTAACATGCCCCCAACCCTTTCTGTTCGTGACAACCTTCATCTGAATAGAAGTAACCCTATCTCCCTGACATAGTCTGCCATACCAAAGGAATACAGCTAAAAGGGATGCAGTACTCCAGCATGCAAACCTAGCTAGGGTACTCACTGGCTGCATGATGTCTCTGAGATGCAGCTCTCCACAAGGTCTTTTAAATTATTCTGTTCCACTAGACCTGCAGATATTGCATGTCCTGACTCCACTGCTCAGTACAGCCTCTATGGCTGCTTCATCCTCCTGCTTCTGTGAGGCTGCCATGGAAGAAGCTATTCTCCCCAGTCACACTCACATTTTGGTTATAAATAAAAGGCTTTTGTCCCTAATTTAGAAGTATGCCTTCTCTCAAAACTCTGGCCCATCTCTAGTGATAAAAAATTCATAATAACTTTGAGTACTCTTAACCTGTTAAGCTAGAGGCAGAGATCAACAATAGGTTGTTGACTATGTGGGCCAAAATACCAAGAGAATACTCAATCTAGTTTAATGTCCTCTCAGCCATCTGGAGTGAACATTTCTACACAGAGCTTTGTTGTGAGAAGACAATACCAAAAGGCAGTTTTCTCATTTTGAAACAACATTGTAGAGTTTAGTTTATTCCTATTGATAACATTAGAGCAACCACTGCAGATATGGATGATCTCCCAAACATGGGGCTTTTTCAGTAGGGTAAATGTAGCATGTATTCTGTTTCTACAGATCTGGTACTGAGAAAATAAAAAATAAAAAAATTAAAAAATTAAAAATCAGCCTCAATCCTTTGAAATAAGGGAACGCAATGTGAGTTACAAGAGAGATGCCAGTATCCCTTAAAATCTCTTTCTCCTTTCCTAATTTACACTTTCTCTAGAATTTTTGAAGGAACCAGAACTGGAATCTGAAATAGAGAGGAAGGAGTAATGCAAAGGAGCCTAAGTCAGACCTTCCAGCAAGAACTACACCAACACAAATACCCAGTCTTCACCTCTGCAGATTACAGCTCTGGACCTCAGTTATATAAGGACACACAGGCAATTTTGACTCACACCTATATATAAATTTTTCCTCCTCAAAAATCAACAGGAGGACACAATGCAGGAACTAAATCAAGAAGCCCAGAAAAATATTCACAGTAAATAAGATTGAACTGGGGTTAATTTTCCCTTATTTTCCCTCTTCCCTTCCCTCCCCCCACTGTTACTTTTTCCTATTTTAGAGAGGAAAATGACCTTGACAGGATCAAACAATTGTTAATCCCCTCCAGATTTTAGCTTTTCTCTTTTGGATTAGAAGCAGCACTGTTACTTTAAAACCAGACTAAAAGGTGGTTCAAAAGACAACAGATATTGTAGCTCTGCCCACAGCACAGCAAACTAAACAGGATTTGAATTCTCCGCCTTCAAAATATGAAGTAACTGTAAATCCCAGTAGGAGAAGGCCATTTGCTGACAGAGACTAGATAGCAGGTGTTAAATTACCGTTCATTGCCTCATGAATACAAATGTATTGAGAATTACCTTCCAAAAATAATAATAATCCAATAAAGGAATGGAGTTCAAACTGATTCACTGGGGAATTATGTAAACTAGCCAAGATAACATCTCACAGATCATAGCTGAGTTTCCATATAGACTACCTAGAGGATATTTGCTAGAGAATCTTTAATATTCATCACATTAATACACATGTAATACAAGACTGATTTGCACAAACACCACATTTAGATAAGTGTATTAACACACATACACCAGGATCCCTACAAACAAACAAGCAATTCCTGTTTGTTACGCAACATATATGCTCTTACAGAGGAAACTGCTTCCCCATGTCTGTTATTGTGTGCACACATGTACAAATCCTGAAAAACCAACATTTTTAAATTCACTTCTCCAGACAGGAAGAAGAGAATGTATATTAAATAAGTCTACAACGTACTTTTCACCACATGGCAACAGTTTTTTTCTAAATGGGTAACACTGTAAGAATCCCTCTTGCAGGTTTTCTCTCATCCTGATAAAATAATCCTCAGTAGTGTACTAATCAAAACAATATATATGATACCTAAACCAGACAGTCATATAGATAAGCTTGCAATCCCCTCTTGTGGATAAAAGTGCTGCAGCTAGGCAAACATCATTTGTAATGTGCAGGTATAACTCATTGCAATGGCGGTTACATCTGAAGAGTGACAATAAAAAGGCATCCTTCAAGAGTTGGGGTTGTCTGTTTTCAAAAGGGGTGCAGAGAGAAGAAAAGGCAATTAGAGAAAGCAGCTGTTTATAAAAACACTTGCAGGTTATTCCTGCAATGCCCTTCAGTAAGAGATAGCAAAAAAAAAAAAAAAAAAAAAAAAAGCAGTCCTTTTCTATGAAGAAGACTGTGCCTGATGTCTCCCTGGTTACATTGAGCAGTACCTCACATTATTGTTTCAGCATTTCTTAGCTTTTGCCCCTGCAGAGGTCTAGGAATACTTCACTGAAACTACTCGCACATTTCTGCAATACCATGTTTTAATCATGCATCCAATACATATTTGTTTTTGTTAGTGCCACTGACCAAGTGATATTTGATAAATAATGAATACTGCAGCATAGTTTTCTCATCAATCAAGCCATATAAAAGTCCAATCCAGCAATTTAATCTCCTTTTGCTGTGAGCTGTCTAAACACAGTGCTTTTTAACAAGACAGTTTTGTTCTAAAAGTACACACTCAATCCAAGTCTTGTCATTAATTTGAAAAATTACATGCATGATTCCCAGTCCCTGGGAAACATGAAGCTATCTTACAACTATTCTTTAGAACAGAATTTCTTTTAAACAGAGTTGGAATGATCACTGACACAATAGCTGTCAAAGCAGAAAAATAAAATTTAAGATTCATCAAACAGTTTCTTGATTGGATTCCATTTTTTAAAAGCTTTTTTTAGTTGCTTTTTTTTTTTTTTTTTTTGACATGTCCAGATTCTAATTTTTAAACATAGGTCAAACAACTCAAAACTAATTACTTGGTCACACTTTTCGTAGGCAGAGGTACCACTGCATTTAAATTAAAAAAAAAAAAAAAAAAAAAAAAAAGTGTTTCTTTTTTCCCACCTTTCCTAAAGTAAAAGAACCCCACATATTTGAAACCACGTGTAAATTATCTTTATATACACAGGGTGAATTGTCAGTGACCACAGAATTTGCTACAGACTCTGGACTTCTCTGTTCAAGCACAACATAGCTAACTGCCCTGCATGCATCCCAGGTCTGCCATGCTCCACGTTGACATCCATGATGCTCAGGGAAAATCCCTCAGGACAAGGTGCTGCTATGTCTAGAACAGGAAAGTCGACCCAGGGCAGTCTGGAGAGGCAGAGGCCATTGCAGAAACCTGGGGCAACCTTCCAGCAGCAGCAGAGGGGGTAAAGACCCACCTAACTTGTTCTAAAATAGAGCCTGTTTATTGCAGGGATTGTGTTACACACCTGCTGAAATTCAACAGCCTCTTCAAACCCATGACCCTGCAAGAGATTTCTCTCCACAGATTACATAATTAACTCACTAGGTCCTCAGATCAAGAAGCTTTATAACACTGACTTCTGTCTCAAAAGCTCAGGTTAACGTTGGCTGCAGTGTCATCAGCCTCTTGGTAAAGAGGGCTAGCAATCAGCAAAAGACCCCTAACAGCTGGTCGGTGGTAATGAATTCTGCTGGATTCAAGACGATGATCTACTATGGAAGTGAAAGTCTCTGTACTATTTCACTAATCCCTCAAGCAACCCACTGTGCCCGTTCCCTCACCTCCAACCCCCTCCAGTAGAGAAGTTAGGCAAGGACAGACTCAATCTTTGCCCCAGGAAGTTCCCTTTGAAGTTATATACCATTAATGCATTATGTAATAATCCCTTTTATTTGGGCTTGCAAAAGTCAAACTCTCTCCTGACCTGAAAATGTGAGCAGAAGACCTTTTGAATATTTCATCACAGAAACTCATTGTAACAAATTAACATTTAAATTCATTTACCTTCCCAACCAAATTTTAAAATGTCAAGTATTTCACACAAGATGTACCACCACGCAGAACCTTTCTATCCAACAATGTCGGAGTGCTTTTCAGAACTATTCAAAACAAACAATCCATTAATGAGAATGGCATCATTTCCTAAGGTCTTAGCTAACCAGACAGTGAGTGCAAAAACTGAATTGTCATTTAGCAAAACAGAAAAGTTTATAATTAAACTTTCATTTTATCCTTGTTTGGGGCAAAAAGGAATCCCATGCACACACATGAAAAATTATCCAGACACTTCTGTGCTCATACCAGCAAAAGATCAAGGGGCTACTTTAACTTTCGTTTTTTCAGGGTATGCTTTCAAGAAGAGTTTAGGAATGTAAGGAGGTGGGGAAAAAAAAAGCAAAAACAAAGCAATGATACCAAGCAAACTCTTCATTCTCAACCCTCTGCAAACCCAAAAGTGGAGAATGAAGGAGAAGATGTCTAGAAGCTCACAGGAGATGCAGAATTACTTCATGCTAACTGGGACACAGTTGCTCATCTATCTGGGAATTTTCTGCATGGTGACAGACCATTTAACTCTACTTGACCTCTGCAAAAATACTTAAGTTCTCTCATCTGCCTTTTGGTTTTGCACTGAAACATCCCAGATGAAAGTAGAAATTGGAATTATTGTGGTAGGAGATCAGATCTCAAAATCTGGTATGCCCTCCTGCACAGTGGACAATTAGTCTTAATTAAAGGGAACTCACCAGCAATTGCCAGTGTTTCAGTAATCCCTGAGAGAGTGATCATACAGTGATGAACCTGAGCTGAAGACCTGAGCAATACTGTGGGAGCACTACTGTGATCACAAACCACCAAAAACCTCCATCCTTCATGCAGTGGTGGAGAAACCTCGTTACAGCCATCATATTCACTTGCTCTCTGGTCAGTCTCACAACCAGGGAAACTATGCTGCTTATAACAGGCAAGGAGCTAACCTGAACTGAGGTACAGGATACATTAGGCTATAGAGGAAAGAAAAATTTCAGAGCAAAGACTTCTGAACTTGCAATGAAACCATACAGAAGATCCAGAATTATTTAAACAATAAAAAAAAAAAAAAAAAAAAAAAAACAGCTGAGTTTAATTTATAGTGAATGTAAATTTTTGTTTTAATTTTGAAAACTCATGTCCCAACTAAAAGAGGAATCCAGAAGAGAATTGTTCCAGCTTGGGGGGGGGAGGGAAGGGGGGCAATAACAACAGAGAATTTCAAATGTGACAGCCTAGGTACCTCCAGATCCTCTAATGTAAATATGCAGAACTCTGATGGGCTTTTGCTGTGCTACCAGTTATCTCATCAGACTTCTCTTCAGAGTCAGGAGATGAAATACTTAATCTTCACATTATAAGCAAAAATGCAGTTGATTTTTCTTTTGATCCTGTCCCATACCTCAATCCCACATAATTCAAACAGAAAAACATTCAAATAATCTAGTGCGATTCTCATTCTCTGATCCAGAAAAACATCAAACTCAGGTAATTCTGGGGCCTCTTTAGCTATCTTAAATGGTGTTTCGCCTGTGTATAACACTAGTTTCTGGACAATGCATCTCTTGTCAGACTTTTCCATCAGTGCTTTGGGCCTCAGAATTGAGAATATCTACACAAAGCACTTCATAACATCTGTCCAATCTGTTCTCTGTTTCAGCCTGTGCTCAGGAGCTGAGAAAATGACTCTCAACTGGCTATTTAGAGAATGAAAATTTAGTAATTCCTATGTAATTCCCAGAGTCTGCAGGCACAAATCCTGAATGAGTGTTTTTAGTAGCTTCTGAAATAAGGAAAACTTCTTTCCTCCCTCAAGGATACAGGAGGGGGTTAGAAAGAAAATCTAGTTAGCTTTTCCATTATTGCACACTTTAAAGTCTGATTAGAAATTATCCCAAACTCATTAAAAAATAAAAGAAAATTAAGGCATTTATTCAATTAACCTCCAGAGAGTAGGTCTGTACCAGCACTCAGGACACTATCCTTCTGGCTATCCCTTGCACACTGTAAGTTTAAAGAGCTATTTTCCAGGCACTACTTTATGTTCACTGATACCCAGGATCAAAAGACTATTACTAAATAACAGATCTTTTTAAGGATGGGAACAGGAATGAAGGGGGAAGAATTATTGAAAATATGTATTTTTCTAATTTGTCCCAAGTTTTTTATTTCAGTGATGCACTTTTTAAGTGAGACTTTGACAAGAAAAAGAAAAAGTCAACAGAATATTTAGATATTTGTGGCTTCCTTGGGTTTCATTTGAAAACTTAAGTCAGCAGGCTCTCATCATCATCATCACCATCCACATTCAGGAACAGAGGCAAAAAATAATATGGACATAAGTGTCCACATAAAGAGCAACTGCTGAGTATATCCCTATACTATACATGGAGACTGAAGAAGCTTTATACTCTTAGGAGCTATTTTATTAATTTCAGAGATTTCAGTATATTATTATTCACCTAGGATACAAATTCAACCATCCTGTGGCAGGAAAATGAGGCTCAGAATGAGCTGCATTCTGTTGGCACCTGTTTTTCAACAGTCTGTCACGTTACCACTCTGACAAAATTGATCTGTGACAAAACTATACCAGAGTTAACTTTAATAAATTCCACTGCTTAAGTAAAAACAGCTTTGACTACTGCTTTTGAACACCTGGAGGTCAATTTATGTTCTTGTTTCTGCAGTCTTATACAATTGCCTCATCTGATAGCTCTGGGAATTTTTATTTTTTTTTAATCTTATTCTCTCAATTTTCGCAGCATCCCTCAGAGACAAATAAATGTCAAAAGCAAACACAAAGTGGTGTTCTGTTCCAAAAAGTGACTCACTAAAACATTGCAAGATTACACATTTACTCTGTCTCTCTGTTTTACCAACCAAGTTTGTGTTATTTATAAGAAATGTCTTTGTTTTTTTATTTAGCTGTTGCTCTGCAAATTCAACCTCAAAAATTAAGCTTTATTCCTTCATTGTAACTGATTATTAGTAGATGTGGCTCTCTGCAGTTCATTACTGTCCATACCCTTCTCCAGACACTCCTTTAGCAATGGGGCCTCACTGATAACAGACCCCTTGATCATGCAAAGAGCCAGGGGGAATCTTACTTGCTCTACAGCAGACGTTTGCTCCTGATACTCACACTGCAAAACTAACGTCTGTATTTATCATTTCTCACAAAAGCAGATCTGCCAGCTATGAAGGTGATACATTTTTGCTTTCCTCAGGGTCCTCATGCACTCTATTTCTGAAGTTCAAAACTAGACCTCTTGCTTCTGAGGTAAAGAAATACACATTGCTAAAGAATTTAGAACTGAACTTGTATTCCAGGTCTCTTCCACCTACCACATTCAGATTCCTTATCAACTATGCTCATGATGCGACAACACAACTTGGGAATTATTCTAATCATATTCAAATTTGCTGAAATAGTTATTCACACCAGGAAGAGATATTCAGGGTTTGTCTGTATAATTCCAGAGAATCTAGCATGTGGCTACCTAAAGCAGTATTTTCAAGGTGTGTGCTCCCCTCCTCCTGAGATTTAAACTAGAGGTTACTGTCATGAGCCTTATTTCATAGCAAATACAAAAAACTAGGTTAAAGCATTATTAAGCTTGTACAGATAGGCACACAAATACACCATGAGAGAACTGAATATGATAAAAAGATTGTACTTTTCTCATTATTTGTTCTGTTGCCACACTCTGAACGTGAAAGAGTAATTCTTTTAAACAAAAAATATACAATTAATGTAACATAATTAAGAACTGAAGACTATCATAAAGAACATTCAAAAGGGCTGAATCTGACAACACGTTCATTCTTTTGCATCTTGTAATCCATTCAGTGAAAAGGTCATTTCAGACTGATATAGCACACTGCTTTTTTATTGTAGCACACACAACAAACAGACTGAGAAAGAAAATGAATGCTGCGATATTGTAGATACCATTTGGCCAGCTATTACCTCAAAACATCCTTATTAAGCTAAATTAGCTTCTTAAGCATTTAACCAAATACACACAAAGTTCCTACATGTACTGGATCCCATTCCAAGATGGGGAACCATTACAGATTTTCCCAGAACAATTTAAGAAATCCTGCTTTGGATTTTCAGCCTGGGACAGCAATCCCAGCTCTCCGTGTTCTGTCCATCCCCCTGCATTATGATTAACAGAACTGAAACTGAAAGCCACTTAAAGTTTTGCACAATTCTGGACTTTCTTTAAAGGATAAAGCCTTCCTCAAAAGAACAAGGGTATTCTATTGCAGAAGTCAGCATACGTTAAAGCTAAACATGAAATAGGCCTACTAAATTTCAAGCTTAGCAAACTATATCTTTTCTTAAAGAAACAGGTCAAGAGTCCCTTTCTCCTCAAAGAGAGGCAATAAAATGAAAGTGCATTACCTATTAACTCCTGCAGCAAGAGTTGTTCACACTGCTATCTCAACTTGGCAAACAATCAGGCTCAGCCCATGTTAATTAACAGCAGCAGAAGCCACTCACAACAAAGACAACACTGAGATATTTCAAAAAGAGTTGGAAGCCTTTGGGCCACTCCTACGTGGCTCAGATATAGCAGCTCTGCTGTAAGAGATTGCCCATGGAGCACATCCTAGCATCAAACGCTATCTCAAGCAATGGCGAAGCAAGCCTAGGATGCAATCTATGCTACCGAGGCTACTGCCCTTGTCAGAAAAGTTGGTATTTTATTAAAGAGGAGGAACTAGGTTTAATGTTATATTTGCCCTTAGCTTTTTCACACAAACAAGCAGCAAATCAAGAAAGAAACCTTGCTTCAGGGAGGAGCTGTAGAAATGCTTCAGGAAGCAAGGCAACAGGTAGATTTGGGTTCTTACACAGGGATGCAATTTGTTGATAAGGTGTTGATAGCTAAGATAACAACTCATGCTCCTGAAGTGATGAATGTGAATGCAATTAGCACTCTTTCCCCTCCCTCATATGGAGTATCTCTGCCTTTTTCCAGATTCACAGAGATATTTTTAAGCTCTGGATATGCAACATATGTCCAATCATTTATACATCTGATCCTTGCTTGGTCTGCATGATAAGCAGCTTCATAATGTGAAATCAAGAAGACGCTGTGCAGGCCTGAACTACCATCTTTGATGGAGTTACCAATTGCAAGTCCCCAAGGGAGGGGCAGCTCTATTAGAAGACAGTTGTGATCTCCTTTCTCTGTCACCTGTCACTGAGCAGGATATTTAACCCTGTGTCAGTAAGAAATTGAAACCTTATCAGCTAATTAGCTTATGAACTTCCAACATACCAGGCAGGGGTTATTTGCTTCTCTGTGTTGGTTTGCTGTCACCCTACTCTTTTTTTTTTTTTTTTTTTTTCCCCTCATAGGTTAAAGACCAAGGGTATTCTCAGTGATAAGCAAAACAAACAAACAAACAAAAATTCTTAGATAACCTTGCATATCAATTCATGGGTTGGCACACGACCCTAGTGTGACCACACAGGAGGTGGGCATCAATTCAGACCATTTGGAGTTTTTAGGATGTTGACCTCTAGGGAATAGTGAAAAGAAGTTAGATTTTTCACCTCCATTCTGTATCAGACCCCGAATTAAGATATTTCCTTTGTTTACCTGAAACCCAGATTTGCTGCATCCTAAAACTCTGCTTTGCCATGGGCTGACAGATGCTCTCAATTTCTTATACACAAGTCAGTCCACCCCATAACAGTATTAAATAATAGTAAATAGTATTGCCTGTCAGATCAGCCACCAGGCAAGCTAGAGAAGTAGAGAATGCTGATTTTTAAATTCTAGTGCACTACAGGTGTGGTGCAGCTCAAAGTTGCAAATGACTCTGAAACACAAGCAGGAACAGGATTGAACAGCAGCTGAGCACAGATTGCGTGGTGGAGGGAGATGTCCGGTTGGTTAAACGTGAAGCTAGAAGCAGAATTGCACAGGAGTGAATTTGCACTTGAGATAATTAGCTCTGTGGAGAGCACAAACAATGTCTGTACAAGCTAAAACATGGTATAGTCATAAGTACAAGAAACGCCTAATATCACAGCTCTGCCAGTGTGCCTCAGATCTGATCATCAATATTAGATATTCTCTAAGGCTATAGAAACTATGAATAAAAAAAGTCAAGAAGCAGTGGATAGGCCAACCTCATTATAAAGCACAGTAACTTGCACTCAGACACTCAGGTTTTAGCATCTGGGACCTACTAAGCAGACAAAAACAACTGGAAGAGAGCAACATGATAAGCTCATCATGCAGTATCATTTAGAATTCCTGACCATCCCAGTCTCATCAAATTGAAAGCATTTCTGCCCAGTAGGTAAAAATATCCATACTAATATAAGATGAAAATGAAAAGTACCTCTACTTTTTGTTTGGCAATTTGAAAATGTATTTAAATGCAACAACTTGATTGAGAGGTAACGTCCTCAAAGATATACAAGTCAGATCTATTAAGTACTGCTTCATTATCAAGTACAGATACTTTTCTTCCCACCTCTGTTGCAACCTCTCATCTGGAATAGGCACTACCCAGCACTCATCTCCCTATCAAAATCTGCAGCAGCAGCAGCCAAGTGATAAGTCTTCATGTTTACCTTTAAGAATGTCAGTTGTTTGTGCTGTCAGTGCTCAGGTTTTATCACCATTTCAGTAACACTGAAATTGAGTCCTGGGAGGAGGAAGCCTGAATTATGTGAGAATAGTTAGATGCAAGGACAGCGGTATTTTTGTGACTGAGAAGTCAGCTACAATGCTAGCATTTACTATCCATTTGAGCCAGCCACGACCATAAAAGAAAACCTGATGGCATGATGATAACCAATTTGATTGCAGATTTTGTGTGCACAGAGAGCTATGAATATGTTCACCATTTCTCAGATTTCCCCTATATCCCACACATGGCCTGCAGAGTAGAAATAGTGAAGTATACGTAATTTTTCAAGCCACATTCCTCTCTGGAAGAAAGCAAAGCACTCCAAGACCTTTGATGGGCTCTCTAAATTTTTGTTTGTTTGTTTACATCTACTTGAAAGTAGGAATTCTTAACTGTACCTTGTTTGTCTTTCTTGAGCAGAGTCAGCTTAGTGATTGATCTCATCACTGGAGGGGTAAAGCAAATGGATAAAGACCTGACTGTAAAGTGATTTTGAGAAATTAGAACACCAGTGAGTACAGAGGAAAGGAGAAGGAGAAGGAGAAGGAGAAGGAGAAGGAGAAAGGAGAAAGGAAAAGGTGCAAATAAATGAACAGGCCCAAACCCTCTAGGAAGGAAAAGTCACGGATATATACAGGAGGGTAATACTCCAACAGATTTATTTTTATTTATTTATTTATTTACAGATGACTTGTAGAAGCCAGAAATACAAAGTAGGAACTCTTTCCTGAAATCTGAAAATACAAAATATTTTTTTTAAATTCTTCCTACTTTTTCAAATGCGTGAATTGAATTAGAGAACAAGAATAAACACAAATCAAAGAATTCCTGCATTTCAAATGCAGTAAACCAATAAGTTTGGAGAGAGCTTAGCCTACCTGAGCTCATCCTACTTCACCTTCTACTTATTAAGGAATAAAATAGTTATGGTACAGCTTTTCTTGTCCCCAAAACCCAGAATATCTTAACATTTCTATGTTAACATTTGTATTCAGCAAGCAATATTAGAAAGAAAATCATGAAAAGATAAATTTACACACAGATGAAATATTAACAACACTCTTGTCTTAACTGCAAGAAACTTCTGATACTGACCATCATGTTGGGTATTAAAACTGGATACTGCTCTGAGTTGCCAATGAGCAGGTTAAGACTAACAAAAGGAAATACTAGGAGAGGGTATTTGTAACTGGCACATGCAATTTCTCTAGAATAGTGTATGGAAAGATGAAAGATTTATCAGAAGATTCATATGAAGTAGTAAAAGGGTCAGTGGATTGACACAGAAATGAGGTCAGTAATTCACAACATTCAGAAGTCCATTTTCCTTGCAAGCTTAACTCTTCCCCTTGCAAGCTTAACTCTTCCCAGAAGACGAAGGAAATAAAAGAAGGAGGCTACAGTGAATGCTGTTCCTATCTGCTGAACTGTGTATTACCACTGCACTCCCCATGTTATGGGCAGATTTATTCCACCCTCATTTTACAGAGAGAAAACTGAAACACAGAGCAGAGTACACATATCCCTCAAGAGGACAGAGGCCCTTCATGGCTGTTAGGAACCAGGTTACATGAACATAACCTGCAAATGAAGGCTCCCAGCTGGACCCCATCATGGCTACATACCCACACTCAGGCTAAGAAAACACCTCAAGAACTCAACGGGGGAAACACAATGTCTGTGCAAGGTTCCCAAGCAGCAATTCAGTTCAGGCAATTAGAGGAGATCGATACAAACACTAAGATAATCAGGTGGGAAAAAATCTGCAGCACCAAGCCCTCAGGTAAAGAGCACTTGGAGAAGAGTTCGATTAAACCTTTCTTGTTAGCATTTCCATATATTAATTCCCAATAGGAAATTAATACTGTTCAAGAAGAAGTTAGTATGTTGTGACTAGTTGTTGTGTATGTTGTCACAACTAGTTGTTAGTATACGTTGTGACTATGGTCAAATTAATTCTTAAAAACAACGATGCAGAATATTTGTTTACTGGATAGGAAGAATCTGGGCTAAATGAGGCCTCACAGTACTACTTCCATTGTTCTTGAAATGGATAAGAAGGAAAGGAGGGTGTGTTTGACAGAAAAACATGTTCTGTTCAAGCATACTTCCATGTGTGCAAGGACAGCACAAGGCTTCCTCCTGATGTGTCAAACTCAACAGAAGTTCTGCAGAACATTTTGACAGCATCTTACACTGTCCCCCCATATGAAAGCCATTGTTTGATTTCCCTGTAACTGAAGCTTCCACAGCTGGTATTTTGCTATCATTTGGCTTTCCTTCTTTTCTGTAAGGCACCAAGGTATCCTGCTAAAAGAAAGCATTAAATTATTATTACAGCTGTGCCCACAGGTATCTAGAGCACTGTTCTCAGGGTAACAGATTTTGTTATAAATTATTAGATTACTGTGGGCATCTGTTACTATGTTGAAAAAAAAAAAAATCTACCTCTTTCCTGTATGTAACATAATAAAAAAGCTAACTAAAACCCATGATACACACTACTAAACCAAATCTTTTATTGTCTACCAGTTGGTAATCTGATTTGCAAATTAACAAAATCCAAAGGAGCACCTGACATGATAGGCAAAACTTTTCAGCTATCCTCAGTTTAGAAACAATTTTGCCTCACTACTGTGATTAGGAGGTGTGATTTTTTGGTTTTATTACTACAGTAGCTAGTGTGGAATCTGTATAATTACTTTACATTTCTTCTACTCCTTGTTCTTATTGTCCCCACCTGAAACCACATTCTTATGACATAACCACCTCCACAGCAGCCATCTGTGATGCCACAATTTGATTATGACTACAGTCAGGAAAGCAGCAGCAGGAATAGATGAATTCTCAAATACTGAGTTCCTTTTCTTGCAAAAGTATTTGGACATAAAAGAAAAACATGAAATGAGAGAAGGACAAACAATGTAAAAATGTCAGCAGAATGGCAGCTAAACAATATGCTTTTCAAAGTTTACCACCAGGAGTTAGTAATTCTGTCAGGAAGTTCACAGTTGTGTGATGAAATAGGACTACTCCCAAGAAAAAAAAAAGTTTTTGACAAGCCACCTACTGGTAAAAGTAATATACTTGGGAATTTAATGGATTCTTTTACACTAAAAGATTATATGATCTCTTGCTAGGAATACTTTATTTATTATAATTATTATCATTATTATTATTATTATTTTGCCAATGCTTTTCTGGGAATATTCACACTTAATTTCCACACAACTACTAAGAGGCACAGACACTTCAGTACTGTAGTAAATTCTAAAACATCTATGAAATCTTCGTTCTTGAAAATTATGATACCTGACCCTACTGGAGAAGCATGCTGTGTAGTTAGGATACAGGCTAAGGAAAAAAAAGAAAAAAAAACACTTTCCCAGTGTGTGCCTGTGGGTGACAGAATACAGACCAGAAGAGGCTGAAGGAGAGCAACTAGGTCAGGAAAGAACAGCAGCAGAAAGAGGATGATCTAGAAATTAAGTGCTGTCACCATCACGGACCCAACCATTTGCATCTTCAGCTAGTGATTTCACTGAACCTACAAAGCCACTGTTTGCACAGCCTGAGACCAACCTAGTAGCAGTGGCTTGCTACTCTATCCTTTGGACATCTCTGCCGGCCTACAGCTGAAAGCAACACCATTCTGTTACTTGTGGTTACTTTTTTATCTCCATCTTTCCTGGAAATGAGGCAATGAAGAGGTTAAAGAGGAAGGTGAAACATAACAAATGATCTGTGCGTCTATCAGATGCAATGTAAAAATCTCTGTTGCATAAAGGAAATTGAATGAATCTGAAGTCAACACATCTCTCCTCCCCCTTATTGTTGTACTAAGAGCAATGTAGGGAGTATGAGTCACAGCTGCTCTGAAGTATAGTGCTTTTAGATGTAATAGCTGGGAACCAGTTCCCTCCCGATGAGCAAATGCCTTCCTAAGACTTGATCTAGCCCTCTGGCTGCTAAAGGAAAAAGGCCAAAACCCTGTAGCTGCCTTAAAAGCCTAAAGCAAAAGTCTAGATCAGTGCATTTTAAAGACAACAGGTGAGGATTTAGGCTTGTAGGGTTTTGAAACAATGAGTGCTAACTTGCAATGCTGTGAAGCTAGAACTGCACAGTCCCCAGGCTGGTAGAATATAAACAAACCAACAGAGCTAAGGCTGTGAGTGTGCATTAGCTCATTCCACCTCGGTAATTTTAACTGCTGGAAAATCCTGGCTCAGGAGACCAACAAAACAATAGAATGCATCAAAAGTAAATACAGTCTCTCATAATGAGGCTGTATTACTTAGCCTTTACCCAACTCTCCTCCACAATTAAAGTGCATTATTAACCAATACACAACAGCAACTTGGTGATGTAAGTACCATAGTACCTATTCTTAGAGATGAGTAATTCAAGGCAGAGAAATTAAAGCACAGAAACTAGGAATAACTGAGCAGCTACCGCTCGCACTGCTGAGGGCACAGGGGTATTAAACTCACCCCTCAATTATCTGAATACAAAGACTTCAGAGAGAAGACTGAGTCTGAGGTTTGTGTCCCATGGTACTGGGGTAGATGTGAAAAGAAACCTTACCAGTCCAAACAAATGTGGTTCAGCATCAAAGCAGTTATCAAAAAAGACCTCTGTTTCCTTGATTAATTTAATGCTATATTTAAAAATCCAGTTCTTTCATAGCTGCCTTCCATTTCCACAGCATCCAAGCAGCTGATAAACCTCTCCCCATATCTCTCCAAGGTAGGAAGGGACTCTTTCTTTCAGTTAAAATGAATGGAGGAGTAACTGACAATAGGAATGTTCTCTGTGCATTCCCTGTCTGTTTTAGTGCAGAACAAAAATAGACCGGCCCAAGCCAGCCTGCGCATGCTGCTCTACTCCCAGTCAGAAGAGACTAACCAGGACAGCTCATCACCTCAGTAGGAGGTGGAAATTTCTGGCTGCAAGGCAGTAATTTTTTAAGCTCTGAAGCTCTTGGCAGCTGCTCCTGTAACTAGAGTCCATGTGACCAGGCCAAGGTCACATGGAGAGTCTGATGAGGGTCTTAGGGTCTGCAGTAGCACTCTACCACTGGCTGGTTCAAAACAGATTGTAACATCTCTTTTCTTATACTGAACAAAGCCAAGACTTCCTGAACCACATAGCGAACTGCCAAAGCCCCCTTCTTGTCCCAAAGCTTTGACATTTGAAGTTGCAGCTTCCCATGGCATTGTTAAATTGCCATTATACCATGACAAGGCAACAACTGCTCTGGGAGTCTTTCCACTTCTCCTCCACCAGGTATTTTCTTTGTCTAATAGCCTTGTCACCCAAATCAAACCAGTGACTGTCATTGCATTACGCATACTGTGGAAAAAGTTTCAAATGGGTATCTGGCAAGCAAGTCATAATTAATGCTTGGATTGGATAAACTGGTAAATGTGTAGTTAAGGGACAAACATAGTTTTGCAACTATGTTCCCAAATGGAACAGAATACTCTCCTCCCTCTCCTGCATAACAACAGCAAGAAGAACCTGTATGAACCCAAGCTTCGTTTTCTATTGTTACAGCAGCTGCAAGAGCAGTCTGTGAGCTCTTCTGATAGCTGTAAAGTGCTTCCATATTGGTAAGTGCCTTACATTTCTGTAAGTACAAATAACATCAATTTTATAACAGAAATGAAAGAATAACGAGTATCATCATAACTTCCACCAGAGTAAGTTTGTCAGCTACAGTGGAGAGAGGAATTAACTGACAGCATAGCTACAGATAAACATTTCCCAAAGTGTACATAATGCCATTAAAGTACATGAGGAATACTGTACTCTGAGAAAGACAGGAAAGAAAAATCTCCACCAAGCCCATTACATATTACAGCCATTGCAATAATTTACTGATATTTGGGACATGCAGCTTTGTTATCCCTGTCACAGAGTGAGACTGATTTCTCTCACAGAACTTAAGCAATCAAACTTGTCAAACTGACAACACTCAGAAAAGTTAAAAAAAAAAAAAAAAAAAGGGTGTTTTTAGCACCAAGCTCCACCTCTCCACTTGATGAAGAAACAGTAAGGTTGCTTTTGGCTGGCCATAGGCTGGCCATAATGACCTTCAGTCTTTGGACCTGATTTTCCACCACTGCCTTTTATACTAGTTTACCAAGTTTTGGCATATGGACCATCCTCAGTGTTAATAAAGACTCCCTTCCATTGCTCCTCCCCTGCCCTTGTTAATTACAATCCAGAACAGAAGAATAAATGGGATACAGGGACTTGTATTGACCCTTAGAATTGGATGAAGTTCAGTGGTTCCTAAGGCAAGAACAAAATCACTGAGCTACAGTGTCCTAAAGAGCAGCAAATTGCTATGGCTGAAGTCACTGATGCTCTCCTAAGCATGTGGAAGAGCAGACAATTGCAGCTGCATCATGGAAGAAGGTATACAATCCATGCAAAGATCAGCCTGCATCTGCAATTTGAAAGAAACTCATAGGTGGTGCTATAAGCCAGAGAATAGCAATGGAAAAATAAATAGTTTACTTTGTGCAAAGAGATGTAACTTCCAAGGATGGGTTTTGAGAGGCAACAATGCATTTTCTCTAACGTGAATCTTCTGCTGCACAAGTTCTAGAAGCCTGCAGATACCAGGACAATAAATATCTGATTGTAACACTACAACAAAAAAATAATTGTATAGACTTTGCTCAAGGCAAGGAATGATAAATGGCCCAGCAAAGCATTTCATTGTTGCAGAATACTACACACACTCCAACCAAAGAAAAAAAATACTACAGAGATTAAAATTCTGAAAGAAACACAGATCTTGCAAAAACAAATCTTAATGAGCTACCTTGCTGCAGGCAGCCTTTGTATCTATGATTAATTCGATGTTTCCTCTCACATATATTTTAGGAAGGCGAAAAATGACTGTAACTAACTTTCTAAAAGGTGAACATCAAAGCTTTCAACTGGTATCATTTCAGATCCCAAATTTGTAACACTACACGTATATGCACAGGTGAGCGATTAGCAGCAGGTTTTAAAGAAAAGACTGATGTTTTAAAAAAATCATTAGTGATTAAGTATTTTGATTTTTTAATGACCAACTTTTAACATCCTCACCTAGATCTGTTTTCTGAGGGTTAGCGATTCCTTCTGGGGGGGGCCCTGGCAGCAAGTCCATCTGAAATCCTGAGTGAGTTACAACTTTCAGAAACCCCAACCAAAATCCTAGGAAAAGCAATAGTCCTGATTTTCTGCTCTGTATTGTGCTATTCTAAATGGAGCTTGTAAAGCACAATGTTATAAACAAAAATACTAGTCTCAACTGCATTTCATGTGCTGTTGCAAAGACATCAGCTCCTACAGGGAAAAAAGGGAAGCAGACCTGAGGATATGGCAGGCAAGTGAAGAATTAATTAAATTTACTGTGAAGAATTGGGTCTCTTGTGATAAAAACATCATCTCAGTTTAAAATGAGGCATGTATCACAAGCTCTCTCTTGTGACCCAAGTAAGATTTTCATACAGTTGTGCTATCTCCAGGTTTTCAGAGTTTAGGGTCCCGATGTGCCTTGCAATTTACAAACACAGTGGCTGATAACTATGACTTTATGTATCCTAGTGCTCCTACCATTGCACCTACAAGTATACATAAGGCAGTCACAGCAATTACAAAAGCCTGAAGTAGGTGGGGTGAAGGGATGCAAGACACGGACTCCTGATGGCTCTTGAACAGGAGACATTTATTGCCCTTTTTCACTACTACATATACTTTCCCCATAGCCCCATGTGCTGTCCATGTGCCTGAATCTGTTACACAATTGGTTAGAGACCCTCAGACATACACCTTGAGCCAGCCAGCAATTGGCCACTGCCCCAAAGCTCATCTTTAACACTGCAGCCAATTTACTTTATCTCAACCTTGCTCAAGTTTTCGTTTCTACCACTTGTTTCCTCATTATCTCTAATTCAGGGACGTGTGAAACAGTGTGGAGCTACCTGCAAAATCCTTCCCCATGGTGGAGGAGGAAAGAAATGCTGGGCCAGATACAACCACAGACATCTGTACCATATGGCTGTTTCCAACTCTGCTGTTGGCAGCTAAGCTGTAGAGCAAGAGCCACACGTCACACAGAGAAGAGAGGACAGCAAACTCAGCTAAAGCCTGTACTGAATTATGTTCCACATTAAATACAGTAATACCTGGCTCTTTATATCTTTTCTCTCTATTCAGTCTGGACTTACAAAACTATTCTTTTGGCCTTTCATTTAGCTATTTGGAGAAGATTCCAATAGCATCAGAATTTGTCACTTCTTCTCACACTTGCCCTTCAGACTTGCGGTGGAGTTCAGCACTCTGTTCCACTCTAGGCTGCAGTGTACTAGGATGGGAGCTGAAATTCAAGATCTGTTGGGAGAATTTGAGTATGTCGCAACATATCTCAATTTTCTCATCAAAAACTGACATATTTTAAAAGCACTCGATGCCTTCAGATAACCTGAGCTTACATGACTTCATTCAAATGGCCTTTCTTACTGCTTTATGTTCATGCCATTGCCCTTTTACCAGTTTATAGAGTTGGTGCAAACCATCTACAGTGAACATCTTAAGGAGAAGTATTACTACTGCAGAGCTCCACAGATGATGTTATTAGAGATCTGATTCCCCTAGCAAGTACATTGCAACCTTAATAAACCATGTATTTGCATCAGGGGATTATTTCTATGACTGCAGGGGAATGGACTCAATTAATAGGCTTTTTCCATCCCTGACTGTTGTGATCACTGGAGCAATTCTGTACTGCAAAAAAAGTAGCTCCAGAGTAACATATTGATGTGTTTTTTTGTCTTTTAAAACAAGTCACTTATTTTATGGCTACAGCAGATGCACTTTCCTTGCTCAGATTTAAGAACAGGCTGGTTATATTTCTCTTTATTTTTGCCAGAAGCTTTGTATTTTGTGTTCAATGGCTCAGGACAGGGCTGATTTAATTCCACAAACTATGGTTGATCTGTTTTGTTTTTGTTGAGCAATAGCTCACAAAAATAATCTCTATGACTGCAGCAGTTGGGCAGGATTAGAAAGTCAAAGGTTTGATGTACATGTACAAAGGCATGTACCTTTATCGTTAGTTCTATGTGCCTCCATTATCAGAGGGTAATTCAGATAATCTTCTCTTTGAATGTTACATAAACAATTCCTTGCACCTTTTTTCCTTGGTATAAGTAATGGAATTTTATCCCCTCTGCATGAATGGAAATATATTGAGAACTCCTACTGAGAAAATTAAGCAGTCCCTTACTTTGGCTGTAGGGTGCCTGATCTGAACAGCTACTCAGGAATCCTCCCGTACCAGCCAGCACCAGTTGGCACCATTCTGGCTGTGTCAAACAAGCTGCCAGCAGCAGAGTGAACTGAAGGATCTGCTCTCACACCTCCTGGGAGGTTCTCGTTTTCTACGGCAATGTAAGGGCATACTGGAAGATTCAGGCAGGGTGGTTTGTACTACTAATGCCTCTAAACAGCTTATTTCAAGATACAGTGCTATCAGACTCTTGATAGCCCTTCCCTCTCACAAATTCAAACTCATCTACCTCCTCAGTGAAAAGCTGTATTTAAAATTTGGACTACTGTGAAGCTAGGTAGCCAACACGCATAAGCAGAATTTTGCTCTTCAGCCATATTTGTTCCTGGTGCAGGTGTACTGTTAAAATGAGTCAGTTCCCTTGGTCTCTTTGCTCTTCATAAGTGTCTCAGCGTAGGAAAGTGAGACCTTACTCAGCCAGAGTTCTGAAGGTCCTGAAGAAACTTTTCTTGAATAGTGAAATTTCAAAGAATAAAAATTGTAGAGCATATACAAAGGTACTTCTGCGACAGTCAAACGGTTCAGACCTACAGCTTTATTTGCTGACTAGTTTTTGCTTTTCCCCACAACTGCAAATTCTATCTCTCCTGAGTTACCACAGAAATACTAATATATCATTTCTCCCAGTCACAAGGGAAGCTAATAGACCTCAAAATAGAAGCTATCTTTTCCCAATTGAAAAATTCTGTTCCTGTTATCTCTTCATTTCCATAAGCTTATAATCAATCTCCCAAAGCAGAATATCATGCCCTTCCTTCTGGTTCTTCATTCACTCAGAGTGAATTAAGCCCTCTGAGCTAAAGACACTGAAAAGTCCTTCCCCAATCCTAGACTATCTTTCTTTCTCTTTCAAAATAGTCATCTTTATGCAGTTTTCCCCCTCACACAGGTGATGTGATGCATTTACATTTCTGTTTTATTTCTTTTTTGTTGTTTTTCTTGTTGCTTGTGGTTCCTACAGGCCTTCTACAAACTCCAGGCCTCAGGACATTCCACTTCCCAGCTGACAGAAATACAGCTTGCTTTAAAAAATAAATACATAAATAAAAATAATCAAATGCCTTGTTCCAACCTCCCCATTTCAATAGTTAATAGAGCCTTCCCCTTCTCCTTTTATCAATTTTTCTCAAAATTTTCTTTCTTCCCTTTATTCCTGGGCTCTGATGGCAGCTGCTGTGTTTTATTTCGTATTTTACAGCCAGGTATCCTCTCTTACAATTCAGATGAGAGGGGTGGATAGCTTTCTTAGCAGTAAATACCTAGGAAGGTGCCAAGGTAAACCTGTTCCATCTCTGTCGCCTTTTTTATTCTTCAGTATAGAAGGGCAGTGTCAGAGATTTCCATTCAGAACACTGCTAGATTCACTGATTTTAGAATCAATTCTATTGATTTGTTGATTTTGGAGGTAAAAAATAGGATATGTTTAATTTACAAAAAATATTTTTTAATTTAAAAGAAGTGGTCTGCTCCATGCATTATATCCACTAGCTTATTGACTAGAAGATTAGAAGAACCTGTTCATCAGTTCAGCAGAACTTTCTGTTTCACAGTGTTTCTTTAACCTGCTTTGTAAATATTTAGGATTCAGAGACTGCTGGGGTGTAATTTAAATTACAGGGGGTATTCATTTGTCTGTTGAGTGATTTAAGCAATTGTGAATGCATCAGGGCACTAGAAAATATAATTCATTTTATTAGAAAAAGATACCAGAAATACATGTAATTCGAACACCATTAAAGAAGAAGGATATCTGTGAATGAGAAGCACAAAATCTTTGTGAATAGTTGACTGTCAGTAATCACTTTTTTAAATCTCCGATGCTGCCCCATCATGTCCCATGCAAAAACAGTTCCCTGAGGATCTAGAAATTCTGACTGAACTTGCTTCCAACAAAACAAAATAAGAGCTGGTTAGCTATCACAACAGCTACAAGGGCAATATAAGAAGGCTGAACATTTCCTTTCATCAGTCTGAGCAGGCAGAATTAGAGGTTTTTCCTGATTTCTCATATTTTTTACTATTTTTTTTCCTCTTACACCCTCATCCATTAGAAATATTAAAAATAAGGTAAAACCCTTGCACTTGAGACAAATTAATATATGAAGTAATCCCATTGGACAGGTTCAGAAAGCATGGAAAAAGAAGCTAAGATACATATTCAAATTTCAGGCTTTCTTCAGACCTTTCTTGAAATACAAGCAATAAAAATGGCTGTTTTGCTTTAAAAAGAACACAAGTATGTTTACAATATTCTTCCATTGGCTTACCCATTTGAACTAGGGACGAATTACCAGCACTTCAGTTACAACTCCTAAAGAATGGATGTCCCTACCTACTCTGCCATCAGCATTTGAACTCAAAGTGATAAGCATAACACTTCTTCAGCACTGAACTGTGTAACAGAAACCTAATCTCAAAGGAAAGCACTTTTGAGAAATATACCCGGCGCACACTGCAAACTGTCATTTGATTGGACTTCTGCTGGACTTTTGGGCTCCCTCCGATATGCTTGGATTTAATGTAGATATGTATTAAGCTAAAGCAGAGCTGAGTTAGACTCCACTTGACTGACTGCAGGCAAACACCAGCCTATGCAAAAAATCACCTTCCCAAGTAACTGATTGTTATGGTTGGGCTGGATATAACACGGTATTGTATAGTCTTTAAATGAAATGCAGCAGTGAAGCAGACAATATCCACTGCAGGATAATGGAGATTTATATACTCCAGACAGCCCCAAATCTATTTCCTGAAAATACCAGGAGTGAAAATTGAATCTGAAGTCACAAGAGTCACACTTCTTTTAACCATCAGTTAGGATAGCTATTATTTATTTATATTTATATATTTATATATATAAGTGTTAAAGGGAAAAAAAAAAAAAAAAAAAAAAAAAAAAAAAAAAAAAAGACCTCTGGAGTCTTTTTTTCTTCCTTCTGCCTTTTTTTTTAACTTTTCAGGTTTCTCTACCTATTGTCATGTGAAGTCTATTTATTTTCTGAATTTGTTTTCTTACTTTTGGAGTGGATACACAGGTTTGTTGTCACAGGATTGCTTTAGGAGCTCTTTTATCAAAAGTTCATTCAGAACTGTCTAGCTGCAGAAACACTGCTGTGCTATAGGAACCTTGTTCAAAACTAGAAGAGAGTGAATGTACAGTTTCCCTATATTTATTCATTTACAATAGTTTTTTTCTAAAACAACTGGAGGACTTAACCATACAAATCCCTTTGACTCTCAATGGGATTTGTTCTAAATTCTCTAGATGCTTTTGACATTCTAAAGCCCAGTCCTACAATAACTCTGCTTTATGTTCTACAGTGTTTTTATTTCACAATCGTTCTACTGAACTGACTTACAGGCATGCATATTTGCTGATCAGCACATTTTAAGGAACTCAGAAAATATGCATTAAATTCATTGTGTCACATAAGGTAATCATAAGTATTCACAACAGAATGTTTATGCATCTTCCACTTCCCCGGAGCACAACCTAAGGACATTAGAATTCAGGAAACTGACTGACGGATCAGCACAAGTCAAGACTGACTACGAGAAACATTTCATTGGATAGTTTCAAATCTCCACTCCTAAGTCAGAGGAAACTGTGGACTATTTGGAATAGAATATTAGCCACATTCAGTTTATTACCTTACACTCAGTAGGACAGTGTTTCTGATCAAATTTACTCCATTGAACACACTGAACTCCTCACCTCTGCTGAGCATTCCAGAACAGCGATACAGAAGCAGTAGGAAAGGTAAAACATAAAAGATCAGAAAAAGCAAAATCATTATACCTACCTTTCAGCTTTCCTACATTACAGTGCTCACCAAGTAAAGCTAAATGGCAACCAGTTGTGGTGGGGTTAAAACCTCAAAGATCTCAGGTGGAATTATCTGTACAGGATGCCTAGTGTGGAACATGAAGAAGCCTTTCATTTCTTTGTATTTCATGTCTAAAAATTAAACTGAGTTCGGCCCAGACTCACTGCAATCGATTAGACTGCTACATCCTGCCTCATGACTAGGTCTAAAAGGAATAATGTTTATACCCCAAATGAGACATAGCTATGTTTTTGTCCAACAAAGCAGCATTCTCTAGCACAGTCTGTATAGTTTTGAAGGTTTTAAAGCATCTTAAAAGAAAAACATTGAATAAATTGTCAAAATTATCAATTTAACTCAGTGGGATTAAAACAAAAAAGATGTTAGAGAAAATATACCCACTGATAAAACAATCACTTGAGCCTAGGACATTGCAACCCAGCAAGCTATTCAGCTATTGCAAATAACACCCACTGACCTCTTCCCATAATATTTTAGTCAACGGAAAAATATGCAAAACTAAAGTAAGCAAGTTTTTAAATATATATTTGAATCAAGAGAATGTTTTAAGTCCTTTTTGTTTGTTTGTTTTTATTCAAGAATTATTATGTTCTATGTCAGTTAAGCTTGTACGCAGAGTAAGTGAAGAAAGCAAAGGTAACAAAAGGTTGCAGGTAAAAAGTATTCCAGTACTTCAGCCTAGAAAGCCTATAATTATAAAGCAAAACACTATCAATACACAATAAATACCTACATCATTACCTACCTTTTGGGGTAATTAATCAGATGGTAAGATTATTACCTTTCTCTTAAAGTCTAAATTTACTGTAGGCTATACGAAGCTAATTCAAAATCTCTGAGCAGCCTGGCAACACATTCATCTGGCTGTGTCATAAATAATATAAAACCTAAAAAGGCTTCAGCAACTTGTGTTGGTAAGCTTTTTAGAAATAAAATCATTTCTTACATTAGGGTCACAGTCAGTATTTTGTCTTTTACAGCTCATATGAGCTCATCTTGAGGCTTTCTCTTCCCCCCCCAATTACTGGTATAGATTTGACATTCAACTTTTTTTCTAATCTCCTAACTTAAAACAAATCCATTGAAATTAGTAACAATGAGTCTACGGAAATTGTCAGCAACTTAAACCAACAGGCAGGTGACCGCAATGGAACTCTGACCTCTCCCTGGTCAGCTAACTATGATCAAAGAGAAAATAGATCAATTTTAAGGTCATTAAAGGACAAGGGAAACACAATGGATATTGATTTAAGTGAAAACAAGCTTAGAGAAGCCTATTTGTTAATACAGTCATTTTAATGGAAGAGCTATTCAAGTGAGACAAGGCCCACCATATGCCCTTGGTTACAGAGGTCTCCTATTATTAGTGTACACGCTCGATTAACTACTTACTCAGCCACTCATCTGCAAATGACCAGAACTTTGTAACTGATCCTGGTGGGACCACCACGATTTCCCAGTTGCATGTAATTATTGAGTGTTTCATTATGGCATTCAGTTGTCACCTGCATGCCAAAGAAACCCATTTCATAACACAAATTGCTTTGCGATACTTCCTTTAAAATGTATTCATGTGAAGAGATGTTTTGTGAAGCAGAATTCTTAAAAATAACTATAATAGATAAGCAATTGGAGTGAATTAATTTTACCTGATTCAATTGGTAGCCATTATGATTACAAAACCAGCTCAGCTTGCCACAGAATTCTCTATTGATCCACTCTCATCTTGCAAGAGGGGTAGAGAAAGAAAAACGTTTAAGGATACCTTATTATCTTCCAGATTACAGATGAGGGCAGGAGCAGAGTGCAGTTTTCACTATATGCTAGCTTCAGTAATTAGTGTGTCAATAAAAGGAACAAAACGTAACAGAACTTGGAGAGTCACTTATTCCATATAAATAATGGTTTAGCAGCTATAGACAATTCCACTATTTAAAGTCTGAAAAAGACAAAATGGGGGTACTTTCGGGAATTCAGGCTACTTGTTAACTTTTAACAGAATACTCAAAGTAATTCTCAAGAGCCTGATATCAAAGCCAACATGTAAGATTTGAACTTCAGCAGTAAAGACTACTTGGATTTAAATGTAACTCCAGTGTCACTCGCAATACAGTTTTGACATGGAAATGAGTATTTGTGTCACATATTTACTTACTACAGTACAAGGAAAAGGTACATAATGATCCTGTCTTCCAAAACACAATTGCGAACTTAATTGCTCTTCTGAAATCACCCTGAGTTACACACTTGAACATTCTAAACTTGTACATTTTGAAGATATTAATACAGTTAAAATAAAGTCATTATCACAGTTTCAGAAAGACTGTGATGGAAAAATAAATCCTATAATGAATATCTGGCAGGAACAGATATAATGAAGCCAATACACTTAGTAGCCTAAGGATCGAAGGTGACCAGGGAATAAATAGCAATAGACTGGTTCACATTTCCCCTGTCTGTGGTCTACGTGACAGTAAATCTTTCTTGAAAGAGAAATTGCACCTGCCCATTTTCCTAAAAGAAGGTTGGGTCACCAAAAGTGATAAAAGGTCAACATCAATTTTTCTATATAACTGTCTGCTGCTAGAATGACACATTCATCAGCCTATTAATGATGCAACATGATAGATATGGTTATTTCAATGAGTGCTATTCCTTCTTGGCTTTATGCCAAGAAACAGCTTTTGTCAAAACACAAAAAATATTACAAAGTTGCTCAGAGAGATTTAAAATAAGCACACACAAATTTCATTAGCCACCTACAAGAGAAAGGAAAATATTATCTTAAGAAAACCACCAACCAAATAATCCTCATAAAATGGCCAGATACTATTCAAGTCCAAAACATAAAAGAACATGTACAAAAAACATTGGGTAGGAATTAGATCTGATTTCAATGTTGATTTTCAATTGTTTCCTAATGCTATAGCAATATCTAGCAATAAAACATCCTGTGACAACAGACATAACATATTTCATAAAACTGTTTAGAGATTCCCACTTCTTTATTTTTTCTAATACATCTTGATTTTCTGACCTCTCTTCTCATAAGCAGCATGATTTACAACAGATCTAGGGCTTGATTACACAGGATACAAGGACAAAATGAGGTGGGGTATGAATTCATGGTTCACTAGCTAATTCACTGTCTAAGCCTTTGTATGGGTAGAAATTTTGGCTGTTAAGCTCTCACCAGTCTTTGCAGAACGTATATAAACTCTAGCATTTAAATAGTGTGAAATTTATTCAAAGTTGGGTACAGAGTAGAAGAGTTTTCCCTGACATGAAGCATCATTGCTACTGCATACTAAGTATCTGCTCCAAAATAAGGGATTAACATTATATATACACACGCACATACACACATATTCCCCCATGATTGTATTCTGGGGAAAAATATATATATATCACTAAAATGAAAATTTTCTATTTTGTTCGTGCTTTTTTATGCTGTGATTTATTTTTATAAAGCTGTGTATGCTTTATTTGTGCTATAAGCCACTAAACAGATATTTTTGTAACAGAAACTGGTTCGAGTACTACCAGCGCTGGCTATACTGGGAAAAAGATCCAGCCTATAACACTGAGTATAAGAATGCTGAGGCAGAGCTGAGTCATGCCCCATCAATACAATGGCCCAGAAGAGGCATACTGAACCTTACACAGCTGTGAACACACAAGAAGTTGCCTGAAACCTTTTGCTCAA
Organism: Anas acuta; assembly: GCF_963932015.1. Taxonomy (NCBI): domain Eukaryota; kingdom Metazoa; phylum Chordata; class Aves; order Anseriformes; family Anatidae; genus Anas; species Anas acuta. The sequence goes on from NC_088985.1 coordinate 9,931,375, forward strand.
AGAGACAGCAAATAATGGTCAGACTCAAGATCTCCAGAAGTCAACTGGAAAAGTCTCCCACTGATTTTGGCAGGGACTGCCATTCAGGGCATGATATTTGTTTTCATGTAACCGAACTATTCCATAGATTCCTAGACTGAATTATCATCTTAGCATGAGTTACAATGTAAATTGGAATGCTTTCAAATATTATTGGCTCTTCAGAAGTGGAGTTAAATTCACACTAAAAAGCACTGTTTTACAAGCAGGAATATGCTAATTTCACAAAAAATTTGGTAAGTTCAAATGGTAAGGCTATGAAAGCCAGAACTCTGTTTACGGGCTTGGGGGTGGGGGTGTTAGCAACCCAAGCCTGCTTCACCCTCACACAATGCAGAATAGGACTGGGATTGCAACACATTCAGTGATGACAGAAAGTAGCAAGGATCATGGTGGAGTTTTGTGGTTATTTAAAGCTGTTTTAATCAAAAAATTACTCATATATGCAGTTTTCCAGCTTAGCCATACAAAGGCAGCAGTGCACTGTTCAGAGATAAATAATGCTTATTAACATCTTTTCAGCTTTCTTCCTTACAGTGTGCAAATTGCTGTTATTTCATGTTTAATACAATGCATTTCCTTATTTTTAATCTGGTGTTTTAATTCTGAGACCCTGCAGAAAGCAATAGGAAACAAAAACACTGCCTTTTCCCAAGCCCTACCTTTCTGAGACTGTAATGGGAGTGGAGCTAATGAGGATTGACTGAAATCTAGCAGAGCCACATGCTTCTTATCACTTCTGCTGAAGACATAAAGAATTATCATTCTTCTACTGCTCAAAGAACTGGATTAAAGTGCTAGAGCATAAAATAATCCATCTCTTCTTTCTTTCTCCTTCTCAGAAATTAATCAAGTTTCAGACACTACAGTTATTTTTTTTTTAATGTCAGATACAGCATGGCCTGAGATCCTTTTCCTTAACATGACATCGTTTCTTCTCACTTTGCTGCAGGTGTGAAGTTTGTCTTTAAGCTTTCTACAATTCTACCTTAAAAATTCTATTTTCCATTGAAAATTGTGCTGTGTGAATCTCACTGCTAATACTCAGTGCAATAACACTAAAGCAAAACTTCCCCTCCTAACCTGATCATTGTCTTTTCACTCTTTAGTATTTTCTTGTGTTGCAAGGCTTTCTCTAATTTAGGAGCATGTTTCAATGGCAGTTTGCTTTATTTTTGCACTTATGCTATTCTCTCTTTTTTTTTTTTTTTAATTGAAAACACTAAAGATTTGTATTATACAATAGCCATGAAAAAAAAAAAAAAATTCCAAAGATTCTGAGAGTTGGAGAAATTGACAGTGAAAACATAAAAGTTATTAGAAAGACTGATTCAAAGGTACATTGAGTTCTCAAATGAAGTAGCTCAGAATATGTTATTGCCCTCTTAAGAACAACCAGAAAAATGAAATCTCCCCTTTATTCAGCCATCCATTTCCACTGAATTTACAGAAACATGGTCTTTGAGATGATTCAGCTCAATGCTTAATGGGTTCATATGGTATTAGAGAGGACTCGAGACAGACTGTATAACAGCACACACCTCATTTTGTCAAGCTAAGATCATTAGTGCCAGGGAGCTCTGTAAGAAAAGCTCTGCCCCTTCTCAGCCCATTGACTAACACAAAGTTTTTCATTTCAACCTTTGCTTTCATGTTTTAATGCGGAGAAGAAAAGGAAATCAACGCAAGGCTGGTGTCCATCCTTAAGAGTAGCAATAACATATCTGTACCCAAGAAGAGATGCTCATGAATACACACCTACTTCAGGTAGGGCCTGAGGAAGAAGAGGACAGGCCTGGACAAACTGTGGCCGGGGTGTTTCGGTTATGGAAAAGGGTCTGCCCTCTGCACAGGAACAAACACTGTTCTTGTGAAAATCAGAAACCCACCAGGGGACAGTGAGAACAGTAACAGCTCCTTTTGATCTTTTGTAACTTCTTCATTCCTTGGATGGTCTCTATTAATTGAATAAGCAAAGCAAGTCGAGCTGTCACAGCCCCTTCCTATCTACCTAGGTTTCAAAACCAGTTGAAGATCCTGACAGCCTTGTGCTAATTTATATTCAAGAGCATGTGGAAAGGCAAGGTATAATGGGAGGGGTTGGCTTTACAGCTGATTCACATTGGATTAATCAAAGTGGAAAATGGTGTGCCTCTTGTGTTGTTGTTTTTTGTTGTTGTTGTTGTTTGTTTTGCTTTGTTTTGTTTGTTTGTTTTGTTTTGTTTGTGGAATAGTGTCAAATGGGATTAATTTCAAGGCTGTGAATGCAGGTTACCATGTTTTCTCGCAAACAAGAAAGAAAGGTCCATGGGGCAGGACATCCCAGGGCTCCCCGCCAGCTGGTTCTGCTTCACACTCCTTTGCCAATTAGTCTTGCAATGTCTGCTCCAAACAAACAGGTTACCAATGAGCTTGTTTGTTAGGCATTGTTTCTGTGGCTTGTTTTGTCTGTTACAACAACCACTTGTTTTTATACTCTGGAGCTGGCAATTCAGGGGCATGAAGTGAAAGGTAAGAGAGGGAGAGACATAGACAAATGCCTCTGCACCATCCTCATTCTTGTTCTGATAGATTTCCCTAGTGAACATGCACCTGACTTCCCCAGGAGCAGTGCTGCATGGGGAAGGTGAAAAGCACAGTGCAGCAGCAAGGAGCTGTCCAGCCCCGCAGGCACAGCGCACTCCCCGACCCCTGACCCACGGGGCTGTGTTCCCTGACCTGTAGGCCACGCTGTATTTATCTCAAAAGAAATGTGAATTTTCAGATATTTCTCTGTGACTTTGCTGTGAAAAAGGAAATTGTCATTCATTTTAATCAGAAAAGCTGGATAGGGCATTTTTGGGTTGGCATATGTTTGGAAAGATTGAAGCTTTTATTTTCAACAGAATAACTGTATTCAGAGGTGAAGTTGATGGTTACATACTAATGCAAGTAAAAATCACTAATGTTCCTCAGCTAAGCTGTGATAAAGATCTAAACCAAGGATTTAGGAAAAAAAAAATGCACTGAAAATTTAGAGGGGCTTAGGAAATGAGAAGTCTGCTGTGGAACTTAACACTAACAGACACCAGCAATCTTGAGTCACTTAACATAAAGCTTTTACAGATTTTTGAAATAAGCAGAAATGAATCAAAACCAATGTTCCCTACTCCAGCATTCTGATGTTGCAGAACATCAGTCCAGGTCATCAAAGTGAAAAATTATTTGAGCTACATCCTTCCTAAACAACACCCATGCATGGTACCACTTCATTTATGAAGACATAGCACTGAAAGACTTAAAAACTTTCTACAGTGGCTAGATATTCCCATCTTTTACTGGCTGAGTTTTCCTACCTGCTGTTTCTCATTTCAGAATCTGTGGTTATCACAGAAAAACGTCTGGTTCCTCTTTCTGCTGTGCACTACATGTCACAAAAGAAATTGTAAAGCTTGTCTGGGCAAGAATTTACCTCTTCCCTCCCACTCCTACAGAACCACTTTGATGACTGCTACAAGCATGATGAAGTGTTTGTCTCATGTATTGTAGTGCATCAAATTTTCTGAAATGCTGAAACACAGATTTTGGAATGTCATCATTAATATAGTCTGCTGTAGAGGCCATGTTAGTTTTTTGGGGGGATCTTTGTAGCTAGGTAAGAAAGCAGAAAATTAACTGTACTGCTTCCATTAAAAAGGTCCACATAGTACCAATTCTTCCACCAGCCACAGCCTGCCCTGCCACCACACTCCTCCCAGCCACACACACCTCCACCCAGGCTGAGAGGCTGTAGGGCCTCTGCCCTAACAAGGCTCTTCATGTTCTTCTGCCACAAGGAGAGCCTCTGAGACAGCTCTGGAGCTGGTGGCAGGTGGAGTCATGCCCTTTAGTTCCAAGGACAGAAGCAAATCTCACCTTATTAAGCCTCTTCAGCTGAAATAATTACAATATGCAATTTGTAATTAGAAGGAAGTGTTAGAACAGCCAAGTTCACACTAGTGAAGCAAAAACACACTGCAGCTTGGTTTACACATTTTGACAGCATAAATACATCAGTTAAAAATAAGGAGATGAGTGTACCTTCAGTACCTTAGCTATGGTAGGTAGAGCTGGGAAAATCATTAGTTCAACTTGTTGAAGCCGCAGAGAATCTGACATCTGACTGAAGTAGAACTAGGGTTGTGCAGGTACTGCTCAGTTGGCTGTCAACAGGTAACAAGACCTGATGGCAAGAAATTATACCCAGGGGGCAACTACGAGCAGCTGCAAGCAGTACCAGCACACATGGATCTGCAAGAGGATGACTTCCTCCTTTTATTTTTTACTTTTGTATTTTCACTAGGAGAGAAAATCCTATTGAATTCAAGAGGCTGATGAAGTTCTGTCACTATGCAATGTCTAACTACAGTTCACATTAACTTGGATGGGCCCATGATCATAATGATTAAATATAATCATTAGGAACTTGGCTCAGCTGCAAGTGAATTTCTCAAATGTAGAATGCACACAAACCTCCCTATACTTCTAAGTACATAGAAAATGTTAGTAATAAGCTATGTATTACCTAGAAACATATGGGATAAGAAGTGACTCAGCAGAAGGAAAAAACAAAACAAAACAAACAAACAAAAAACTCAGCTTCTAATAACTGCTATCAAGCTAACATTTACCTCATGCTACTTAGAGCAGTCAGGTTTTGCTTGAAGATTTCATACTGCAAAATCAATGAAGACACCAAGTTCTTTATAGAAAACGAAGACATCGAATCCCTGTTTTAGATGGGGGAAAAAAAAAAAAAAAAAAAGAAAAAAAAAACATTGAATTTTCAAGAACAGTACAATTTGTACTTCTATAATAAGATGTGACCAGCATGAATTATGACTATGATACTATTAAATAGTTCTGGTTCATCTACTATTCTCCCTCAAGAGCAACTTCAAGTTTCATCTCCATAGAGGTTTAAAAATACTGAATTAGAAGCATGTTTCTTTTTCAATTCACTTTTCTTTAAAACAGAACAGTGCAGTTAAAAACGGCTTGGACTGAGGGAAAAGAACTATGTATAACTAGAGACAAGTCAGCAGTATTGTAGTATTAAAAAAAATCCCATCCACTTGAGTTTTAAAATAGAAACTGCATGCCTAGGTTTTAACAAGGAACCACTTCCAGTCTTTTTCATTCTCTGTAATGGACAGGGTCAGGAACAAAAAGCAAAACAAGCTATGTAATCCATCTTAGTATTTATCTAACCATAGAAATTATAAAATGCTTTTGGCAGTGAAACTCCTTAAGAAGTCAAAAACCTTCTAAGCTTCCAGAACTGAGGAAGGAGTACTGCAGCAAGGGCAATCCTGGTAAAGGGTATAAACAGACAATGAATACAAAAACCACAGATCATAACCACAGAAAATAAATATTTTTAATCCTGAAGTGTGATGGCAACACTTTGTGACAACATGCCACAGTTGAAGGCAGTCAAACTCTCTTCTGGCTGCAAAGGAAGGTAAGCAGCCACACAGTGCTCTCTGCTACTTGCCTGGGACAAATTAAGATGTCTGTTCTTGCAAAAAAACAACACCATCACCCCACACCGCAGAGCTTCTTTTCTAATCTTCACAGAAATATCAGTCTTTACATTGGTCACTCAAAATCAAATCTGTTTGTCATCAGCACCATCTAGATTACGTCAGTTTCCAACATACAGCAAATCATTGCTGTTCACGCGTAACTTTCCACATCTACCTTTTCCCGTGTCACGCTGATCCTCCCACAGGCTGCCCCTCAACACCCGTAACCCTCAGCCACCATTTGGACTCCTGAATGCACATTGAGTATACGGCACTGTACAAAAGTCCGGTTCTTTTTTGTTGTTGTTGTTTTGTTTTTTTCAAATTTATTTTTCAAATTAAAATATGCTCCTGAAATATTTTGCTTGTGGAAATACCCATTGCACAGAATGAAAGCAGGTCATGAGCTGGCATACAAGACAGCGATAGGGGTGAAAAAACTGTGTGGTGCAGGGCGGGGAGAAGGAAATGTGTGGCACCAAACACTGCTGACACGGTCTATTTCCCACAGTTTCCATTTTAACAAGCCACTCTGCCATGGGAGAAAAATTTTTCCACATGAAATTCATACTGGCTGCAGCCAGTATGCCCCAAACACTGACCTAGCCAGCAGGAAGCCCCTCTATAGCTTGCAAGACTTTGACAAAGCGTTTTATCTGAGGAATTTTACCAGAGCTGACGTTCCAAGAGAAAAAAAAAACAACGTTACTGCTGCGCTCTGTTGTTACAAAGCAAAAATTCCGGCGTGCCGCCCCCTTGTGGCAAACAGACGCCGCGGAGCGGCTGGGCTGGCGAAGCCTTCAGGGGACCGCCTCAGGGGACGCCCCGGGAGCCGGCAGGGAGCCGGTGAAAGGGGGCCGGGGAGCCCCTTCCTCGCCGTGTGCCTTCGGGGACCCGTCCCCTGTGCCCAAACGCGGCGCCTCAGCCCCGGCCTGGCAGCGGGCATTGGCAGCGCCGCGCTCAGCCGCCTCAGCCCCAGCAGAGCTGAGCGTCAGCGGTCGGGGCCAGCAGCCGCGTGGGGGCGCCGGTGGCACCTCCCACCGACAACAACCCCCCGAGTCCCGGCGTGGCAGCGGCGACAAAACTAACCCAGGCGGCACGAACGCGGCCGCCGCGCTGCCTCGCAGCCCTCCGTGAGGCGCGGGGCGGGAGGATTCCTCTCAGCCCCTTCCCGCCTCAGCCGCCGCGCGCCGACCAACGGCCGCCGCGCGCCGCCCGCTGAGGCGAGGCCGCCCCGGGCACGGAGCCGCCGAGGCGGCTTTGCCCTGAGGCAGCCGGGACCCCCCCGGCCGAGCCCAAAGCGCCGCCCGCCCCTCCGGCTCCGAGCAGGAGGCTCGGCAGCCCTGGCTGCTGCCCACCCCGCCGCAGAGAACGCGTTTGTTATCAGCTGCGCTGCAGGACGCCGGGCCCCGTCGGGCTTCCAGCAAAAGCCAGCCCCTGCTCCTGAAAATAGGGAAGGCGGCATCTAAATTCTCAGGCTGAAACCGGGGCTGGTCCGGCAGCCTTTTTATACAAACAAAGCGTGCTCGCCGCGTAGTATTAAGCTTTAAGCTTGGCGCTCAATACTTGTGAACGCAGCATGTCTGCTGCCAACAATTTTTACTCTGGTAGGACAGAGGTAACCCAGCCTGACAAAGCACGCAGCGTGGAGCCTGAGAAGCTTTACCCCGTTCCTTGACAGGCAGAGGAATTGCCTCATTTCACCTGCTATTTTTATAATGAGCTGCTCTTCTCACTTCCCTGGGTTGCACAGGCTGATCTCACCACTGAGCTATTTTTCCATTCGAGCACCTGCCCAGCCAACGCGGAGCAAAGCCTTAGCGGCAGGCCGGCTGCTCTCCCTGCCTGGGCAGCAGAGACCCCACACTCGGTGCTGGGCACCTGCTGAGCCTTACCCCGGGCTGCGGGGGCTGCAGGCAGTGCCACAGCACCTGCAGCATGCTGCTGCTGCTGCGGTTACAATGGAGCAGGCCAGGGACAATGGCAGAGGCCTTGACAAGCAGAGACAGGACGCAGTGAGGAGGAGTACAGGCACAAAGGTGGGGCAGAGGCTGGCCACAGGAGACCCACAGCTATCAAGAAATCACCATTTTTTTTCCATTTGACCTGAAGCTAGCCAAAGCCAATTTTTATGCATAACAAAAAAAGAAAGAAAGAAAAAACCCTCCAAATATGTATGTAAATATGTAAAATATATACAGTAAAGTTGTTTACCACATGCCTTTGCAAACCAATGATGAAAGAGCAAGGTGTAAAAGCATGCTGGTAAACATAAAAAGGACCAAGTGAATTGCAGAGTGATAAAGAAGCAGCTGTCACCACCCTATTAATCCCAGCAAAAGACCCCAGGTGCTGGTGAGTGGCCTGAACACACCTAGCACCAGACTGAAGCCCCTAGCCTGAGGACCCATAGAAGCAGTGAAAGGGTGAGCACAGCACCAAGAAAAAGGGAAGGTGCCAGGAATTGTGAGTATAATATTTTTAACTGTATTATCATTGAGACATTTCTATGTAGAAGTTTTTGTTTGTTTTTACTGTATTATTATTGAGACATTAGTAAGGTTTTTTTTCTTGGTTTTCCTTTCTGTAATAATTAGATCAGGACTAATAATGATTCTTAGATTATGCTGTCAAGATTTCAGTTATACTAACAATAATTTCTTGGCTTTACATATGTTTCCTCTTTGCTCATAAACAAAGTTTTGAGAGTAACATGCTTTAAGCCTCTTACTATGTTACGTTATCACAGTAGTACTCAAAGTGCACTCAGAGTTGCAGAATGAAGGTCCTTGCCTTTGGAGGGGATTCCAAGCTACAGATTTCTTTTCTTGAAGGAAGTACTGGAAAAAAAAAATAGTATGAAGAGAATTTAGCAAGATATAAAAGTTGTCATGGTAATGTGGTCTTACATGTAAATTAGTCTATGGATTTAGGCAAGTGATACTAAGAGCTGCCAACTATTTAAGGATTATCTTTTTTGTATGAAAGGGTTTTTGCAGGTGTTGCAATTAAAAGCTAATTTACTTATTTTAAAAAATATACGTCCTTGCAGATTATTTGTTGTAATTAAGATATTTATACAGTTCTTTGGAAGAAGCTCCATATTCTTGTAAATCAACCTCTTCTCCCTCTCCCCTTCTATGGATTTATGTTTATATCCTGGTCAAACTTGGCTCTCTATAATGTTAGAAAGCATAACTAAAACTCATACAATTGTCTAGCCTTCCCAGCAGGGAAGGAGCAGCAGAGAAATCAAACATTCCTCAAACAGAACATCTCTATTGTTTGCAATAGCACCTTAAAAATAAAGGTTATCATTAATTAAATACTCGACATAGCAAAGAGTTGCAGACGTGGAATCTATTTCAAGTGCAAACTAAAAATACAGCTCCTTAATAATTAACACAGAGCAGGACTGATGCCAGTGCAGTATACATTCCTGCTAGATGCTCCCTAAATTAGTGTCACTTCCATATGCAATTAAGTCTGAGGAGTCCTGTTTAAAGGCTGACATTCCTAGCTATGCTAAAACCCTCCCACCTCCTCGGATGGACCCAGAACGAGTGGTGTGTGACAGAGGTTGGCCTCAGCATTGCCACTTTATGGGTACCTAAGAGATGCAGCTCTCAGCACACAAGCTGCCCTCAGACCAGCGTGCCTGCAGCTTCAGCTGCCCCTGCAGGGATCGCTGTAGCTGGGCACCCATCTCACAGCCTCTTCCCTGTCATGCTCCGGAAGCCATAGCAAGAACAGCGTTAAAGAAAGAGCTGAGCTCCCCCGAAAGGCATGTGCGATGTACCAGGCAATGACCAGCAGAAAGGCTGGATAAGGAGGTTTCTTGCCAGCCTGGTTTCATGTGACCTGAACAGCTCAAGGGGATATGTCTGACAAATGAACTGAATCCATCTTCAGCCCTCAGAAGCTGGAAACCAATCTAGGGTTGAAATGTGAGTGAGATCTGCTGGCATAGCTGTCTGGCCATGGTATTTTAGTATTTTTGGAAATGAAATTTGAGTGCAACAGATTATTCAGATGGGACTCAGTTTTTGAAAAGAATAGAGATTATTTATAAGAGGCTTGATAGGCATACGTGGGCTGGAGGATAGCAAGGAGGTGAAGGGAAATTAGTGGTAGAAGATATGCAAGAAGGGGATAAATGTGAGCTCTGTAACAGTGAGCCCTGGAAAACAAATACCGAGGGCATGGGAAACAGAAACGGGAACAGACCTCTGCCACCTTCCAAGCATGTGCGAGGAAATCCTTCCCTGGCAGTAGGGGTGGAAACCCCCTCCCTGCCCCCTGAGGAAGCTGGTTCCAGGGTCGGGTCGGTTTGTCGCTCTAGGATTGTCATCCAGGGACATGACTCTTTAAGCCCAGCTAATCCTAAAACATAGCAGCATCTGGGCCACTGCTGGGTAACCAAGGAATTAGGCTCCAAATAAAGCTGCTCCGTCTGCATGCGCACGCTGGAGAGCATATGTGCTACCACAGACTAGAGGCACAGTAAGGTGGGGGGGACTGCTGCAGATTTGAAAGGAGTTCAACTGCTGTAGATACCAGGGAGACCTGCCACTACTGCCGCCACAATTCAGTGACTTAGCTGCCTTACATATAAAAGCTAATGCTAAGTAGCAAAAAGTTCAGAGTGAACAGTTCCCAGTATTGCAGGGCAGGTAGCAAGTTGCACAGTTTAATTCTGTGCTGTCTTATAATATACTTCCTTATGCTTATTTTATGCTTAGTGATTGCACTGGACTTGCTCTTGGGAGGAAGAGCAAAGGAGAGCTCTTGGGAGAAACAGTCATTTCTGAGTTACATTTTCCACAGCATATTTGCATTTGTTGTTCCCTGACAGATACCTCTGCTCATTGTTTCTGCTTTGAGCTGAAGAATTCTGGACTGAACCTCTTCTGCCTGTTGCAAAAGGCTAACTGTTCAGGTTATAAAGCAAAAGAACAGAAAATAAAGAGGCTGCTTTTTGTTTCTGCCTCTCTTGCTCTCTCCCCAAATTTATGCTGTATTCAAAGCAAGGCAACATCATAGATATATTCTGTGAGATGAAGATGGCTCCTTTTTTTTTTCTTCAATTCGTTTCCTAATAATGCCTAATGTTTTACTTGTCTTTTTGCCATATGCTGAAATTGAATGGTCTGAGACTTTTTGTCCTGCTGGCAACAGCTAATTTACCATCTAACTTTCTGTAAATATGGAGCTATTTTTCCTTATGTGTATTGCTTTGCATTTATCACTAGTGAGTTCATTGCTCAGTAAACAGCCTCCCATTTTCTACTACTTCTCCCTGGTACTCTGCAGACTGCTCTCTGCTGGTCCTTACTGTGCTGTGCAAATTCAGGATTGATCAATTTCAGTATGCTCAGTATTTCTGTGAAACTGGCACTGGAAATCCAGGCCATAAACCAAGAAGCAATTGGGGCTTTAGACTGATGGAAGTCAGCATCCATATCCTGAAACAGAAGCCATTTTAAAAGAATCTTGAGGATTGGATCGTGAGATTTTTTTTCTTTCCCTGAAACAAGAAGAGAAGAGAATAAAAGTTCATTCCTCACATCGAAGGGCAAGTCTTAGGCACGTCTGCAAGCAAGGACTTATTTCTTGTAAAATCTTTAAGTGGTGATGTCAAAAAGCGATGGTGGAAGAGGTATAGAGGGTGATGTAAAGAGATCTCAACTGCGTATCATGATTTCCAACTGCAGTCAATGGAAGACAGCAAAGCTGTTTCCCCAGAAAGCACCTGGCAACCTATTCCCAGTCTGGTTCTGGAACCTGCCATCATGTTTGCAGATGTACACGTACCACCAAATTAAGGCAGAATTTTGACCTCTGCTGTATCTTGTTAAATCCTCAGCATTGCAGCGAAGTTGTTAGTGGTGCAGTAGTGCATGCAGTCTTCAATGCAAGTGTTTGTAGGTGATATGTTTTGCAACATGCTGGGAGATAGCAACCAGTTCTGGACAGCATGAGCTACTACTGGAAACTCATTCAGGAAGCGAAGGCTACTCGCCAGCTGATTGCTAGCCCATGTGGAGCTCGAGAGCTCTCAGTGCTATCTTGTTCTTACAAGAAATACTTGACACTTCAGAACAGAAGCGCTGTGGAACCATATGCCAGACCCAGATGTTGATCGAACTTCTGATAGAGTTTACATAGCCAGTCTTCTACTCAATTCTCTAGCTCTAATTTCATCTCTGTGGAAAGCTTGTTAGTTAAAAGTCTTCTGTCCCCACTATCTGTCTCTGTTTAAGGATGGCCAACAAGCCTTAGCAGTAGCATGCTAACATTATTTCCTTTCATAAATCTGAGTCTCTAGAATTCTCACTTCATCTTCAGGACATTGAAAATTTAACGTACTCCTGAAATAAGTGAGTGGATTTTGGTTTTAAGGAAACATCATCAACCAAGCCAGTGACTAAAGCTGTGCAGAACAGTCCTGCTCTTCCTGATAGCCTAATCATATATATATTCCTAAAATCCCATTTGAAAGGAAGATGATCTCCACCTCTCTAAAAGCACAAGTTCTGTTTGGAAAGTCAAGCCATATACAATGTTTAAGTGGAATCTCATGTATGAAAGTAGTTAAGTAAAATCTGGGCTTGGAACTTCTTTGGCTCTCCCAGCCTGCAACATTTCCAACAGGCAACTTATTATTTTGCTAGACCTGGGACAAAGTATATTCCAGTGATGCTGAGTGCTCCACTCCCTGGAAGGATGCTAGCGATGACTCCAGTAACACTGAGGAGGTTGCATTCAGGCCTAGGAAGCACAGAGGGATTCCAGTACCAGCAGAAGGCAGTGTTCAGCAGAAGCAGCCTGATCAAGAACCTTCTCTCACTCCATCTTTTCCTTTGTGAACAGCTTGAGCTCCTAGGCCAGAGTCCAAGCTGGCCACTTCTACTGACCTCAGCAAAGCTGTGTAAACATGCTGATTTCTTCCAATGTATTTGGCATCACGCCCCTGCTGCTCAGTGGTTCTTCAAGTGCATAGGCTTGGCCACATGGACCTCTCCCAGCCACCCTCTCCTGGGTCTGACCTCATGCTCACACTACACTGATTCAGGAGGTTTTTCAGTCTTGCTGAGAACTACACATATACAGAGCATTTGACAAGCGTTTCTCACAGGAAAAGGTGTAGACTGAGCTTAGCTTAAGAGAACATTCAGACATTTAATTCTGCATTTTGAAAGTCATATCTATTGAAAATCCTCACAGAGAAGGGGGAATTACATAGGTAGCTGTACTTCAGGAACGACTTTGGTCCCAGCTAGTGCAAAATTTAAAAACTGTGGCACATTAAGTGATTTTCATAAGATTTTAAAAAGCTGAAACTACATTTTGTGCAGCATGAACCAATTCTCCTTGCTGAGAATCTGAAGGCTAACCACAGGTGTTTAAGCAAAACTACAGTTGCAGTATGTTTAATCTTTGTATAAGCATCTTAACATGTGATGACAACAATAGGATAGCTGTATATTTATATCCTCTTCTGAGGAACATAAATGGATTTAGTCCTCTCTAAAGAGAAGTTATTTACAGTCTTAAATTGGATATATAATAGACTAGCAAATCAGTCTAGAGTACCTTTTTGTCCCAACAGTTTTAAGTGATGTTCTACAGGAATACATGACATGTGAAGTCTTGCGTAATACTGTTTTGTCTCGTTTGAAATCATTTTTCAAGAACCAGTATAACCTACACCTAAAGAAGAAAGAAGAAATCTTTATGATTGCTTGGTATAAAATAGCTATTCCTCCCCATCCCCCGAGATCCTCAATAAGAATCTCATTGTAATCTAAAGGATTGAAGGAAAAAAAAAAAGTGAGATAAGGCTCCAATTTCAAATCAGATGTATATGACGACTATATGCAGCACACAAATTCCAATCTGATTTTTCCATTGGGAACATTAGATTTTTAATAATAAAACTAAATATACTGCCAGGTTATAAAAATAGCTAGGACAAAGGAGACTACAAACAACATTTGCATCACTTCTATTTAGCGTACACTTCTATTTAGTTACGAAGCTCCGTTTCTGCTGCTAGTCTTCCATTTTAGCACTTGAAACTGGAAAAGCAAGATGACCTTAATTGGATAAGCAAGCTTTGCCCTAAAACTCCTTAAGACAAAACTTTGATATAAGCCAGCAAAATGACACCAACGCTACACAATTTTATGTAATACATTCATCAACTACTTGTTAAGTTTGAGGCTCAGTAACCTGAAGATCAACATCTTGAACCTAAATTCATGCCTAAGAGTAAAGCTGTGACACAAAGTAATCTCATTGCAAGTTTTTCCTTATGGTTTGTAGGTTAAATTCCATTCAGATCCTAACTATAAATTAAACAGCTGACTGGAAAACAATGCAGGCTGGATATTTTAAAAACTTTGCCCCAGAAATGTTACCAAGAGCCAAATTTGTGGGACAACAGGCCAACACCACATCTGTAAAACAGAAGTTGTAGAACTTGGGGATAATTCCCAGAAAATATGTGCGTGTATAGCTTTTGAATGGACTCATTTGATACCAAAGCAACTTCTTTCTTTTCTTTTCTCACTCATATTTCTGCAGAAACACCCTTCACTTTGATTTTTATGCATTGGTTCTGCAGTAACAGAAAAATACATAGGGGTAGGGAGAAACGGGTGGATGGGTTTATCTACAAACATACATACATTCCCATGTATTTTTCAGCAGGGCTTGCTTGACTTCTGAATTTAGACTACTTTAACTATGTTGTAGGCTTCCTACCAGATACAATACTGTAATGGAGAAGGAACCCAAACAGCAGGAACTGTCGCTAGGGCATTTATCATAGCAAAATTAACACTTTCATGTCTATCACTGGCTGGAAAGAGCCAAACTATTTCTAGTTTATGCATTTGTGGTTTGTTTCGTTTTTTCCTTAAAATCATAACCCTTGTAAATTTTCTCATTTTAGTTTCTATTGGATTCATTAAACTTCAGTGAAACTAAAGGAAAAGAAAATGCAAGATAAGAACCTGCTGAAGTGTGCTTCAAATCCTTAACAAATACTTCTTCAGGTGACAAATAACCATCTCCACACTTAAACATGAAGTCTTCAGTGCACCTTTGACTCCAGCCTTTTTCCCAGTAGAGCATTCTCTTTTCAGTGTCTTTATTATTTACTTTCAATGGAAAGAACACATTTAATCCCCTTAAGGAGGTCAAGTGACAGAGCTAGAAAGTTTTGCCAAAAGAGTAAAAAACCATCACACCAACTCACTCACCTGACCAACACTGAACTGTCATACTAGGATGCAATCACAGGGTCATCTTTACAGGTGGAATGAGAACCATTTAATCTGTTCCGTGTTCTAGGTTAACACTTTCTCCCCCACTTTTGAAAAAATAAATGCAGACACAACTAAATCTTCTGTTATAAAACAGGAAACTGATTAAGAATTCCTATACTGGACAGCAAATCTAAATAAAATCCCTGCTGCTCTTCCATTTACTCCAAAATGCATCAGTCATCTACTCTGTATCACCAAGTTTTACACTGCAAGAGTTTACCCTACTATTAATGTTTATCCAGCAACGAATCTTCTAGATAACTTTGGACTACCTAAGCAAGGTTAGAATTTTAAGGTCTGTACTGGATATAAAAGGAATTAGGTACTAACATTTTCACAACTCTTTTTATTACTTAGTAATGTAGCTTTCAAGAACACATTTCAAAAAATTCTTTGGCCTTTACTTGCAAGCTGATGAAACAGAGGTTCAATGCATAGTATCAGAAGATAGGGTTTAGGAGACTTGCAGGTACAGTTTGGATAAAAAAAGGTAAAAGATACAAATGCGTCTTTCATATTTAAGGCACTCTCCCTAGTGTAGTTCTTTCCTCCCAGTGAGTCTGCCTTCACCAGGACACCTTACAACATCTCCGGGCAAGGCCTGTTGTCACTAACAGCTATCATACCAAGCGTGGCAACCTGAGACTTCACTATAGTTGCAGATCGAGGTCAGTTTTCACAGCTGGAATGAAGATCCTTGTGGCATTAGTAAATCAATCTACCTTTTGAAAAACAACTTCAGGCAGTTCCATTATTTATAATGGTTTCACTTTTATTTACAGTAACACTATCTGCACCTACTGGTGCTGCTTATGTCTTAATAAACTCAAGTCCCTTAGACAGGGGATCTGTAGCGCAGGTAAAAAAGAGCACGTATGAATGGCTTCTGTTCCACATAGCTAAAAGAATCTAGCAGTGTCCTTTATCCAGAGGCAAATTAAAGTATTACATGTAGGATGAGAAACAGTAGCAGCAAGAATTACATTGACCTGATTTTGAAAACATTTTGCAAGGAGATTCAGGACAAATTCCAATCTCAAAAAAAAATAATATACATATATATATTTATATATATATATATAAATATATATATATATAAAGAAGTGCTTAATAGAGAAGAATGACAAGAAATTAAGTTCCTTTATCTTTTGAATTCATGTACACTTTTTTTTTTTTTTTTTTTTTTTTTTTTTTTTTTTTTTTTTTTTTTTTTTTTTTTGCTGCTTGAACAAGGAAGCACATTAAGGAAGAAAAAGAACTCTACTGAAAAGGCCACATAGGCTGGGTCTGGTAGCAGCCCCAGCCACCTAAATATGCTGTGACTTCCACATACCCAAAGAAGAAATTACTGATGTCCAGAAAGGGAAGATGAGGGAAAACAGAATGCCTGCTAGTGCATCTGACAGCAAAAACATCTCCATTAGTTCAGTGAGTCACTTGAGCCTACAAACACGGTCAACACCAAGAATGCCTGTTAGAATGCCCTGTTAAAGAAAATTTAGAACTAAACCCAGTAATTCCCACCAGCATCTTTGTCCACCCAGAAGTGGCTGTACAGCAGTGACAGTTCCCTAGAACTGCACTATTCCAGCTGCACACTTGGCACAGATGCTCCACTCCAGGGCAAGAAGAAAGCTTTTATACCTTTGTGATCACTGTCCTGTCTTCCCACTCAGAGACTCAATCTGCTGACAGCAGAAAACAAAGTCCATTAGGCCAGCTTGAGAAATGATCTCCAACGCTATCACCTGCTTTTACATTAAGCTTCTAATAAATCAGTGCTATACAGATCATGCCAGACTACTTTGTCATTATCCAGAAACCCTGTTTTTCAGAACAGTCTGAAAATGAAATAATCTATGTGAAAGACTGACTCCCAAATCTATAGAGGCTTCACAATTGTCTTGTTTATCTGAAGATGCTGGTGTCATCTCAAAGCACCCACAAAT
The DNA here is from genome assembly GCF_963932015.1 of Anas acuta. Lineage (NCBI taxonomy): Eukaryota > Metazoa > Chordata > Aves > Anseriformes > Anatidae > Anas > Anas acuta. The sequence goes on from NC_088985.1 coordinate 9,948,244, forward strand.
AATGCTTCCATTACATAGCTACTGACAAAATAGCCTAGAGGAAATACTTTTTCCTGGATGTTATGAATTTCATGGGAAACACCTGCCTACATAAAGCTGTATCTGTCTTTAACAGTGCCACATACTAATAACATACCGTTCCATGTTTCCGACTGCAGAAGGACCCCTTCACAGCACAGAAATAAAATTCCATTATGCTGATGCTTGTTAGAGTGGCAATTAGATGACACAGCACAGTTTCATTTGCCCTTATTATAGCTGATTACTTTCTGCATATTGTACCTGTATTGTAGTTGGATCAATTAAGAAAATTACATGGAAAAAATTCATCCTGAATCAATTAAAGCATCATTCCTATTAACAAAAAGAACAACACAATTTTCTAATTTTTCTGCTGAAGAAAGCAGCTATTAACGTTCTTCATAATGTGAAAAGGATCACCGTAAAACAAACTGCCCCATTTCCCTTATGCTCTTACACATTTTGTTACTTAACTACAGCTCTTCAGATTTGTCACATGCCCCTTCAGCTTTAAGATCAATAGCAACTTGTGTGGAGAACTCCAAAAATGTATTAAGAGATTCAGTAACTCTCCAGAAAATGTCAAACCCTAGTTGGTTCGATTACCTTGGGGTCCAGGCACTTAATTCTGTTGTCCCAAAACACCAATGCAAAATACAGCACTACCTTTAGGCCTCTTTTTATATTACGTTTTTCTTTTGAAAATTTACCTGACACTGCCTTCTTTCTGCAGTCACTCAGGGGAGTGCTTTATTACATGTTAAAAGACAAGATATGTATTGAAAGTAGCAATTTTATTTGAGTTAAAATTATTTACAAAAACCCAAAGACATACTTCATGAAACTGGTACAAACTATTTTTCCTGCCGTTGGCTTTTGCTCCAAAGATCACAGCTGAGAAATACTGTATAAAATAAAAATAGGATTGGATTCAGAAAAGTACTCTACTTGTTCTAATTTCCAATTGAGAGTATTTACACAAATATTTACAATGGAAAAAAAAGTTACTTTAAAACTTTAATTTGCAAGTTGGCCTCAAGTACCCTTTAATGCAGAGTTATTTGAGGGTCTAACACACAAAAATGCACTGCAGTTCACAGGGTGATTTCTCCCCCCACCCTCAAAAAAAAAAAATCTGCGTTTGTCAGTGCTTGACAATTAGTTACATTTAAAAAAACTGTTAAACACTGAGGTAAATCAATTCCCAAACAATTACCAGTGTAACAAAGAAAGGTAGTTGTCCCTGCTTTCCCCCCCAACATCACATCTGTATTGTCTCTTGCCATCACTCCACAGTAACTATATAATCATTCTGAAATCCAACTGCGATTGAAAATCTCTGAAATCAGAAGACTAGATGGACAAAATACTCGTTTTTCCTCCTGGTAGAGATGATTGACATACAGCTTTTGTTTCTCAATACTGAGCTGTTTCTGTTTAGTTTTTAAACAAAGGGGAATACAACCTCAAAAACTTTTCTAAGTTACACTGATACACTAAGTTTTAGAAGGTGATGAGAGAAAACGCAAAAAAGTATGACCAACATTGGATTTTTGCCACTAATCAGTTACTTCCTTACAGAATTCCCAACAATCTGCATTATCAAAAATAGGAAGACATAGAAGGCAGCCACTGTATGTAAAAAATTTACAGCTGGCACTGATACAAAAGCACAAGTTTGTAACTTTATACATGGAGATAACACAAGATCTAAAAGCAGGTTAGATTTCCTGTTATTTCCCCCTCATTATACATAGAACTAATATTTTTATGGCTTCAAGTTTTACAAATTCAATGGAATAACATGATGTAACTACCCATACAGGTATTTAAAAATGTCGATGAAGCAGATCTCAGAACAGTCTGCAAATATTCAAGACCAGCTTAATAAAAATAATTACCAATTCTTTTGGTCTGAATAATGAGTGCAAGAAGGTTTTTTTATTTTCTTTTTAAAAACAAAGTCATGTAATTTCTGGGATTTTTTGTTCCATTTAAGTGTTCAAACACAATGCTTTGCTATGAACTAGACCTCAGACTGAACAAAATCTTAGCTATATCAGCAATTTAAGGCTTTGTGTTGTATGCATTTAAACTTTGTCATACTACAGAAGAATGAAATAGAAAGATTATGTCAGCTGGAACCATTAATCCCCATTGGTGTTTTAGCTTCTTTAAAATTCTTCCCCCTATAACATCCAAATTCTTTGTATTGAACATTATAAAATACATCTTGAGCGGTTCCTTGAAACAATTAAAACAGCATTTCAAAGGTTTTGCTCATTAGAAGTGTAAAACTAACCTGGGATTTAATCTTTTTTTCTTCTTTTTTTTTTTTTAAACAGGGTACAATTTTTTGTGTTTTTTTTTTTTTTTTTTACAATTGCTATTTATTTTACGGATAACACACCCTCTCTCAAATGGCTTTATGTGTCTATGGGTTTGCATGCTTCTTGGATCTACAAAGTGTTATGGTCTATCAGTTTACAGTACATGGGCCATGACAGTTTTAGAACTGAGAAATAGTTCAACAACCTAATTTCAATCAAAACAGTATAAAAAATAAACTATCCAATCCTCGCCTCTTTGGATTCCAACAAATTTTAAATATAGACAGTAGTTAAAATCACAAAAGTATTTAAAAATTTATATTTTATGATTTTGGAATAATCTAGTAATAAAAAAGCAAGAGCAAATTAAACTCAAATAGGAGCGGTGCTGCTGTCCAGAACTTCTTTATTAGGACATTTGATACCTCAGTAGCTAAGCTGCCTTTGCACCTGGCTGGCATGAAACAGTGGCTCAACAGTAAACAGCAGTTGCACTATCAGCAGCAAGTTTTCCCCTTGAAACTTGTCACGAACAAAGCAAGAAAAAAAGATAGGGAGGGTAAACCCTGCCAAAAATATTTAAATACTGCACTGCATCATAAACAGCATGGTTTCTTTATTTACTTTCCTCAGAACCTTTTTCCCCTCATTTTTGATAGTTGCAGATTGATGTAGTAACTGTCTTTTAGAAAATGCTGAATGCATGGTTAAGAGACCAGGTAGCCTTAAAAATCCGAACACGAATGACACAGATGAATGCTCTTGGTATATCCTTCAAGGACTTCTTTCATGACTTCTTCTTTTGTCTAAGGGTAGCTCCAGCATTAGAGTGCCTGCAGCGGAAGTTAAGTATCTAGCAGTGTTCCAAGTATTCAATCACCCTAGAGATAGATTTCTGGCCTGTTGTTCCAACAGCACACTGAAAAATATAAGAGAAAGAAGTAACAAATAAGCATGTGCAATATTACCTCTAAAATACTGAGAGCTATGCTCATGTCAGAATTTTAGGGTTTAGAGTTACTTATCAGTAAAAATAATTAGGATCAGGAAGAAGATTCACAATATTTTTCTGAACAATAGCATTGAAATGGAATCAGAGTAGCTTCCTTTTATTTACTACAATAGTATCATATAAACAGGCCTTCAGTACTTAAAAACAGAGATAATCCCCCTAAAGCTCTTCTGAAGACATATGAAAATGGTAAAAACTTCTAAAAATGTATGGGTTATTAGCAGATAACACAATTACACAAATATCTATACCCATCAAATTAAGTATATATATATATATATATATGTATATGTATATGTATATGTATATGTATATGTATGTATGTATTACTTACAGTAAGATTCATAAAACTGAGAAATTTTTTAAGCATTTCAGTCATTATTGAGAAGTCCCCTTCAGGTAAGTATTCCCTCACAGTAGTCACGTTGATCTAAGAAATTAAAAAAAAATGTTTTAATTTGTGACATTTTTTTCCAACACCAAGAACTATGTTACTCTTCACATGAGATGGAGCAAGACAAATATATTCATAGCATGATTAAGATAGCTTTTTGCTGTCATCTCTATGATTCAAGTCCCTCAAAACTCATATATTTAAGGTGTTTATTTCTAGGAAACAGCAACTCCTGCAACTTGTTTTCCCTGTTAAAGATCATTACCACCATCAGACCTCCCCAGGACCTCCAAGGTTATCAAGAACTCAAAGAAATGACGAGGTTATTCTTCTGACGTGGAAACAATCTCCCTTCATAACTGTCAGGGGTTGAAAGTATTTGAATTTACTACCAGTACCTGTCCAAACACTAAAATTATACACAGGTAATCGAAAGTTAAAGTGTAAAGTACAGACCAGAACGCTCAAGAACATTTTTGCCATCATGGTAAATTTAAAGTAGCCTGAAGGCAGGCTGAACCTCATCTTCATTTGAGCATGCATTTGACAGGAAAGTTTATGAAGTTTTGAAATGCCTGAGTTCCACATTTTTAACTTCAACTTTCCATTATGTATTTCCAACCCGAGGCAATCATCTTCAACTAATGTGGACATACACAATTTCATACAAACTTCACTGGAAATAAAATAGCAGACTAGGATGAAAAACAGGTTGGCTGTTAACTTGCTTATTGAAACTGCTGAAAAATGAAGCAAGCTTTTATCATTATAGAACAGGTTAGCCAACCTTCCTTCACCTTTCCAGTGTTCATTTGTGAGCTAAGACTAACAACAAACACTAGAAAGGCAGAAGAGGTTAAATGTTCAATTCCTGTTTTTCTTTGATAAACATATTGATGTTCAAAAGATTTGTTTTGGATGGAATGCTTCTGGCAATTTTCCATAGAACTATATACATTAAGTTAGCTTCATCAGTGTACCAGCTCACATTGAACCCTGATTTAATAAACCCATTTCAACACTGCAAATTATTACTTCACTAAATATTTTACTGGAGTTATTGACTTATTCCCTTACTGGACTCTCTTGGCAGAGACAGCCTAGAAGCAATGCTGTGTATGAGGCCACAATGCAGTCTTCCATGTGCTTCCCAGCATGCTGAAGAGCTGTGAAAAGAGACAACAGTGTATTGTATCCTCTAAGCAGCTGGTATCTTTTACTGCTTCAAATACAATCTTTCATTATCACTTTCCAGAATTCTGTTTTCTCAAACAAAATGTCTTTTTGCACTGAGATTTTAGAGGCAAGAATCAAACTCCTTACTTAACTCGCTAGCAGACATTCTTGAACGGAAAAATGGTGTTCATTCTCTTTCAATTCATTATATTTTATAGCACTTTTATCGTCGTACCATTTAAATGGGCAAATTGTATGTTTAACACAACAAAATACAAATATGTTTCCTGTGATGCTATAAGCCAATGAGATTTGCGCAAAAGAGAAGATTTTCATATTATAAATAATGGATATAGCACTTTTTGCTATTGGCTCAGCATTTTGGGGGACAAGCCACAAATAGCTACAATGGCTGATGGAATTAAAAAAAAGGAGGAAGAATATAGAGCAAGGCTCGAAAAAGCAAGATAGCATATCTGCTATCAGAAGATTAACATGAGCCACTCGACTGAGAATGACTAGTGTTTTTGACCAGCTGTATTTTCCAGAAACAAACCATGTAATTCAGCTTAAAGATGTTCAAATTCCTGAAATAAATTCCTAAAGATGAGGCACATCAAGGCATCACACAGGTACCTAAGATACCACTGATGGAGCAAGAAGAACTCAGAAAAAGAAACTGGGGATACAAGGCAGAAGCAGCATGCATGCAAGTAAATCAGGGAAAAGAGAAAAGAACTGAATGGAGTATGAAACAAGAAGGGTCAAAACACAGTGGAATATGAAATTAAAGCAGATATTGTTCTTCTGCAAAAGGCCTTGAAAACTATAAAGGCCTAAACGTTCCATTTCAGAATTTCTTACACAGAACATACCTAATTTTTTATTTTTTATTTTTAAAGGGACAGACAGAGAGAAGGCACTATTAAGTAGTAGTACTGTGGGGAATACACTGAGGAAATCTCAGCCTAGTGGACTGCAGATAGACAGGAAGTAGGGGACAAGTTAAGAGTTTATGCCATCGCAGAGTTCTTGCCTTTTTCTGAGCTCATCAAAACCCTCCAACATACCTTTATTAAGATCAAGTTCTTCATCATCTTCTTCCTTCTTATCTTTCTCTTCAGTACTATCTGACTTTTCTGTGGAGACCCACTGTATCTCCCCACTTGTTTCTTGCCATTCCCCACTCTTATCATGCTGAGCAGTGGGAGCTTCTTTAATCAATTCATCTGTCTGGCTCTCAGCCAGCTGCGCCGCTCGCTCACGCTCAAGAAATAGCTGATAGGGAAAATTTCAGAAAGATTTCAATTATAAATTAAACCCTGCATACACGGAATTAATACTTGAAAGTATATTTCCCCTTCACAATTCACCCATTAATAAGGTAGCTTTCAATACTATTCTTTACAATAGCCTTTTCTTCTTCAAAGGGTAACATGATTTATCACAACACTAATGCTGTGCTCTACAGAAAAGGCTTGACTCCTTCCCTCCCCAATGTTCAAGCAACTGGCAGATTCCTCTTAGGTATCAAAAATGCTTAGTTGCTTTTTTGAGACAGCTTCAAGAGTAAAAGTTGCCAGATTTTCTTGTCAATTTCTGTTCTTTACCAATCCTCTTTTTTCTTTTCATGCGAACTATCCTCTCATTGCTCTGTTAACTTTTCCCTTGATATGTAAATAGTAAAAATTTGAAAATTTAGAGTAATTTAAGATGACTTAGCAAGTCATTTTAAGGTGAGTGTGACTTAACCAATCTTGTACTACACACATCTTGTGAATTACTTCCCAAATCATATAACCACCAGTTTTAAATATTGCTTTGCACAGCTGTGTACATTGAAATACTTAATATTATTAATATCCTGATTGTTGACATTTTTGTCTGCTGCTGGACAGTCATTTCACATAATGAAATGTAACAACTGCTAAAAATCCATAAGCTTATCTCCATTAAAATTAAAAGGTTGTAAATGATCCTGTTACTTACTTTTATCTTCGTTTGCATGTTGGAGCTTACTCACCAAAATTATTAGTGGATTTCTTTTAAGTTAGTCAATTCAACATTTAAGAATGGTGTTTCAAACCCATATGCATCATATTCACATTAAAAACCTGATACAGCGTGGTTTAAAAAAAATGGTCTTAAACTCCCATAAAAACAGTACTTAAAAATCTATGAAAGCAAAGTAGATGAGAAAAGTAGCTTACAATTTTTACAGCTGCTTAAAAATGGCATGAGGAATAAACTATACAGGAACAAGAAAGCTCTACAGAGCACAAGAGCAGCTTTCAGATGTCTGTAATAATGCTGCCAAGTTGTGAGTAGCACCCCTCTTCCCTCACTGTGCTGTATTACATTCTCAAAATGTGTAACAAAAAACTTTGACAAGCATCTTTGCTGCTGAGTTCTTTCTTCTTCCTTGAAAGTCTGATAATGAAAAATGGTGACTATTACAGGAAAAACATATTTTTGGCTCATTTCTTACCTGCACTAAAGCCTGAACAGCATCAATCTGTCCAGTTATCTTTAGGCTATCATCTCCTTCTCCCGCACAGAATGAGTCAAAAGAACATGATGTTTCCATATTGACAAGACAGTGCCTGTTCCGAGCACTATATTCTACCAGATTGATCAACAGACCCAATCCCTGCAAGAATTGGAAAATCAAAGAATATTACACACATTAAAAAAAATTATCAAAACGTCTTTAGGCTGTATATTTCTCAGGATACATACATACTAACACCTTTATAAAACAGTTTGATAAACAGAAGGATCAGGATTTAAAGAAATATGAAGCAAAACTGAGAATTTGCATACAAGTTCAAGATTTTTCAATTCTGAATAAAACCATTTCAAATGTTTTTAAAGGTGAGATCTGATTTATTGATTAGGGATTCAGGGGTCCAACCTTCAGCTTCCGTTTTTAAAAGACCATTCACACATACAGTTTTAGTGTTTCTTAGGCCACAGACACATTTTATGTACGCTGAAGTAAATTTGACACTGCCTTTATCTCAATAACATCCACTATAATTCTAAAATCGAAAAGACATTTGAAAATGAGGTAATTCAGACTTATTTACCCAAGTCTCTCACAATTCATCTACTTATTCCCATCACGCGCAAAGAAAAGAAGAGCTCAAAGTCGTCAAATCTTTGAGTTATCCCTGGATCTTACAGAAACCTCCTTTAAGTACTTCACTTACGACACAGCCAATGAAGTTTGTAGAGGCTGCTCCTTAATTTGGAGCTGGAGCGGTTAAACACACAAGCAGGCAGCAAATCATTTAATATTCATGCAACAAACACAAGAACTTACCAGCACCCGAATATCAAATCTCTGTTCTTGAGGTAGGAACTTTGGAACCTGAAGCACACAATTCATAGCTGTGCCTATCAGACCATCTTGTTCACCTGTTTTCGTACTACCCCATTCTGTAAACAAAAAGTTTAAAAGGCTCAATTTTTAGAAGATGGATTTTTCATTATTTTAAACAGATGGATAAAACCTTTTGGCCCTCAGGATAAACTGGGCCTTCTTGGCCCAAGCATGCATCTTGTTTACACTTCATACTTGCAGTTACCCACCCAATTCCCAGAAAACAATTACTGATTGCTACAAAGCAAGCACCTACCATACTTTACCATACTGTTTTACTGCACTGTACATGGAAAAAAACCATCAGTATAAGGGTTTACATTAACATACTATCTCTGATGCTGTAACACTGAATAGGTGTATTTTTTTGTTTGTTTTTACCATTATCATTTGTTAGGTTGAGCAAGACACCAATGATGGCCCTCATGCAGTCTTCCACTGCTTTACCCACATGGTTGGTTACATTCTGGTGAGGCAGAGGCTTATTGTCTGGTAAACAGATACTATCTTCAGCACGATTATATCGCTGGATTAACTCCTCACAATGCTGCAATGCTCTGCAAAGAGAAGACGCAGAACAAAATTACCTGGACAACATACAGGATATTTCATTTTATACCTATTTAATCGGGAAAACAGCAAATATGGAATTTATGCAGCATTTTCCTGATAAAAGTGTAAGGTGCCTAATCTGTATGGATAGATGATAAGCCTGTCACCTATAAAATCTTTTATGAGTTCAACTGAATTTGTGAAAATAAAACAAAAACAGGAAAGCTTTGTTGCCTAGAGCTTTAACAGCTTGAGATTTCAAGTGCAAAAGTTCATATTTTTCTTTCCAGCTTCATCATAACGTCTTAAGACATCTTCTCTCCCTAAAAACAGCCTCTCGTATCCTCTGACCATCAAGGCACACCATTATTCTGATAGTATTTTCTAACTGTTCACCTGTCTTGTCCCCAGAGCTATGCCTATTCTGTGATAAATAAGTGACACGTGATTTTCCAGCAGAAGCAGCCTTCATCTCGTAACACTACCAGACCAGACATAATTCTACTGCGTTACATTAGTTTGACAAAGTGAGAGTGCTGATTTCAATTATAAACACAACTAAGATGTCAAAAGGACAGATTGGACTAACTAGCACAGTAAGTAGATTTTTTTTTCTTTAATTTAAAGAACCACTCAAAATATTTAGCCTACAACCATGACATTCTTTTTCCAACGAGGTCTGCACAGTCAAATTTTCAGCCTAATTTGCTTTCTTATGAACCATTTGGGCAGTGCAAGAGGGATTCAATCTCTGCCAGTCAACTGAGACCTCATCCTGATTGATAAGTGGGGCTGGGAGAACAGTTCAGAACAAAATTTTCTTTATTCTTAGTTACATTAACTGTCAACTCACTATTATGCTCCATTCCAAAGAACACTTAAGATAATAAAACACTATCAACAGAAGTAGCTTCCCAAAAGTAGCTTCTCTTCTGTGCTCACCTTATTTTGGTACTAAAATCTTAATCCACAGTTTGCAACTTCAACAGAACCAACAATAACTACATGTTCTTAGTACTCAGGCAGTTACCAATACCCTCATCTAAAATAACTTGAATATTACTTAATGAAAAGCAACACAGAAATGAAGTTTTTTCCCCTGGAATTTTCTTATATAGCAAATTCCAAATTCCTTGCCATTATCACATGCAGAGCTGTGCAAAAATGTCTTTGTTACAACTTACTTAGCTGAGGAGACTATGAGTTGCGAGTCTTTGTATGCTATCAGATAGCTCTGATTTTCTGGATTATGCACAGTAACCTAAAAAGGGGAGGAGAAAGTAATATTAAAAAAAAGAAATGACCTTTTCCTTGAAAGAACTATTCCCTTCCACTACCACGCCACTTTATTTAGATCCATTTTTCTTGATTATTATCCAGAATAAGTTTTCACTTATTGTACCAGTATTTCCTTGGAGTTTCCAACTTTTAAGTAATCCCACAAGATTGTGGCACTGCATATAAAGCCATCTTCCCTGATACGCTGCACACAGGAACTCTGTCAGAGGATATTCTGCCACAGCAGAACCTGAACCTGTATCCTGGGACACTGTAGTCCCAATGCATGTGTATGCGCTTATATATACAAGTAAGTATTTTGCTATTTAAGACTTGATGTCAACTCCACTTCTAAGAGCTTATTAAACATTTAACTATAAACTTTTTCCTCAATTCTCTTGATTGGAATACAGAATCGATTTACAGAAACGGTAAAACCTCTTCTTAAATTTTTGTTATATGGTACACTGATTTGTCCTCTCTCCCAAATTCCTAAGGATTTTACTAAATCACAAGCCATCCTCAAATTCAAATTTGAATATTCTGCCACTAAACAAGTCTCTTGTGCTGTTGCTTGGCAATTCCATCCATAGAATATAATAGCAGAAGCCAGATCTGAAAATTTTTCTCTCACTATTCTGAAGTAAAGGGATAAGTACTGTAACTTTGAAGTAGCCACACCTGCATTTGTTCATTGTACTCATTTTTTAGCTTACTTTTATAGTATCCTTGAGTTTATCTTGCTATTTTAGTCAGGAAGTATCACTGCAGCTACTTGCCCTCTGACTCAGGCTTAATATCTTAAGACTCATTGACCTGTACTTTGAACCTGAACACCCCTTTCTGACGTGCAGAGCAGTATTTCAAAAACATCACATTTTTCTATTTGCTTACAATATCACAAGCAAAAAGAGTAACAACAAATATGAAACTTAACAAAATGAGGCTCTGTAGGGAAGCACATGCACAAGGTTTCTCTCAGTTAAGCTCTACAAAAATTACCACACATTTTAATTCTGCTCAAACTTCTCACTGAAAAACATTTACCATCTCAATATACATGATCAACTGACTACAGATCTACTGTGACCTTCAAAGCAGTTTGCTCTTTCAGCACTTAGCTAGCTGATGTCTGAATGCAGTAATTCGTATAATATACACATCAATTTATAGTTTTAAGAAAACACATTATGCTGTGTTATACTAGACTCACACTAAAGTCGATCTCATGACAAAAGAAAACAAACAGCAGTTTTTTAGAGGAACGTAAAAAAAGCATCAGGTTATACAGAGTTATTCTCAACAACAGTGAGTGATATTCTAAATTAATGAACAAAACTTCCAACGTTCCAGGAACACTGATAAACCTCACAATGTTAATAGCTTTGATTAAAATGTTTATTGTTACTTATATAACTATATATTTACCGAACACGTTAGAGAAAGCATTTTTCAGAAATGTAATGTTCATACTTACACTTTCTAGGACCCGTAAACACCTTTCTGCACCCCATAACGAGGCAACCAGTTTCTCTTCATTTTCATCACTGCTTAGGTGATCCACACATTCTTTAACTAAACAAAAAAAAAAATTTACACTGTCAATAAGATGCCTTCAAAAGCCAAGCATTCCGATTTAACTAGCTATTCAGAGAGTTGCTATCAACCTTGTTTTACACCTTAATAACCCTGTAATACTAGGAAATAATCTCAAAGACATGATTAGCATTCCAAAACTGTTACATTTCCAGGTAAATTAAAAGAAGGCTGTGATTGTTGCCACACTAATTACCTATCTGTATATTTTATTTTCTACTAAGAGATTGTACAGTACATAATTATGTTTCTTAACCGCAAATAAGTCCACATATCTTACAGATGCATTGTTTTGTGGTACTTTGAAGTACTTTAATGTACTTTCAATCCCACACGAAGAGATTTGTCAGTAATATTTCCCAATAACTTGTCATAAAATTGTGCATTAAAAAAAAAAAAAGAGAATATATCATTTTTTCTATTCTTGAGCAAAGAAAACTAATATTAGGAAAATCAAACATCTTGGATTTAGTAATTTTTGCATACTTTAAAAACAGGATCTCTAATATACCTTTATCTACAATATGATCAAGACCACCTAGGAGTCGCAGTTCTTCTTTAAACCAGTCCCCAGCTCGTTTTGAGGTGAGAGACAGTAATGTCTCCATTGCCAAATGCCCGGTCTGAAAGAGTTTGATTCCAGAATTAGTGAAGTCAGCATATGCAGCTGCAGCCAACACATCGGATCATACAAATACACCTCATACAAAACAAAGTTACAGTTTGAGTAGAAAAACCACCAGAGGGAGCAAGAATAGAGAAATGTGTGCATTAAAAAAAAAAATACAAAACCTTGGTACTGATTAAAAAGATACGTTAGCATTCTCAACTTTTTCTTGACATTTTAATATTTTAGAAAGTCTAAACAGCCTGTTTTCATCTGCTTCTCCTGCTACCAAAAGAGACTAGTGGTAGAAGGAACGGAACAAAACAGCCAGGTAGGAAAAAACCTGCAGTGAACACTGCTCTTTCCTCAGATACATTAACTTTGCTGCTTTGTAAAATACATGTTTCTAACCAAGTTTTTTGTGACTTTACTTTAAATGCACTAAAGAAAAAAATTCAACTATGATGCTGATAAAAAATCTTACTATATTTAGTGGATTCTTTTTTCTTAAGAGGAATACATACTGAAATTCTACAGCACTGAAGATAAGCTTACTCTCTGTAAATTGAAGTTGAACAGATTTTAGGTGATTATCTTAGTTAATCTCCTGCAATGTTTTTAAGCAGAACAAACCGCATCTATAAAAGACTGTTTATCTTGTTTATAAGAGCTTCTAAAAAAGCCAAATGTTAATAATAAAACATTTTATATATATATATATATACACATGTCTAATATGCATAAGACTTATATCTACACAGAATATTGAATTCTGTAATGTCTGAAAAACACACAATTAAATATGGACTACTATAAGCCTAATAATTTATCATGCCACAAATACAACAACGAGCAGACAGAGAAAAAGCCTTAAGATCACAATAAAGTCAACCAAATTCAACCACTTTAAAGTTATCTTCCCTCCGTGACACATTTGATTTCTAACACTTCAAGGAGTGCTGTGCTTTTTCTGAGATGTGTAGCATATTCCAGGATACAAGCGCAAACCTCAGCACCTCCTGGGAATAACAGTACTCACCAGGCTTGAATAAACACCCTGTTGTCTTTGAAAACCAAGTTATTATTTGCATGATTCCTCCCCACCAACCTTGACAGCTTCAGCTGCTTTCCTTTTTTTTCAGATTATTGATCTCCAAGGAGAAGAAAGTTCAAGATCAATGCTGATAAAGAAGAATTACTATCCAAAAGTAATTCTTTATTTATTTTTTTCAGAAGCAACCTCTGCAGCAGAGTCACTGATGAGCATACAGGTTAATAACTGCATTTCTCCAATGTAAGTGGAAGTGTCCTTGGGTCATGAAAGCATTGTGGGGGTAAGAGAACATGAGCAGCAGCAAATCTACTACAGGTCATTGCTCACTGAGTCATCAGCATCTCAATTCCCCATCACAGAGGAAACAAACACAGAGCTGCAATTACTCCTGCCACTGTTTCACCACCCTGGTAACAGGTAACCACCTTTAATTGCCAGCAGCTACTCACTCAGTCCTCCCACAGGAGGGAAGTTAGGCCCACTTGGTTTCAAACTTCTCGTATGACTGGGAGATAAAAGGTCCAAAACCTCACTTTTACAAATTAAGTTAAAAATGTAATAGCAGACAACATTTTAAGCAATGGATGTAGAACTGCCCTTCTGATGCCAACCAAATGAGCAAGTGTTTTGAGGGAGGAAGGGAAAGAACCCGCAGACAGCAGTTTGACAGATCCCTAGTTCTCCACAGCTTTCCCATCTTCAGAAAATTTTTCACGCTTTCAGACTGAGCTTGAAAACTCTTGTAAGGTAGGTATCTGAAGCCAGGCATAACCTAAATCAGATTGGTAGAAGCTGAACAGAGACTCTCCTTAGAGATCTTAAGGGCTAAACAGATTTAACTAATCTTCTGTATGTGTTTCCACAAAATCTCAAAGTCCACATAGTACTTCAAATACAGTACTTGGTCTTCCTACAAAGGGTGGTGAGACTTCAAAAACTCCAGAGGAATATTATTTGATATTCATACAACTGGTCAAGAGAACATTTAAAAACATGCATATACTAAAAATTGTCATTCAAGATTTAATTCTTGCTTGTGAGTAAAGTCTTGATGGTATTTTCCAACCTTAATAATTCCATGATTCTGATGAATATTATGTCAATTACTATAAAATTTTAAGACCAAAGTTTCAAAATGTGTTTTCTTTAAGTTTTCAGGCTTATGCTGAGACTGAAAAACAAAATAACCCTGAAAAGAGAAGTCACTTCTGAACATTTTCATCATGATGCAACGGATAAGAGCTAGCTTGCAAGCATCAGCTACACTGGGCTATGCTGACTGGCAGCCAAGTGCAATTTGCTTTCAGGAAGATTAAGTTCTTCAGGTTTGATCTCCTCCTAAACCAGAAAATGCTTGGAAGAAATTGAACACACAGAGAAGTCCTTTTCAATTTCTGGCTTTACATTTTCAATGTTGTTCACAGCAGTCTAGAAAACAGAATCCTTTGAACACCTTTATGAATACTCAAGAATTAGCCCAAACTAGTTTCCAGATATAGTAACACAAACAACATTGTCTGTTAAAGATATGGGCAGCTTTGGTCATCTTCATTGAAGCTCAGATTCAAAAACCTAACGTGTAACTGGTTAAGCACAAACCAGAGCTATCAAAATAGCTCTTGCAATCCTTCTGTTTCTCAATGTTTATGTCTGAGTTTGAAAAAGTACAGATCTTTTCTTTAACCCTCCCCCTTCCACCCGATTTGCATTTTTTGTTAAAATTTTCTGCCTGTTTGTCATCTGGTACAAAACAGATTACGTATTATACCTCATGACAGAGACCACTGTGAACGCAACTTTATGCTCCACACATGAAGTTCATTATTGTCTCAACTTACCATTGCAACTATCATAAACTGGCAGAGAAACTATTTGTATCATTTGGTTTGCAAATATTCTCAGAACACTGGAATAGTCTACTTCTAGATGGCACAGCTGGGAGGGAACCAGTTTCCATCTGTGAGGTACTACAGTATTTAACACATTTGCAACAACAGCTCAATATAATTTTAAGAAATCAAGAT
Source organism: Anas acuta (assembly GCF_963932015.1). Lineage (NCBI taxonomy): Eukaryota > Metazoa > Chordata > Aves > Anseriformes > Anatidae > Anas > Anas acuta. The sequence continues at coordinate 9,963,673 of NC_088985.1, forward strand.
GCCTCAGGAAAAGAAAACAACACCTGTGATGATAATATTCTTTTCTCATGGATGTATCTCTTGCAGGACAGAGTCCCTTTAATATATCCTCTCCCTTTTAAAACTCATGCTTAAGAAAACAAAAACGGAATTACAGTTCATGAAAAACATTAGGCCAGCTGAGATCATGAATGTAAGAAAAGCTGTAATAGGAGACAGTGGTCAGCGTGGCTGGATGCTTTAGCAATCAGGAACCTATGCCAGCTGTTCCACACTTAATAAACAGAGCTGTCTTACATTTTGTAGTGCAAAAGATATCTTGGCACTGAGATAGTGAGCTATGTGAGTCTTCAGAATTAAGACAGTAATTACACCAATTCCTTGCTAATTGTCACCTAAAAAGCAAAATTTGTTCTGCGTTGATATCTTAAGATTGTATCACATGACTTTACAGACTAAAGTGAAGGCAGAGAACATCAACTCAAATTTATTCTGCTTTTGCAGATTCTAAAGGCCAGAAAAGTAACTGATTTCTTTACCTACAGATTCCACACACTTACGGGAAACATGCCTAAAACTGAAACACTGAAATAATTCTCCTTTGTCACCCTAAATTGCTTATCAAGGTTAAGAATTATGCCATCAAGACTACCTTCCTCCCCTAAAACTCTTCCTAATGCTATGTAATACTGACTTTTCATGCCAATTCAGTTATCTGTTCCACATCTGAAATTTGGGCTGGGGTTGAGGTGTCAAAAGGACAAAAAGAAGTCACTGGAACTACAGAAGAAGTTGCTGGTTCATCAAGGCATATCATCTTTTAGACTACTCGAAGACTGAACACAATCTTATCTTCAGGTTACTGATGAGTTGAAACATCTCTTGCGGAGATAAAACTCTAAAAAGCTCACTTCATAAGCAATAGATCAGATCTCCTGTCACTGTGAAGAACTGGATTAAAAATAGCAAAAACCTTATAACAATCCTGAAACTTTAAAGAAAGTATTAAAAGATGTTAAAAAAAAAATAGCATCTTAACATGTTATACTGAAATATGATGAAAGCAAAAGCACTAAGTTGTGCCATCTATGACCAGTCATCTAGTCAATCTGTCATCAAGTCTTTAAAAATAATCTTTTTAGAAGACTTGCAACTTACCCTTTGATTTTTCAAGCTAGCTCAATAACTAGCATCAAACCATGGCCAAATTTATTTTTAAACAACATGTGTTCACTCTGTTGCATATGAAGATACATTCAAAAAAACAAGTATGCTTGAGAAACAAAGTATAAAAGCCAACCCTTATCCACACATAAGATTATGGATAGATCTGCTACTACACTCCCTGCAGAGAAAAATTGGTTTCTGGAAGACAGACAATATTGTTATTATTAAATATAAGTACCTGTACCACAACTCCACTTTAACACACAGCACTCATATTCCCACATAACCACCGCTACTCCGCTACTCTTTGTGAAGGAATATACATAGATGAAAATGTAGGCAGAGAAACAAAAGTCAAACCGAATGTGATCCTTTAACACACGGCTCTTACTTTTTTTTTTAATAGCTACCTTTAACGAACTTATCCGTCAGTGAACCAGAGAGCTGAAGAACATAACTTCATCTGGCTTTTATAAAGGAAATTTTAAGTTCAAAAAAAGAAAACACTTGCAACACTTTCACAATCGCAGACAGCATCATGAATTCTGAGTTGTGATGTAGGAAATTAAAGCTGATATTATCAATTCCATTTTATTAAACATTCCACTACTGTCAAGTCTTTCAAACAAAAGCACAATACCCACCGTGATGTTTTCAAGATCAAGATGTTTGTTGTGAACAGTTTCACAGAGTCTCCGAATTTTTTCCTTAATTTTATTCATGTCTTTTTCATTCAGGAGCTTGGCAGAAGAAGCATCTTGTTCCAATTCCAAAAGTCGTATCATCAGATCTAAACTAGCTCTGTCTAAATCCATGTTCAAACGATCCCTACTCAAGATGTACATTAGAGCTGCTGTACAAAGGGACAAGTTCTGGGGTTGGGAGAGGAAAGAAAAAAAATATATTTTTAGTAATCATGTTTGGTAGAAGTTTTAAAAAAATTTAATAAACAAGATAAAAATTTACAGAAGAAAAAGCCTGACAAGTCCCAGTCTCCACTAGCACTTGCATGAGTATTACCTCAGTACATAAGTGGACTCATTCTAGCAATTTACTAACATATTTCCCTCACCCATACAAATAAGACATAAATCATTTAATACATTTACAAAACCCTGGAAGATAAGTAGGTTTTTCTACTTTTAAGGGACTCTGTTGCAGACAGAATAAGAAGCAGTAACTCCAATAATATGCAATTACAGAAGAGACAGGTGGCAGGGGAACAAAGTAAAAGGTATAGGACATGTGGCAAGGTAGGTGAAAATTCTAGTTATCTGAGTTAAGCTGGTGACAGAGAACACCAAAAAGATAGAGATCATAAAGACAGCATTCACACGTGAAAGGAAAAAGTGCCCAGTGACATACATTCCAATTCTGCCAAGCAGGTCTGTCTGTCAGTAGTTGATCCAAACCTTCCCCACACACACACCTTCAATTTCCAGTAGAATTCTGCTTTTTCAAAGTAGCCAAAGCACAAATCAAACCAGCCCTCCTCCCCATCAGTTCTTAACAAGCTAATCCTATTAGTTGACCACCTGTACCTTATGGAGAGTTGACAGAAACGGTATATAGGAACCTCTTACTGGCTAAAGAATACTTAAACTTTCTTCAAGTTCAAGAAATAATTAAAAATCATCTTCTTGAATACCCAGAAAAGCAAAGGCAGAAGGTGGCTGTCAGAAAGAGACAAACCACAGTAGCACTGAAGAGGTCAGACCTTGGCTACCTGTCCCTAGTGCCAGAAAGTACACATCTCTTGGTGCAAGCGATATCTATCCAGGTGAGGTCCAAGTGATAATAAAGAATAAAAAAATCAAGTTATGCTAGGCACAACACTTTCAGAACCCTTTCTAGACATCCAGAGGAAATAAAAAAAAAAGCTGTGCATGTGTGTTTTACTACAAATAATTGTTAATTACTGAGTTCAACCCTGAAAGAACAGTCAAATTTATTATTATTTTTTTTTGCATATAGGGTAATTTCAAAGCTTTTGCAGAAAAGTTTTATTCTGTGATGTGAATTTAATTTAAGTCTGGGATGTGAATGTTTCACAGGTCAACAGGAAGGAGCAGAATTTCTAGGTCACAACAGATTAACATTTTGTTAAGGGTTCAGCTAACCATAAAAGCAATCATTTGCTGCCTCTGTTTATTTTAGAAGTGATAATCATACCTGGTCATACCAAGCAGTACCAGAATTTCCAAAGCAGGATTAGGCAGCTGACAGTCTATCAAAAGGTATGTTAAAACTCCCTTCTGAGTCAAGGAAACCCTTAAGGGCAGAGGTGAATAAAACACATTTGGAATACTGAAGGAAGCAATTTTCCAAATCTACATCTCCTTTCATGAGTACAACCTCAAGACAGAGTTGTTCAGAAAAAAAAATGAAAAAAAATCCATCTTAGCTATGAATGTCACTATTCCAGATTTGTCAGCTGGATCATTTAAAGCAGGAAGCAGTCTTTGCAGTTTGCCTAGACAGTGAAAAGAAATTACAGGAAAACGCGTGTCCTGTCTTTCTCAAATAAACCTTGCAATTTTATCATTTACATTCAATAAAGTGTTTCGAGTTTAAACTGTAAAAAATTGCAGATTACTGGGAAGTGACTGCACTCCGTTCCTTTAGACTAGCAGTTCTTAGAACAGGATCTAGGAAAAACACATTCCATATAAAACAAAGGTAACATAGCACTCCTCGCTATAATTCATCAAATGGGGGAACTGCTCTAGTAACATCGATGAAAAGCTATCTTCCAGTGACCAGCATTATCCAGGTGACCTTCCTGGTAGAAAAATGCTCAAGCCTTCAAAAGACTTTCTGAAACACAAACTACACAGCAGTCAAGAGGGAAACTGTAGAATTTATAATCTGGACTACCAATTCTTAGGCATTTCAAGAAGCCAGAGACTGCTCTTCAGTCGCTACACAGAACACTAACTCACAGACACTGCAGTCTGGTAATAGCAATCAGACTCATTTCGTAAGCCTCTGCACCAAGCCCTTGACTTCACCCAGGCTTGCTTCCTTTCCAACTGACTTTCTATTACGCAGCGAGTAATGGCTTTCCCTCACACAACCACCTGTCATCACTTTCCTTCGGACCTTCCAACCCAGATTTTAAAATGCTTAAGTCAGAAAGGAACCAAGGTGGGGACTAAGACATTATACCAAAATTTTCAGGCTGCAGGAGCACTGCCAGCCAGCAAAAAGGAGGGGAGTTAAGTACTTTTAAGAAGAACGATTCCTGCAACAAGGAAAATCTGTAAGCAACCAGGCCAGTAAGCTTCCAAATGCTCAAGAGCAACTGGAAAATAATGTTGCAAAATAAGCAAGGACTTCAAATATTAACAGTGCTTATACCACAGGATGAGCCTGCTTCAACTACATGCCACCAATAAGGTTTGCTAAAGCTCATTTTTCTTACTCCTTATAAACAAGTTGGTTTCATCTTAAAAAAGAGCAACTCTTGAATAGAATACATTTTGCTCTGGTCTTTTGTAAATGTTAAAAACAATTAACCACATAGCTTTCAGACAAACTCATACTCTATCATACACAGAATTTGATGTTGAAAAGGCAGAAATCTGTACAACTCATTTTTGATCCTCAAAAATTAAAACCACAAAAAAAAAAAACACCCATACAGACTGGAATAGTGAACCTGCTCCATCTCATCTCTCCCATTTTATTCCTGAAGACACTTAAAGTACATCCTGCTTCCTAACAAGTATTGTGGTGGGGAGAAAAGAGTAAAATAAATAGTATTTGCTCTGGACAGAAACTTTATGGCATACTTAACTATGGAGTTGCAAACCATACTTGTACAGTATTTGGGAAGACATCCCAGTTGAAAATTTACTCCAGAAACTGCAGGCCAGTCATACCCACGCTCATCCTTGCCTTCCCCTGCTCATTCTATTTATACTCCAACTTGTGGGAACAGATGGTTATTTTCTAGGGTTCAGCACTACATTCAATGTGCTCTATTTTTTTATTTTTTTATTTTTTTTACTTCCTCACATGCTGAAGACATTACAAAACCACATTTCTGTGCTTAACTAATGACAACTATAATGAAAATATAGATTTTAGTTTAAAAATTAATAACAATACTCCAAAGCCTTTAGCGTACAGCTAAAGAGACAAAGTCAGCTTAAAAGACAAATCTACAAGAAATTTATGTGCTGCAAGCACTTTTCATGGAAATATTTTGGGGGCACATCTCTGTAACGTAACCGGTTATCTTGTGTGTTTTTTGTTTGTTTGTTTGTTGTTTTTTGTTTTTTTCTGCTGAGTGAACTACAGCTCTGCAACCACTATTTTATATGTTTATGGAAATAAGCAAGTCTTCTGTTTTCTCTGTCTATTCACTGTACAGCACAACTGAATGCAGGATGCACTCGTATTTGTTTCCATTAGCACTATCATTGTGACAGTTATCTCCCATCTCCAAAATACTTGACAGAAAATAGCAACAAAACAGATGTACATTTCTTTTTTTCCCCAGTCTATTCATCTTAAAAGGATTTGAGACATGCAAGTCGAGCCTAGTGTGATTTATTGTTCTAGAGTTGCCTTGCACTAATACTCAGAAATTTCTATCCATCTTAAAAAGTTTAGTGAAACAGTCAGTGAAACAACCTCAAAACAACAAGACAGTGAGGTTATACAGAAAAGATCACTGTTGACACATATTATGTCAGTAGTTAAAGCACGTATTTTAGTATTTATTAGTAGTTTGATAAATCAGTGATTTTGTAACACCATAACATACACCAAGAAATACATATTAAAACATTAACTTCCATTTTTTCTTGACAGAAGGAAGCATTTCAACAGATACAATGAAAATAGTGAATATAATCAATGCTTTTTGCTACTGCAGACTAATAATAGCATGCAATTTGCTTTTGAACTGTACGAGCAAGTTCTTTTGAAAAATGAAGGAATAATGGTAACTGTTAAACGACAGCCTAAAATACACTGAGAAAGCTTGTACGTTTTCCAAGTGACTATAGCTGTCCTCTGCAGATCTCTTACAACTCAGTGGTGGTATCTGTCCTGAATAGCATGACTATACTTTATTTATGCTAGTATCACTCAGCACTGTTTTGATAGCTCACAAAATAATGAACACATTGAACTTGGTTCATGTTTCACAGTTAGCCATTGCTAGTTTGTGAGGAATAGGGGAAGAAAGCTTTTATTCTAAAATTAGTGAGTTAGAACTCGATAGCTTTTTCACCCCAATCACTGTAAGATGCCAAATGCAATCTTTTGAATGTTTATTTCTGTGGGTACAAATTTTTCTTGAGCTATTTAAAAATAATAATAAACCTGACTGGATACACATAACTATCACCTGATTCGAGTAACATTTCCCATGTTCAGCTTTTGTAACAATACTTCAAGGGGTACCCCATATATGCACAGTTTTCAACCGGTGGGAAAAAAAAAAAAAACTGTCACCCACAAGAAGCATTTTCTTTTACAGCTGAATTAAGCCTGTAAAACTGGTAAGAAAAAAAGGACAAAATGCTTTGGGTTTTCAAGTCTCAGGTCCTATCAGCATAAAAACTGAAAATTTGCCTTTCTGAGATTTATCACTGAACACTGCACACATTCAAGACATCCCACAAATGCAATTACTGCACTGCTCAAGGAAACAAGCCCCAAACATGCAAGAAACCCCACAAAAACCAGAGAAAAAGAAACAATTCACATTCAAGCAAGTCTGAAGATAAGCACTTAGAGCCATCTTTAAATACAAAGAAGATTCCTTTTAAATTTCAAATATTTTTATTTGAAAGAAAAACATAGTTTTCCTTCAAATCTATTTTGAAGGAAAAATAAAATGATAAAACTATTTATAAAAAGCGTTTTTAAGAAAAGCGCCCAAGCCCAGAAACATGTAAACAGTGGAAGGGGAATTTGTCATTGGGACACAAATAACTTATTTCTTGTTTCTCTTCAGGTTTCTCAAATGACACTATTGATTCCAGATACACACTGCACTAGATGTTTGACCTTGGAGTAGACAGGTACATCTAAACTATAATAAAATACACTATCTATTCATACCTGGTGGTGTTGGGAATCATCCAGTGTTTTGAAAACCATGGCTACCATCCCATGTGCTCTCAGATGCATTCGGAAGCTGGGCATGGCGCACTTTGTCGCCAAGCTGATTACACTAGAAAAAAATAATTCTGAATTAGAACAACTAGTATCACCATATGTACAAAAACTGTAGCTAAACAAGTCTAAGAAATTACACAACTGACCGTATGCCTCAGTCCCCAACAAGCTTTGTCGGGATGTTTCTTCTAAAACTTATGTAAGCCACCTTTGTAATTGGTAAAGAGACCAGCATTTTATTCAGAAGTTGCTTACCAAACATCGGCCAAGAACAGGATTTGAAAGCATTCCCTGAACTTGCTTCTTTCAAACAAAACGTGAAATAATTTGAAATAGTTATATTAAAAATGAAATATTAATGGATCAAACATGAAACCAATTTAGAGGCACAGGAGACCTCTGTACAGATAGAGACATGATTAGAAATTACTAACATGAGCTTCCATCACAATCTATTAGTGATCTATTTAATTGACTGATTAGCCGTGCTCATGTCTGACACTACCTTTGCAAGTAAAATACTTAATATTTCTGCATTTATAGTTGATGAAAACACCACTGATGAGGAAAAATCGGAAGTTAATGCAGTGGTCTTATCAACGACAACAGTTCTATTTTTCAAAACAGACATTTCTCCCCTATCTTTGTTAGAATTTTGTCTTGTTGTTCCCAGCACAGCCCAGCACATGGGCTATTGTTGGGAACAACAATACATTAGCAATACATTGCTTTTAAAATGTAGAGTAATGTGAGAGTTATACTGGAATCAAGTCGTCTATGACTACCAAGGAAACAATATGAGATTCATATAGTATAGTGTTTTAAAAACAACTAGGCCTTTTTGCCACCCATCACAGCAGCACCAGTTAGATCTCATCTACCAGCTTCCGATTCTTTTACATCAATTGCTATCCTTACACAGGGATTTCATTTACAAATATGACTTCCTTTCCATTTGTTAACTGAAATAAAAAAATATTGTAGTGTTTATGTAAATTACACCAATAATAAAATTTTGGGAAGTTAGAAGTTGGTTTAAGGTCTTAGGAAGCTTGCCGTATGAGGAAGTATAATGTGAAAAATATTCGTGACTTGTTATGACATTATTAATTTATTTTCAGAACGTAAATGCAAATAGGGTAACAGATTTCTTGAGTTTATACTAAAGCAACATAACTATTTTTTTGAGGAATGCAAAGAATAAGTTGTTTTTATAATAACTCTCCTGAAATCATTAATCTTTTTCTTATCCACAGCCAAATCACTAAGCATCCTCAACACCTGTGTCTTAGGTTCCAAGTTTTTCCTTTCTCTAGCATTTTATCTGTGGTAAACAGAGAGGCAATTCACAAGTGTCAGAACAGAAGATAATAAATTATGTGGGTACAGAACATCACTAATTAATTTTATGTCCAGAGAATGGAACCCAGTATTAAAAATGAATAAACTTTTTCTAGGCCCAACTGTAACATTTTTTACACCAATTTCATAATAATGTGCAATTGGAACATTAAAAGTGCAGTGAGTACTCCAGACAACTTAGGAAAGCTACCAACTAATACTGAGGCCGCAGTGGTTCTAGTGGATGATAGCTATGTTACTTCTCAACAAAGAATGAAGACAAGACAGTTGGAGACTTTAGCATATCACCACAGATTAGTTCTAGATTACAGTCAGCACACTTTATAATCTTACAGATTTTATTTTATAACTGAGTTTTTCTTTAAACATAGTATACAACTCAAAAATCACACTGAACAATTTTTTTATTATTTTTTTTTAAGTTAGAGTAAGGCAAACAGGTTTTGAAGATGAATCTTACTGTGCAGTTTTCTATTTCATCTGTTCATCTCCTTCGTACTACTTCTGATTAATCACAGCCTGTCATCTTCAAGATTATTTTCAAATGTTACACTTCACAGTGGAAGTGCCGGGTAACTAACTACCAAATGACATTTATAAGTTTGTCCAGTTCTTTAATGGATATTTAATTCATTTTTTCTTTAAAAATAAGTTCAGTGTTTTATATTAAGATATCTTACCTAAGGCAACGTGTGTTTAGGGGCTGATTGCTCTTCAATCCACTTAGCAAGTACTCAATATCATCTGTGAACTCTTGATTTTCACCAAATTCCACTACATCATTGAAGTGCTTTACATGCTGAACAACAGTGTATAACTGGAAGAGACAAATATTTTGACCTAGGTAAGTTGCTCTTGGGATTGATTATAACCTTAACAAGTACAGTTTTAAATCTATTCAGTTTCAAGGGCAAGGAAACATTAAGAAGTCAAGGAAGGCCATTCAACTGTTTAGATAAAAAAAAAAATATTATCTTTAATAGAAAAGCCAAATTTCATTTTGACACTGTTCCTTCAGTACTTAGAATTACCAAAAATTCTTTATCTTAAAAATTTGTTAAGAATACTTACTTCTTTGTCTTCTTTCCTACATTTCAATGCAGTTACTATCTCTTGATAGGGCTGAGTAGGTATTGTCACAGTTTTAATCACTTTGGGAGGTGGTGCAGGAGCCTTAAAAACTCCATCATCTTTATGAATTGCCTCCTTTGAAGATAGCCTTACCTATTAATAAGAAAGTGCTAAAATGGGCAGATGTTTTGAGCATGTAAACATACACTAAATACATCAGGAAACAGTACAGGTGTGCAATTGTCAAAGTCACATTTTGGGACTATTTAGTCCTTGCCTTACGCTGCCAAGATTTGCGTAAGCTGTGTGATAATGTACCTACTCTTAAAAAAAATTAACAGTGTCAGAAAGTACATGCATTTTTAAGTACAAAAAACAGTTCTAAGTAGTCAGAAATACTCCAGTGAATTCTGAAACTGAAAAAAAAAAGGATCCTTTACAGTGGTTCTTTAAGGGTAAGTGAAGCAACAAATCTGACGGTTGCAAAACAATTATTTGTTGATAGTTACAGGTATCTTACCCCCTCAAACTGGAGCTTCCAGGATTGAATTGGTGGCTATACTGAACCGCCATTAAGCCCAATGGTCTGCATACGATCACAGCACTGAGGAATCATTGTCTCAACAAATCTTGAGCTGAAAAACTATGACTACTGCTCTTATTTTTAACTACTGGAGGCTACCACACAGTTGTACTCTGGGTATAGCTATCAGAAACTAACCTCACCAACCTGACACTCCGAAGTGTATTTTGTCTGCAGGTAGAAGACTACCAACATCATTTTTGTAGTATCATAATTCTCATACAAGTAAGAAAAGCATGGTGAAAGCCTCAAATAGGTGTTTTCCATACACTGGCCTTGTACATATTTGTGTTACTAGTATTTTATTTTATTTTTTTTAGAAAAAACATACTACAGCAAAACCTATTTAGAACATGCAACAGGTAGGAAAGAACTGAACACAGGCACAGAATACACAGCAACTGTTACACACTCCAGAGGAAATTAGAGAAGAAAACCTTCTTGCTGTACACTGTACATTAGCAGTCAAAATTAAGATAGAAGCCAAAACAATCTGGTATATTAACAAAGTATTCATTCAACACTGTCTCTATCAGTGTGCAGCACTTCAGTATTTGCTCTGGCAGCAAAAAAGTAATAAACCACCCTGAAAAGCTGGCTTAGAGCACTTAATGGAGGACTCTGGTCTTAGTTTATGAAAGCAGTAGATCCACTGAAGGGTAATGATCTCACCCAAGTCTTGGTTAAAGACTTCCCCTTCAAAACAAATTCTAAGGGAGTTTGGAGAGGCCATAAGGAAGAATATTTGGCATACGCAGTTTGCATGTTATAGTTTCTCACCCTAAATCGAGAACAAATTTATCCGTATCTTCATAGCTAACAAGTATGCACAGAAATTGAAGAGGCAGGATGATCGGTGCAGTAATTCCTGCTGAACATTTGGAACAAGGCTCATTCCTCATTACTCTTAAGTCTTGATCAGACACACACAAATCAATGTTAAAAGAATGTGACTGAAGTAACTTCAGGTATACTTCATCCCATCGGGAACACCTACAAACAGGTTCCCTAACTAGTTTGTTCAGTCAAACCTCTGCCATATTAATTAATATATTGATGGTTCCAAATTGGAAGTTTGACAAAAGATAAAATGTCTTGTTTGAATACGGATGATCCAGACATTCTACTAATCTGAAGAGGATATATTCAAAGACTTTCTGAGAAGACTTGTACAAAATCTGCCTTAAAGTTGTCTATCAGAGTAGTTCATAAAAGTCAGAAAGTCAGTATCAATACAAAGGTTCAGTGAGCAAATAAAGGTTCAGTTCAAATGCACACACTTCAAACTGAGTTTATTTATTTATTTTTTTGTTTTGTTTCGTTTTTTAAAGGAAAAAGCCAGGGCTGAAAATTCTGCTCTTCTCAAATATTACTGCTAATAGTTACTTCAATATGAATCATGTGTGTTTTTCAGGCAGTGCAGTCAACATCGAAGGAAGGCCGTTCTGAATAAAGTGAGGACAGCAAAAAAAAAAAAAAAACAAAAAAACCCACACAAAACGTAAAGAGCTATCAGAACAAAGGTAGAAATAAAAAAAAAAAAACAAAACCCAAACTGGTGACAACAAAAGCTGAAGACACATCAGTGCTAGAATAACTGCATTCTGATTTCTGTTCTCATGCAAGTAACACGGCAAATTAAGTGACGTTTACTGACAATATACAATGTCCTCCTAGCGTAACCCGTAACAGCTTTTACATGTACTTAAGTCCAAGACCCTGGATTCTCAGAGTCTAAAAACAATCCAAAAATCATTACCTTAAACCTCTGAACAAACACTGTTTTTTGAAGAATTTTTTTTTTTAAGAATTGTTTTCATCTGTTGTTAACATCTTGTATGCATCTCTCTACAGATTTTTTCTTTTTGACCTACAAATTGCTGATTTTTTATGGGTATTAGTAAGTTAATTCTCACAGGAGATGAAATGGAGTCCATTGTTAGAAAGCTTAATTTCAGCAGTCTAGGGAACACAATTCTGAGTATTTTTTAGGTATCTACAACTTAAAATAATATGGAAAATACCATTGTAGCGTATTTCCACTAAAATTTCCTTTTCTTTCAAATACCCAGTGGCTCACATCACAAAGTGGACTTCATTCTGAATCACTGTGACATTACCAACTAACAGTAACTTCCATTGGTTCCAAAGAATACCAGGGAATCTTAAATGGAGATTTGCTAAACTTGAGAAAAAATAAACAGTCTACTTACTGGGACACTGGGAGTTTTCAAAACTGGTGGTGCTGGCAGAGCCTCTGATTCCGGCTGGTTCCAGTGTCTAGCATTATATACAGCTTTTGTGGGAGACTACAAGATAAAAAATCAAAATGTTTTTATGCAAATTTCTTTGTAAGCACTATATACTTCAAAAATGGCTACACCAAGAAAAGAGACAAAGTAAAAAGTAAAATGAGCTTCATTCTTTCCTTTCTCTCATCTTAGCAATACAAGTTTTCATTCAAATTCTCAATATAGTACATATCAGAAAATCTGAAAGGCTTTGAAGCATCTTATGGGTTTACAGACATGTGGACCTTTACAAATGGCAAAAAACAAATGGCTAAAATATTTCAGAGTTTTTTTCCCTTTTAAAATTTGTTCAAATACAAAAGGTCTGCAACATTCCTAAAGACAAAAACAGCTACTGAGAAAAAAAAAATGACAGTAAACACCACATCAGTAGGAATTATGAATAGTTTGGAATCAACATGCAAAATCAACCTAGTTTTTGATGCTTGGAAGAACCAAAAATACTGAAATAAAATGCCTTTATCCATATTGATAAATTAAGCTTACTTTTCCTGCCCAAAGATGTGTCAACACAAATCAAAGATGTAGCAAAATTTACTGTCTTTCAATTTGGGGGAAATACAATTTAAGTCTTCGAGGAAGCTACGGCAGCATTGTAGTTCTAGCACTTGAGTTTAACAATCTAATTGCATAACATATTTCAGACTAATGCCATTATAATTTTCCACTATTTTTCAATACTGCGTAAATTATTTAATTACATAAACTTCTCACATGCTCCTATATAGTATTTTACATGTGGAAAAATATTTTTAGCAGTTGGGCACTAAAAATCATTTTCTGTCAAAACGTGAGCCATGTGTAGCAAACCCAGCAGAATCATCTACTGATCCCACACTACTCTGTGAAGTGTAACAAAGCTTTAGCATTTCAAGAGCTGGTAAGCAGATTTTGTAACTCGGGAGTTTCTACATTACTGTTAAAACCCTGTTGTGCTACATCCTTCCATTCTTTACAAGAAGAGAAAGGCCTGACTAACAAAACCTGGAAGAACACTAACAGAACAAAAATCTCAGCTGAGTTTCTCAGAGCCCAAAAGATCTGTCAAGCCCTAAATCATTTCAGTCTCCAATCAACAGAAAAGCCTCTTTTCCTCCTACACTGTGCTTTGTCCTGGTCCTAAGAAACTTACCTTAGTTGATTTTTTATTTTTATTTTTTTAAAAGCAGAGCTCACGTACCAAACAGTAGCAAGCATCCAATTGTTTTAGCGGTTCTACCTATTTTCCAAAGTAGCTCTTTTAAACCAGACACTTTCAGGTGACAGATATAAAAAGTCTTTCAGCAGCCACACATAGCCACAACAGTCACAGACAGCCATAACAAAATAAAGTTTTTGCAACAGTTTCAAAGTTTGAACTTTCCCATGTAGCAGAAGCAGTAATTGACACCATTTCCTGACAATTGCACCAGACTCAAAGAGTTAAACTGAGAAACTTAAAACAGTTCATGCTGCTACAGTTATGAACAAAACTGTACAAAAATCAGGAAAATGGTGCTGTATAGAAAATAGGGGACTGTTGACACAGTGGTTAAGATGTGTTATCCCCCATGCACTTCTGATTAACAAGTTCTTGCCATGAACTTGAATAAGGGTTTGTGGTGAACAAATGAGAGAACTGCGTAATAAAAGATGCCTTCCTAAATCAAGAAAAATACAATGCTTCAGAAATGTCTGTAATGACAATGAATCACTGGATGATTTCTACACATTCACTTTATTATTTAATCTGTGGAAGAGCTGTGAAGAATATCGCAGTGCATGCTTTATATTGGGGCAGAGAGGGTGCAAGTTTCTGGGCACCTTATCCTGATCAAGCTGCCACAGGGCTGGTTCAGGCTGGATATCAGGCAGATGTTTTTCACCCAAAGGGCAGTCCCGCACTGGAACGGGCTCCCCAGGGACACAGTCACAGCACCAAGCCTGTCAGAATTTAAGAAACGTTTGGACTGTGCTCTCAGTCCCATGGTCTGAATTCTGATTTTTGGGTAGAACTGCATGGAGCCAGGAGTTGGACTCGACGATCCTTGTGGGTCCCTTCCAACTCGGGATATTCTCTAATTCTATGATCTAAGGGGTAATTCAAAGAAATAACATACTGTCAAATAACCAGCAAGGAAGTACAAAGTATATTTAGTGCCAGGTTCAGCTTAGTGTGACTGCTGGTGAAAAGATCATGCAGAATTCTTATTAACTTTGCAGGGAAGCTTAACTACTGCAATTCTGACAACAGCGTACTGCGTTACAGCTGCCAAGGTCCTGTTAGCACAGGATGCTCCTTATTACTCGTCTCAAATCTCAGATACAACCTCAAACAGTATTCTAGCCCTGCTTAAAGGATACAAACACAGCAGTATTCCTCAGTTTGTTGTCCGGTATGGACGTGGCAGGGAGATGCAGCCCATGGCAGAAGGCTGGGCAGAAGAGCCTCCTGGACTCGTGCCCACCTTGTAGCATGACATACAAATGGCAGCGGCACGGGCTGAGGCAGGCTCCACTGCTGCTGCACGACTCTTGATTTTATGAAGCTCAGGGAAGAGCACAGCATTTGTGCTTAGCCAGTGCATCTGGCCTTAGCTTGCACCACACCTGCCTGCACTTCTGGTTTCCTCAGGCCCTGAGCACTGTGACAAACCCAGCATGGCCCTCGGCAGGCACAGGGGCAGCACAGCCACACGAGGCCCAGCACAAGAGGATCTCCATCGCCTCACCTCAGGAGGCTCACCTCGCCACAGGCACTTGGGCAGCAGGTGGGCCGGCCCTCGCCCACTGCCAGTCCGAAGTGTTGGCAGCCTTGGGGTTGAAATGAGCTTTACTTGCATGATTTTCTTTAACCCCTTTCTCAGATAAAAAGCTGGGATATCCCAGAGTGTTTTGTGACATGGCATGTTGCAGCTTGCTTCGGCACTTGCAACACTATATACAGGAAATATGAATTTTATGTGAGAAATCAAGTAATGCCAGCAATAAACATCTGCTTCAAGAAATGATGGTCTTCATTTAAAAGTTACCTTTTAACAGAGCCCAAACTGTAACTGAAAGTGGTAATTACTTAAAAATCACAACTCAATGGAAGATGAATTTTTGACTCCTCTCCCTAGTCCTACCTTGCCCTTCTAAATCCAAGTGATTTCACCTGTGATCCCAGGACTCCCCAGTCAGCTACATCCTGGCTCACACTAACAGCTCAGCCACCTCAGCCACCACAAACACTTGCAAAAAAAAAAAAACAAACAAACAAACAAAAAACAAACAAACAAACACATATTGTTTCCAAATAAATATTTTCTACAACAGAATTTTCTAGAAATATTTTCTAATCAATTATGCAGATGCCTCTCACACTCATACAGATGTGGACATAAACATATCCCTCCTTTGCAACCACATCTTAGAGCAACCTTCACATTTTCCCTTTCAACACACACAGATAAATTTTCAAAACAATTGCAAAGAAACAGCACCGATACCGACCAATCTGTAAGCACTGCGTCGGCTTGCTTTAGATTACTGTAGCCAGGAAAAGTAACACAAAAAAGATCAAATGAAGGCTGGTGAACAGTTTTCAGAGGATTGATCACACGCACAACAAAATAGCAGCTCAAATGCTTGTGATAACAAGCTTCTCTGAAGATGCAACATCGGTATGTAAGGAGAAGTAACTTTATAAACTGTCTCTCTTAAAGACAAGACAACCTTGCAATTATTCAAATAATGCAGACTTGTCTTCCAGAATTCCTCCTCTCAAGATTAACTTCGAAGAGATGCAAGTGGATGTACATCACTCCTTTGAATTCTGTGTTCTTAAGGCAAATAAGCTCTGCAATATTAATCAGCTGTAAGAGCTTCTGCTGATTAGCTGAGTTTCCCTTTTCATATGTAGAGCACTGACAGCTGTTTACACACAAATAGATATCTGAAAGAGTGCAAATATTCCTGTGATAGTGTAAAGAGTATTATACTATGGGACTCGGCATGTGGCTCTGAGGGGTGAGCTGGGATGAAAAACCATAACTAATGCCGGGGATTTTTACAAAATGCATGGGGTTGTCAATTTTATAAATATCATCTCCAAAGAGCATAAACTGTGGGTCATGCTTAACCTCTCATCCCTGAAAGCTTCAAAGCCGAAATTTCAAGAGTTGGCACTCTTCACATATTGATGCGGCACTGCCTGCCATTCACGGATGTAAGAATAGCAGAAAATAGGAGCCAGGGACATGAGTCATTCTGAAAATACTAGCAAAACAAGAAAGACAGCAGCTATTTGCAGGCAAGAATGCTTTCCAAGGTAGAACACAGTGGGAAAAAACACACATTTTTAATAGATATCCTGATAAATGCATTATTTATATTTGAAGGGCATTTAAGACAACCACATACCAGATGCTTGTCAAAACTACAAGAAAAAACTCCAAATAAATCCAAGTATTTTATTATTTATCACTAAGGATTCGTAGTCATTAAGAGCAATGCTCTCCCCTGAATGTCTTGCTTTGAGGAAGAAAAAAATATAACAAATATGTTATGCAAGAAAACTATTCATAGGGGACTGTTTCTTTTGAAAAAGGAAAGGAATGAACATACATTCAGAGCAAAGAAAAACAAATTACATTTCAAAACAGGAAGATGGGATATCAGTTCAGCACAGCCTCAGCCATGTGTCTGTAAGACAGAAAAGTTAATCTAGACTTCAGATAAGACAGCAGGTTCAAACAGTAGTTAAAAACAAGAAGTAAAACAGAACCCAGCCATTTGTTCAGTCCTTAATGTGAATCGCATCTCCATTATTTGGATCAGAGCAGCAGATTAGTGCCAACAAATCACCTCTGGGTACCACGGACCACTTAATCATGAGCTGCTATACCATTCAGAACAACAAACAAAATTAAGTTTGCTTTAACACTATCTGCAGAAACATCTATACAGCTAGAATCGGTATCTTAGCTTTTGTTGTGTCCTTTCAGGAAAGAAAGTAAGCTCTTTTGTTCGCAGGGACAGAACAGCTGTTGTTTTTCAACATATGAATGCAAAATTCCCAAGTTACTGGGAACACCTCTTAGTAAAGACCAGTGTCACGAGAGAGTCCCATCATTTTCAATCCCTCTTGCAAAGCATACATTTATCTTCAGATTGTCTCATACAAAATCTGTTTTGAGCCGGGCTGTAAAAACATTTTCAACATCTAGACACAGTGTTCCCTTACAGGATTCCAAAGCACTGATATGACAGACTACAATACTGCCATATCAAATTCTTCTACTTGTGCTACATTATTGAAAATCATTTTTCATGTTTACATAAAAAACTGCACTACAATGGGAAAAAACTCATTTATTGTTATTAAATATTGATCTCCTTTAATATTTTAAATACTGATGTTTTAATAATAACAATGTCCTTTAATGTTTTCCTCAATACATCTCTATAAAAAATAAACGTGTCCATTAGTTACTTCGGTATTCTGTGCTAATTATATTTGGAAAGGTGATCTGATGATTCTGAAGTGAAGCAAATTCTGAACGTTTTTACTTACTTCAAGTGGAGTAACACTTAAAACAGATCCCACTAATTTGAATGGCTCTGGGGACTCGCCACACATATTGCTTCAAAATCACTGATAACAGTTTTCTAGAGAAACAGTCTATGTGTTCCATACGTATGCCTTTGAACTGAACACAAAACAGTGGGCACTTGTACTGTGGGCACTTTGTGGTTCTGTAGAGGCTGAAAGAAATGGAAGAAATGGAAGAAAAAAGATCCCAAGGAACAAGTGCAAGAGCCGGACAGTCTACTACAGGCTACCCAAAGTGTTTCTTCCCTTTTCTCCATCTTCTCTGTATCCCTCCTCTTTGTTAATCGCTACTCTCCCTACAAACATGCTGTACACAAACGTGTGGGCACATGGCTGAACAGCTACAAGCTGGTCATCAGACAAGGTTTCAGAGTACCGGCAGCAGAAATAAATGGCACTGAAGCTTTCTTTGCGTCAGATTTCTGAAGAACTGCAAGATGTTTTCTCTTCCTCATAGCTGAAAAGGAAGCCTACAGGACACAACGAGATGGGTCAAACATCAAAGCGGAACATGATAATTAACTATTAAAAACAGGGTAACTTGATCAACATGAGACACATCCTTTAACAGAATGAAATAAGAGTGTTCTGTATGCTGCTTACACCCAGTGTCATCAATGCTGGTCAGCTCAGAAGAAGAAGCCATATGGTTATTGTTACCAACGTGGCCTTAAACCTACGTTAATTCTAATTAAAAGGGACAGGGTACAACAGGTTAGACATCACCTCAAATGAAGAGAAGAGAAAAGCTACCAGCCAGCAAGTATCCGTACTGCCATATTTACTGACAAACACATCCTTGCAAACACTGTTAGACAAAATTTCTGCCCACTTTATTGCTACGTACAGACAGATACACGCGATGCTGGGCCCTCAGCACGAAGTGTTTTACACTCAAGATTTGCTCATGTCGTGTTGCACTGTTACCTGATGTAAATAAAGGCTCAAGAGAGCTGAGGGAACCAGCCACGCTCATACAGCGTATAGGAGCTGCGAGAACAATTTTGCATATTCATCCACATACCGGTTAAGCTCCCATTGGGGAATGGAACTGCTATGATGTTTTGCTCTCTTAGTGTTTTTGGCGTTTTAGAACTCTATAGGACTGAAGCCTTGTGTAGCAAAGCATTTAATTTATCCCACAGTTATCCTGTAATGCCTGATTTACTAAAACACAGTTAATTACAGCTGGGGGAAAGGGGGGAGGGTGGGACACACACAATGTAAAGATGCAAGAGACAATCTGGTTTCAAAACAAATGATCTGTGGTTCTTGACTAAAAGGAGTTAGTAACAGTAGGAGCTGGAAGGATAAAATACAGCTTCCACTCAAGCTGATATTTCTGAAAAGTGGAAAGTACACACAAGGGGAAAAGGATTCCCATACCTACTACTCCCACATTTCCTCCTCATCCCTGTATGAGGATTTGGCCTATTACCTTCACGCTGCATTTGGCACCCCCAAGAGCCAAAGCCATGCCTCAGCTGGTAACCCCTTCCTTGACACCACACGGGAGAAATGGGACGGCTGGGCAGAAGTCTTGGTCTACTTACAGTAATAATATAAGAATAAATGTTAATAATAAGCAGTAGGAAGTCAGTACAAAACACATGCTTAGCACAGAACCTGTTTTTTCAAAGGTTTACTGAAATAACCATATCGATATATAACTGGTTTTAATTAATTGTTTTAGAAGCACTTTTTTTTTTTTTTGTCTTTTACTTTACTAAATTCGTTTTTGTTTCAGCAATATAGAAGTTGCTTGAAGTACACAAACTGTTTATCATTGGTTAGCACTTAGAACAGCTCATCAGTCATTCATCATTGCAACTAATAGTTTTTGGACAAAACACAAGCCCCACAAAAACAGTTGAGGCTCAGGACTGGGCAGACCATCTGCCAGAAGCACCAGCCAGTAAATGAAAGGAATTTACTGCAGAAGCAGCAACATGCTGTCACAGGTTGTCAGATCCAACCACTGCTGTTTGTCAAACTGCTGATGAAACAGACTGCTGGCTTAACACGGCTCTGATCGAAGCCAGGCGTTCTACAGAATATTTTGATTGTCAAAATTCAGCTCAACTCCTCAACACAGTCAAAATAGCAAATATCAATTAATAATCTTTCCTGTTAAAAAAATGTTATTTTGACATTCTAAATTAGGATGCAGAAAAACAGTTCAATGTGTTTAGCATCAGCTATTTAAAAATCACGCAAAAGTGCCCTGCTATAACTCTTCGTCCTTTTGGTGGGATACTTTTTCCTAATGGTTATGCAAATTAAGCATAAGCTTAAGCATAAGTTTTTAGAATTAGTTCTGAGCAGTCTACTCTGACCCTATGGTTAAATTTATGGAAAGGGTTACGACTGATGTAGCACAACTTTAGAATTGTATTTCCACTGCTGTTTTTCCAAAGACTATTCACTTACATTAAGCTATGGAAAAATAATTAACCAAAACCAGCTGAGGTTGTAGCATTTAATCTTCACATATATTAAATATCAAATCTAAAAGAGATCTTTAAAACATTCGGTCTGAATTGGGGAAATGCAGATTCATTTGCAAGCAAGCAAAAATAAATGTTTCTTGCAGGATATCTTCAATAAACATCTACCGTAAAGTATCACACGAGCTCAGTGGAAAACTACAGCTCACCACAGAGTTTCTTTGCCCTCCCACACACACGTCATTGCCTTGTGAGCCGTAAGATTAATTAGTCAAACCCAGAGACAAGCATGGTTTTTTACTTATTCAATTTCAAAATTCTTATAAAGATCAGGCAGAAGCATTTCATGCCGGACTGCAAGTAAACCTAGACACAGCATTTCTTTCAAGCTGATATTTATAGCTTCTAGTCAGCATGAAGCACCAGGGGAAAAAGCTCACATCCGCCTGTAAAATATCTCATGGTTATATGCTGTAACTTGCATTACCACAACTCCTATCAGGAACAACAGGATCACATATAAGTTCTATTTTCAAGGACTGACAATTTCTCACAGTGCCTAAAATTTATAACAGAAATACGGAAGAACTCGATAAAAACCTACTCAGAAAAAAATTGCTCACAGCACAAGAATGATGCGATCAAATAACAAGCTATCTGCTATTTGCAAATCACACTGAAGTCATGCAAGGAGAAAAAATATTTTTTCGCTGGCTCAGCACTAAGATAGCCAATTTACCTGGAAATTTGTGCTCTTGAAACAGCAGAGATTTGACA